>NC_086105.1:132498695-133157195 GCF_963921235.1 Mobula hypostoma
TCAAAGTGGTATACTGGGGTGTGGCCGCTAACGCATGCAAAGATCTACTTGGACCCACAGGTTAGAGCTGAGTGTTCGGTTTGGACCAAAGATGAGTGATCTCCCCCAGAATGGATACAACAGGTCCCTTCACCAGAGGTGCTATCCCTCCGGGACACTGTTTTACATTTGTACCAGTTTCCTTACTGCAGTATTACTAAGGCAGAGTCAAAAATGACTCTGATTGAACAGAAGAAAGACAAACTATTTTTAGTTCACTTAAAATTCTCTCCTATACCACTAATTTCAACTATGTCTCCAAAAATATGCTTTTCCTGAACTATTTATTGAAAAACATTAAAATCATACTCAGACCTCTTCTCTTAGCAATCTCCATAACTTCATCCATGTGTATCCTCATCGTGATTTAACCTTTTATCTGCATGCTGTCATGCACCACTGAACCAAATGCCTTCTTGGTCTTCCATTGTGTGCCCTTGATAAACTCTACCTTGGTCAAATTGGATTTCCTCTGTCCTGTTCAGCTCACTGGTCATTTTGGTTCTTGGCAGTCTACATCAGGTCATTGTCCCCATCAGACTAAATTAAAGGTTTTTGTGTTGTACTTAATATCTCCATGAATTTGAAACATTCTGGATTCTCCTCAGGCCTTGTTCTTCTGTCAATCTGTACATTTGATCCTCCACACCACTGAGATTTTCTTTCATCTCTGCATTTCACACTCCATCAATCCTTTTAAAGGCTCTCCTGATAAGCTTCCCCAAATTTCTCACTCTGAATTCTTGTCTGTTTCTTCCTTTTGCTTATCATTTGCCAAACCATTGAGCATATTTTGAGCCTTATGTTTTCTAAGTTAGAAATTTAAAGAGTAGTTGGTTTAAACACAGTACCTGCTATTTAGTTTGTGTATTGGGATCTTTCAGCGTCTGGATAAAATATTGAATCAAGCAGACAAGCTTAAGTAGATTTTCGTCTTCATTGGTTGGGCAGTTGTTTCTGCTTTTGCATCAAGCTGATGATTTCTGAACCAGAAAATCCCCGGCTAGGAAGGACCAAACCTATAAAATTATAAGTACTTCTGGTAATCTTGACTCGGAGCACTTCTTTCAATTATGTAATGCATTATAGACTTGAGTCTGTGGTTATAATCTAATACAGGGCTTTGATAACTTGGTCACAGAACAAGTTCTAGGCTCCATAATACCTGATGACACTGAAAATGCTTAATTCCTCTGCTAGTTTATCTAGTGGGTGCTCCTTTTGGCTGCTTACCTACATCTTGGTTAGAGAAAAACTAGATGTAACTAGTGTTTATTTGTAACGTTTTGATTGCAGAATGTAACCGGAAGGCTTTTGGTTGGTTTGCGTTGGTGGAACCAGATTGATGAAGATGGAAAAAGCCATTGGCTCTTTGAAGCAAGAAAGGTAGATAATTTCATTATAAAATCATTCAGTGCAATAATTACTAGCCCAAATTGTTCTTAGTTGAAAGAATTATTTATATTGCTGAAAGTATTCAATTGGTGTATATTTTTGTTAGGTATATTTCTAGTTTTCTTTTGTTAACTGAATTTTCAGTTTCCGTTTCATATTGTGCAAAAAATTTCAGGATTCCTTTTTGTCCAGGAAAATGTCAGTGGTTTTGTTCAAATCACTTAACGAGAGCAGAGGGGATTACTGTTCGCTCATTTATACCTTGAAGAGCTTTCACATGTAAAAATAAAAAATCTCCACGTCAGTTCAGAGTTGCGGTGATGTTTGGCAGAGTCATAGCTAATGCTATTCAAAACTATACAGGCTGTGATCATAAAATTTTAGTACATTTCCCTCTTGTGTATTCCCTTCAGTCACCTTGTAGATCTGGATATGCACGCGATGGCCACTTTATTAGGTACCTCCTATACCTAATAAAGTGACCACTGTGTACTTTTGTGATCTGCTGCTGTAGCCCATCGACTTCAAGGTTTGACATGTGCATTTAGGGATGCTCTTCTGCACACCGCTGCTGTAAAACGTGGTTATTTTTGTTCCTGATGCCTTCCTGTCAGCTTGAACCAGGATGGCCCATTCTCCTCGACCTCTCTTATTAACAAGATGTTTTCATTTACATAACTGTCACTCAGTGGATGCTTTTTATTAAATTGCACCATTCTCTGTAAACTCTAGAGACTGGCACTCAAAATGCTGAAGGAACTCAGCAGGCCAGGCAGCATCTATGGAAATGAATGAATAGTTGCCGTTTTCGGCTCTGGATTTCCAGCGTCTGTAGAATCTTTTGTGTTTATGAAACTCAAGAAACTGCTGTGTGTGAAAATCTTAGAACGGCAGTTTTTGAGATACTGAAACCACCCCGTCTAGGACCAACAATCATTCTATGGTCAAAGTCACTTCGATCGTATTTCTTCCCCATTCTGATGGCTTGGTCTGAACAAGTGAACCTCCTGACCATGTCTGCATGTTTTTATGATTGAATTGCTACCATATGATTGGCTGATTAGAGATTTTCAATAATGAGCAGGTATACATAATAAAGTAGCCACTGAGTGGAGTTGAATAGTAACAGTGAGCAACACTGCAAATTCAGAATATCCCTATTGTCCATAGAACTCTCCTGCTGCTCCCTCAAGCCTTATAAAGCTGATGAAATGTGCATTTTTGCCTATACTGTGTTTCTCCATCAACAATGACTCTCGAGCCCTGTCCTTGCTTTTTGCAGTGGAGCGCTCTGTGTAATAAATGTCAACGTGGTAGAAAGCAAGGTTTCATTTTCCAGGTACCATTGCAAGCAATATATTTGCTTCTAAGGCTTGGTTGTTGCCCATTTCTCAGATCAAATAGAACACAAAGAAAGCTTGTTTCTCTGCATGCTATCGTTATGAATCGAGTTATATCAATCCACGTCTCTTTTCCATTTCTTTTTCACTGTCTTAATGGACAAGTTATAAGTACCAGTTG
The DNA here is from genome assembly GCF_963921235.1 of Mobula hypostoma. NCBI lineage: Eukaryota > Metazoa > Chordata > Chondrichthyes > Myliobatiformes > Myliobatidae > Mobula > Mobula hypostoma. The sequence continues at coordinate 132,501,651 of NC_086105.1, forward strand.
GTGGAGTATAAAAATGCCTCTCAACACATTTTAAAAATCATCTCGAAATTGCTTCTCACAAAAATAATGCTTGTCCAAATTTTAATCAGCATAATTTTGATAGATGTGATAATTATGGCCATGTTTTCAAATAAAACAAAAAAAAATTATATCCCATATAGTGTATGTTATTACATCAATAAAAGGCATTCTCATTCCTTTCTCCCCCCAATCCATGATCTTCATTTGAATAAAATCCTAATCATTATTTTTCCTGCTATTTCTCATGCTTCCCTCATTCTCGCATGTTTTTTGTTTGAATCATTAAATTCTAATTAAGGGTATGTTGCCTTTCTGTTTACTCACAGACGACCGCAAAGAATAGAGCTACGTCAACAGAGGCAGAGGCTCAGATCTTCTGGCTTGGACTAATTGTCTGTCCTCTGATTTGGACGGTGTTTCTTTTTAGTACTTTGTTTTCCTTGAAGCTGAAGTGGCTGGTAAGGATTATTAAATAGAAATACAGTATGAAATTAAGATTTATTTAAAAAAGGATCTAGTGCTTTCCTGACGTATATGATGAATAAACTCTTCTCGGGCTTCCAGCCAGGTACAGATATAGATTTTAACCGAGATTTCAATTACGGACTCTGCCATCTTCATCAGGGTGATGAGTGGGCATGTCTAGTCCGTAGTATTTAGAACTTTGTTGTCCGTCTCCTCCGATTGGTTAGTTCTCATCCAATCAGGTTCCTGCTGTCCCACCTTGTTTACAAACAAATTCCAGTTCTTACTTGGAGTGAGACCTTCGTCTTTGTTAAAATTCTTTTCCTCTAGTTTTATTTCAGTGGTTTCCTTCAACAGGCAGTCCCAAAAGCCACCAGCACGGCACAGTGATTTTGTGCCGTCAAAGTCAATCCTATGGCCATTGCGAATGCAATGTAAACAAGGTGGGACAGTGGAAATCTGATTGGATGTGGACTAACCAATCAGGAGGGACAAACGACTTGGGTCTAAATACCACCAGATTAGAAATGCCCGGGCAACATCTCTGATGAAAATGGCCGAGTTTGTCATCGAAATGTTGGGTAAAATTGATACCAGTAACCCAAGAAGAGATTATTAGTCCTTTCTTATTTAGTTGGCTAAGAGAAGTTGTTACTATCTTTGTCTTCTGCAAGGAGGATCATTCCTTTGCATTTAGTCAGGCCTGGTTGCTACTAATGCCTGTATATGTTTAGTAGTCAAATGGTTTTGAGGTTCCTTCCTACTCTTCCCAGCCTTTAGTTGCCCTCAAGCTAATGCTGATTGTGTCTGTTCAGGCAGAATGGACTAAAATCATTGAGCAATCTTACATTGTTCAGTGCTTGTCACACTAGTTATATTCTATTTGGGATATCAACGTGAGATGTAATCTTCTGGGGGCTTTGAAGTTATTGTTACTCCGAGAAATAGAGCAGATATCTTGAAGTGGCATCAAAGGATTGGAGACAAGCCAGAAAGACACAAATTAAACTGTGGACTTTGCTTTTCTTTGCCCGTGGTAGTTATGTCTACTGTTGCCTCTAGGCTGCTAGGCTTGATACTATACTTCTGTATTTTTAATTAATGGATGTTTTACAGGGTTCAATTAAATACTAAGCAGGAACTCTTAGAAAATACAAAATTTGTATATTGTACATATTCATCTTTTATCAAATAGGCAACATTTTTATAGGAACATAGGAAGCCTACAGCACAATACAGGCCCTTCAGCCCACAAAGCTGTGCCAAACATGTCCTTACCTTAGAAATTACCTACGTTATCCACAGCCCTCTATTTTCTAAACTCCATGTATCTATCCAGGAGTCTCTTAAAAGAAATTATCGTATCCACCTCCACCACTGTCGTTGGCAGCCCATTCCATGCACTCACCACTCTCTGCATTTAAAAAAAACAACTTACCCCTGACATCTCCTCTGTACCTGCTTCCAAGCATCTTAAAACTGTGCCCTCTTGTGCTAGCTATTTCAGCCCTGATTATCTACACGATCAATGCCTCTCATCATTTTATACACCTCTGTGAGGTCACCTCTCATCCTCTGCCGCTCCAAGGAGAAAAGGCTGAGTTCACTCAACCTATTCTCATAAGGCATGCTCCCCAATCCAGGCAACATCCTTGTAAATCTCCTCTGCACCCTTTCTATGGTTTCCACATCCTTCCTGTAGTGAGGCGACAAGAACTGAGCACAGTACTCCAATTGGGGTCTGACCAAGGTCCTATATAGTTGTAACATTACCCCTCAGCACGTAAACTCAATCCCATGGTTGATGAAGGCCAATACACCGTATGCCTTCTTAACCACAGAGTCAACCTGCACAGCAGCTTTGAATGTCCTATGGACTTGGACCCCAAGATCCCTCTGATCCTCCACATTGCCAAGAGCCTTACCATAAATACTATATTCTGCCATCATATTTGACCTACCAGAATGAACCAGTTCACACTTATCTGGGTTGAACTCCATCTGCCACTTCTCAGCCCAGGTTTGCACCCTATCAATGTCCCGCTGTAACACTATCCACAACACCCCCAACCTGTGTGTCATCAGCAAATTTACTAACCTATCCCTCCACTTCCTCATCCAGGTCATTTATAAAAATCACAAAAAGATGGGGTTGCAGAACAGATCCCTGAGGCACACCACTGGTCACCGACCTCCATGCAGAATATGACCAATCTACAACCACTCTTTGCCTTCTGTGGGCAAGCCAGTTCTGGATCCACAAAGCAATGTCCCCTTGGATCACATGCCTCTTTACTTTCTCAGTAAGCCTTGCATGGGGTATCTTATCAAATGCTTTGTTGAAATCCATATACACTACATCTACCTTCATCAATGTGTTTAGTCACATACTCAAAAATTTCAATCAGGCTCGTAAGGCACGACCTGCCTTTGACAAAGCCATGCTGACTATTCTTAATCATGTTATGCCTCTCCAAACGTTCATAAATCCTGCCTCGCAGGAACTTCTGTATCAACTTAGCAACCACTGAAGTAAGACTCGCTGGTCTATAATTTCCTGGGCTATCGCTACTCCCTTTCTTGAATAATAGAACAACATCTGCAGCCCTCCACTCCTCCAGAACCTCTCCCATCCCCATTGATGATACAAAGATCATTGCCAGACAGTCAGCAATCTCCTCCCTAGCCTCCCACAATAGCCTGGGGTACATCTAGCCTGGTCCCGTTGAATTATCCAAATTAGTGCTTTCCAAGAGCTCTAGCACATCCTCTTTCTTAATATCTACATGCTCAAGCTTTTCAGTTTAAATAATAAAACTTCAAATAACTATTTAGAAAATTCATATATTAAAATTAATTGAGTTAATTTATTTCATTAACCGGTTATTTTTCTTTAAAAATAGTGTTTTCAGAATATGGATAATGTACTGTATATTGTCAGTGAATGAATCCAATTTATATGAATATTTGATTTTTTTCAAGAATGATAATCACCAAAAGAAACTACTAAAAATGAACCAAATATATAACTGAATAGTTCAAGACTTGTAAATGTACCAAAATGGATTAACATCAATCCTTGTCATACTTGATTTTGGCATTTGGGAAAGGGCTAGCAGTCTGGCAAAGTCTTTCTCCTTACCCTTAAATTTTACTTGCATATTTTCTTCTTTCTGGTGACTTGTAGAGCACCCCTTCACAGACCTGTTCTAAATACTCTGGAAGCAGTCAGAATGCTTGATGGCATCTTCAGTATGACAACACACTTGGACGGCTCCAAAAGGCTTTATAACTTTATATAACTTTAATAACATTTATTTTGAAATATAATCACTGCTATATTGTATATTTACTGTCAATAAATTTGCAGAGAAAGTTCCAAGAGCAATATGATCAGAAGATGCATCTAAATGACATCAACTGAAGAGCAGAAATTGGGCTTTACATTGGAGTGAACTCCCTGCACATATTTGTAAAGTGTCATGGGATCTTTCACACTCCTCTAGGGCAGATGGGTTGTTCAGTTTAAATTCTTCTCAAGATGGTTGCCTCTTTGACAGTGCACCACTGTATATATTATTAACAATTACTACTGTACCCCCAAACATCATCAGAGCCCTAGCACCCTCTAGCAACTAGGACATTTTAACCAGTTTACACAGCATTCGTGTGTAATTGTTACCTTATTATAGAACATCGAATAGCACAGTACAGGCCCTTCGGCCCACAATGTTGTGCCGACCTTCAAACCCTGCCTCCCATATAACCCCCCCCACCTTAAAGTCCTCCATATACCTGTCTAGTAGTCTCTTAAACTTCACTAGTGTATCTGCCTCCACCACTGACTCAGGCAGTGCATTCCATGCACCAACCACTCTAAGTAAAAAAACCTTCCTCTAATATCCCCCTTGAACTTCCCACCCCTTACCTTAAAGCCATGTCCTCGTGTATTGAGCAGTGGTGCCCTGGGGAAGAGGCGCTGGCTATCCACTCTAACTATTCCTCTTAATATCTTGTATACCTCTATCATGTCTCCTCACATCCTCCTTCTCTCCAAAGAGTAAAGCCCCAGCTCCCTTAATCTCTGATCATAATTCATACTCTCTAAACCAGGCAGCATCCTGGTAAATCTCCTCTGTACCCTTTCCAATGCTTCCACATCCTTCCTACAGTGAGACGAACAGAACTGGACTCAGTACTCCAAGTGTGGCCTAACCAGAGTTTTATAGAGCTGCATCATTACCTCATGACTCTTAAACTCTATCCCTCGACTTATGAAAGCTAACACCCCATAAGCTTTCTTAACTACCCTATCTATCTGTGAGGCAACTTTCAGGGATCTGTGGACATGTACCCCCAGATCCCTCTGCTCCTCCACCAAGTATCCTGCCATTTACTTTGTACCCTGCCTTGGAGTTTGTCCTTCCAAAGTGTACCACCTCACACTTCTCCGGATTGAACTCCATCTGCCACTTCCCAGCCCACTTCTGCATCCTATCAATGTCTTTCTGCAGACTTGGACAATCCTCTACACTGTCTATTACACCACCAACCTTTGTGTCATCTGCAAATTTGCCAACCCACCCTTCTACCCCGACATCCAGGTCGTTACTAAAAATCACGAAAAGTAGAGGTCCCAGAACTGATCCTTGTGGGACACCACTAGTCACAACCCTCCAATCCAAATGTACTCCCTCCACCACGACCCTCTGCCTTCTGCAGGCAAGCCAATTCTGAATCCACCTAGCCAAACTTCCCTGGATCCCACGCCTTTTGACTTTCTGAATAAGCCTACCGTGTGGAACCTTGTCAAATGCCTTACTAAAATCCATGTAGATCACATCCACTGCACTACCCTCATCTATATGCCTGGTCACCTCCTCAAAGAACTCAATCAGGCTTGTTAGACACGATCTGCCCTTCACAAAGCCATGCTGACTGTCCCTGATCAGACCATGATTCTCTAAATGCCTATAGATCCTATCTCTAAGAATCTTTTCCAACAGCTTAACACAGACGTAAGGCTCACTGGTCTATAATTACCTGGACTTTCCCTACTACCTTTTTTGAACAAAGGGGACAACATTCACCTCCCTCTAATGAAAGTTGCGTTAATTATTGTCTCTGGGCTGCTTGGCTCGATGATATTCTTTTGGCTTGTTAAGTAATGATTACAAATCCTAAGCAGGAGCTCTTACAAGCTGTTTGAATTCTATATTTTAGGTTTTCATATATTTAAGAGTTTTTAATGTTAGGTATTAAATAGAATTATTGGTATCTTCTCACCTGGACTTCCCTGTATTATAGTAGGTGTGGTTTTTGGTTCCAAATAAGATCATTCTTTATCCATTGCACTTCAAAAAAAAAAGACTCGACTAAAGGCTTGAATCTTCCTTTATAATGTAGTTCAGCAATAATTTATTTTTGATTTTATGATTGCTATAAATTTAAAATATTCCAAAAGGGAACCTTATAAGTGTAATTATCAAGTTAATTTACTTGTATTAAACACCAAGAGTTTAGTGGGTGGCATGGTAGCATAGCAGTTAGTGCAGTCACTTTGCAGTGCCAGTGATTGGAAGATTGGGTGTGATTTCCACCACTGTCTGTAAAGGAGTTTGTATATTCTTCCAGTGACTGTGTGGGTTTCCTCCTACATTCCAAAGATGTACGGGTAGGGTTAGTGAATTGTGGGCAAGCTTTATTACTGCCTGAAGTGTAGTAACACTTGCAGGCTACCACCACAACAATCCCCAGACTGTGTTGGTCGTTGACATAACAACCACACACTTCATTTATTTTTCGACGTACACATGACAAATAAAGATAATTTTTTTCTCTATACAGCATGCTGATATTGCAAAGAAAATATAGCAGTGCCTTTTGAGTTTTAACAGTTTTGTTCATTGAATATGACCAAATAATTTAATAATTGCCATCAAACTTGCAACACACTAGGAAAATAGCATCCAGTGTAACTCCTTAATTCCAGATTTTTGATTAGCAGGTCATGACATTGTTACAAGTTTGAGTTAAGAAAATAATTTTAGAAAAGTACAGTGTTGTATCACATTTGTGTATTTCTAGAAATGGATTACTACCATTAAATGAATTCATGCTTTTTTTTAATGAATGTGTCTGCTTATTCTGAATTAGCTTACACATTTATCTTTATCCACTAATTTACTTGGCTTGCAGGCTTTGGTAATAGCAGGACTTTCCTTGCAAGCAGCTAATCTGTATGGCTATATCCGCTGTAAACTTGGAGGCACCAGGAATATCACAAGAGCAGCATCAACATATCTAGGCCAACAACTCTTCCAGAGGGTAAGGCTGAGAGCATGTACAGCAAAATGAACATTATTTACTTGGAAGAAAATTGTTCACATAAAGTGCTTTCAAAATATGAAACCTTGAAATTCTTAATATGCACAAAGCAATTCTGTAAAGTTGTAATCAGACTTGTCGTAAGAGTTGTAGGGCTAAATAAGATCAGATCTATTTGCATTTTTATTCTGTGATTGAATAGAGCCTCCTTTGGGGAAGTAAGTATTTCTCCAGTTGGAGATTTGACCAAATGAGTTACATTGACCTGAGGACAAAATACTTAAATGCAGAGAGCTCAGTTCTAATCTATAGGTGTAGTTGCATTCATTTATATATGTGTGCAAGTTATATTTGACAAGAAATTATGAGTTTAGATTGTCAATCATGTGGGAGACAATGTTGGAGGAATGTTGTGTAACCTAACTGCAAGCTCAATGAGATTTAATTCACTTCTGTTTAGTAAGGTGCTGGGGAAACCATCCTCTTTTGCCCGCAAGAAAATGAATCTCAGGGTTATATATGGTGACATACAAGTACTTTGAAATAAATTTACTTTGAACTTTCTTTTGGGAAACAGGATTATTTAAGGCACAATCAATGTGGTAATTGCAGTGAAAGTCGTTATCACTTTTAACGGCACTGCTTTGCTCAGTTTTTAACAGTGCAAGTAGATTTTCGTGATCACTTTCTAGCAAATTCCTGACTAAATATGCTTATTTATGTAAGTATCAGGAACCATTTCCAGAGATACCTTGTATTGGGACGGTTTCCTGAACGTGCAGTCTTCAAAGCTAAAATAGAGATACAAGATTATTTTAGTTAATACTGCTCATCTGCAATTTCTCAGTATGATTTTATAAACTCCAAAGACACCAGTTTTGACACTACACGTCAATTCAGCAGGAGTAGTTTGCTCGCATCACAGAAATACAGTAGTGCTGTTATTCTTTTGATAGTCTCTTGGCCAATTTGAAGTACAGGTGTTCATAGGAAACACTGAACAAATGGGCTGCTTTGATCTGACTTCCCCATCCATGTTCATACTGCCTACTGTTTACTACGTGGTTTTACATAAAATTTTCAACTTCAACTCCCATCAAAAATATTACTAACTTTTCAGTGATGTCCATAAATCAGTGCTTACTAGCTGCCTGGGCCCAAGAACTTGTAAAGAATTGATTAATCATTATTAATTAATTAATATTCAAAATAATCCAACTTTGAAGGAAGTTGAGGATGAAGAGGTGTGAGCTCAAAAGCAGGGATAAATAAAGAAATAACTTAAAATGTAAAATTAACTAGCGCTTGAATACATTGTTACTTTGCAATTTGCAGTGCAGTTACTAATATTTCTTATTACTTATGTATTGTATTTCTTTTCTCAAAGACTGAGGAAATTTGACAAATCGATGAAGCCAAAGTAGTAATTTGAACAGGATTGGGTTATTTAATAATAATAAAATTAGCTTTTATTTCTATTTAAATCTACCTCCATCATTACATCATTTGGGCGCCACAGTAGTATAGCGGTTAGCATGATGCTATTACAGCTTGGGATGTTCCGCAGTTGGAGTTCAGTTCTGGTGTCGTCTGTAAAGAGCTTGTATGTTCTCTCTGCAACCACATGGGCTTCGTCTGGATGCTCCTGTTTCCTCCCATAGTCCAAAAGTTAATTGGTCATTGTAAATTGTCCTGTGATTAGGCTAGTGTTAAATAGTTTGTTTGCTGCGTGTTGCTGCTTGGAGGGCTGGAAGGGCACCAAAGTGTGAAATGTGAATACTTAGAGTGAATTTTACAGTACACAGGTAGATTTTTCAATTAAAATAACAGCTTTTGGCATTATTGATCAGAAGATTGTGGAAATTTGCATTGGATCCTTGATCAAGACTTGCATTTCAGTCAATAAATAAATCTGCTTGTTTGCAACAAATGCGTGAACAATGATGCACTAGTATATGACACCGAGCATTTTCCACTTCTACATGTGGCAGGTTCCCTTTGTTCACTTAGTAAAAGTTGGGTATTCGTGGTTGATAACTGGTGATCTGGAAATCAAATTCAGCTTAAAAACACTGGTAGTTTACAACCACTTCAAACTCTTAGGCCTTGATAGCTGAGGAAAAAAATTCAAAACATGTTAGGTTATGTCCACATAAGAAACTCACAATGGCATCAGGAGTAGGAAAATAACCTACAAAATGCGTCAAGTATCTCACTGAAAGAGGAAAAGCAAGTAGAAAGTTTCAGGGACAATTAGCGAATGGCTATGCAGAGTATCATGAAGTTGTTAACTTATTTGCCTTCACTTTTTTGAGAGAGAGCAGTTTCTAGGCAAAACATTTTGTCTCAGAAGAGGTCACTCAGATTTCCAAGCACCACTAATTGAATGAATATAAGAATGTATACACGTGTGCATGTACTTAAGAAGCTGCACTGCGGGGACGTTAACCCATCAGATCATCATCACGGACATGATGTAAGCAGATCTCAAGCCACACTACTATGGACATAGATCATGGCTTAATAATTTAGGAATTTCATGTTACATAGGTTCATGTGCTTTGTTGAATAAAGATAGAATCCAAAATCATAACTGGGAATTTCTTCAGAAAATGCAGAAAAAGGGGTGCTGTGGTAGTGTAGCAGTTAGCATGACGCTATTCCAGCTCGGGACATTCTGAAGTTCAAAGTTCAATTCTGGCACCATGCTGTAAGGAGCTTGTACATTCCCCCATCAGTTTTCCCCAGGTGCTGCGATCTCCTCCCACAGTCCAATGAAGTACCAGCTAGTTGGTTAATTGGTCATTGTGAATTGTCCTGTGATTAGGTTAGGGTTAATCAGGTTTGTCGGGGGTTGCTGGTGCAGTGTGGCTCAGAGCCAAAAGGGCCTACTCCGTGCTGTATCGCTAAATAAAATCAGAGCTTTGCTTTTCTCATCTGCTGTACTCGTTATGGGCATCTATCCCAGGATTTCCTCAACTTGGAAAATAATTAATTAATATACTTAAAAGAAAAATTAAGAGGTTCTCATAAGGGGTAAGCCTGTTGTATCTCGTGCAGTCTGTTGGTTGGTACGAAATGGGTGACAGAAGTTCCAGTATGGTTGGTGGGAGGTCTATACTCATGGTAAGCTGTCATCAACAATCATAATGATAATGACAAAAAAGGCTTCCCTGATCAATGTCTGAAATGGGTATATAGCCAATCATATACTGGGAATGCCAGACATACATCTGGCATTAATAATGCCCCTATATAATGGTTATTGCAGGCTACCATCGGGTAATAAGCTTGTAAAAGGTAATTAGATGATGAAGTTTTTCATGTCAGTGTTGGGTTTCTGTTCTGGTTCTCCATGTTTTATATCGGTTTGAATTCTTAGAAAAATCATTGCCCTTTAAAAGCATGACAGAGGGCATTTACATTAGTATGTGAATTTGATTTTATTTGTTTGGTTTTAATCTCTAACTCCTGGTCATCTGTTACAGTCGGACATCATATTTGGAGAGCTGTAAGCTACAGGTAATGCAGCAGATAGTGCCCATATTGCCCTCTCTCCGTGTTGTTCATAGAGAAAAGGAAGATGAACCAGATGAACAATTAAGTGTGGCATTAACTGAATTTTCTCTGCTGACTGGTTGATTTTCAATGCAAAGGGAGTGGAAAAACCTTGAATGTTAAAAATTCAATTAATTTCAATTCAACAATGGGGGCAATACTTGCATTTGAGAAGTAATACAAAAAATAATATTTTAAAGACATTTTATTACTGTGAATATTTTAATAAAATCAAGAGCTGTAGGGAGTTTCATGTTAACAATCAAAAATTGTATCTTAAAATCTTTAAATAGAAGGCATGTAATCAAAGCAGTATTTTTTTAAGGGGTGTCTTGAAGATTGAATGGATGGGATAATATGGGGGGGGAATGATAGAATTCTTAAGAGCTGTAGATAGAAGAGAAACACAGGACAAGCATTGTCTGTAGTATCTGCAGATTTCCACGTGTTTGCGTTGTCTGTAGGAATGCTGAATTCTTCACAGGGCTGTAAAGCTGGTGAAGGGACGAAATTTAAAGAATTCTCAACAATTTAAGGGGATGTAGGATGATGAATGAACGATACGGTATAACTTGGGTTCAAGCAGTTTTGAATAGCTGGAGTTTATGGAGTACAAAGATGGCCAATAAATGGTTTGAGGCAGGAAACCATGATGAAGTTAAACATTTAGCATCATCAGATGTGGCACAACAGAAGAAACGGACTTGGATTTCTGTGGTGGTAACATCCTCAAAGACTTGAGATGGAAGGGTAGTTTGTGCAAGGAAGTCAAAAATGTCTCATTCTGAAGGAAGGATGATTCAGATCAGAACAAAACTTGAGCTCTGAACATATTCATTGCAGTACTTGAGTAATGTTTTAAATTTGCATTTATAATTATTGTTAAAAAATCAGAATGACTAATGTCCTTGCTGAATGCACTGCAGTCATTTTTGTCTTCTAATACATTTATTTTTCATTTTAAATAATGCCATCCTACCACTGATTAAGGTAAGGAACAATCAGTTGAACAGTTAGTGGGATGACATCTTTCAGACCATCCCGGGGTGGATATAAAATCTCAAAATTCGAACAGCAGGAGAGTTCTCACTATCCTGGCCATAATTACAGTTCATATATCACCTAATAATCTCATAATTACCACACTGTTTTTGAGGCCCTGGACGGATAAGCAGCTGTACTATCTATGTCTAAATCACCCTGAATTCCAAACTCTACTTCACTCAAAAGTTCCTGCTCCAGGACTGGCATGAGATTTTGCTTCACACACAATATAAATGAAAATGTATTAAAAAACATTGTGGGTGCATGGTACTGTGAATCTTTTGGCTGCCGGTGAATTTCTGGCCTAATCTTGCTTATTCTCGTAGATTATTTCATGTTCAACTGCACTTCTTTCCCAAAATTTTAAAAGGATATGTTTACACAGTCTATTTGTGATCTCAGTTTCATGATTTATTTTGAACTGGACCTTATTCATCAATTTGTTTTTCACTGGGCATTACAATGAAAGTATCTGGCAACAGTTTTATACCAACTAAACTGGTTCTACTTACTCTGCTTAATTCAATCTGTTTAGAGAAGCCTAATTGGCTGGATTTCATCCTTTCATTTATTATAAATATTAGTTATGTTTCCTTTAATTCTCTTCCTTGGGTTTAAGTACATGCTTTAGATTCAGTTTGGGTTTTTTTTTTAAAATCAGTGATATGTAGGTTGTAGATGGATACAATTCTGAAATTAATTCAGATTATTAACAGGAACCTCTTGTCTAATAACGAATGAATTTCAGATGTATTCCGTGCGGCAAATTAGTTTTAGTGAAAGATTAAATGGATTCACAAAGCTTACTCTATGCTCAATTTGAGCATGATTGTATATTAATCGTAGTCTTGTATACTCTCAATAGGTCTGCAGCTTGTATATCTCTCCAGTTTCTCCTAATTTCAACTTGAGTCATGGAAGATGATTAAAAATCTTTTTGAAATAATTGAATAGAGTGCAATTTATAACTTTCAAATTAGTGTGCTAAAGTTGAGTCTGTGTTTTCACAGGTCTGTTCCCTATAAATATTTGCATTTGTAGCTAAATTCTTCTCATACCGAACTTCAATTATTTTTGATCCAAAGCCTTTGATGTTACTACTGTGCCTAATGGTAAAATTAAAGTATCTAGTTGTTTTGGTTCATTTTTAATTACACACTAAATCCTAGATCAGGAGTAAATTAATGTAATTTCAATAAGTACAAACCTTAACATTTCTTCTGTTTAATGAATCTTATTAACTTCAATCTTTAAAATGCCAATTGCCTTCCCCCAGGTTCATCCAAAACAGTTTCTGTATGCAAACCAGTTTCAAAGATTGTTGGCAGTCAGTAACATCCTTAAATTTATGGTACGACGGGTGATGGTATGATTAGATTCAAGCGGGAACCAGATGACTGAAGTAGCAGGTGGCTTTTGTATGGTGAGCAAAGAGACATGATGATGGGTAGAACAACAGGAATTCTGCAGATGCTGGAAATTCAAGCAACATACATCAAAGTTGCTGGTGAACGCAGCAGGCCAAGCAGCATCTATAGGAAGAGGCGCAGTCGACGTTTCAGGCCGAGACCCTTTGTCAGGACTACAATGATGGGTAGAAATTTGCTTAAGATTGGGGGACCAGAATGAAGATAGTCTCAGTATTAAGAATTGAAGAAATGCATTAGCTGTGTGTATTCAAGAGTGAAGTGTTAATAGTTTCTCTCCATTCAACATGCATGTTTGTGGTGAAGTAACACTGGTAATCTGTTCTACATTATTTATAAAAATGTAAAGAATCTGATTCCAACTGATTATTGTGACACAGAGTCTTTGTTTCCAAAACAACTATTTACTTACCTGGCTCTTTGAAGGCATCCTTGGCTCAACAATGACATTCCTTTTATTTCTGTCTATACCTTGGAACATTTATGCTGTACTTGTATATATAAAGCAAAGCTTTTACTGGATGACAAATATTATCCAATGCAGTTGGCTAGATGATTGAAACAGAGCTAAACTGACCACGGACCATCTACCATTTCCTCTAATTTCGAACAACCACCATTGTTGTATCCCTGTGTGAAGAATCTCAAGTCACCAAAACAAAGCACTTATTAAAATTATGTAAATATGTGAGTACATTCTCGAAGTCCCTGATAGGTCCTCAAATACAGAAGCATTAAAAAATGGGCCAGACCGTACTGGCAGTGACTCTTGCCCAAGGGATGCTGAGCGATAAATGCTGGTGTATTTATCACTTTGCTGCAATGCAGGTCTCTACCAGCATTCCCCATGCTCTTTGCCACTCCAAACCAACACATGTCTGGGAAAAAAAGTTAACAATTCATTTTGAGTGAGAATTCCTGGCTAAAATGAAAAACAAAATGAGCTTTCAATTTTTAGATCTTCAGGGGCCCATTAAGTATCATGCAAATGCCTAGTCATTATTACTAAAGATTTCATTTTTTATTTCCTCCCAGACATCTTGGAACACCAGCAATGAGAAAAGAAAACACTTCAGTTAAGTTTGTCGGTGATGAAGGTCTGCAAGTATTGCATCAACCAAGTGGATTTACTTTTAAGCAGCTGCTGTTAACACGTGTTGTGAATAGAACCGTGGATGTCATTAATATAGATGTCAGATCAAGACAGTTTAATTGTTATAAATTTTGGAAAATGTTTTGAAAGTGCAGTGCCTTGCTTACAGTTAGTTAACAAATACACTAATAAATTAATCCTTTACATGATATTGTCTAATCTTGTATAATTCAAACTTGTCATTTGCACACTTATACTCAAAGATATTGAAATTTCATAAGCATCCACAATATTTTTTCAGGCACAGTTCCAAACCTTACCATTTTTTCAATGAGGAAACAAAAATACATCAATTCCCTTTAAATTCTATCCAAAACCCTAAATCTGTCCCATTGTTACTGTTAAAGTAAATAGGAAAGACTTATTTCCCTTATAGTAGCTACACAGTTTCATGCACTTTCTTAACCTTCATATACAGTGGCATGCAAAAGTTTGGGCACTCCTGGTCAAAATTTATGTTACTGTGAATAGCTAAGCGAGTAAAAGATTTCCTAATTTCCGAAAGGCATAAAAGTTAAAGATGACAGATTTCTTTAATATTTTAAGCAAGATTGCTTTTATTTCCATCTTTTAGTTTCAAAATAACAAAAAAGGAAAAGGGCACAAAGCAAAAGATTGGGCACCCTGCATGGTCAATACTTAGTAACACGCCCTTTGGCAAGCATCACAGCTTGTAAATGTTTTCTGTAGCAAGCTAAGAGTCTTTCAATTCTTGTTTGGGGGATTTTTGCACATTCTTCCCTGCCAAAGTCTTCAAGTTCTATGAGATCCTTGGGCCGTCTTGCATGCACTGCTCTTTTGAGGTCTATCCACAGATTCTCAATGATGTTTAGGTCGGGGGACTGTGAGGGCCATGGCAAAACCTTCAGCTTGCGCCTCGAGGTATTCCACTGTGGATCTTGAGATGTGTTTAGGATCATTATCCTGTTGTAGAAGCCATCCTCTTTTCATCTTCAGCTGTTTTACAGATGGTGTGATGTTTGCTTTCAGAATTTGCTGGTATTTAATTGAATTCATTCTTCCCTCTAACAGTAAATGTTCCCCGTGCCACTGGCTGCAACACAAGCCCAAGGCATGATTGATCCACCCCTGTGCTTAACAGTTGGAGAGGTGTTCTTTTCATGAAATTATGCACAATTTTTTCTCCAAACATACCTTTGTTCATTGCGGCCAAAAAGTTCTATTTTAACTTCATCGGTCCACAGGACTTGTTTCCAAAATGCATCAGGCTTGTTTAGATGTTCCTTTGCAAACTTCTAACGCTGAATTTTGTGGTGAGGATGCAGGAAAGGTTTTCTTCTGATGACTCTTCCATGAAGGTCATCATATTTGTGCAGATGTCGCTGCACAGTAGAACAGTGCACCACTACTCCAAAGTCTGCTAGATCTTCCTGAAGATCTTTTGCAGTCAAATAGGGGTTTTGATTTGCCTTTCTAGCAATCCTACGAGTAGTTCTCTCAGAAAGTTTTCTTGGTTTCCCAGACCTCAACTTGACCTCTACTGTTCCTATTAACTGCCATTTCTTAATTACATTACGAACTAAGGAAACAGCTACCTGAAAACACTTTGCTATCTTTTTATAACCTTCTCCTGCTTTGTGGGCATCATTTATTTCAGAGTGCTAGGCAGCTGCTTAGAGGAGCCCATGGTTGCTGATCGTTGGGGTAAGGTTTGAGGAGTCAGGGTATTTATAAAGCTTTAAAATTTGCATTACCTGGCCTTTCCTAATGATGACTGTGAACAAGCCATAGCCCTAACAAGCTAATTAAGGTCTGAGACCTTGGTAAAAATCTGAGAGCTCAAATCTCTTGGGGTACCCAAATTTTGCATGGCGCTCCTTTCCTTTTTTTCCACTCTAAAATTGTACAAAACAAAAATAATACAGTAATCTTGCTTAAAATGTTGAAAAGAATGTTTCGGAGAGGACTTCCGGGTCATCAAGGGAATAGCGGCGTAAGGAAAAGGTCTCTCGACAAAAAAGAAGGTAAACTGCCCCAAAATCGAAATTAGACAAATACTTAATATTGTATAACTATATTAATAAAAGGGGCAAGGATGATGCCTAAGAACAAGATTAAAAAGTCCGCTCTGAAGGCTGATAGGCCTTCAAAGAGACGCAGCAAGGCGACGGGCCTAGCTCCCCCACGGCAAGCCAGGATGAAGATGAGGAGGAATCAGTGAATCTGTCTTTGATTCTCAGAGAGATTCCGAGTAGATAGCAAACAGTTGGAAGATATTAAAGGAGAAATAGTAAAAACTAATTTGAGGTTAGATGAAGCCAAAATGAGGATTGTAGGAATTGAGGAGAGGCTGCAAAATGCAGAGGAAGTGATAGCAGAAATGCTAAAGCTACAAGAGCAGTTCCAGTGGAAGCTAATAGACCAAGAAGGCCGCTCCATAAGGGAAAATCTGAGGATCTACGGAGTTCCCGAAGGAACTGAAGGTAAACCCGGATTGATGATTCCCTTCGTGGAGAAGCTGCTTAGAGAGAACCTTGATATACCGGACGCAAAAGACCTACAGATAGAAAGGGCTCACCGCGCGGTGGCACCACAGCCTCCGGCAGGTGCCCAGCCCAGGTCAATTCTGGTCAGATTTCTCAGTTACAGAATGAAGGAAGAGGTGCTTAAACGGGCATGGCAAAAGAAAGGTTTCATGTGGAGCAACTGTAAAATCAGTTTAGACCACGATTATGCACAGGGGATTCTTGCCAGACGGAAAGAATATACGGAAACATGGAGGGTCCCGAAGGAAAACAACATCAGATTTCAGACCCTGTATCCAGCTCGGCTGAGAGTCTTTTACGACGAAGGGACAAAAACTTACGCTACGCGGAGGAGGCAACGTCGGACCTGGCGGACCAGGGACTACCTATTAAAGTTATCACCGAACCAGAGTCGCTACTGGAGAGGATTCGGCAGAAGTCATGGCAGCCAGTGTGGCGAGGACGCTCCACACGAACCAGAGTGTCAAACTACAAGGAAAAGCTGCAAATATTCAGAAGCGAATGTACAGATTAATTAAGAGAAATGACTGAAAAGAGTAAATCGGACTTAAAGGTAAAATGAAAGCTGGTAACTGAAAATAAACTGGACGGAATAACTTGAATGATAGCAATATGGTCGAGACATAAATGGGAGAAAATTCTCTGATTATTCACACTGTGGAGGGCCCTCTAACACAGGGTGAAGATAGAGGTTATCCCTCTGAACTGAGGCGGGTCGGTGCTCAGGCCTCACTGTTGGAAGTCGGGAAAAATTTTCAAATGTTATACGTTCAAAAATGTCTAGGGTGTGGTTATATGTCTTGGTTTACTGTTGAGAAGGGATTGCTTACTGTTTGGTTAGAAAAAGTTTTTTTTTCTACTAGAGAAAAATGCAAATTGAATTGGTAAAAATAATTTCCTATAATGTTAATGGGGTTTTGAATCCAATTAAAAGAAATAAGATTATGTCTAAATTGAAAAAAGAGAGGGCACAAATAGCTTTCTTCCAGGAAACACATATGAGCCAATCTGAACATGGAAAATTAAAAAGAATGGGCTTTAAGCATGTATTTTATTCATCATATAAATTGAGCCACAAAAGAGGGGTAGCTACTTTAATATCAAGTACTCTTAATTATGATCATATTTCAGAGACTAAAGACAAAGATGGACGATTTGTAAAAATTACAGGAAGAATAGAAGGTACAGAAATAACATTGCTGAATGTTTATGCTCCACCAGGTTGTGAATGGTCATTCTATAGACACATTTTTGACCTAATGGTCAGTTCTCAAGGGGTACTAATCTGTGGAGGGGATTTTAATATTAGGTTAAATCCTGCATTAGATTCTTCAAGAATAGCTACGCAGAATAAACTTCTGACTCGGAAAATGAATTTATTGATGGAGGAGTTGGGAATTATAGATGTGTGGAGGGAATTACACCCCACTAGTAAAGATTATACACATTACTCTTTCCCTCATTCAGCCTATTCAAGGATAGACTATTTCTTTATATTTAATACAGATAGACTCAGGATAAAAAACTGTAATATTGCAACAATTGATCTGTCGGATCATAGTCCAGTCTCTATGTCTCTAATCCTGGAAAGGAAAATGAGGAAAACACTATGGAGGTTAAATTCACATATACTCAATAACCTGAAAGTAATGGAGAGATTAAGGGGAGAAATCAAAGAATACCTAGACCTTAATGACACGAGAGAAACATCACCAGTGATCTTATGGGATACATTGAAAGCTGTACTGAGAGGAAAAAAATATTTCTATTACCACTCACATGAAAAAAATCAATGCACAAAAATTAGCAGACCTTCAAGGAAAATTAAAACAATTTCAAGTTGTAGATAGCAACAAAATGTGATTCTAATGTAAAACAGGAAATTAGGAAATTGCAAAGTGAAATTGATGATATTTATACATTGGAAACTCAAAGAAATTTTCTTTACCTGAGACAAAAGAATTATGAAGTAGGAGGTAAATCAGCTAGATTATTAGCATATAAATTACAAAAACAAGTAGACAATACAATTCATAAAATAAAGAATCCAAAGACAAAGCTTGTGGAGATTACAGTAGGGAAAATTCAAGAGAGTTTTGAAACATATTATCGAGAGCTGTACTCCCAACCCCAGGCCTCCAATGAGCCCTATATAGACTCTTTATTGAATTCTTTAGATCTACCTAAACTTACAGATTTACAAAATGAATGCCTATTAGAACCAGTAACTGCCAAGGAACTGAATGTGGCCATCTCTAGATTAAAGGCTGGAAAGTCTCCAGGTTCTGATGGGTTTACCTCAGGGTGGT
Organism: Mobula hypostoma; assembly: GCF_963921235.1. NCBI lineage: Eukaryota > Metazoa > Chordata > Chondrichthyes > Myliobatiformes > Myliobatidae > Mobula > Mobula hypostoma. The sequence goes on from NC_086105.1 coordinate 132,520,462, forward strand.
ACAAATCGCTGAAGTCACAGTTAACCCTATTACTACTTAACACCTTTAAATGGATCTTGCAGAGAGAAGAAACTCCACCTTCCTGGAGAGAAGCGATTATTTCAGTTATTCCTAAAGAGGGTAAAGATAAACTAGAATGTGGCAATTATCGGCCAATTAGTGTTCTTAATTTAGATTACAAACTATTTACATCTATATTAGCGCGCAGATTGGAAAAGCTTTTACCTGGCCTAATCCATTTAGACCAGACTGGATTTATTCAACAAAGACAAACACAGGACAACATAGGGAGAACTCTACACATATTAGAACAGGTTAATAAGAACGAGACAGAGACAATGGTAGTAGGATTAGACGCTGAGAAAGCTTTTGATTCAGTTAGTTGGGCATTCCTATACAGAGTGTTAGGAAGATTTGGCTTTCAAGAAAAGTTTATTAAAGTAATTCAGACTCTATATGACAGCCCTACAGCCCGAATTAAGATAAATGGGGACCTCTCTGACTCCTTCATCTTAGAGAGAGGCAGTAGACAGGGATGCCCAATTTCTCCTCTCCTTTTTGCGCTATACATTGAATCACTTGCCCAACTAGTAAGACAGAGCAAAATCGTAAAAGGTATCAAGGTGGCAGGGATTGAACAGAAAGTGGCGTTATTCGCAGATGACGTGTTAGTCTATCTGAGTGAACCAGAAAAATCATTTATAGGATTGTTTACACTGTTGGATGACTTTGGGAAAATATCAGGTTATAAAATAAATGTAAAGAAAACGCAGATTATGTCCCTAAATTATACACCACCCAAAAAACTGCAGGATATATATGATTTTAGTGGGAAGCTAAATCATTAAAATATTTAGGAATAACCTTGCCGAAGGATCTTTCAACGCTGTCACAGGTAAATTATGGGCCATTAATCTCAGAGATAAAAGCAGATATGCATAGATGGAATCTTATCCCCTTTTTAAGTTTAAATTCAAGGATAAATACTACAAAAATTAATATTCTCCCTCAGTTACTGTATCTTTTCCGGACTTTACCTGTGGAGGTGGATGATAATCAATTCAGGGAATGGGACAAATGGATTTCCCGCTTCATCTGGCAAGGAAAGAAACCTAGAATTCGATATAACACCTTACAGTTAGGGAAGGAAGGAGGAGGTATGGTTCTTCCTTGCTTGAGAAATTATTTTTATGCTTCACAGATAACCCCTCTGTTATATTGGTGTAATAGGGAATATAAGGCTAGATGGAAAGAAATAGAATTTGGATTGACAGTTTTCCTCTACAGGCCTCAATAGCTGACAAAGGATTGATGGCCCAATTGGAAAAGTTTAAAAACAGTTGGATAAATCTTACATTAAAAGTATGGCAGAAGGTGGTTAATTAATGTGGAATCAATAACATATTAAAACTTTTCAGATGGTGTGCATATGATACTGAATTCCTTCCCAACAGAGGAGATAAAAGATTTGAACTATGGATAAAGAAAGGTCTTACAACCTACCTCTCATTTATACATAAAATAGTATTACAAAGTTTCCAATTCCTGCAGGACAAACAGGGCCTAGAACACAATGACTTTTTTAGGTACCTTCAAGTACGACACTATGTTAACCAGAGTTGTAGATATACAGACCTATCAACAGTAGAATTAGAATTTTTCAAGATTCTGAATTCGGCTTGCAGTTCAATACCTAGTAAATCAGTTTCTCGATTATATAATGCACTCTCCCATGCTAAAAATATAAACACATTGTATATTAAAGAGAAGTGGGAGAAAGAAGCGGGGTTGGTACTTTCAGAGGAGGCTTGGGGGAAAATATGCAGCTTTCAGTGGTCTTCGACTAACTCTTTGATTTGGAGATAACATTGTTGGAAAAATATTATAAGATACTTCAAGACCCCATATCAGGAAAAATATAAAGACACAAACGTGACGTGTTGGAGAAGGTGCGGCTCCAAGGAGGCAAATCATTTCCATATTTTCTGGGATTGCCCTAAATTAAGTTTATATTGGAAAGGTATTCATAGAACATTAGTTAAGGTACTTAAGACCCAGATACCTCTGAACTTTGAGACACTCTATTTGGGGCATGTATTGTTTCTTGAACAGAAGAAAGATATAAAGTTGCTGCAGGCCCTTTTAGCGGCAAGTAAGAAATCAATCACTAGAAAGTGGCTAAATCCAATACCACCTACATTAGAAGATTGGCATGAAATTATCTTGGAAATATTTAAAATGGAAAAGATGACTTACTCCCTGAGAATTCAAAAGGAAAAACTTTATCAAATCTGGAATAAATGGATTGAATATATAACCCCAATGCGAGCAGACTTTAGATGACTCTTCTAATGATTTATACTGCTCTCCTCATCAACACAGTAATATTGCTAACGTAAGCACCCCTGGTCTAAAAGTTTACTGTTTTTGTTTTTTTTTTGGAAAATAGAGAATTAACACAAGTAAAGGAAAAGATTTAGGAAAGGGATAAAAAAATGATAAAATTAAGTAAATAAGTACATAGGGATTGGATAATTATGTTTGGGGGCAGGAGCAAGCATGAACAAGTTAGGATATAAACACCTACAATGGTTGTTACATAGGCTTACACACAACATTTTGGACCAGAAGAAATGGTCCAGAAGAGATATATGGAAATTATTATTAATCCACTATTATTGCTATTTTTCTTAACAACTAATATCATTACTTAGCCTAATAGATTAGAATTTCAACTGTACATAATTATCTATTTAAGTGTCTAATTTCTTTTTATATCTTAGTGTACTTAGGAATGTATAAATAATTATAGTTTTATACATATAAAAAAAATGGAAAAGGTTATACATGTGAAAAAAGTACATGATACTTGTGAATTCCTTATCCAAATAAAAATAAAAAATTAAAAAAGAAGAAAAGAATGTTTCATCTTTAACTTAATGACTTTTGGAGGTCAGTTCATCTTCTACTCGCTTAGCTATTCACAGTAACATTCTGACCAAGGGTACCCAAACTTTTGCATGCCACTGTATCTACATACATAACATCTACATGCTTAAAATCTAATTCAACATGAGTTCAAAGAAAACACCTGAAATTGTGTGTGTGATGTGGGGAATAATGGTAATCTCCGTCTGGTAGTAATTTGGGTTTGACACCGAACATTTAGATTAGATTATGAGGACACTCATTTATTGTCATTTAGAAATGCATACATTAAAAAATGATAACAATGTTCCTCCAGAATATCACAAGAAAAATACAGGACAAACCAAGACTAAAACTTACAAAACCACATAATTATAACATAGTTACAACAGTGCAAAGCAATACCATAATTTGATAAGAACTCTGAGGCTGTCTACAAGAAGGGTCAGAGCCGTCTCTATTTCCTGAGGAGACTGAGGTCCTTTAACATCTGCCGGACGATGCTGAGGATGTTCTACGAGTCTGTGGTGGCCAGTGCTATCATGTTTGCTGCTGTGTGCTGGGGCAGCAGGCTGAGGGTAGCAGACACCAACAGAATCAACAAACTCATTCGTAAGGCCAGTGATGTTGTGGGGATGGAACTGGACTCTCTGACGGTGGTGTCTGAAAAGAGGATGCTGTCTAAGTTGCATGCCATCTTGGTCAATGTCTCCCATCCACTACATAATGTACTTGGTGGGCACAGGAGTACATTCAGCCAGAGACTCATTCCACTGAGATGCAACACAGAGCGTCATAGGAAGTCATTCCTGCCTATGGCCATCAAACTTTATAACTCCTCCCTTGGAGGGTCAGACACCCTGAGCCATAGGCTGGTCCTGGACTTATATACTGGCATAATTTACATATCACTATCTAATTATTTATGGTGCAACTGTAATGAAAACCAATTTCCCTCGGGATCAATAAAGTATGACTGTGACTATAAAGAGCAGACCATGGGCACGGTTAAAAAAAAGTCTCAAAGTCCCGATAGCCTCATCACCTCACGCAGGCGGCAGAAGGGAAGAACTCTTCCCGCCATGAACCTCCAAGCGCCGCAAACTTGCCGATGCAGCACCATTGGAAGCACCCGACCGCAGCGGACTCTGAGTCCGTCCGAAAACTTCGAGCCTCCGACACAGCCTCTCTGAGCACCATCCTCTGCCGAGCACTTCAACCCCGCCCCGGCCGCCGAGCAACAAGCAAAGCTGAGGACTCGGGGCCTTCCCCTCCGGAGATTCTGGACCACACAGTAGCAGCAGCAGAGAAGCAGGCATTTCAGAAGTTTCACTAGATGTTCCTCCGTACTCTCACGTCCGTCTCCATCAAATCAGGATTGTGCACGGCACCCTACTTGACAAATAACAGACATCACCACCGGAGTGGCCGCTGCGAGCTGCGTTGCGCCGCCATCTTCCCCTCCCTCCTATAAAAATGCATTTATGCAACTCACCTGAAAACTAACAAATTCCAGTCATACAATTGGCCAGATTTTCAATATTGTAACTTAGTGCTGCGTTTAACCAAGTGCTTTTGGAAATATCACAGACAAAGACTCAACAGTGATACTCAGCCACAACAGAAATCATTTATAAGTGAAGGCAATATCTCTTGTACCCAAGTGATTGGAGTTTATTTTTCACAGAGTAAATTAAGTCACAAATTCAACAAAAAAAACACAAAAATAGATATTTTAAATTTAAACATTAAATATGTTCTAACAAGGATAACAATTTCTTATTTGCTATGCCATTCCTGGGATGGTGCTTAAGGTACAAGGACAATTTTGTCAATTGTCCTTATCTCCACCAGCTATTGGCAAGCACCCAAACATGGCTTCTTCTATTAACGTCGCCTATCCTCATTAAATGACCCAATCACGTACATCCTTTATCACCACCATTACCTTTTGCGCATTATGCAAAATTAGACACTTTTACAAATTTTAACATTCATTGAAATTAAAAAAGTATAACTTTGCTCAGGAATAGGATCAGATGCAGGTCTTAAATATTAGAAATCACCTACAAGGGTTGAAAAAAATAGTCCAGATGAATTCACTTAATTGCCTTCACCGATGGATGCAAGTCAGTCAAATTCACTCAGCGTGTTGCAGAGAAACATGAAGTAATTCTTAATTTGTTAGGCATTTTCCCCCACTTCAGAACTACGTGTAGCACAGTATTCCTGGATTCCTGTTTCATTAAAAAAGAGATATTTAAATTTGTAAGATAAAGTACTGCACACTGTAGAAACTTGAGGAACTTGGGGCATGAAACATGAAATGAAGTACAAGTAATCTTTTATATTTATCGTGTAGATATAATAGGCAAACACAATATGGAAAAACTGCTAACAACCACTATCATGAGAGACAGGAAAACTAATCAGACTAAAGGAACACCAACTACCAGATCCCACTGTTGTGCCCAGATAAACTTGATGTAGTGCTATCTAATTATTTCAAACCCGTGTTGACCACACAAAGTCCTGAACCATTTCTCTATTTGCCTTTGTAATTTGCACCTCACTGGAATTGGAGGGATAACCTACTGAGTTAGCAACCAATCTGTTTCCACCTGTAATCTTTCATTAATAATCCAGATACAAGTTATGTCCTATATCAGGTAAGTTGAATAGCACACTCTTATTTCTGTCATAGTAAGTAGACATAACACTATGTACTGAACAAATGAAATAGGCTTGGATATATAAAATAAATTCAATATGTTAGTGTTAGCTTCAATATCAGTAAGGCTGATTTCCTTTGTGCAACATTGATGTTTATGCTTCCAGTGTGGCTAAAAATAATGACTAACCATAGAGAAAACTTGGAAACAAATTGCAAATCTTTGAAGGCATTTAATAATGGAAGAACATGCAAATAGGTAAAAGCTGAATTTGATGTTAAGTACACTAATTAGCTGGATAAGGAATGCTAAATAGAATTAAGGAGTATAAGAGTGGAAAGTGGAAAAGACCAGTACTAAATCGTTGCAATGCACAAAATATCCTGGATTTTAAAAAGTGCTCTTTGCTTAGTGTAACAATATGGTTGAAGCAAACTCAAGCACAGCATTAATTAAAAATTTGATAAGCTAAGCTGAAAGAAGTGTGAAATAATTCTGTCCAACTTTAATTTTGCAGGTAAAATTGAGACATATTCTTATCTACTCAGGTTTGTGGAGAAGGTTTATCTGGAAGAGGCTTAAGTTCTATGAGTGGCATAAGTATATTCAAGTGCTTATTGCAGAATGTAATTCAACTGATAGCTTTATGGCAAAAGAACTTGTTCTCTACAAAGGTACCAGATGAAATTTACGGTGTGAGAAGCTAAGCTGCAGCTGTGCTAAGCAACCAAAAGATCAGGTTAACACAATTTTTTGTTGCAAATAGGTCCAAACCAGAAAATTAACAAGTTCAAGAAGCCAAGATATTTTAACTTTGTTAACAATTTGCTATAGAGCAAACTGAAAGACCTAGATGACATAAAAAAAATCAGCAAACAAAATAAATTTTGACCACTGCAGCTACTGCTGTTGCTATTTTTGTGTTGCACCAGTAGACTTGGATCCCATTGTACAGGCAGTTACAAAGGCACAGGAAGATGAAATGCAGAAAGAAACCAAACACTTGCATGCTATCTGTAATGAAGCATTCAGTAATTCAGGTTCACTGCATTACTATTTTTAAACGGCTGCCAGTGCAAACAAAAGGTCCAAGATATCCTGAAGTGGGAGGGTGAGGAGCCAGAGGTCGTGGTACATATAGGTACTAATGACATAGGTAGGAAAAGGGATGAGGTCCTGAAAGGAGAATATAGGGAGTTGAGAAAAAGGACCGCAAAGGTAGTAATCTCGGGATTACTGCCTGTGCCACGCGACAGTGAGAGTAGGAATGCGATGAGGTGGAGGATAAATGCGTGGCTGAGGGATTGGAGCAGGGGGCAGGAATTCAAGTTTTTGGATCATTGGGACCTCTTTTGGCGCAGGTGTGACCTGTACAAAAAGGACGGGTTACACTTAAATCCTAGGGGGACCAATATCCTGGCAGGGAGATTAGCGGGGGCTACTGAGGTGACTTTAAACTAGAATGGTTGGGGGGTGGGAATCAAATTAAAGAGGCTAGGTGTGAGGAGGTTAGTTCACAACAGAGGGATGGGAACCAGTGCAGAGAGACAGAGGGGTGTAAAGTGAGCGTAGAAGCAAAAAGTACAAAGGGGAAAAGTAAAAGTGGCAGGTCGACAAATCCAGGGCAAGCATTAAAAAGGGCTAAGAGAGTTGTAAAAGAGCGCCTGAAGGCTTTATGTGTCAATGCAAGGAGCATTCGTAATAAGGTGGATGAATTGAAAGTGCAGATTGTTATTAATGATTATGATATAGTTGGGATCACAGAGACATGGCTCCAGGGTGACCAGGGATGGGAGCTCAACGTTCAGGGATATTCAATATTCAGGAGGGATAGACATGAAGGAAGGGGAGGTGGGGTGGCGTTGCTGGTTAAAAAAGAGATTAACGCAATAGAAAGGAAGGACATAAGCCGGGAAGATGTGGAATCGATATGGGTAGAGCTGCGTAAAGGGGCAGAAGACGCTGGTGGGAGTTGTGTACAGGCCACCTAACAGTAGTAGTGAGGTCAGAGATGGTATTAAACAGGAAATTAGAAATGTGTGCAATAAAGGAACAGCAGTTATAATGGGTGACTTCAATTTACATGTAGACTGGGTGAACCAAATTGGTAAAGGTGCTGAGGAAGAGGATTTCTTGGAATGTATGCGGGATGGTTTTTTGAACCAACATGTCGAGGAACCGACTAGAGAGCAGGCTATTCTGGACTGGGTTTTGAGCAATGAGGAAGGGTTAATTAGCGATCTTGTCGTGAGAGGCCCCTTGGGTAAGAGTGACCATAATATGGTGGAATTCTTCATTAACATGGAGAGTGATGTAGTTAATTCAGAAGCAAAGGTTCTGAACTTAAAGAGGGGTAACTTTGAAGGTATGAGTCGTGAATTAGCTAAGATAGACTGGCAAATGACACTTAAAGGATTGACGGTGGATATGCAATGGCAGGCATTTAAAGGTTGCATGGATGAACTACAACAATTGTTCATCCCAGTTTGGCAAAAGAATAAATCAAGGAAGGTAGTGCACCCGTGGCTGACAAGAGAAATTAGGGATAGTATCAATTCCAAAGAAGTAGCATACAAATTAGCCAGAGAAAGTGGCTCACCTGAGGACTGGGAGAAATTCAGAGTTCAGCAGAGGAGGACAAAGGGCTTAATTAGGAAGGGGAAAAAAGATTATGAGAGAAAACTGGCAGAGAACATAAAAACGGACTGTAAAAGCTTTTATAGATATGTAAAAAGGAAAAGACTGATAAAGACAAATGTAGGTCCCCTGCAAACAGAAACAGGTGAATTGATTATGGGGAGCAAGGACATGGCAGACCAATTGAATAATTACTTTGGTTCTGTCTTCACTAAGGAGGACATAAATAATCTTCCAGAAATAGTAAGGGACAGAGGGTCCAGTGAGATGGAGGAACTGAGCGAAATACATGTTAGTAGGGAAGTGGTGTTAGGTAAATTGAAGGGATTGAAGGCAGATAAATCCCCAGGGCCAGATGGTCTGCATCCCAGAGTGCTTAAGGAAGTAGCCCAAGAAATAGTGGATGCATTAGTGATAATTTTTCAAAACTCGTTAGATTCTGGACTAGTTCCTGAGGACTGGAGGGTGGCTAATGTAACCCCACTTTTTAAAAAAGGAGGGAGAGAGAAACCGGGGAATTATAGGCCGGTTAGCCTAACGTCGGTGGTGGGGAAACTGCTGGAGTCAGTTATCAAGGATGTGATAACAGCACATTTGGAAAGCGGTGAAATGATCGGACAAAGTCAGCATGGATTTGTGAAAGGAAAATCATGTCTGACGAATCTCATAGAATTTTTTGAGGATGTAACTAGTAGAGTGGATAGGGGAGAACCAGTGGATGTGGTATATTTGGATTTTCAAAAGGCTTTTGACAAGGTCCCACACAGGAGATTAGTGTGCAAACTTAAAGCGCACGGTATTGGGGGTAAGGTATTGGTGTGGGTGGAGAATTGGTTAGCAGACAGGAAGCAAAGAGTGGGAATAAACGGGACCTTTTCAGAATGGCAGGCAGTGACTAGTGGGGTACCGCAAGGCTCAGTGCTGGAACCCCAGTTGTTTACAATATATATTAATGACTTGGATGAGGGAATTAAATGCAGCATCTCCAAGTTTGCGGATGACACGAAGCTGGGTGGCAGTGTTAGCAGTGAGGAGGATGCTAAGAGGATGCAGGGTGACTTGGATAGGTTGGGTGAGTGGGCAAACTCATGGCAGATGCAATTTAATGTGGATAAATGTGAAGTTATCCACTTTGGTGGCAAAAATAGGAAAACAAATTATTATCTGAATGGTGGCCGATTAGGAAAAGGGGAGGTGCAACGAGACCTGGGTGTCATTATACACCAGTCATTGAAAGTGGGCATGCAGGTACAGCAGGCGGTGAAAAAGGCGAACGGTATGCTGGCATTTATAGCGAGAGGATTCGAGTACAGGAGCAGGGAGGTACTACTGCAGTTGTACAAGGCCTTGGTGAGACCACACCTGGAGTATTGTGTGCAGTTTTGGTCCCCTAATCTGAGGAAAGACATCTTTGCCATAGAGGGAGTACAAAGAAGGTTCACCAGATTGATTCCTGGGATGGCAGGTCTTTCATATGAAGAAAGACTGGATGAACTGGGCTTGTACTCGTTGGAATTTAGAAGATTGAGGGGGGATCTGATTGAAACGTATAAGATCCTAAAGGGATTGGACAGGCTAGATGCAGGAAGATTGTTCCCGATGTTGGGGAGGTCCAGAACGAGGGGCCACAGTTTGAGGATAGAGGGGAAGCCTTTTAGGACCGAGATTAGGAAAAACTTCTTCACACAGAGAGTGGTGAATCTGTGGAATTCTCTGCCACAGCAAACTGTTGAGGCCAGTTCATTAGCTATGTTTAAAAGGAAGTTAGATATGGCCCTTGTGGCTACAGGGGTCAGGGGGTATGGAGGGAAGGCTGGTTTCTGAGTTGGATGATCAGCCATGATCATAATAAATGGCGGTGCAGGCTCGAAGGGCCGAATGGCCTACTCCTGCACCTATTTTCTATGTTTCTATGTTTCTAAAAAAGCCTGAGTTTTTGGTTTTCTCATCTTGTAGAGAGGGCCCAATTGTTAAGAATGAATCAACTGCCATTTCAAACCAATTATTACCTATGATTAACAGTGTGTCCAGTTTTATGTGTCCCCTTTGTATGTCCAGAATTGGGGAGGGAATTGAAACTGATGTTAGGATCATAATGAACTATTCTATAAATAAAAATAGATATCTCAACCATAAGAATAATCTTGGATCAGTAATCTGTCAGACGATGCTGAGGATGTTCTACGAGTCTGTGGTGGCCAGTGTGATCATGTTTGCTGTTGTGTGCTGGGGCAGCAGGCTGAGGGTAGCAGACACCAACAGAATCAACAAACTCATTCGTAAGGCCAGTGATGTTGTGGGGATGGAACTGGACTCTCTGACGGTGGTGTCTGAAAAGAGGATGCTGTCCAAGTTGCATGCCATCTTGGACAATGTCTCCCATCCACTACATAATGTACTGGTTGGGCACAGGAGTACATTCAGCCAGAGACTCATTCCACTGAGATGCAACACAGAGCGTCATAGGAAATCATTCCTGCCTGTGGCCATCAAAGTTTACAACTCCTCCCTTGGAAGGTCAGGCACCCTGAGCCAATAGGCTGGTCCTGGACTTATTTCCTGGCATAATTTACATATTACTATTTAACTATTTATGGTTTTATTACTAATTATTTATGGTGCAACTGTAACAAAAACCAATTTCCCCCGGGATCAATAAAGTATGACTATGACTATATCCACAATTTATGACGGGGCCCAGAAGTACCAATGATAATAGTCTGTACTATTGAGCTACCCAATTAAGGGTAAGGTTTGTGTGGGTGGTGAAGTATCAGATTTAAAGTTTTCTGATGTGTGTTGGCAGTGGGTCAAGAACCTGTCTGCTGGTACAAGCTCAGGAGAGTTTGGCTAAGACACGTAACTGATTCTTTCCATTTTATTATTTATTCTCAGGAAGACCAGTATGACAACTCCTAGACATTATCTAAGCATAGTTTTATATACAGAACAATGAGTCCTATAGAAAAATGCCTGCCACCCTCCTACAATGGTCCTGTCTCCAGGCAGGGTTCCTTTAATTTTTTTGAACAACCTCCTGATTAAATGGCAATTCTATACACGTGGAAATTATTACACAATAATACCGTGCTCAGAGTAAATTTATCATCAAAGAACATACAGTATATGTCACCATATACTACCTGAGATTCAATTTTCTTGCAGGCATTTGCAGTAGAACCAAGAAATATATTAAATCAATGAAAAACTACACACAAAGACTGGCAACAACCAATTTGTAAAAGAACTGTGCAAATACAACAAAACTTAATAATAATAATAACAAATAAATAATATTGAGAAAGTGAATTGTAGAGTCCTTGAACGTGAGTCCATAGGTTGTAGAATCAGCTCAGTGTGAGATGAATGAAGTTATGCACAATTAGATTTGTTGATAATCTGTACTGGTTAATCAAATATTGAGGGGGAATTACATACTCACTATCTACATCATTACAATTTAAAATTATTATCAGCTTCTCCAATCTCCAAATTGAGCCTGATACATTGGGGTGATATCACTTTCATGTCCTTATGTTTTGAAGATATGCATTACTTACGTTTAACAATCTCCTTGTAGGCAATACATGCGGAAGAATCAGGTATTTCTGATAAGAATGATTTGCCTTCATCACAACTCTTTCCTGTTAATGAAATTAAAATGCACTTGAAATTCATTCAACTAAAACATTCCACAGACACTCCTCTGCTACCTGGCATACCTCACCTGCCATCTTCCTCAATCCACCAATCACACTGGGTTCCTGTCCCACAACTCCCCTTCTCCCCTTTATACTCGCCATTTACCTCTCCACTTTCAGAAATCATGCAGGATTTTGACCTGAAATGTCAAAAGTGCCTTTATGATAAATAATTATCAGCTTCAATAGGGTAAATGTTGGTCCCATTAGGGAGGGATTCCTGATGAAGGGGATTATTCTAAAGTTAAAGGCATGCCATTGAAATTATTTTTTCCACACAAATAACAGAAATCTGAAACTCACTCCCCTCAAAAGAATATTTACATGCTGTGTCAAAATGTTCAAAAGGAAATGGCATGTTTGTTAGACTATAAAGGGAGGCAAATGCAGTTTGAGATACCAAAGTCTCATGATGTAGCAATGTCCTAATCCTGCTCCTATTTTTCCAGGGAAATGGAGGCAACAGATTTACCTCATTTGCATCTGTCAGAGCACAAATAGGCCATCAAGCCCATTCTACCATTGAATAATATCGCTGATCTGCCATAAACTCAGCCCCACCTACCTGCCTTTACCATATCTCTTAATTCCCCTAAAATGCAAAAAGCTATCCAATTGTGTCTTAAATATATTTAATAAGCGATACTATTGAGAAATGACATAGAACAAACCTTCCTCTATCCTAGCCCAACATCTTTCCTCCTTTCTTGAACTGAAAGAACGATTCTGTGGCAGTTCTTCAATTCACATTTTAGCATGGTGAATGAAATTGCAAACTTTGTATGAAGTATTGTCCTCAATCATCACTTACTGTATTTGCATTTGGACAGTTTGAACCAAATTTGAAACCAGATTGAAGAAAGATCAGTATTTCTAACCCCGCATTCTTTTTGCTTGGGCATTTTTGGTCGATTAACCTAGACAAAATGGGATTTATATATTTCTAGAAAACTACAGTATATGCTAGTCGATTCCCCAATGTAATCTTTGGAAAAGTTGTATTACAGGTATAATTGAACTATGGTACATACATATTTCAATTGTCAGTTAAACTATATATTACCAACCTTTTTTTCCTTTAAGTGCATCAAATAACTTTATCTAAAAATGAGAATTTTGAAGAAAACTTATACAGTATTCCCATAGACTGTAAGTTATAATGGAGTAGTAATTATGCAGGCAGGAATTTTTACTTACAAGACTTGATATGTTGTAAAGACATTACAATCAAGAATAAGTTCATTTCACAATGAAGTAAGCTGTAAAAGATTTTGTTCCTATTTACTTTGTACGGCAGAGAAGAACCTGTTTTGTATAGAAGATGCTGCCAAGTCTTTGGCCTGAGTTATAGGGGCAGATTGGGCAGGCTAGGATTTTATTCCCTGCAATGTAGGAGATTGAGGGGTTAACCTGTTAGTGTATAAAATCATGAGGGTATAGGTAGTATAAACACACATAGTCTTTTTTCCCAGCCTAGAGGAACTAAAAACTAGAGGGAATAAGTTTAAGGTGAGAAATGAAAGATGTAAAAGGGGCCCAAGGTGCAAGTTCTCACTGTGAATGATACATAGATAGAATGACCCATGAGAGGAAATGTTTGAGGCAGGTACAATAATGGATCGGAGGGGTTTAGAGAGATATGGACTAAATGCGGGCAAATGGGACTAGCTTGGTGGCCACCTTGGTCAGCATGGAGGAGTTGGGCTGAAGGGCCTGTTTTTCTGCTATATTACTCTGTCTATGACTCTACAGTGTAATAGCATTTGGTATCTGTAGCATCCTTGGTAGGAAAAAGATTTTTGTAACTGTTTTTACTAAACCTCAAGTTTAATTTTGTTGAAGACTGGTTTTGCAATAGATTTAAATTTATGGCAGATACTAAGAGGAAAACAATATTTGCTGTCAGTCATCATTGCACATTGTACATTCAGGGACGTTCTCTGTGTGCTTCCTCTAGGACATACCTATCCTGGGATCCAAGGGTAGTTTCCCAAGAAATGGAATGTTTAAATCTTTGCACATCTTCATGGCACCTCCGGTGGTTGGTGGGAAAATTTGGGATTCATGCTGTAAGCATAAAGAACACAGAATAAACAACAGGGGTCTTCCAATGTTAACTTCAGCGATTTAAAAAAAATGAAACTTGTTCAACTCTTGATTTGTCCTGCATAATTTTGCAAATTCAATTCAATGGAAGGTAACCCCTTGGATGGATTCTCACTCCCCAGGCCTTTACTGCACACAGATCTATAGAGCTATACTCCCATTTGTGTTGATTACTTTAAACCAAACTAAGATAAAGGCAATCATAAATTTTAATCTAAAAATTATTCCATATCTCCCCATCTCCTTCATCATTAACAAATCCATCCATCATTCTTAAATAAAAACAGTATTTTAGTTTACAATTACCTATTGCAACAAATACATCATTTTAATTTCTTGTTTTAAGTGGTTGTCCTGGGATACTGCTAATGCCCAGCTTTATAATATGTGAATATTAAGACTATAGACACCAAGTTCTGTTATCACATTTCCACCTCCAGTGCTAGCAATGGGAATTTGGAAATTAGGTTACTCTTCTAAAAGAAGAAGAATGAAGTACGTTGCTCATAAGTTGACATATATAATTTATTAGGTACATCTGTACACTTCGTTAATACAAATATCTAATCAGACAATTATGTGGCAGCAACTCAATGCACAAATGCATGCAGACATGGTCGAGAGGTTTACTTGTTCAGACCAAACAGTGGATGGGCCTTAGCAGCAGAAGACCGACCACACTGCGTTCCACTCTGTACCTAATAATGTAGCGAGTGTGGGTGTGTGTGTGTTTATACACTGTGGATTCCAGTTAGCTGGGCCATTGGTTAATCAGGGCAGCCACTTATTTAGGACGACTCTTAAAGAACAAAAAAACTAGTTGAGAAAATAGACAGGATTCCCTTTGTTTATTTAGAACACTATGCCACTTAATTGACAGGAAGCAGTTGTGTGCGCTTGTGAGGCCACCCGGCACTACACCGTGCTTAGGGCAAAGTTTTAAATTGCATCAGTTGTGCCTGCTTGTGTTATCCATTTATGCCGATTCAAAAAAGCAGTGATTTTTGATCTTTTTTAAAATTTTGACCTAAAAAACATTCAGACCCTTGCCAAGGTGCCATAAAAAGATTTGACAATAGCCGAAAAATCTACCCTACTGGACCAAATTAAAAGCCATCCGCCTAGGACCACTTATCATCGGCTGGCATTGATAACTGGAGAGTCAAAATTTGCAATTGCACACTTGATAGATCAGCAAGATAAGATGTGATTTTGTTCATTAACAGGCAACAACACAAGTGTACTCTGGATGAATTCCTTGGTTGATAACCATTAGGAACTAACACACAGTTTTACAATACTGTAATAGCACTGAAGTGCTCTAATTTGTTCTGTATTTCATTTAAATACATAATTTGTTATGCAGTTAACAGTAGTTTGTCTCTTTTATACCGTTTTACCTACTTCCAAGAAACTTTGGCTTATTGGGGCAGCTTGACTGGGTCAAAATGTGATGGTCCTGACGTGCCTCAATTAACCAAAATCAATCTATGCATACACACACACATATATTTTCACATGTGCCACATCCTCAGAATGCCCAGAGCAAGCCATTTGCATGAATTCCAGATTGCAACTTATGCAGCAAGAAGGGTATAAGTAAGAGGAAAACTTGCTTGTACTTTGTAAGATGTTAATTTCATGGATTCTGAAAGAAACTCCTCACCTGGCACTTTGGGCAAACAAAACCACTCATATTTTCTACAACTCCGATTACAGGCAGTTTCACTTTCTGGCAGAAGTTGATTTCTTTTCTGACATCCTGTAGTGAAACTTCCTGTCAAAGAAACAAAATAAAGATTACAGTTTAATCGTCTATGGTAGAGTGCAAATTAAATTCGAAAAGCTTTGATCACCAACAGTAACAATTCAGGATCCCTTCTGTTATATTACAAATTCCTTGCATGCCTTTCACAAAGCTTCTGCAGACATTTCTCAAGATCAAACTACTTTGAAGAAATCTGAGAAAAGATTCTAAATATATCTCAGATCAAAAAAAAAATCAGGCTGCAAAATTCTGCACAACTTGGACGTGTGTGGTCAAAAAACCCAGACAACGTACGCTTATGTGCAATGATAGGGAGGCAAGTATATCTGATGACATCTAATTCATTTGATAAATGTCAAATTACACAGGAATTTATCTCAACAGATTTGACTTTCTAACATGTGCCTGACCTGCTGAGCAGCAATTCTGTCCTTTATTTTGGACTTCCTGCATCTGTCCCTTACTACTATTTTAGAAAATCCAATTGAGAACCCAAAGTTTCCAAATGAACACCAACTGCAGGACTTCAGCTGTAGTTTGATCAGAGGACCTGTCCACAGTTTTCCAACGCAGTGAAAAGCCTCCCCACCTATCTTTGGGGCCCCTTATCTAAGAAAGGATGAGCTGGCATTGAAGAGGGGCCAGAGGAGGTTCATGACACGATCCTGGGAATGAAAGGGTTAATATATGAGGAGCATTTGATGGCTCTAGGCCTGTACTCGCTGGAGTTTAGAAGAATAAAAAGGAATCTCATTGAAACCCATTGAATATTGAAAGGCCTAGAGAGGAGGCTAGGACCAGAGGGCACAATCTCAGAATATCAGGACATCCATTTAGAACAGAGATGAGGAATTTCTTTAGCTAGAGGATGGTGAATCTGTGGAATTTATTGCCACATACAGCTGTGGAAGCCAATTCATTGGGTATATTTGAAGCACAGGTTGATACTTTCTTGATTAGTAACAACGTCAAAAGTCATGAGGAGAAAGAAGGAGCATGGGGTTGAGGGGGTAATAAATCAGCCATGATGGAATGTTGGAACAGACTCAATGGGCCAAATATCCTAATTCTGCTCCAACCTCTTTATGGTCTAACCCTGCCCTCAGTTATAGAACACTACAGCACAGCAACACGCATTTTGGCCCATCTAGTCTATGCTTAAACTATTAATCTGCCTAGTCCCATTGACCTGCATCCGGACCATACCCCTTCACACCCCTCCATTCATGTAGCTATACAAATTTCTCTTCAATTTTGAAATAGAATCCATATCCATATCCAAAACTTGCACTTTCCCTAAGTGAAGAAGCTCCTCCTCACGTTCCCCTTAAACATTTCACCTTTCACCCTTAACCCATGATATTTAGTTGTAGTCTCATCCAACCTCAGTGGAAAAAGCCAGCTTGCATTTACTCTATCTATACCACTCATAATTTTGTATACCTCTATAAAAGCTCCCCTCATTCTCCTGTGCTCTAGGGAGTAAAATCCTAACCTGTTCAGCCTTTCCCCAAAACTCAGGTCCTCAAGTCCTAGCAACATAATTGTAACTTTTCTCTTCTGTCTTATTTACATCTTTCCTGTAGGTAGGTGACCATACCCCAAATTAGGCCTCACCAATGTTTTATACAACTTCAAAAATAACATCCCAATTCCTGTACTCAATACATTGATTTATGAAGGCCAGTGTGCCAAACTCTTCCTTTATGACCCGATCAACCCGTGACACCACTTTCAAAGAACTATAGATATGTATTTCCAGATCCCTCCGTTCTACCACACTCCTCAGTGCCCTACCACTCATCGGGTAAGACCTACCCTGGCTGGTCCTCCCAAAATGCAATACCTCACATTTGTCAGAATTAAATTCCATCTACCGTATTTCAGCCCATTTTTCCAGCTGGTCCAGATCCCGCTGCAAGCTTTGAGTCTTCCTCAGTGTCCTTTTTTTCCGGCTCCACATTTATATTACACTCTGATTTTCCTGAGGACTAATTTTGTCCCTTGCTAACCTTACGCTCCTATACACACCCAATTTGAATTAACATAAATAAAACTACTCAAGGAAATTGCACCAGTTTTCAATGCCCACATTTTTTCCTGTGTTGCCCGAGCAATTAAGATTTAATGCCTGAACAATTCTGGAAGGTAGGCACTATCTTTACACAATACAGCCAACCTGAGGAGTGGTGATGATCACAGCTCCATCGACTTCCGTGGCACTCAGGTACTGTACGATAGACAGATGCTCATCTGAGGTACCAGGTGGTGTATCAACAATCAGGTAGTCCACTTCTCCCCAGTCCACATCTCGCAAAAATTGTTTGATCAGACCTTAAAGAAGCCAATCACATTTAGACAATAAGTGTTTGATTAAGGAGGGAAATAGAATATTTTTATCGACAAACTGTTGAACAGCAAGGCAAAGTGAATCACTGTGACTATTAGATTCCTCACAAGCCTGCTCTCTCAAATATAAACCACTGAACTCCCAAGAAACACTTGGCAGTGGCTAGGTGGTTTGCTCACGTAAGGCAGCTAAAGGTCAGTAGGAAAACCATAAAAACACCTGTAACTGCAGCAGAAGTCATGACCATAATTCAGGGAAATCTACATGTAGATTGGGAAAGAAACCTAAAAGAGAGAATATTTCTATGATTTCAATGCAGATTTTAATAACTCTGCGATAAATCAAATGCTTGTTTTTTTATGTCAGATGTTTGCTGCATATGCACAATATGCTACTTTAATACTGAGATCATTGTCTTTTTAAAGCTAGAAGATCTGACTGATTTAAGTATGAGTAACTTGATATTACCAAATTTATTCAATATTTGGTGAGCAAACTTTGCAAACCAGGACATCAAGTCAGTTTCATCTTGCAGCTACTCGCTTTTATTAGGAATCAAATAGCAAGTACAATTGTTTACTTGACCAGTAAAAGGAACAATGTGGAGGGTTTTGAGCACTCTCTTAAAAGGATCAGAGAAAATACAGGAAAAAAAGGTTACACAAGCCAATTTTTTGGGAGAGAGGTTCTTCCACACAGAATGGAAAAGTTAAGGGATGACCAAGTAAATAATTTCTTGAAGAAAGAAGAAAAGGTAAACAGTGTTGGGCTCTCTCTACATTTGGGAAAGATGGTAATGGGTAAGTACAAATTTTAAATAATCAATAACATTACTGAAAATATCGCTTTAACTTAGTTGTTTCCAATTTAGAATCATTTCTCACAAAATGTTAAGGTTAGTTTCTAAGCTGGTTTGAAAACTAGATAATAGCGTAACAAGATAAATGTTTCAGAATATATACAAAGTTTGGAGGATTATGTGATTAGACCAAATGCCTCAGGAATAAAATGATGTCCATGCAGTGTTGTCCATCTCCTGCACTGTAACATCTTGAGTTACCACAAGCAGTACAAGGCTAAAGCTGCAAATGTAGCAATTAGAAGCCATGGCGAACTGATCACATAGGCAAGTTAGAGGAAGTCATGACTATGATGTATTGGGATTTAGTCCGACCACACATTTAATACTACAGAGTCACTGTGGCAAATGGTAGCATTCCAGCCACTGCAAACAAGAACCATGATGCTGATATGAAGTGTCAGTAATTTAAACAGAAATATGAACTCAACAGATACAGCATTGAAAACTCAGAAATTCCTGAAGATACTCATCTATTGTGGTTAGAGAGAAAAGCAGAGTTACTGTTTCAGGTTAATGATGTTATGTCTATTCTAAAAGTATCAGGCTAGTAACAAATGTCAGAATTACCAACAATTCTGCATTTTGCTCTTGGTCTCATGCCTGAAATTACATCAGGAAGCCACAAGTTTGGTAGCTTTTGAAATGATTAACAGTTCCCAGAGACTGGACTGCTTGAAAAAAATCCCATTTCTGATAAGCATAACTTCCAGGTTAACTGAATGCTTAACACACCAGTTATAGTGCATTTCCTGAGCTAAAAATACGAGCCCTCAGTATGTGCAAAGTTAATTTTCTGCGTAAATTCTCAATGCCACAAATGTAATGGGTTTAAAAAGAGGGTTGAACAGTTCTTAATCCCAAACTATTGTTTTCTGCCAGTGAATTGAGGAAATTCACCAATGAATCTTTTAAGAAAATTTGATCTTTGGGTTCCCTTCCACTGCTTATCGAGAATGTATCTGATGCCACTCAGTGGGGTTGACAATATTGAAAGTGGATACAACAGCATACTAGAGTTCCTCAATGCTATAGCAACTTGCTTATAAGCAAGAATGAAGACTTACCTTACAACTTCCCTCCATATATGAATTACATATTTTCTTAAGTAAAGATTGGCATATTGCATTACTAATTATTCTGACAGAGGGTTATTTAACTGAAACACAGATGCTGCTTGACGTGTTGAATGTTTCCGGCAGTCTCTGCTTTTATTAAGTAAATTACTCTTGTTTGATACATATTTGGAAATATGTTAGGACTAAGGACATTAGTAAAATCAGAACGGATTAAGTCAACAATAGAACACCAACCATTTTTCTTGGGTCCTCTCCAAATGATAGCATCATCAAGACTGCTGAGCAAAAACCCTACCGACATTACACCCAGGTTTTCTTCGACATACTGTGAGAGACAGAAGAGAGAGAACTTCACTGTAAATATTTTCTGCACAGAACTGCTGCTCACTGGATGTTTCTTGTTTTTGCACCGTTCTTTGTAACCTCTAGAGATTATTGTGCATGAAAATACCAGATCAGCAGCCTAAGACTCAAACCTCGCCATCTTGCATCAACAATCATTCCACAGTCAAAGACACTTAGCAAGAAGCAAGAATGAAGACTTACCTCACAACTTCCTTCCATATACGGATCATACATTTTCTTACGTAAACATTGGCATATTGCATTACTAATTATTCTAACAAAGGGTTATTTAACTGAAACACAGATGCTGCCTGACATGTTGAACATTTCAACATTGATTTCTCAAACTTTTGGTAACTGTCTTCCAAACCACCTTCACCATTCCAATTTCCGTTTCCCTCTCTCACCTCAACTACTTTCCTACCCATCACCTCCCTCTTGTGCTCCTTCCCTTTCCCTTTCTTCCATGGTCTTCTACCCTCTCCTATCAGATTCCCCCTTCTCCAGCCCTTTATCTCTTTCACCTATCAACTTCCCAGCTCCTTACTTCACTCCTCCCCCTCTCCTGGTTTCACCTATCACCTACCACCTTGTACTTCATCCTCCTCTCCCCCCACCTTCTTACTCCAACTTCTCATCTTTTCTTTTCCCAGTACTGATGAAGGGTCTTGGCCCAAAGCATTTGCTATTTACTTTCTCCATCGATGCTCCCTGGCCTGCTGAGTTCCTCCAGCATTTTGTGTGGCTGTTCCTCAGATCACATTTCTTCCACATTCTGATGTTCATTCTAACCAACAAATGAACTTCTTGAATATATCAGCCTGCCTTTTTTTCCACTGAGTTGTTACCACATGGTTGGCTGATTAGATATTTCCAATAAGGAGCAAGAGTACAGGTGTACCTAATAAAGTGGCCACTGCGTGCAGAGCTTGTGTGGGTGCATGTATTCAAAGCAAATGAGCTTCAATAAATCAGAAAGGAAGGTGGCTAATGATCCCTCTGGGAACCTTGACTCATTTAGAAATTCTCTAAACTGCATTGATGATTTTAATTGAAAATGTCACCAGTATTGTAGATGCCATTGGTCTTTAACCAGAATCGGCATCAAGTGCCTTAAGACTCCCTTTTAGAGTATCAAACTGTAAGCAAGCAAAAACTCTCATCTTTTCTGAGCATGATGTTTTCCCAGTCTTCCACATCCTGTGCTGAACAGCATAACCAACTAAATGTGAACCTACCGTCAATCAATAGATTTGTGCTACTGAGCTACAATGACATTAACTCTTTAGCAGACGCAGTGACTAATAAGAAGGGAGTTCTAAGAACTTCTGGTTCCTTTGATCATAAGCATGTTGCACATTTAGAGACTGGATGATTATATGTTTAATCAGCTGAACTTTGCTCTTTCATCCATTGTATCAGGGGATTTGTCCTTTCACGCACCTTTATCAAGAGCTTTCCCCTTTCAACCTGTTGCATCAGATACACTGTAGATACACCTAGTCTTTAAAATCAGAAAATACATACCACAGGAGACCATCCTGACCCACTCTGGTGTACCTATAAGAGAACACAGAACAAGTAAGTTTAATTACTTACTTTTAAGTCACTGGGACTGATGTTCTGGGATAAATTTATATATTTTTAAAAGTTTGGGTCCAAACTGGAAAGAATTCATGATAGCCAAGTCTGTCCTTTGGACTTCTGAATAAACTGCTACGTATTTAAACAAGCTGTCACTAATGGTTTCTACTCTTTGCATGTGAGTGATACCAAAAAAGGAACACATTGATCATTCGTAATGGTCCTGAGATGGAGGCAGAATCAGCAAGGCAAATTCTGAGACTATTTTAAATCACTGGTGGTGTTACAACCTGACCCAACAACAATGAGGCAAGGTGGTAAATGTCCCATAATGTTGGTATTTAACTTCGGGAGGAAATCAGATTATGTGAGTCTTATGCCCATTGTGATTGCCTCTCAAAACAGGCAAGATGTTAGTGAGTCGAAGTTTACATAAGTGACTAGGCTATGAATGAAAGTGGTGTCTCAGGAAGACAGGGTGGAGGAGAAGGCATCTGGCATGCTAGCCTTCAACAGTTAGAGCTTTGAATATAAGAGTTAGTATTTTATACTGTATTGTACAACGCAATACTAAGGCCACCCTGGAATAACTGCAGTTTGAGTAAAGTTGGATTTCTTAGTGTAGAGTTTTGGTTAGCTTGTTGTAGGAAAAATGTTATCAAGCAATGAACAGTGAAAGGAAGATTGAAGATAATGTTGCAAGGATTCAAAGGGCTGACCTTGTAGAAGTGTATTAAATCATGATGGACATAGATAGGGTGAATGCACACTGTCTTTTCCCCAGCAAAAAGGAATCAAAAACTAGAAGGTGTAAGTTTTGAGGCAGAATAACAAACAGAATGCTAGATTAAATTTATTCATCAATTAAGTTCAAATCTTCCAGATGTCAAGCTGCATAGGAGATCTTGTGGTCTGGGCTATCTATGGTACCTTTCTGTAAGGCAATAGACTGGTTTTCTCCAGCTCTTACTGCAAGGATCAACTTGGTAAATATGAAGTCTCAAAAAGATGAGTGAGATAGCACCTAGCAGAGCATAATGCAAAATTGAAGGGAACAGAAATCACAGAACTAGAAAAAGATTATTTTTATTTAGTTACGGATACAGCATGGTAACAGGTCCTTCAGGCCCAATTACACCCGTGTGACCAATTAACCCACTAACCCATGTCTTTGCAATGTGGGAGGAAACCAGAGCACCTGGAGGAAATCCACACGGTCATGGAGAGAATGTACAAACTCCTTACAGACAGTGGTGGGAATTGAACAAGGCTGCTGGGACTGTAAAGCGTTATGCTAACCGGTATGCTACCATGTTGCCCCAATAAACATTTTCAAATATTTCAAAATATGTTCATTTTCACTAAACCTTGGGATCAGAAACACAAACTGAAATCAAAAACAAGCACCAGAAAGCATTACCTTACTCAGCATGTGATCATCAGTTAAAATGTTACCAAAAAAGGTAGTTAAAAACCAAATAATTTATTTAGGGCTCAGCACAGCAAACTCTCTAATGGGGAGAAGGAAGTATTGATTCTCTGAAGGGGTAAATTTGAAGAGGAAGCAGAACATTTCAAAAATTCACCTACTTGTCACTGGTAATGTGGGCATTCTTTGTTAATTTCCTTTGCGCCTAAGATGGTGGAGGTGAGCCACTCTCCTGAGTCATCATTGTTTGTGTTGTAAACTTACTGATTGGAGATTCAGGATATAACAACATCAAGGGAATGGCAATGGGCTTCTACGTTGAAATAGTCGAAGGAAAACATGCAGGTAATGACATTGCTGTTGTCTTGCTGCCTTGGTCTTAGAAGTTGCAGTTTTGGAAGGCATTGTCAAAATGGGTTTGGTTTATAATGCATCTTGCAAAGGATACAAACTGCAGCCATGTTGCGTTGTTGATGCACAAGGTGCCATTAGCTAGCTATATCGTTCTCGATATCATTGGGTTTTCTGAGCTTTTCAGAAGTCTAGTGTCAGGCAAACGGTTGACATGGCTTGCCCATTAAAGCTGGCTGAGGGTGGAATAAGTGCCTCACTTTCAGGGTGTTGGTCTGGGACAGGACAACTTATTCTGCTAGTACAGGATATGAAAGATTTCACACAGAGTGTTGCAGGAACTTTTCCAATGTTTTAAAGTGCTTGCTGTAGATAAGCTATGCTTCAAAAGCATGCAGGAAGGCGGGATCATTGGTGCGCGGTAGATCACAAGCTTCATGTCAGGTTTGAGGTGTTGATCTTAAACACTCTTTTCCTCAGATGGCCAGAGGCTGTGTAGGTGAACTGGCCATGAAGGTGAATTCCATCTTACTCTTTATTGTCACTGATATTATTTGTTTGTTAAATTTGGACACTGCTGGTAGGGCCAATATTTTTTGCTCATCCTTAATTGCCCTAGAAGATGCTCATGCAGCCAAGATATTCATATGGCAGGTCTAGCTGAGCTTCTGGTCAGTGGTGACTTCAACATAACGATGGTGGGGGATTTTAGGATAGTGATGTATTCCACTTGAAGGGTAGAGATCTAGACTGCCTTGCTTTGGAGATGGTCATTTCCTGGAATCTCTGTGGCAGAAATATTACATACCAATGATCAGTCTATATGTGAATGCTGTCTATGTTTTGATGCATGCAGGAATGGACTGCATCATTTGCTGAGGAGTTGCAAGTGGAATTAAACTATGTGCAATCATCTGTGAAGCCTAAGCCCACATCTGACCTTAAAGGTGGAAGGAAGATCATTGATAGAGCATCTGTAGATGGTTAGGCCTGCGCCACTGTCTGAGGAACTCCTGCAGTGATTGGCTGGGCTTGAGGTGACGAATGTCTGACAACTACAACCGTCACCCTTTATGCAAGGCGTGCTTTCTTCTTGTCCACCAATGTGTGATAAGTTTGAACCTTGTTGTCAAACTTCTGTAATAAATAGACTCGTGCCCTCAGATCTGTGATAAAATACCAAACATTCTCTTAGATCTCAGTGATAAATGCAATAAGGTGCCTTGGCTTTCAGTGATAAATACCAAACTGTTATAGATCCTAAGATCACAGCTTGCATGCCATGAGGATGAAGATGCAAGATGCAGACGAATCTCTGTAGGCAGCCAAGGGCAAGAAAGATGTTTCAGTCATAGGCTATCGTGAGTTAAGGATCTGGGGGCCAGTGCAGAAACCTGGCCACCCATGATCTTAGTGAGTGGCAGAGCTGGCATCTGGGGGGTGAACGACTGGCACCTGAATGTGAATGGCTGGCAGCTGCTTCTAGTTCTTTAGCACCGACGCCACTTGCTGCAATAACTCAGTAGCAGCGCACAACTTTAATATTCAACAGGTCCAAAGGAACTCAAGTGCCAAGTCTTGGAGAAGGGTCTTGGCCCAAAACATCAACCGTTTATTCACTTCCATAGATGTTACCTGACCTGCTGAGTTCTTCCAGCATTATGTGTGTGTTGCTTCAGTGTCAAGTTATCGGTCATTTGGAGCTGTGAACTTAGTTAGTTGAAAATGCTTCAACTAGGTTTCCGTAAACTGTTTATAAAGAGAAGTGAAAGAAACTTTGTTCTCCTGCATTTCGCTGATGTGATACTCGCACTTTACAGATAAAATTACCTTTTGTATTGAATCAGAATCAAATTTAGTATCACCAGCATGTATCATGAAATTTGTTAACTTAATCAGGCAAATTGCTAACTATCATAACAGATCCCGTTTTGTCTAAATGCATTCTTCTTATTTGATACCTAACCTTCTTCACTCCCTAACGCAGTGATCCGATCCTTCCTATATGCTTCAGTGACCAATTATTCCTTGATCTCTGCCGAGGCAGCCAAATGGACCAAGTAACACCAATGAAACTAGTCACTCATTGTTTCTCCTACATGGTCCTTTGGCAGCAAGTATGCAAAAATGCAGCACGAAACCTCACACAAAAGTTGGAAGCGCCAGGTTTTTTCTTCACTCTTTGGTGAGTTGGTGAAGGGGGTGCTTTTGGTTTGTAAGAAGGAAATAGGCCAGAGTTCTTGTTCACAAATATGAACCAAAAGCCCCTTCCCAATGAGAGGTGCAACTACAGGAAAGCTGGATAGAACAAAACCATCTATCTGTGATGATTGTCACAAATAATTATCTTTCATGATCCATTAAATAAAAACAGCCACAAGCAAAGAATCAGTGAATGATTATTAACTGCTGGAGGGTGGGGTTGGGGTGGGGGAGGAGGGAGAGAGCTGATCCAGCAAGAGAAGAAAATAGAGGAGGTAGAAATTTAAGTATTTGCTTTGAAGTATTTGCGTGCAGCCTATTCCTTCCTTGACATTATAGTGTTCAACAGCTCTGAAACCCAATACCATTAATGTGAATTAGGTGTAATTAATTTAATTCGTTTGGCGCAGTATTCTGGGCCAAAGGATCCTTTCCTGTGCTGTACTATTTTATATAAATGTATTGTTGAGCTGAAGTTGAATTTGTTTATAGAAAAAAAGCAGAGGAATATAAAAGTTAGAAGAGTAAACCATTCAGCCCCTCATGCCTGCTTCACCATTCAACAAGAGCACAGCTGACTTTTGCAACTGTACTTTCCTGCACTAAGCCCATATCCCTCAATGCAATAAAAAAAACTATTATCTCTTCCTCAAATAGACTCAGTGACCAACATACCCTCTAATATTTTTTTTACAGCTCCATGAACTAACCACTGATCTGTGCAGGAAGTTTTTACACAGCCTGAAAACTGTGCAGCACTTTAATAAAACACTTAAAAGAAAATTCCAGTTGCAAGGCAACAAAGGCTATATGCACGGGAATATTTCAGTTACTGCATGGCCGCAGACTCGCACAGATTAGAGAGAACAGTCTCAGTGACTGAGGTCCCACAAACTACTTGGGTAGAGAATCTCAAAGTCTCAGTTCTTTCTGAAATTTAGCAACTTCTCATTTCTACCCCGACTGGCCAATCCCTTAGCTTATGACTGAGATCACTGTTTCTATATATGTCAGCCAAGGGAAACATTAACTTGGCATCTGTCCTGTCAAGCCCATGAGAATTTTGTACAAGGCCATGAAATCACCTCATTCTCCTAAATTTAGGAGTGATTCCCAATCAGCTTATTCATTCCTCTGCCTCTTCAGGCAGGGCATTCTGACAGAGTGCTTCCTGAACTTTGGATTCTTGTCCTCGAAATGACACTATTCTGAAACATCGACCTCTGCTCATTGATCCTCTCATTCTCAGAGGTTCTCAACCTTTTTTATATTGTAGAAACATAGAAAATAGGTGCAGGAGCAGGCCATTCGGCCCTTCGAGCCTGCACCGCCATTTATTATGATCATGGCTGATCATCCAACTCAGAACCCCGCCCCAGCCTTCCCTCCATACCCCCTGACCCCCATAGCCACAAGGGCCATATCTAACTCCCTCTTAAATATAGCCAATGAACTGGCCTCAACTGTTTCCTGTGGCAGAGAATTCCACAGATTCACCACTCTCTGTGTGAAGAAGTTTTTCCTAATCTCGGTCCTAAAAGGCTTCCCCTCTATCCTCAAACTGTGGCCCCTCGTTCTGGACTTCCCCAACATCGGGAACAATCTTCCTGCGTCTAGCCTGTCCAATCCTTTTAGGATTTTATACGTTTCAATCAGATCCCCCCTCAATCTTCTAAATTCCAACGAGTATAAGCCCAGTTTATCCAGTCTTTCTTCATATGAAAGTCCTGCCATCCCAGGAATTAATCTGGTGAACCTTCTTTGTACTCCCTCTATGGCAAGGATGTCTTTCCTCAGATTAGGGGACCAAAACTGCACACAATACTCCAGGTGTGGTCTCACACCAAGGCCTTGTACAACTGCAGTAGTACCTCCCTGCTCCTGTACTCGAATCCTCTCGCTATAAATGCCAGCATACCATTCGCCTTTTTCACCGCCTGCTGTACCTGCATGCCCACTTTCAATGACTGGTGTATAATGACACCCAGGTCTCATTGCACCTCCCCTTTTCCTAATCGGCCACCATTCAGATAATAATCTGTTTTCCTATTTCTGTCACCAAAGTGGATAACTTCACATTTATCCACATTAAATTGCATCTGCCATGAATTTGCCCACTCACCCAACCTATCCAAGTCACCCTGCATCCTCTTAGCATCCTCCTCACAGCTAACACTGCCACCTAGCTTCGTGTCATCCGCAAACTTGGAGATGCTGCATTTAATTCCCTCATCCAAGTCATTAATATATATTGTAAACAACTGGGGTCCCAGCACTGAGCCTTGCGGTACCCCACTAGTCACCGCCTGCCATTCTGAAAAGGTCCCGTTTATTCCCACTCTTTGCTTCCTGTCTGCTAACCAATTCTCCACCCACATCAATACCTTACCCCCAATACCGTGTGCTTTAAGTTTGCACACTAATCTCCTGTGTGGGACCTTGTCAAAAGCCTTTTGAAAATCCAAATATACCACATCCACTGGTTCTCCCCTATCCACTCTACTAGTTACATCCTCAAAAAATTCTATGAGATTCATCAGACATGATTTTCCTTTCACAAATCCATGCTGACTTTGTCCGATCATTTCACCGCTTTCCAAATGTGCTGTTATCACATTCTTGATAACTGACTCCAGCAGTTTCCCCACCACCGACGTTAGGCTAACCGGTCTATAATTCCCCGGTTTCTCTCTCCCTCCTTTTTTAAAAAGTGGAGTTACATTAGCCACCCTCCAATCCTCAGGAACTAGTCCAGAATCTAATGAGTTTTGAAAAATTATCACTAATGCATCCACTATTTCTTGGGCTACTTCCTTAAGCACTCTGGGATGCAGACCATCTGGCCCTGGGGATTTATCTGCCTTCAATCCCTTCAATTTACCTAACACCACTTCCCTACTAACATGTATTTTGCTCAGTTCCTCCATCTCACTGGACCCTCTGTCCCCTACTATTACTGGAAGATTATTTATGTCCTCCTTAGTGAAGACAGAACCAAAGTAATTATTCAATTGGTCTGCCATGTCCTTGCTCCCCATAATCAATTCACCTGTTTTTGTCTGCAGGGGACCTACATTTGTCTTTATCAGTCTTCTCCTTTTTACATATCTATAAAAGCTTTTACAGTCCGTTTTTATGTTCCCTGCCAGTTTTCTCTCATAATCTTTTTTCCCCTTCCTAATTAAGCCCTTTGTCCTCCTCTGCTGAACTCTGAATTTCTCCCAGTCCTCAGGTGAGCCACTTTCTCTGGCTAATTTGTATGCTTCTTCTTTGGAATTGATACTATCCCTAATTTCTCTTGTCAGCCACGGGTGCACTACCTTCCTTGATTTATTCTTTTGCCAAACTGGGATGAACAATTGTTGTAGTTCATCCATGCAACCTTTAAATGCTTGCCATTGCATATCCACCGTCAATCCTTTAAGTTGCCAGTCTATCTTAGCTAATTCACGTCTCATACCTTCAAAGTTACCCCTCTTTAAGTTCAGAACCTTTGTTTCTGAATTAACTATGTCACTCTCAGAACCTTTGTTTCTGAATTAACTATGTCACTCTGGACCAATACCATTAAGCAAGGGGTCTGGGAACCCCTGCTCTAGTTAGATCCTCTGTGAGTCTACTGGGAAGGTCAAAACCTGGTGTCTAAAGGCCCGAGCCTGTGTCTGCTGGAGGTCTGACCTGGAATTAAAGGACTGTATATGTGCGTGGCTGGGAGGGAGGAACGGAGTTTGTTTATTTTTTTCTGTTGTTGTTTTGTGGCTTCTTGTGTTCTGTGTTGCTCTGCCGAGCGTTGTGGGCATGTTGTGTTGGCGCCAGAACGTGTGGCGACACTCGCACCTCAGGTCTGCTGGTTGTTAACACAAATGACACATTTCACTGTTTCTTTTGATGTACATTACATTAGACAAATACACTTGAGACTTGAATCTTGAGATGTAATTATTTTTCTTTTTTCTTCAAAGCCTCTCATTATCTTGAAATCCTTTCTACATTGCTTTTAAGCAACTTTTTAAAAAGTAGAACATGCTTAACTTTTCCTACCTCTCATCGTTCTCTTCCCTGATAATATCCTCTTCGCACTTTATCTAAATCATATTCCTCTTTTTTGAAGTGTGCAGCCCAGAATTACTTAAAATACTCCAGTTGAAGCCAAACCTGTTTTTATAAATTTGTTTTTATATTCTGTATCTCAAAGTATTGACACCAGGAAACATCTTATCCTCTTGCATTTAAGAAATTATACACATGAACAGCAAGGTGCTTCTGGTAAGATGGCAAAATGCTCGGTTACAGAGACCTCCCTGGGTCCAAACAAAGGTGTAATTCTTCATCCTTTATCATTGCCAGACACTGCTGGTTATCAAGAATATCAAGTACTGCTCGTCTATCCCACTAGTGAGTTGCTCGATAGTGGTGGAGCTGGACTTGTTGCTCACCCTGTTGCAGACTCGGGGAAAAACGTGTGAGAGATGGTGCACAGTCCAACAAACTGTGGAAATGATTGGTTTGGATTCTTTTACAGAGATCACAAGATCCTGCTGGATATTGGTAATGTAGAACAGCAGTCCCCAACCACCGGGCTGCGAAGCATGTGCTACCGGGCCGTGAGGAAACGATATGAGTCAGCTGCACCTTTCCTCATTCCCTGTCACGCACTGTTGAACTTGAACATAGGGTTGCCAACTGTCCCGTTATTTGTCGGGACATCCCGTATATTGGGCTAAATTGGTTTGTTCCATATGGGACCACTGTTGTCCCGTATTTCCCCTGCTAAGGTAGAGTGTTCCTATGAAACCTTTCGTGCTGAAATGGCGTAAAGCAAAGAAGCAATTACCATTAATTTATATGGGAAAAATTTTTGTGTTCCCAGACCCAAAAAATAACCTAGCAAATCATACCAAATAACACATAAAACCTAAAATAACACTAACATATTGTAAAAGCAGGAATGATATAAATACACCTATATAAGGTAGAAATAATGTATGTACAGTATAGTCGGGAAGATTAAGCCAAAACCGATTTGTGGAAAAAAATCAGCACATGCACATCACGCATGCGCACACAGGTGCCCGCGCAAGGCTTCATGGTCATGATAGTCTTTCTCGGGGAAAACACAAGTGTCCCATATTTGACTGCTACTTTTGTCCCTTATTTGGGAGTGAGAAAGTTGGCAACCCTCACTGTAAAAGACACGTTGAGGTGAGTTTAACCCTACTTGAACACCCTACTCCCCCAAGTCGGCCGATCCGCAAGACCGGTCCGCGGTGCAGAAAAGGTTGGGGACCCTTGATGTGGAATACAATGAGTCCGATTCACTGGTTCATTGATGAGACCGTTGGCGAGGGAACTGTGTGCCCTCTGTTATGGCGCAGACAAGGCCCTATGCCTCAAGGTCTCCATATTCAGCCATCAGAGAAGGAGGTGCCAGATCTGGTCATGTGCTGTTGGATTTCGAGCTGGGTTGGGCGCTGGCTCCTTTCTTTGGTAAAACTCTCCAGTGCTTGCTCATCAGAAGACAAGCCGGACTGCATTCATCTGTGGCTGAACTTGTGTGAGATGAGGGACTGCTGCAACCTTGTTGTAGCAGAAAAGTGGCTCCATGACAACATCCATGCACCATCAATCTACAAGCCATTACACTCATGGACTTGGGATATATTATTATTATTTTTTGTAACAGTATGTTTTTCTGCTATTGTAATTATACATGTGCTATATGTGCTGGGTGCTTTGTGTGACTGTTGGTACTGTGTTTTGCACCTTGGCCTCAGAGGAACATTGTTTTGCTTGGCTATATTCATGTGCATAGTCGAATGACAATTAAATTTGAACAAAGTGTCTTAGCTTATTTAAACTTTTCAAATATGCATCATTTCTAGTTTACGTTTCTTTCATTGTCATCTTTCTTGGAATAGAGCTTTATCTGTCTTGCTGTTTTCCATTTCACCACCCTGTCAATGTTGTCTTGAAGTCCATAATTACCCTCATCCACTTAGTGAAGTTTTGTATCAACTACTATTTATATGGTTAATTGCTAAGCCCAAGTCTGTCCCTATATAAATATCTCAAAGGATTATGGATTTACAAATGACCACTGAGATAATAAAAAAAACTATAAACTTCCTGTCAGTGAGAAAAACATCCACATATCATCCAAACAATGTCAGTTCTGTATCCATATTGATATTTACCCTTTAAACACAGTGATTTCCTGTGTGGCATTTTGTCAAATGCTATCTGAATCTACATATATCTTACATGCACCTCTTCACTACATTGATTGGCTTCTTTGCATTCTAATTAGTCTAGCACGGTTTGCCTAGCACTCATGATTAACCCATGCCCTTTCTGACAAAGTTTATTTTGTCCCCTGTTGTGGTCTCACTAAATTCCCCATCAATGAAGTTAGGCTGACTGTCCTATACTTTCCACTCCTTTTCCTTGAAAACAATTATAATATTACCAATTCTCTAGCCTCTGACATTACTACAATTCAATAGGGATTACAAAAATATACAGTGCCTCTACTATTTTGTATTTTGCTTCTGTACACGGTGTGGATCAGATGACTTAGCAACTTTCAATGGTGCTGACTTTTCAGAACTTCCCTTTATCTATTAATGTTCTTTCCCTAATGTCCTTTTCATTCTCGTTTGTGAAGATATAAAGTACGTTGAATCAAAGTCTAAGTAAATTTCTTATCAATGTATGTGTATGTCAGCATATACCTGAGATTCATATGCTTGCAGGCATTTACAGGAAAATAAAGAAATACAATAGAATTAATGAAAAGAAATAATCACAAAAACTGACAAAAAAAATGTGCAAAAGAAGACAAATTATACAAATTAATATTGGGAAAAAAAACTGAGAACATGAATTTGCAGAGTCTGTAAGTTCTGAAATCAGATCAGAGTTGAAGTGAGTGAAGTTCTCCACAGTGGCTGAGGAGCCTGATGGCTGCAGGGTAGTGCCTGTTTCTGAACCTGGTGGTGTGGGACCTAAGGCTCCTATACCATTTGCTCAATGGAAGAGAGCACGGCCTGAATGGTGGGGGTCCTTGATGATGGATGCTGCCTTCTTGTGGCAGTGCTGCTTCTTTGCCTGAGACTGACTGGGTTCTATCCACCACTTTATGTAGACCTTTCTGTTCCTGGACATTGGTGTTTCTATACCAGACCATGATGCAACCCGTCGGGATACCCTCCATTGTGCATCTCTAGAAGGTTGTCAAAGTTTAAGTTGACATGCTAAATCTACACAAACTTCTAGTAAAGTAGAAGCAGGGTCGTGCCTTCCTTGTGATCACACTTACATTCTGGTCCCAAGACAGATCCTCTGATACGATAACACCAAGGAATTTAAAGTTACTGGTGCTCCCGAATTCAATTCTCCTAATGAAGACTGGCTGATGAACATCTTATTTCTTACTCCTGTAATTGATAATCATCTCTTTGGTTTTGCTGACGTAGAGTGAAAGGTCGTTGTTGTGGCCCTATTGAACCAGATTTTTAATCTCCCCCCTACATGCTGATTTGTCACCACCTTTGATTCGGTCAAGTTGATAAGGTTCAATTAGCAAATCACCCACTACATTATTTCAGAAGCGCATCCACTTCGGGACACTTATGAATTCGCGATCAGTACTAAATGAGTGTGAGGGTTTCATTTAGAGCGTGGGTTCTCAACCTCGAGTTCATGGACCCCTCGGTTAATGGTACGTGTCCTTGTTTTAGAGCCTTTGTCTGCTCAATACAAACTACTACATCCTTGTCCAAACATGCTAAAAGAGCTTCCCACAAAAATAAATTCACTTTTAATCAATTCACTCCTTTTGCTACACATCAACCCAAACTGACCTAAGCCCAGTTACTGAGTCTTCAGGGTAATTTAATAACATACTTAGAAAGTAAAAGTAGATTGGGTTAATTAAACTATTTTTTACAGTAACTTTAATTCGCTGGGATCATTATTGCAGTAACACACTGTTAAGGAAAGAACGTGTTCAAAAGTCTAGCGCTATTTAACTAGTAATTACCACTAGAATTTTTAGAGGCTGTGAAGTTGGATTAATGTGGATTAGAATATGTTCAACTGCTCACAACTATGAAAATTCATTCTTACCTGTTCACCTTCTACTCCCATCATTTTTGGAATTGATGGACCACAAATATCAACATCTAGAAGAGCAATCTGCCAAATAAAAGATGCAGGAATGTAAATCATAAAGTGGGTATCTTAGAATCTCCAAGA
Organism: Mobula hypostoma; assembly: GCF_963921235.1. Lineage (NCBI taxonomy): Eukaryota > Metazoa > Chordata > Chondrichthyes > Myliobatiformes > Myliobatidae > Mobula > Mobula hypostoma. The sequence continues at coordinate 132,554,729 of NC_086105.1, forward strand.
ACAGAATTACTTTAACATGCCAATGCAGTATTGTTTGTTCTGTAGTTACAAGTATAATCACATTATCGTTGGATTGAATAACATTGTGCAGGATTGCTGGAATGCAGACAAATCAAAGTGAAAACTTTCCAATTTTTAATTCTCCTCCTCTCTCCCACTCAAATTGGGAATCTCTTAAAATCCTCGTTAGGATGTGTACCTGGGTTGTGATTTACTCAGTGAAGAAAAACGAACCACAAAACATTTCCATGTAACTTGTCATTTCCACTCACCTCAGCCTCAACTCTCAGGATAAGCCATGCATTAATTATTCAACATCAATAATGATAGGTGTAAATTATCCCATTACTTTATTACTGTAAAGGAAAATGAGAAAAGAAATCTACCATTCTTCAAGAAGTCTACAAATCATTCCCATAAAGAATTTGAACAACAGATGGCGCTGGCAACACCCAGGTGCCATGAGACATTTTACTTGAAGTACTTGTCAAGAATCATAAAATGGGCTCCTTTTCCATCTTATGCAGAACATGTACAAACAGAACCACTGTCGTACTAGGTTTCAATCATTATACACGGCGCCATTTTACAAGACAATCCCGTATGTCCCTGTCAAAGGCTCTTGTGTTCACCCTCAAGGCTTAATAGTTAAAAGATAAGGAAACCCTTTAAAAAAGTCAATTTTCCAGATCAAATAAGAATATTTGGAGGTTATTAAAATGTCAATAGTGATCAGAATAAGTCCTTTATTAACTCTGATTACAAAGCACTTAAATAAGTTTGCAACAGAAAGCCAGACACTTCCCTTCCAGTTGGTGTAGCCAACAGTCTTCTCTAAGTCTAGCTCAACAACCATTGACAGATCCAGCACGGTAACAGGCACTTTCCGACCCAATGAGCCCAATTACACCTCTGTGACCAATCTATTGGAATGTGGGAGGAAACTGGAGCAGCTGGAGGAAACACACGTGGTTGCAGGGAGAACGTACAGACAGCAGCAGGATATTGAACCCAGGCTGCTGGCGCTGTAATAGTGGGGCATCTACAGCTCTGAACGTCAAATCTCAATGGGGGAGAAGAGAAAACAGAGCAGGGTTCCTGCTCTTCTGTTCTAATGTGTGCAGTAAAGGGTGTTGAGTGAGACTGTGTGGTTTGGACAACAGATGGCGCTGACTGCTTCAGGATAGTGCTGGCATTTTATCTGAATAGCCCACTTGTATGTAACGAGCATGCCTGAAAAGTGTTCAAGTGATTCAAAGCAGTTCTATTTGTCCAAGGATTATGTTTCAGGGTTCACCTAGCTGCAGCTGTTAATATATTTTTTCTCTCTCCCAGACCGATGACAAGGGTTTTGTGTGAATAAACAAATAAAGATTAAAAACACACCCACCAAAAATATTCCTATTTACGTGTTGTTACAAGACACCGCAATATTAGAGGTAGAAAGATAACACAGCTGAATAAAGGGTGTGTCATCCTTAAAACAAAACAAAGCTGAGGGTTAATTTGTCAACCTATATCCATGGCAACAAAATGGGAAGGAGTTTTTGCAGATAGTATTTCCTAATGAAATATTTCCCTGTTTCAGGCTTCAGTGATTCATTGTTTTCTAAAGATAAACTATTAGGAGAAACTTTCAGCACCAGCGTGACACCCATTCTGACAACTAGTCAAGTGACAGCGATGCCACTCAGCCAACAAAGCCACAAACTACGTCAGTACATGCTTTATTGAAGGAATGGAAACTCCCTATCTTGGTCTTTCCTGCTCACTGATGCAAGGTTGCAAGACATGAAAAAGATTTTTTTTTAAAACTGCATTGAATAAAACCATTTTATTTTCTGGGAATGTCCCGTTATCAAAGACTATTGAGGTGGGATGCACAATGCCCTACAAGACATCTTTAAATGTGAAATACCCTTAGAAAGGAAGACCATATATTTTGGGTATATACCTTAAGAATGGTTGAAAAGAGAGAAATATTTAATGAATATACTGCTGGTGGCTGGTAAAAAGACCCTTACCAGGAAATGTTTATCACAGGAGAGCCCAACTTTAAATGTATGGATGGAAATTACAATGGACATTTACAAAATGGAGATGATAACAGCATCCGTTAATCATAAGTTGGAACAATTTGATTCCTACTGGGAAAAATGGTTTAACTACATAACACCTCATAGGCCTGATTTTATTCTCACAAGTCAATGAATATGTTGTAAAAAAAAGATCACCCCCTACTTGGTACATAGTTTTCTTCTTTTGATTGTTCTTTCTTTCCTCTCCTTTCTATAAGTGTATATATACCTCAGATAAATATTATGTGGAGATTTGTGACAAATATGACTATATATATGTACAGTATCTGAAATACATCTTATGGAAAGTTTTGATTGATGATGAACTTCAATAAAAAGATTATAATTGGAGTATTGGATAAGAGGCAGAGGAATGAGATGGCAAGAGGAATTAAGGTTGTCAAGGTCTTTTTCCTTGGAGAAATAGATTCAAATCCAGATTAATTTCAGAGAATGGTAGTTGCTTTCTTTTGGCAGTTGTCAGCACCCTTCCTATAGACCAAAACAAAAATTGTGTTCAGTTTTGGTCACCAAATTACAGGAAGGATATAAATAAGGTTGAAAGAGTGCAGAGAAGGTTTACAAGGATGTTGCTGGGACTTGAGAAACTCAGTTACAGAGAAAGGTTGAATAGGTTAGGACTTTATTCCCTGGAGCGTAGAAGAATGAGGGGAGATTTGATAGAGGTATATAAAATTATGATGGGTATAGATAGAGTGAATGCAAGCAGGCTTTTTCCACTGAGGCAAGGGGAGAAAAAAACCAGAGGACATGGGTTAAGGGTGAGGGGGGAAAAGTTTAAAGGGAACATTAGGGGGGGCTTCTTCACACAGAGAGTGGTGGGAGTATGGAATGAGCTGCCAAACGAGGTGGTAAATGCGGGTTCTTTTCTAACATTTAAAAATAAATTGGACAGATACATGGATGGGAGGTGTATGGAGGGATATGGTCCATGTGCAGGTCAGTGGGACTAGGCAGAAAATGGTTCGGCACAGCCAAGAAGGGCCAAAAGGCCGTTTCTGTGCTGTAGTTTCTATGGTTCTATGGTAAAAAATAAATTACAAAAAAACTGTGTTCAATAAACATTCTTCAAATTTCATGGCATCCAACTGAAACTAAACTCTATTTAATATTACATTATAATTGGGGTATTGGATAATAGGCAGAGGAATGAGATGGCAAGAGGAATTAAGGTTGTCAAGGTCTTTTTCCTTGGAGAAATAGATTCAAATCCAGATTAATTTCAGAGAATGGTAGTTGCTTTCTTTTGGCAGTTGTCAAGACCCTTCCTATAGACCAAGACAAAAATCAACATCAAGTTTTTGCCACGTGCATGAGTTTGATGATAAATGTTGCTTTCCTGAGACAGCGCCTCATTTCATTACAACCTTTGGTGGGGAGAAATGTGCCAGTGACGTATTGGGCAGGGTCCACTACTCTCTGCAGCTCATGTTCCTGCCCATTTGAATTGAACCAGTGCAACCAGTCAGGATACTTTCGACTGTAGAAGCTTGTTCGAGTGTTTAGTGACATGCTGGACTATCATAACTTTTTGAGAGAGAAAAGACGCTGACATGCCTTCCTTATGATTATGCCTGTGTGCTGGGCCTAGGACAGGGATGTTAAAGTGCTGTAGCCTGGTGCACATTGGCCCTCCTTCCCTTCCTAAAGTCAACAATCAGTCTTTGGTTTCTGTCCTTGTTGCGGCACCACTCAGCCAGGTGTCCTTTTTCACTCCTGTATGTGGGTCTTATCACCACCAGTGATTCATCCAACACCACCAGCTTCCACAGTCACACACTCCATGTTCAGATTTGTTTTTCTTGAGACTCAAGTCTCCTTTGACATATCACAAGAACAGCAAAGAGGAATATTTAAAACTGAAAGCATTCAACATTTTGTTTTCTAACTAACTTCAAGGTACTCAATTAATCAGATTCTATCCTATGATTTCCATCCACCTTTTGGTTCATTAGTTTTATCAATTAGTCTACTAATGGTTTTCAAAATATAAAACAAAATAAACAAAAATATATTAATGAGCAACTTTGTAGATTATTACACTGACAAAATAAGGTTAAAATTCTTAATCACACTTATACCACTGTACGTTTTGCAGCTGTCAAGAGTGAAAATTCTTCTATTCTAAATCCCATGAAAGTAGTTGCTACTGAACTAGACCCCACCTTCATCTCACTCAATTAAACATCTTTGGAACAAATATATGCAATTTATAGAACGGTAGATTTACAGATCCCTTTCCACTCAATACTTTGAATTTGGTCCAAATTTTGATAGCCATCAATGTGCCAGTTATGTTTTCCCCACAGAACTCCTGCTCACTGGATTTTTTTTTTGTTTTTCACACCATTCTCTGTAAACTGTACAGACTGTTATGTGTGAAAACCTCAGGAGATCAGCAGTTTCTGAGATACTCAAAGCACGCTGTCTGGCACCAACAATCATTCCACAGTTAAAGTCACTTAGATCACTTTTCTTCCCCATTCTGATGTTTGGTCTGAAGAGCAGCTGAACCTCTTGACCTTATCTGTGTGCTTTTATGAATGAGGTGCTGCCACGTGAGTGGCTGATTAGGTATTTGCATTAACAGGCAGGTGTATCTAATAAAATGGCCACGGAGTGTATATTATCATGTTCTATGACATACATTACTATCATCTTCAACAGGCACCACCCTTTTCATATTTATAACATAAAAGCACTCTGCACACTACAAATACAAGTATTGTTGAAGTTAGCATGTCAAAAAAAAATGGGAGAATGGCAACATAAAGTGCAGGTTCGATTTTGGTGAATGGTATATTTAACTCCTCTCCCTAGAATCATCTGTTAAGATGCAACACAAAATCTAGCATCAGATGATTATTAAAAATAATCAAATTATGTACCATTTATAAGTTATCAATAAAATACTTCGAGTCAAGTAAAATTAGCATTATATGAAATATAACCAGGTTACATTGGTTAAGACAAGGAAACTGTTTTTCTGTATGACCACCAAATAAAATATTTTAAAAGACCATCACAGTGACACAACTTACTTCAAACTGTGTACTTTGCATCAATTGTATGTTATAATAATTAAGGGTATAAGTGTACATACATCTAACTTCCTAGTTCCGGAACTTAGTCCCAAATTTGCTTTAAGAGCCTCTACTTTCTTAAGAGTTTTCCACAGGTTTGGTTTGTCATCTGAAACTTTGACAAAACTTCTAGAGATGTATCGCATCTGGTATGGAAAAGCTTACTAAAAGTAGTGGATATAGCCCAGGCCATCACACAAAAAGCCATCCCTACCACTGAATACATCAAAGGAGCACTGCCACAAGAAAGCAGCGTCCATCATCAAGTACCTCCACCATCCAGGTCATGTTCTCTTCTCACTGTTGCCATCAAAGGAGGTACAGGAACCTTCAGTCCCAAACCACTAGGTTCAGGAACAGTTATTACCCCTCAGCCATCAGGCTCCCGAACCAGTGTGGATAACTTCATTCGCTCCAACACTGAACTGATTCCACAACTGATGGGACTCACTTTCCAGGACTCTACATCTCATGTTCTCAATATTATTTATTATTATTTTTTGTATTTGCACAATTTGCCTTCTTTTGCACATTAGTTGTACGTGTGGAGTTTGTATCGACTGTGAATGCCAACAAGAAAATAAATCAGTGTATTTAGTATATGGTGACATATATGTACTTTTATAATAAATTTGAACTTTAAACATTAAATGTGTTGGCCCTTGCTGCAGATTGCAAGATTCCTTCCTAAAATTGAAACTACAGAAACAAAAGCCCATTTCTCCAATCCAAAGAACTTCTCTCAGATCTCAAGGAGTTTGAGAACCTCTGTATTCTTTCTAGATATCAATAAGATTGAAAGAGTACAGAGAAAATTTACCAGGTTGTTGCCAGGAATTAAGGACCTGAGTTATAAGAAAAGGTTGAACAGGTTAGGACTTTATTCTCTGGAGCATAGGAGAAGGAGGGGAGATTTGATAGAGGTATACAAAATGATGAGGGGTATAGATAGGGTAAACGCAAGCAGATTTTTTTCACTGAGGTTGGGTGAGACTAGAATCTGAGGTTAAGGGTAAAAAGTGACATTTTTAAGGGGAACCTGTGGGAAAATTTCTTCACTGAGAAGATGGTGCAACTGTAGACTGAGCTGCCAGTGGACGTGGTGAATAAGGGTTTTATTTGCAACATTTAAGAGAAGTTTAGGTAAGTACGTGGATAGGTGGAGTATGGAGAGCTGTAGTCCAGGTGCAGATCAAAGGGATTAGGCAAACTAACAGTTCTGCACACTCGATGGTCTGAAGGGTCTGTTTCTGTGCTCTATGACTCTGAGGAGAAGCGTTAGCCCACATTTTCCACCCTGATGATCCCTGACGTTCGTCAATTTTAAGATTATAGACAAGAAAGATAACAAAAACATGAACAAAAATGAAACAGTGTCCCAAACTTGTTACTGTTTGGGAGTGTACGTTGCTGTGATCAGAAATAGACTTCTGCTTTCTGGTTAAGACTTGAAGCAAACTGCCAAACTATTTCTGACTTTGCATATTTTCAAAGGATATCATCCTCACCCACCCTGTCGCTAAGTAAATAACAATTCAAAATGAATCACCATTACACATGGAATAAATGATTCTGATTTTGATTGGGGTTGCATTCAAATTAATTTCATTCCATTCTGATGATCAGGTTTATGGCTGAATCTAATGTACCTTCAATTTCCAAGCATGGATTCAAATACAGATTAGTACTGGCCAAATTATAATTTTAATACTTCTGGTTTAACACATTCCTTAGATTCTATCCATTTTACAAAAAAGCAACAGGAGAATCTTGCACACAGAAACTTCTAAGTGGTTTGCTCCACGTACCGATTGCTTAGGTGAAATATATGACAAAAGTCTGTGCTTTCTACCTTATCATGCAGGGAAATGACTAGTAATCATTTTCATTGAAGCTTTTCATAATTTTATATTGATCGGATATAGATTGTAGCTTTCTAACAACTACGCCTTTATGTTAAGTGACACTTGGGAAATATGATACCTTTATTTGATATGCACCACTAGCCATTTCTGATATGATCTCTATCAGCAATTAGGAATTATATGTTAGAACCAGATTACCTAAACAACTCCATTTTGATCCCCTTTATTGGTGAGCTTGCTGGATCATACTGGACAGTTTCACTTATGAAAGTATCTCATAAATTAAGGCAATCTTAGTTTAGGACATAAATGTGACTTTAAGTTTATTTAATCAAGCATCATATTCCATAAGGGTGAAGCTGAAGTCAGAAGTATCACTATTACAGTGGAGTAAAGGAAATTACAAAGGCATGAGAGGGGATTGGCCAAAGGTGATTGAATGGGGACACTAGCAGGGATGATGGCAGAATAGCAATGGCAGGAGTTTCTGGGGGCAATTCAGATACACCCCAATGTGGAAGTAGTATTCTAAAGGGAGGATGAGGCAACCATGGTTGACAAGGGAAGTCGAAGACAGCATAAAAGCAAAAGAGAAGACATATAAAAGAGCAATTATTAGTGAGAAGTTAGAGGATTGGGAACCTTTTAAAAAACAAAACAACAAAGGGCAACTAAAAAAAACATCTGGAGATAAAAAGATTAAATATGAAAGTAAGCTAGCCAATAATATTAAAGATGATACCAAAAGTTTTTTTTCAGATATATAAAGAGTGTATATATACTGGAAAATGATAAGAGGAGGTAGTAAGGGGGGGGGGGGAACAAAGAAATGGCGGACAAATTTAACAATTATTTTCCTTCAGTTTTCACTATAGAAAACACTAACAGTATGCTAGCAGTTCAAGAGTCGGGGCCAGAAGTGAGTGTAGTTGCTATTACTTAGGGGAAGGTGGTTGGGAAGCCGAAAGACCTGAATGTAGACAAGTCACTTGGATCAGATGGACTACACCCCAGAGTTTTGAAAGAGGTAGCTGAAGGAATTGGGGAGGCATTCGTAATGATCTTTCCAGAATCACTAGAAAATTGCAAATGTCAATCCACTCTTTAAGAAGGAAGGTAAGCAGAAGAAAGGAAATTATGGGACAGTTAGCTTGACTTCAGTGGTTGGGAAGATGTTGGAGTCCATTATTAAGGAAGTAGTCTTGGGGTACTTGGAGACGCACATAAAGTAGGCTGTAGTCAGCATGGTCTGCTTAAGGGAAAAGCTTGCTTGACGAAACTGTTGGAATTCTTTGAGGAAATAACAGGCATGGTAGACAGTAGATGTTGTTTACTTAGATCTTCAGAAGGTTTTTGACAAGGTGCTGCACATGAGGCTGCTGAACAGGATAAGTGCCCATGGTATTATAGAAAAGATACTAGTGTAGATGGAAGACTGACTGACTGGCAGGAGGCAGAGTCGAAATAATGGGAGCCTATGCTAGTTGGCTGCTGATGACTAGTACTGTTTCACAGGGGCTGGTATTGGTACTACTTCTTTTCAGGTAATACTATATGTCAGTGGTGCCCAACCTCTGGGCCGCGGACCGATACCGGGCTGTGAAGCATGCAGGGATGCAGCGGTAGTCGGAGCGCACCGAGCACATCTTTAAGAAAAAAGCCAAAATAAACAAGCTAATTAATTAGGTGCTGCCCAGCACGTAAATATCAGCCCAGATCAGAGGTGATTGCCGATTTCACTTGCTCTACACAATGTTCACTCCTCTTTCCAGGGCGCTGGAGCCTTTAGCTGTTCATTATTTGGTCAATTTAAACGCCAGCCCAGACAGGCTGAAAAGACAGGGCTGTCAGGATCGAGGTGACATGTTGAATCTACACAAACTTCTAATAAAGTATAGGCGCTGCTGTGCTTTCTTTGTAATGACAGTTAAGTACTGATCCCAGGACAGACCCTCTGACACTTTTCAGAAAGAGAAACGTCGATCCTTAATGCCGAAGAATTTTAAGTTATTGACCCTCTCCACCTCAGTTCCTCTAATGAAGACTGGCTTCTGGGCAGCACCTAATTAATTAGCTTGTTTATTTCGGCTTTTTTCTTAAAGATGCGCTGGATGCACTCCAGATACTGGTGCACCCCTGCATGCTTCACGGCCCGGAGGTTGGGGACCACTGCTATATGTCAATGATTTGGATGACAGAATTAATGGCTTTACAGCTAAGTTTTCAGACAATACAAAGATAGGTGGAGGGCAGGTAGTGCTGACGAAGCAAGGAGCCTTGGGAAGTACTTCGACAGATTTGGAGAATTGGCAAAGAAGTGGCAGATGTAATATAGTGTAGGGAAGTGTATAGTCATGCACTTTGGTAGGAGTAAAGGTGCAGACTATTTTCTAAATGGGGAGAAAATTCAAAAATCAGAGGCTCAAAGGGACTTGGAAGTCCTTATGCAGGATTCCCTAAAAGTTAACTTGCAAGTTGAGTCGGTGGTAAGGAAGGTAAAGACAGTGCTGGCATTCATTTCAAGAGGACTAGAATATAAGAACAGAGGTGTGATTCTGAGGCTTCATTTGGAGTATTGTGAGCAGTTTTGGGCTCTTTGTCTAAGAAAAGAATGCGTTGGCAATGCAGAGGGTCCATAGGAGGTTCATGAGAATGATTCTGGGAATGAAAGGGTTAATGCACAAGGACCATTTGATGGCTCTGGGCCTGAACTTGCTGGAGCTTCGAAGAATGATGGGGGGGCGAGGCCCCATTGAAACCTATCGGATACTGAAAGGTCTAGATAGAATGGATGTGGAGAGGATATTTCCTACAGTGGGTGAGTCTAGGACCAGAGGGCACAGCCCTCAGTCCTTCAGAATAGAGAGGTGTCCATTTAGAAGAGAGATGAGAAGGAATTTCTGTCTCTAGCCCCGTGGTATGAATATTGAATTCTCCAACTTCCGGTAATTCTCTCTCCCTCCCTTCCCCTATCCCAGTTTCACTCTGCCCCCTCCCCCAGCTGCCTACTACCTCCCTCATGGTTCCACCTCCTTCTACTACCCATTGTGTTTTCCCCTATTCCTTCTTCACCTTTCCTGCCTATCCCCTCCCCCACCCCTTTATCTTTCCTCTGACTGGTTTTTCACCTGGAACCTACCAGCCTTCTCCTTCCCTCCCTCCCCCCCACCTCCTTTATAGGGCCTCTACCCCTTCCCTCTACAGTCCTGACGAAGGGCTCTGGCCCAAAACGTTGACTGATGGTTTCCACGGATGCTGCCTGACCCGCTGAGTTCCTCCAGCGTGTTGTGAAGGAATTTCTTTCACCAGAGGATGGTACATCTGTGGAATTCATTTCCAGTTATGGCTGTGGAGGCCAAGTCATTGGGTATATTTAAAATGAGTTGATAGGTTCTTGATTAATCAGGGCATCAAAGGTTACAGGGAGAAGGCAGGAGAATGGGATAGAGAGGGACAGTAAGTCAGCCAAGATTGAATGGAGTGGCAGACTCAATGGGCCTAGAGGCCCAATTTTACTCCTATAGATGGCTTAAAAATCTGATGTTATTAAGGGTGCTAAAGAGTTATCCACAGGAAATACCATAAATCAAAATACACTGGAGCACAAGATGATTAAAATAAAGACAGCTAATTCAAAGCTCATCCACTGAAATGGAAAGCTGAACAGAACTTTACATCCAGAGTTGACTACACCCTTTTTTAATTATTTGCAGATGTAGAGAGGGAGCACTAATCTAGGAAGATGACTAATCCAAGTCATGATGTGTTAGCGTTTTCAAAATCATATTATTTAAAGTTAACCTTGAAAGAGGAAAAAGTTAATATATACTATGCTACTGCAATTCCCCTTCAAACAAGTACTAGGAACAGAATGACTTTTAACCAGTTTTACTTTCCTCTAATTCTGTTTGTTATCCTTTCTATTTCAAATTGTTTGCATTTCCCCACCTAACAAAACACAATGCAATCCATCTCCCAACAAGGAGACGACGTTTTCCTCAGGCTCATCCTAACAGCAGCTGGTATCACTTCACAAACATTTTCCTTATTCTAAAAGCTAGATCCCAAAAGCTACAATCTTTTCTTGAAAAAGCAGAATGTGTTATGCTGGAAATCTATGCGTGAGTCTAAATTCAAATCAGCCTGTGTCTTTGGTTAAAGCCATTAACAGCACAATACCCAGAGTCAACAGGTCACTTAAGGCAAACTATACCAAATGATGGAAATATGGAATTAAAAACACCACACACTGGAAATACCAAGCAGGTCAGGTAACCTCTTCAGAGAGAGCGCTAACATTTCAGGCTGATGGTTTTTCACATTCTGGAATGTAGATCCAGCTCTTACTAAAGGTTATTGATTAAAAGTATTACTTGTTTCTCTATCCATAGATGCTATCTCTACTGAGAAATGTCTTGTTGGCCAATATAAATTTCTGCTTGGCACTTGTTCCATTTTCTTTTATCTGCAGGGGTCCTTAGCAGTTAATACTGAAAAATAGTCTTAAAGTCTCCAACCACTAAAGACAGAAAAATAACTACAAAACTACTTAGCTTTACAACTTAAAATTTGGAGCTGTATCATGCCCTTAAGTCTAGGCCCAGAGGGCACTGACTAAGAATACAGGTACGTCCCCTTAGAACAGAGATGGGGAGGAATTTGTTTAGCCAGAGAGTGGTGAATCTGTGAAATGCATTGCTATAGACAGCTGTGAAGGCCAAGTCATTGGGCATAGTTAAAGCAGAGGTTGATAGGTTCTTGATTAGTACTAGTGTCAAAGGCAGGAGAATGGTATTGTGAGGGATAATAAATCAGCCATGATGGAATGGAGTAGCAGACTCGATAGGACAAATGGCTTAATGCTGCTCCTATGTCTTATGGTCACATGACAAAATATTGGCCTATTGATCGCTGAGTTACACATCATGAAACAGATTCTTTAAAAACCTGATCTTTTCTATTTTTGCAAAGCAAGTATCTGTAAAGGCAAGCTGATAGCACCATTATAGTAGCTGATTAACATCAATTAATGACACAGCAAATCTCTGTATTAGTAAGGAAGCAATAAGAGGATATAAATTATAACAACACTGGGCTGGGAAAATACAATGTTGATATTTGAAAGGTAAATTATATTTGAAAAATCTATAGCTTGTTTTCCTGACTACACCAGAATTGTGCAGAATTATCTGCAGCTTAATGTGAAAAAGACTAAGGAGCTGGTGGTAGACCTGATGAGGGCTAAGTCACCGGTGCCCTCCGGGGGGGGGGGGGGTCAGTGTGGACATGGTGGAGGATTACCAATACCTGGGGATACGAATTGACAATAAACTGGACTGGTCAAAGAACACTGAGGCTGTCTACAAGAAGGGTCAGAGCTGTCTCTATTTCCTGAGGAAACTGAGGTCCTTTAACATCTGTCGTACGATGCTGAGGATGTTCTATGAGTCTGTGGTGGCCAGTGCTATCAAGTTTGCTGTTGTGTGCTGGGGCAGCAGGCTGAGGGTAGCAGACACCAACAGAATCAACAAACTCATTCGTAAGGCCAGTGATGTTGTGGGGATGGAACTGGACTCTCTGACGGTGGTGTCTGAAAAGAGGATGCTGTCCAACTTGCATGCCATCTTGGACAATGTCTCCCATCCACTACATAATGGACTGATTGGGCACAGGAGTACATTCAGCCAGAGACTCATTCCACTGAGATGCAACACAGAGCGTCATAGGAAGTCATTCCTTCCCGTGGCCATCAAACTTTACAACTCCTCCCTTGGAGGGTCAGACACCCTGAGCCAACAGGCTGGTCCTGGACTTATTTCCTGGCATAATTTACATATTACTATTTAATTATTTATGGTTTTATTACTATTTAATTATTTATGGTGCAACTGTAACGAAAACCAATTTCCCTCGGGATCAATAAAGTATGAATATGACTATGAATAAAGGAGAGGGAATAAGTGGATGTTGCGTATTAGGGAAGGCCTTCAAATGGTGTCTACAAGAATTATTAGACAAAATTGCAGCCCATAACATTGATGATCTCTCTCTTCGATGAGCTGCGAACCATGGCTGACAAGCCCCATCTGGCTGAAGCAACTGGTTTTAAGGCACCAGAACCCTGCCTTTGCCCCTTGTCAGTAGAAACAGTTCCACTGGGCCTAGTAGCTAAGCCACATGTCAAGACCAGGAGCTGGACTTGGTTATAAGAGGCTTTTTAACTTGCACGCCATTGGGAGCATTTAATAGGTAGTGGGAACTTACCCCCACTACGATCCCCAGCTATAACAACCTTTAGAAAAGATGGAAGCAAGGATTATATTTCTCCCGGCTGCACTCAGTCTCAAAATAGAGTTCAGCCATTCTGGACAGAACAAGACAGAAATTTCCTTCACCAGTAGGTTTGAGATCTCTGGGATTCCCTGCCCAAGAGGACAGACAGACAATGCTCAACTCCGGGATCAACAGATTTTTTTAAAGAAATGAAGACTTGTGGGGTTAATGTAAGAAGATGGCACTGAGGTAAAAGATCAGCTTTCATCTTATTGTATGGTGCAGTTGGTATGAGGGGCTGTATGGCCAAATCCAGCTTCTTCCAATGTTTTGTCAACAGGACCAGGTGAACACCAGCTTTAATGGGTTGTAAGGACAGAGCAATCTACAGCAAAAGGAGTGAATCAGAGTTGAAAATTCAAAATAAGAGGTAACAGAATAAGATTAGATTAAGAAAGAGTAAAAAGAAAAGTAAGGCCATTTTAAAATGGTGAAACCTCCAAAAACAATTTACTCCCTACAGGATATTGTAACATTATATTTTGATTGTAGAACTTCAAAATCAAATGGTATGTGGAGTCATGAATTAAGCTGGTAATAGTGACTGTAACATGATTCATTATTTTACCTTTCCCTTGGCTCTCCTGCAAAGTGGGGCAGAGGTTTCTTCCTTTGATGTAAATTAACAGTTTCGAATGACTTTGCTGATTCCTACAACAACTCAAATTTAGCAACTTTAGAGGAGAATGGACAGGTTCATAATATGGTGGCCATTTCTTTAGTTCTTACAAACCTAGCAGCAAATCATCCAGTAATCTGTGGTGAAACAGGACTCAGGTATATGTGTCAAAGGGCTTCCTCCTACGTCAGAAGGAAATTTGAGAACTCTCTTCCTTGCCACAAACTGCTGGCACCTGATGTATGTTAGAAATGGCACTGTTTAAATATGAAACAGATATCCCTGTAAAATGTCCTTCAGTGTAATAAGGTTAAGATTGCCATAAAAAATGTGAGAGAAGTTCAACTTACTGTTATTTGTTTCACAAAGATAAAGTGAGGAATACGCTCTTAGATCTTGAACCTTAATTTGTTCTAAAGCATCTAAATTGGCGCTCGTGGCTTCAATATGCTCAGGGGCCCTGATTGAAATAAGCATTGGCTCCTTAAAATAAAAGAAGGGGACACTCATCCCAGCTTCATCTCTAAATAGAGGCATTGAAAGATCGCCAAGGAGGTTTTCAATCTTTTGTTTATCTGGTTACCTTTATTAGATACAATGAATGAGGAATACAGTACCAATTTCCCACCACTATCTATAAGGAGGTTGTATGTTCTCTCCATGACCTTGTGGGTTTTCTCTGAGTGCTCCTGTTTCCTCCCACAGTCCACAGACGTAGTAATTAGAAGGTTCATTGGTCATTGTAAATTGTCACATCCTCTCAGAGGACCACAGCCTTATTGTGGCTTGCAGTGCCTCAATGACCCAGACAGCTTTGGCTCTTGGTAGGGTCACCCCTGCCAAACCAGTCAAAGGGTAGAGGCCAGACTAAGAGTGGTCCCCCACTCATCCAGGTTCAGGAGTTCTGCTCAGGGCTAACAACCCTGACTGGTAAGACAAAATTTCTATGGAAACAGCAATGAAGATTCCTTCTACATCTGAGTGTGATGGTATTCCTTAGTCTCCACCCGGACCTTACATGACTGACAGTAGTGAAAACCGAGAGACAGGAGTGAAGCCCTCAGCACTGCCAGAGATGGAAGACCTTAACTGCTGCCCTAAATACCAGCAGCATAACAGGCAGTAAGTAAGTAAGTAATTTGTCCCATGATTAGTCAAGGGTTAAATTGTGGTGTGCTGGGCAGCACAGCTCGAAGGGCAGGAAGGGGTTACTTTGAGCAGCAGGATACACTTTAAAACTACACCAAAAGTCAGCAAAGTGGTCAGTAGCACTTTATACTAAATCTCACCCAGCTGTTAATTTAAAGGAAGCACCAGGAACTGATATTTTATTTTGTCCTAAAGTAAACTATTAGGTCAGAATGTTCCTAAAAATAAAATTTTGCAATAATTTTCATGAATATGGTTACTATTCCAATGTTTGAAAGACATTCACACAGGTATGTGGATTGAGAAAGCTTAGAGGATATGTGCCAAACATAGGTAAATAGGACTAGCTCGGATGGACATCTTGGTCAGCATGGAGGAGTTGGGCCGAAGGGCCTGTTTCCCAGCTGTATCACTCTATAACTTCAACTCTATTAGGAAAGAGTAGGGTGAGGTTTACAGCTTCAATATCACCCACTATCAGCGAATACCTGTTTGATCTCCCACAAGTCACATGTTACAATTGCGCCCTGATGAAGAATCTTGGCCTGAAGCACTGTTTATTCCTTTCCACAGGTGTTGCCTGACCTGTTGAGCTTCTCCAGCATTTTGTGTGTGTTACATGTTACAATTACTTCATGAAAGGTGACCTGAATTACTGACAAAGTACTTGAAACTGGTTTTCTGCTTAAATACCGACAGAACTATGTTGTTTATTAAACACATGATGCAGCTGAAGTATCTACAATAGATGCAACACACACAAAATGCTGGAGGAACTCAGCAGGTCAGGCAGCATCTATGGAAATTAATAAACAGTCGATGTTTCTGGCCGAGACCCTTCATCGGTCATGTTGCATGCGTTGCTTTGGATTTCCAGCACCTTCAAATTTCTTGTGTTTACAACAGGTGAATTATGTGAACACCTAAATAAGTCCATCTAAACAGCAAAATATCAGAGCTGGAATTCTCATTGACTGTGAGCAGGGATCAGATAGATACAGGCTTTCTTTGGAGCAGAAGAGGCAGTGAGAGGCAAGATTTAATAGAAAAAACATCCTTAGGTGTGTTGGTTGTTAACACATTTCACTGTACACTTTGATGTACATGTGATAAATACATCTGACTTCCGTTTTAGTTGTCAGAGCCAGAGATGTGGTGAGTAGAAAAGATGTTTTTTTGTTAACAGAGATGACAAAAACTAAGAGATAATAAATTTATGGTAATAAGCGGAAGGTATTATTCATTGAGGGGATTTGGAACTCAATATCTGACAGAGTCGTGGAGGCAGAAATATCCATCAATTTTTTTTCTTTAAGTCTGCACCACCACCTGAGGTCCAATGACCTTATAAAGCTGCAAGCTGAGAAATGGAAAATGGGATTAATCTAAACAGTTCTTTTATAGCAGAAATTAGGACAAGGGGCCAAATGGCTTACATCTGCGCTGTGAATTCCTTCTCACTAGGAGTAGACATCTGAGCTGACTGACCCTTACCTGTGCTGTGAAATTCCACAGAAACACTATTTCAGTTTCCGACAAAACAGACTGAATGAACAAGATTTGCTGTAGAGTTTTCTGAAACCCCACAATAAAAAAAAACACAGCACAAAAACTTAGACCGTGTAGCAAAATTTGATGGCAGCTTCAGACATTTCCCAACAAAGTGCTTATTATTGTTTGATAAGAGCTGGCCGTGACTATTCTTTCTTTGCCCTCCTTCAGTAATACCACAAAATGCTCTGGAACAAGTCTGTACCATTGTATCTTCTCCATTACTCCCCCAGCACAAATTACTGAAATAGTTTGCTGAGGTTTCTTTCTTAGCAATACTGTTGTTAAGTCTGGTGAGTCATTAAAAAGGGATGGAGGGTATGGACCTCATGAAGTTATATGGCTCACATACATAGCTTGATTGTATTTATGGTGCTTTTTGAAAGAAGGGTAAACACTGAAATCTGGGGCAATTGTGAAAAAGATTTCATTGTAAATGAAAATTCTTTTTTTTTTAAGTCATGCGGATGTACCGTTCAAATTTACTGCATTCAGTTTGCAATTCTGGAACTAGTTCATACAAAAATGTCATGATCACATGAGGGTGGCGAGGAGGCAGAGACGTCTTATTGTGCTGAAACACCAAATCTGCTTTCATGACAGATAAATTTAAGGAAGGAGATTTGCGGCTTTGTTTTGACACACCTATCCCAGTATTTTATTAAAAATTCTCGATTCTCCACAGCATATGCTTAAATTGATATAAAAATTAGATATGCTTAATATTTACATAATATATATATATTTATATATACAGTGCAGTGCAAAAGTCTTAGGTACATATATACAGTGCCTAAGACTTTTGCACAGTACTGTATATTGGTTAAAATAGAAAGATGGTTGGAAAACAGTAATAAGAATACTTAGCTTTGTGTTAGCTCAGTTGTATTAAGTGTTATTTAGTAACAGGAAACACATAATATACAGTATTGTGCAAACGTCTTGGGCACCCTAGCTACAGATATATATACATATACCCAAGACTTTTGCACATTATATATAGCTGGTCTGAAAATCTATTTATTTAATTTTTAGGATTTTACACTAGGGAGTAATGTTAAGTATTACAGAAAAGATGCAGTGATGTAGACTTGTTCCAAAGCATTTATTGCCCATCTGAAACTGCCCTCGTAAGATGGTTGTGTGGCACCTTTCAAAATTGCTGCTACATTTCCGGACAGCAGCTCCAACAGTGTCAACTTACCTGGCTGACTTCCTCCAAAGTCAGAAAAAAATCTAGCAATTCATCTAGCCTTGATTTCTTTGTACAACAAGGTCATCTTGCCTACACATATCAAACGCAGACAAGTAAATAGAGCATCTTATAAATAACTATGGATTAATCCAAATTGTTTGGAAAATTATAGTTGATTCTAACCACCATTTTCTGATGCTACATTAATCTGTCATTTGATAATATGACAATGTCATCTGACATGAATTGTTTTCCTCTCCCGTGACCTCTCCAAATATTTCCTTTACTATTTCAATGGCTGACTGCCGTCTAATAATTGTTTTGCTTTTGTAATTCTGTGCACTATTGACTATGATGAGATCACAATCTTTAGTTCTGTTGGTAGTGGAATTCTTGCTTTAATACCACTTGCTTGTTCAGTCATTCCATTAACATTACTTGCCCCTTTATATATCCAAATTGATCATTAAATGTGGAAAGTTTCAAAAATCGATTGGCACTAAGTGTAGATTTCACATTGCCATTGATACCTCTCTACTTTCAGTAAAAAACACATTGTCTTTATATTTTCTTAATTGTGTAGGATTAATCTTAACTTTTGTTTTATATTTACAAAGCTATACATTGCAGCTGAATTTTAAGGAGATTCTATAACATTACTCTGAAGTTTATGTTGTTGAGAAGCCTATAAAATTATCAAATTAACCATATCTGGTAGTTGTCATGTAGTTCACCCAGTACACAGTATATCAATGTATACCTCACAGACAGCCACCTTTTCAAATCCCACCAGCTCATAACATCCACACATATTGTACCTGGTTGCCTAAAATAGCAAATCAAATAGCCTCTGTAAAGAAACAATATTTAAAGCTAAGCACTCAACAAATCAGGCAAAATTAGAATCTACACTATGTACCTGTTTTCCCTGACAAGGAAATTTTCCTCCTTCTCTATTGTCACCATGAGGCAGAAGTAGATCTAGGAAATGACATGCAAAGAATAACACCTTCAGAGTCCATAGCTGTGAAATCTCAAATCCCTCCTGCTGCAAACACCTTCTTTACTGTCGGTGCATTAGAAAGCACATATTTCATCTACTTCTACTCCTTTGTTGGATAAATCCTGAATAATCCCACATTTTCAATCATTGGTGGTTAACCTGTCATAATATCAGAGCTGGATGACAGCAAACAAAATATTTCTCTAGCACACCTGGTGTTTAGAGGATTGTGAGATTCATGGAAACTACAGAGTTGCTAGTACAGAATTGCAATGCTAGATACTGATCACACATGGAACAGGACGGCCACCTTCAGACCTACAGATCTCTATTTCTCAGTTTAGATTAAATATGCCCCCAGGAAACCAGGATAAGGGTTATATAGCAAGTGATGGAACTGTGGGTTAGTAAGTCTGCAGATGATATGAAGGTTGGTGGTGTTCTGGATAATGTAGAAGGTTGTTGTAGATTACGATGAGACACTGGTAGGATGCAGAATTGGGCTGGAAGTGGCAGAAGGAGTTCAATCTGGAAAAGTGTGAAGTGATTCACTTTGGAAGGCTGAACTTAAAGGCAAAGTACAGGTTAATGGCAGGATTCTTAACAATGGGGAGGAACAGAGGGATCTTGGGGTTCATGTCCATAGATCCCTCAAAGATACAGTGCAAGTTGATAGGGTGGTTAAGAATTCATATGGTGTGATGGCCTTCATTAGCCGGGAGATTGAGTTCAAGAACGCGAGGTAATGCTGTAGCTTTATAAAACTCTGATTATACCACACTTGGAATATTGTATTCAGTTCTAGTCATTTCATTATAGAAAGGATGTGGAAGCTTTAGAGAAGAAGCAGAGGAGGCTTACTGGGATGAAACCTGGATGAGAGAGCATGTCTTATGAGGATAGGTTAAGTGAGTTAAGGCTTTTCTGTTTCTAGATAAGGAGGATGAGAAGTGACTTGAGAGGTGTACAAGACGATAGGAGGCAGAGATAGAGTAGACAGCCAGAGACTTCTTCCCGGGGCAGAAAAGGCTAATACAAGGGGGCGTAGCTTTAAGGTGCTTGGACCAATGTATAGAGGGGATATCAGAGGTAGCTTTCTTTCACAGAGAGTGGTAGGTGCGTGGAACATGCTACCAGGGTTGGTGGTAGAGCTAGAATCAGGTTTATTAGCACCAGCATGTGTCATGAAATTTGTTAACTTAGCAGCTGCAGTTCAATGCAATACATAATATAGAAGAAAAAATAAGTAAATAAATCAATCAATAACTGTACATAAATATTGAATAGGTTAAAAATCATGCAAAAACAGAAATAATATATATTTAAAAAGTGAGGTCGTGTTTATGGGTTCAATGTCCATTTAGGAATCGGATGGCAGAGGGGAAGAAGCTGTTCCTGAATCACTGAGTGTGTGCCTTCAGGCTTCTGTACCTCCTATCTGATGGTAACAATGAGAAAAGGGCATGCCCTGGGTACTAGGGGTCCTATATAATGGATGCTGCCTTTCTGAGACACCGCTCCTTAAAGATATCCTGGGTACTTTATAAACTAATACCAAGATGGAGCCGACTAGATTTACAACCCTCTACAACTTCTTTTGGTTCTGTGCAGTAGCACCCCCCCCCCCCCCGCAATACCAGACAGTGATGCAACTTGTCAGAATGCTCTCCATGGTACATTTATACAAGCTTTTGAGTGTTTTTGTTGACATACCAAATCACTTCAAATTCCTAATGAAATACAGACTCTCTCTTGCCTTCTTTACAGCTGCATCGATATTTTGGGACCAGGTTAGGTCCTCAGAGATCTTGACACCCAGGAAACTGCTCACTCTCTCCACTTCTGATCCCTCTTTGAGAATTGGTATGTGATCCTTCATCTTACCCTTCCTGAAGTCCACAATCAGCTCTTTTGTCTTACTGACATTGAGTGCAAGGTTGCTGCTGCCACACCACTCCACTAGTTGGAATATCTCGCTCCTGTACACCCTCTCATCTCCATGTGTGATTCTACCAACAATGGTTGTATCATCAGCAAGTTTATAGATGGTATTTGAGCTATGTCTAGCCACTCAGTCATGGGTACAGGTGTCCCCTGCTTTTCCAACATTCGCTTTACCACACCTCGCTGTTACAAAAGACCTACATTAGTTACCTGTTTTCGCTAACAGAAGGTGTTTTCACTGTTACGAAAAAAGGCAACGCGTGAAAAAAGGCAGCACACGCCCGCCATTCTTAAACACGTGCTTTATCTCGATTTATTTTGTGCATCCGTTAGCAAAATGAGTTTGAAGGTATCGGAAAAGCTTAAAAGAGCTCGTAAGGGTGTTATGCTTAGCGTAAAACCAGACAAATAATTAAGCGTTTTGATCATGGTGAACAAAGTAAGGACATTGTCCGCGCGTTGAACTTGCCTGCATCCACCATTCGCACTATTTATACGCAGAGAGAAAGAATCTTGAAAGCTGCCAATGTTACTGTTGGTTCCGCTCGCAGCAAAGTGGTCTCTCTTAGTCGGCATCCAGTAATGGATAAAATGGAACGACTATTGCTTGAGTGGATTGATGGGTGTACAAAGCGTGGTATTCTGTTAAGTTATCTTATACTTAAGAAGAAATCAGTCAGTCTTTTTAATAAGCTGAAACAGAAAGCACTGGCCGATAGTGATGAAAGTGTTGCGAAAGTGGAATTTAAAGATAGTCATGGGTGGTTTGATCGGTTTCTGAGGCGAGGGCAGCTTCATAGCTTAACGTTTACCGGAGAGAGTGCTTCGGCTGGTAACTGAAGCTGCCGAAAAGTTCCCAGCAGAAGGTGGTTATTCGTATTAGCAAGTGTTCAACTGTGACGAAACTGCAATTTATTGGAAAAAATTGCCGAGTAAGACATTTATTTTGAAAGAAGAAAAGCAGGCTAAGGGACACAAGGCATCGAAGGACAGGTGTACCCTAATGTCAATTATTAATGCCACTGGTGATGCTGTCCTTAAGCCTCTACTAGTGTACCATTCAGAAAATCCGAGGGCACTTAATGGTGTTGATAAGAAAACACTTCCCGTTGTGTTCCGTTCACATCCAAACAGTTGGAATACCCAAGTGCTTTTTTCTGAGTACATGAGCGGATACGTTAGTCCTTTCGTTGAAAAATACTGTAGAGAAAATAACCTCGATAATAGGTGTCTTGTGATTGTCGATAATTGTGCTGCTCATCCATCTGCCATTACCAAGTATGGCGGTAACATTCGTGTTGCGTTCTTACTGCCGAATACGACATCGTTGCTGCAGCCGTGCGACCAAGGCCTAATAGCCACCATTAAGGTTTGCTATACGCAAAATGTGATGCGTTTTATTGTAAGTGCTATTGACAGAGAGGTCAACTCCGAAGCAACTTTGCGAGAGATCTGGAAAGACTACAATATAAAATTGGCAATCGCCAACACTGGAGATGCTCTCGATAGGCTAACAGTCTCAATGAGAAATGGCGTTTGGAGGAAACTATGTCCCGAAGCAGTGAACGATTTTAAAGGCTTCGAACCATTAACAATAAATACGGCAAGAGTGAGCTTGGCTAAGGAGGCTGGATTTGTGGAAGTTGACGAAGATGATGTTGAAGAGGTTTTGGCATCCCATGACCAAGAACTGACAGATGAAGAGCTGATGCAATTGCAAGAGGAAAGGATAACAATCGAAACCGAACGCAATAGCCAACGGCCCGAAAGTGAAATCGTCCAGGAACTGAACGTGAAGCAATTGCGTGAAATTTTCACTGCGATTGACAACGCTGCAATGATTGCAGAAAAGTATGACTTTAATTTTGAAAGGGTACGTCGGTTTAGAGCATATTTTCAGGATAGTTTGAGTGCTTACAAAGAACTGTATGATTAAAAAATGCACGAGGCTAAGCAGTCAAGCAAGCCTTCCACATCAGCCACAGCAGACAACGAACCTCGACCTTCGACATCGAGGCAGGCAGACATAGAAGGTGACTGCCTGCCTGATGGAAAGAGACCACAATGAGATGACACCCCAGTCTCCTCTACCTCCCACCACCCCAACCTCCGACAACTCAGCCTAACACACCATCCCGATTCCCGTAAGTGAAACTACACTGTACATACATTATTTCTGCTTTTATATAGGCTGTGTATTTTTGTGTTATTTGGTATGATTTGTTATTTGGTATAATTTGGCAGCCTCATAGCTTAAAGGTTATTGGACAGAGTGTTTCCGCCGACAGCGCTTCCGCAGAGAACGCTTGCGTGAGATTTTCGCTGCGCTAGACAGTGCTTCAATGATTGCAGAAAAGTAGTTCTACTTTATACAGGCTGTGTATTTATTGTATCATTCCTGCTTTTACTATATGTTCCTGTTCCTTTAGGTTTTATGTGTTATTTGGCATGATTTTGTAGGTTAATTTTTGGGTCTGGAAACGCTCAAAATTTTTTCCCATATTAATAAATGGTAATTGCTTAATCACTTTACGACATTCTGGCTTACGAACCATTTCATAGAAACGCTCTATCTTTGGATGGCAGGGGAAAGCTGTACAGAGAGAGTAGAGCAGTGGACTAAGCACACACCCCTAAGGTGCGCCAGTGTTGATCATCAGCGATGAGGACATGTTATCTCCAATCCGCACAGATTGTGGTCTTCCGGTTTGGAAGCTGAGGATCCAATTGCAGAGAGAGGTACAGAGGCCCAGGTCCTGTAACTTATCAATCAGGATTGTGGGAATGATGGTGTTACATGCTGAGCTGTAGTTGATGAACAGCATCCTGATATAGGTGTTTGTATCGTCCTGGTGGTCTAAGGCCATGTGAAGAGCCATTAAAATTGCATCTGCTGTTGACCTACTGTGGTGATAGGCAAATTACAGTGGATCCAGGTCCTTGCTGAGGCAGGAGTTTAGTCTAGTCATGACCAACCTCTCAAAGCATTTCATCACTGTTGATATGAGTGCTACTGGGTGATAGTCATTAAGGCAGCTTACATTATACTTCTTAGGCACTGGTATGGTTGGTGCCTTTTTGAAGCTAGTGGGAACTTCTTCCCTTAGTTGTGAGGTGTTGAAAATGTCCTTGAATACCCTTGTCAGTTGATTGGCACAGGTTTTCAGAGCCTTACCAGGTACTCTGTCGGGGCCTACCGCCTTGCAAAGGTTCATCCTCTTTAAAGACAGCCTAACATCGGCCTCCGAAACAGAGATCACAGTGTCACCAAGTGCAGCAGGGATCTTCAGCAGGAGGAACATTGAAATGGATGAAAGAAAAACAGAGGGCCCTATGGGAGGGTAGGCTTAGGTTGCTCTTGCAGTAGGTTAAAAGGTTGGCAAAATATCATGGGCCAAAGGGCCTCTACTGCATTCTATCCAGCAATATGGAAGAGAAATAATACCATAATGCATTGATGTCCTTGCAGAAGGACCATAACCTTGTCATAGTTTGCAGGCTCCTGTGCCTTAATGACCCAGGGAGCGATGTTGGCTGGAGTCAGGGCTTTATTGTTTGGCTCGTGGTAGGGTCACTTGTGCCAAACAGGTCAAAGGGTAGAGGACAGACTGAGAGTGGTCCACTAGTCCTCCAGGTTCGGGGGTTTGGCTCAGGGCTAACAACCCTGACTGGCAAAACAAAATTGTTATGGAAACAGCAATGAAGAATCCTTCTACATCTGAGCACAACAGTGTTCCCGAGTCTCCACTCAGGACTTGCATGGCTGACAGTAGTGAAAACCAAGAGGAAGCCACTGACATGATGAAGGAATCCATGAACACCAGCAGAAATGGAGGACCTTCAATGCTGCCCTAAACACCAGCAGCGTAATGAGCATCAATGACTACTGCTTTTAAAGTCTCAAGGAAATAACATTCCATTCTAATTATTACTTAAATTCACAGAGGCATTTTTACACATGACAAAAAAATCTTATGATGGTGCCATTCTAACTACATTTCCATAGAAGGCAAGCCCATTCAAAGTTAGTTTTTTCATTTTTTTTAACCTCCACACTAATTCAATTTGCAAGAGAAAAAGAGGAAGTGTAAATCTGATTCCTTACCTGCTTGGTGTCATCACTTGCTATCCCGTGAGCTAGGTGGGCACTGAAAGTGCTTTTGCCAACCCCTCCTTTTCCAGACAAAACCAGGATTTTATGTTTAACAGATACCATTTTCTCCTTAATTTCCTGAATGGCTGGAGTGTTAAAACAAAGTTAAGGTTTTTCATAGTTAGTCAAGAATTATAACAATGACTTTGATAGCTCAAAAATACACCGTAAAATCTACCTGGATCTGGAGCTTTTGTGGCACCGGAAGCACATAACGCTTGATTAGGACAACCCTGGCAGGCGGAAGCTTTACCAGCATCTTCGCTGGCTGTCCCTGGACAATCTAAAATGAAACAGATGAGACGTTAATTTACATTGCCATTATGAGGAGTTAACACATTCTTCCTGTGAACACATGGCTTTCCTCTGCCAGGCCATACGTAAAGATAGTGGAGTAATGGGCTACTATAATCGCCTACTATAAATTGCCTTTTAGTTCAAAGTTCAAAGTAATTTTTCTATCGAAGAACATATATGTGACCAAAGAGTTAAAAAAAAATACACATGGACTAAGATGGTAACTGTCCTGTGCTATCACCAGCAGGATCATCAGTTGATCTGCCACCTGTCTTCAGGAGTTTCGGCCCGCTTATGATCAAGACTCCCTCGAGGTGGTGGGCCAGCAGTGCTAAAGCACCACCTCCCACTGGTGAGCTTAAAAACTTGGCATCTGCCTCTATCAGAGTTGTTGGTCACTTCCATCCAACAGATAATACCCTGAGATTCATTTTCCTGCAGGCATTCACAGTAGAACTAAGAAATACCACAGAATCAACGAAAAACTACACACTACCTACAGACTGACAAATAGCCGATGAGCAAAAAACAAACTGTGCAAATACAAAAAAAAATATTTTATTTATTGAGATACAGTGCGAAATAAGCCCTTCAAGCCATGCCTACCAGCAACCTCTGGTTTAATCCTAACCTAATCACAGGACAATTTTACAATGACCAGTTCACCTACCAACCGGTAGGTCTTTGGACTGTGAGTGGAAACCAGAACACTTGGAGGAAACCCACATGGTCATGGGGAGAACAAACAAACTGCTTAAAAGCAGCGGTAGCAATTGAACCCAGGTTGACAGTATTGTAAAGTGTTGTGCTAACCAATATGCTACTGTGGCGGTAGTAAATAAATAATTAATACCGAGACCATGAGTTAGAGTCCTTGAAAGCAAGCTGAATTTAAGCTTAGAGAAGGTAAGTGGCAAAAATGTCCAGGAGAAGTTGGTAGGGTGTTAGAAATATATTGCATGGTTACAATGGGATAAGACGAGGGAAAGTGGACTATTGGCTTTGCTCTACTTAACCTGGCAAGGATTTAATAAGCTGATGAACCTTTCTGCATCATAGTGCATGAACATTGCTACAACATGCCACTGAGTGACATTCTGGACCACACTGCTGGAATCAGAATTCTAAACAGGTCAAAAATATGCATGGAAGAAGCTTTGATATGCCTTGTGCAAGATGCACATTACTAGTTGTTTAAAATGCTATTCAGAATAAGTATCAGAATATTTCACATCAATTTTAGCACAGCATAGTGGGTTGAAGGGTCTATACTGTTCTTTGTGCAACTCATTGAAGAAGTTCAAAGATGGTTTTAGGTCAGTTATACTTGAGTCAAAAATTACCAAATGACCTGGAGTGACCCAGTGACTCAAATACATTCCTATATTTCTATGACAAATTCTTTTATCCTTATTTACAATTAACTATTTTAGTAAATTTGTCATGTTATAATCACATCTTCCAATTGGAATCAAATAGTAGTGGTATTGCATTGTCCTCTTCAGGGGCAGCATATGATTATAGAATAAGTGCAATGGCAAATCTTATAACTACAAACAACAGGAATTCTGCAGATGCTGGAAATTCAAGCAACACACATAAAAGTTGCTGGTGAACGCAGCAGGCCAGGCAGCATCTCTAGGAAGAGGTGCAGTCGACATTTCAGGCCGAGACCCTTCGTCAGCACTAGATAGTCTTATAACTACAAGCAGTCTTTTAAATAATTTAGTTTATGCACCCCTTTTCTCCAATTCATCTATCAGTCTTCATCAGTTTGTCCTCCGTCATCCCATTTTGCCCTCTCAATGGCCGTTAATCCCACCAAACTTCTTCAACCCACCTCTACCCCTTTCTCAACCCCATTCTCTTCTCTCTGACTTCTTCATTCAATTCTGACTTGGCCATTTGTTCTAAACCCACCGGATTGCCCCCTCCCCCATGTGGACTAAGCTAGTCACATTGTCCACGTTCGACCCACATCCCTCTCAACCTTTCCGATCCACCTAACTGTCCAAATACCTTTTAAATGCTGTCACTGCACCTGCTTCAACCACATCCCAGACAGCCTGGCCCAGATATATACCATCCTCTGTTGAAAACGTTGCTCCTCAGGTTACTAACAAATCTTTCTCATCTCACCTTAAATCTCTGCTCTCTAGTTCTTGATTCCTGATTCAACCACCCTGGGAAAGAGACCTCTATCATTCACCTTATCAATGCTCCTCATGACTTTATACACCTCTGAAAATTCACCCCTCACTCTTAGACACTCCAAGGAATCAACATTTTACCTGGCCAACCTTTCTCTGTACGTATACAGCTAAACAAAACAATGTTCCTTGGGACCAAGGTGCAAAGCACAGTACATACATCACATTTCGTAGAGCACATGAAATGCTATTAACATAATATCTTCATAATATATACCTTTACAATAATACCTTTTCCTCACTCTTTTCAGTTTAATGGTATTTTTCCTATAGCAGGGTTACCAAAACTAACAAAATATTCTAAACGTGGCCTTTTACAACAGTACCATTTGTGTAACTGCAACGTAACATTGCAGCTTCTACACTCAATGCTCTGACTGATGAAGGTCAGCGTGGCAAACACTTTCCTCACCAGGATGACTACCTGCGACTCCAGCTTCACAGAATGCTTAACAGATTTCATCATCGTTCGTCCTTACGTCCCCACCTAGGACCCTTCAGCGGCAATCTTCACCTTCACCCTCCGCTCCCCCACCTGGCTCTATCTACTTTTCTGCCTTGCTTGTCTGCTTCCACCGAGCACCTACTTGCCTCTGTCTCTACGCTCCACCCTTGCCCGTTCTGGCTCGAACTGCCTGTCAACATTCACCATTCCTCAGTCCACCCATCACCAACTGGCCCCCGTCTCAACTCTCTCCTCCTTAGACTGGTCATCTTCTCTCCCCACTCTCAGTCGTTCAAATTTATTGTCATTCAACCATACGTACATATACAGTTAAAAGAAACAATGTTTCTCTGGGACCAGTACATATATCACATCCAGCACATAAAATACGATTAACAGATAATAAAAAAATTCTGTAGATGTACAAGTTGACATGAAGCCATATACTACATATCGTTAAATATAATGCTACTGGCACTGTCATAAATAATGCGTACTGGGTGGTAGCAGGGTGTTCAGAAGTCTCACAACCTGGGGGAAGAAGCTGTTACCCAGCCTAACAGTCCTTGTTCCTATTCTGTGATACCTTCTGCCTGACAGTAGGAGGTCAAAGAGATCGTGGGATGGATGGGAGGGGTCCTTGACAATGTTGAAGGCTCTGTGACCACAGCATTTCTGGTACATGTCCTGAATGCTAGATGAATCCTGAAGCTGGGTCTCGACCCTGAATTTTTGACAATTCCTTCCCCACTCCAACCTTACCCTGCAGACACTGGCTTTACCCACAAGCAGAGGGACTCCACATACCAGCATCTGCAATATCTTGTGTCTCCAGTCAGGATGGGGTCTAAGACGGACTAGAAAAGGATGGCAGATCTCCCTCCAAGCAACAATGATTACAGATGATTTCATCCCCTCTCATTCCAGCCAAAACATACATAGCGTTCCTCTTGTCCTCACCTTCAGTTTCACCAGTCTCCACTTTTAAGATACTATTTTCAATTATTTCCACAGGCTTCAATGGGCACTTTCTTCCTTCCTCCCCTCTCGGCATTCTAAAGGGATCTATGTATATCAGTTTTGTTTTGCACTTCCAGCATCTGCAGATCTAGCTCCAAATATCAATGAACCAGCCAGGTTTTCACAATAGTCCAGTCCAGGGGTTCCCAACCTGGGGTCCATGGCATCAACAAGTTTGGGAATCCGTGATCAGGCTTCAATCATACCGGTGCCTCAGAAGAGCGTGGTGACCTGCCTCAGTGACTACCGCCCAGTGGCACTTACATCCACGGTGATGAAGTGTTTTGAGAAGCTGGGGATGGGACATATCAGCTCCTGTCTGAATGGCGACTTGAATCCATTCTGATTTGCCTACCAAAGCGACATGTCCACAGTGGATGCCATCTCATTGGCTCTTCATACAACTCCGGAACATCTGGACAGCAAAATGCAACATCAGAATGCCCTTTATCAATTACAGCTCAGCATGTAATATCATAATTCCCTCAAAACTAATCAATAAGCTCCAAGACCTTGGACTCAAGACCTCCTTGTGCATTTGGATCCTGGATTTCCTCACTTGCAGACCCCAGAAAGTTTGGATCGGCAGGAACATCTCCTCCACAATCTCCATAGGAGCACCACAGGGATGTGTACTTAGTCCCCTGCTCTACTCGCTTTACACCTATGACTGTACGACTGCGTGACAGCTCCAATGCCATATACAAGTTTGCTGATGACACCACTGCTGTGGGTGTACCAAAGGTGGTGATGAATCAGCATACAGGAGGGAGATTGAAGTTTTGTCTGAGTGGTGTAATAACAACCACCTCTCGCTCAATGTCAATAAGACTAAGGAACTGATTGTAGACTTCAGCAGAGGGAAACCAGAGGTCCATGAGCCAGTAATCATCAGAGGATCAGAGGTGGAGAGGGTCAGTAACTTCAGACCCATCATATAAATATTATTGTAAAGAAAGCACAACAGCACCTCTGCTTCCTCAGGAGTCTGCGGAGATTTGGCCTGTCATCAAAAACCTTGGCAAACTTCTATAGATGTGTGATGGAAAGAGCACTGATTGGATACATTATGGCCTGGGATGGGAACACCAATGCCTTTGAGTGGAAAATCCTACAAACGGTAGTGGATTCAGCCCCAGTGCATCAAGGGTAGAGCCCTCCCAACCACTGAGCACATCTACATGAAATGTTACTGAAGAAAAGCAGCATCCATCAGCAGAGATTCTCATCACCCAGGCCATGCTCTTTTCCTTCTGCTGCCATCAGGTAGAAGGTACAGGAGCCTCAGGACTCGTACCACCAGGTTCACGGACAGTTACTACCCTTCAACCATCAGGCTCTTGAACCAAAGGGGCTAACTACACTCATTCTATTTTTGGTGTCCCACAAAT
This sequence comes from Mobula hypostoma, assembly GCF_963921235.1. Taxonomy (NCBI): domain Eukaryota; kingdom Metazoa; phylum Chordata; class Chondrichthyes; order Myliobatiformes; family Myliobatidae; genus Mobula; species Mobula hypostoma. Next base: position 132,585,086 of record NC_086105.1, read on the forward strand.
GATGGTCTCACTTTGAGGGCTCTTTGTCTTGTTATTTCATCCTCATTATTTATTGCTAGTTATTTATATCAGCATTTGCACGGTCTGTTGGTCATTGATCACATTTACAGTTACTATTCTATAGATTTGCTAAGTATGCAGCAGGAAAAAGAATCTAAGGGTTGTATCTGGTGACATGTTTGTACTCTTAATTTTATTTTGAACTTAGATTCACGGTCGACAACACAAGGCCTTATAAAGACGTAATTTCTAAAGTGAAGCTCAGTGGGCACACCAAATCCCAATGAGTTAGGAAAAGCAGAATTTTAATCTTGTTTATGCAGGTAAAATATAGGAGATCTGGAGGACAATAGAATTACTAAATCTAGAACAATTGTCCCAGATTAGTCAATGGCATTCATAGGAAGTGCCCCTAAAATCAGCCACTAATCTCATCAATGGCCAGGGCAAGCCTCACTCACTATCCAGGAAGCGCTACCCAGGTCAGGCACTGGTCACTCTGGGAGTTCTCACCAGCCAATCACGGTGAGTTCCTCCATGGGTCAGTCACTGCTTTCTCAGGGAACATCCTCATGAGTTAGTCACTGGACATTCCAGTAGCCCCAGCCCCGGGTCGGTGACCAGCCACTCTGGGGGCTTTTCTCTCCCCCCACCAAACACCCACCCAGTCACTGATCACTCTGAAAGCCTCCCCCAGAGTCCGTCACTGGTCACTCTGAGCCTCCCCAGTCACTGGTCACTCTGGAAGTCACTCCCTGGGTCAGTCACTGGTCACTCTGGAAGCCTCCCCCTGGGTCAGTCACTGGTCACTCTGAAAGTCACCCCCTGGGTTAGTCACTGGTCACTCTGGAAGCCTCCCCCGGGTCAGTCACTGGTCACTCTGGAAGCCTCCCCCTGGGTCAGTCACTGGTCACTCTGGAAGCCTCCCCCTGGGTCAGTCATTGGTCACTCTGAGCCTCCCCGGGGTCAATTACTGGCCACTCTATAGGTCACCCCCTGGGTCAGTCACTGGTCACTCTAGAAGCCTTCCCCAGGTCGGTCACTAGCCACTCTAGAAGCCTCCCCCGGGTCAGTCACTGGTCACTCTTGAAGCCTCCCCCTGGGTCAGTCACTGGTCACTCTGGAAGTCACTCCTGGGTCAGTCACTGGTCACTCTGGAAGCCTCCCCCTGAGTCAGTCACTGGTCACTCTGGAAGCCCCCCCCCCCCCCGGGGTCAGTCACTGGTCACTCTGGAAGTCGCTCCGGGTCAGTCACTGGTCACTCTGGAAGCCTCCCCCTGAGTCAGTCACTGGTCACTCTGGAAGCCTCCCCCGGGTCAGTCACTGGTCACTCTGGAAGTCACTCCAGGTCAGTCACTGGTCACTCTGGAAGCCCCCCCCCCGGGGTCAGTCACTGGTCACTCTGGAAGTCGCTCCGGGTCAGTCACTGGTCACTCTGGAAGCCTCCCCCTGAGTCAGTCACTGGTCACTCTGGAAGCCTCCCCCGGGTCAGTCACTGGTCACTCTGGAAGTCACTCCAGGTCAGTCACTGGTCACTCTGGAAGCCTCCCCCTGGGTCAGTCACTGGTCACTCTGGAAGCCTCACCCGGGTCAGTCACTGGTCGCTCTGGAAGCCCCCCACCCCCCGGGTCAGTCACTGGTCACTCTGGAAGCCCCCCATCCCCCGGGTCAGTCACTGGTCACTCTGGAAGTCACTCCGGGTCAGTCACTGGTCACTCTGGAAGCCTTCCCCTGGGTCAGTCACTGGTCACTCTGGAAGCCTCCCCCGGGTCAGTCACTGGTCACTCTGGAAGCTTCCCCCGGGTCAGTCACTGGTCACTCTGGAAGTCACTCCGGGTGAGTCACTGGTCACTCTGGAAGCCTTCCCCTGGGTCAGTCACTGGTCACTCTGGAAGCCTCCCCCGGGTCAGTCACTGGTCACTCTGGAAGCCTTCCCCTGGGTCAGTCACTGGTCACTCTGGAAGCCTCCCCTGGGTCAGTCACTGGTCACTCTGGAAGCCTCCCCTGGGTCAGTCACTGGTCACTCTGGAAGCCTCCCCTGGGTCAGTCACTGGTCACTCTGGAAGTCAATCCGGGTCAGTCACTGGTCACTCTGGAAGCCTTCCCCTGGGTCAGTCACTGGTCACTCTGGAAGCCTCCCCCGGGTCAGTCACTGGTTACTCGGGAAGTCACCGACCAGTCCTGGGACACCTTTGCTGCCGACGATCCACTCCCATCCCCGATACTCACGTGCGGGTGCGTTGTTCGGGACGTCCGCCATCCTCTCAATCCCTCCTGGAGCCGCACTTCCGGTTTCTCGGTGCAACCACGGCTTGCACCGGCTACCGCGAACGCCGCGGATAAACGTTCCTCCCAAGAAGCAGGTTGCAACTCAGCGAAGTCGAAAGTCGTGGTGGTTTCAGTACTCCCACATTGCAGAATTTACAGCTGTAGCTTGCAACTGTTATTTCAAGACAGTACATTGATATTGGCTCGTTTAAATAACGGCCAACAACGTTGCTAAGTTTTAATAACGTCAGAATAAGTGATTTCTATTGATGTAAAAATAAACTTTAGCCACTTACATTATCAATTCCTTCACCGCAATATTTGATCGAAACAAATCACCTAGACACCGACAAATTCTTTACCTCTAATTTTCCTCTAGTCCTTAAAGAACTTAAAGATCCTTAAAGAAAACCATATATTCTATTATTTTGTTTACACTTTCCGCCTTTTAACATTATCTACAGATAAAAATACAACGTAATACACATAAAAGTTGCTGGTGAACGCAGCAGGCCAGGCAGCATCTCTAGGAAGAGGTGCAGTCGACGTTTCAGGCCGAGACCCTTCGTCAGGACAGAAGGGACTTGGCCTGAAACGTCGACTGCACCTCTTCCTAGAGATGCTGCCTGGCCTGCTGCGTTCACCAGCAACTTTGATGTGTGTTGCTTGAATTTCCAGCATCTGCAGAATTCCTGTTGTTTGCGTTTAAAAATACAACGTATTGGTTTACGTTTGGTAGAGTGTGCATCATTGATTAAACTATTTGCTATTTATTTACGTCTACTGGCAGGGAAATTACTGATGGGTGACAATTAATGTAAATTCAGTCTGAATCAGAATCAGGTTTATTATCACTGGCATATGTCTTGAAATTTGCTAACAGCAGCAGCAATAAAAGCAATGTATAATAATATAGAAAGAAAAAAGCAATAAATAAGTAAATCAGTTACAATAAGTATATACGTATATTGAATAGATTAAAAATAGTGCAAAATAGAACTAATATATATATGCATATAAAACGTGAGATAGTGTTCATGGGTTCAATGTCCATTTAGGAATCGGATGGCAGAGGGGAAGAAGCTGTTCCTGAATCGCTGAGTGTGTGCCTTCAGGCGTCTGTACCTCCCACCTGACAATAACAATGAGAAGATGGCATGTCCTGGGTGATGGGGGTCCTTAATAATCGACGCCACCTTTCTGAGGCATCGCTCCTTGAAGACGTCTTTGGCAATATGGAGGCTAGTACCCATTATGGAGTTGACTAATCTTACGACTTTCTGCAGCTTCTTTCGATCCTATGCAGTTGCCGTCCCATACCAGACAGTGATGCAGCCTGACAGAATGCTCTCCGTGGTACAGCTATAAGATGTTTTCGGGTGTTTTAGTTGACAAACCAAATCTCTGCAAACTCCTTTGCAACAGTAAGTTGGGAATTCAAACCGTCAAAATTCACTGCAATCTTTAACTTTCCCCATAAAGATACTGAGTGGAGGTCACTCCGAAGAATTGTGTTAGTCATTCACTATCGATGTGCGCTAGATTGGAATGGCTACTGCGGAATTTAAAAGAACGACTGGAAAATGTGTTGTTTGTATTGCAGTTGTATGACATCTTTTATTGACAGGTGCCAATTAGATCAGATACAAACACTGCTAATGAGAATGAAGACTGCATGCAGATCAAATTTTAATTTTGAATCATAGATTAACCATTTGGAGATTCCTAAAAGCCTTTTTAAACTCATTCTTTTTAAAGCCAGTAGAATAAACATGTAAACATAAAAAGAACCTGAGTTTGCAGGCTAGAGTCTGTTGCTCCTCTACCCTCACCTTATATTCCGTCTGGGTAGCCTCCAACCCGATGTCTCCTTCTAGTAAACAAGTTTCCCTCCCTTTCCCCTGATCTTCCATTCCCCACTCCGGCCTCTTACCTCTTCTCACCTGCCTATCACCTCCCCCTGGCTCCTCTCTTCCTATGGTCCGCTCTTCTCTCCTGTCAGATTCCTTCCTCTCCAGCCCTTTCCAACCCACCTGGCTTCATCTATCATCTTCCAGCTAACCTCCTGACCCTCCCTCCCCCCAACCTTTTTAATTTGGCGTCTTCCCCCTTCCTTTCCGGTCCTGAAGGAGGGTGTTAGCCTGACCTGCTGAGTTCCTCCAGCATCTTGTGTGTGTTGCCTGCGGATTTGTTGCTGACCTCGTTTACACTCAGAGAAAATGAGGATGGTCGTCCACTAGGTAAGTCCAGTCCAATATCCTAAATGGTCAGTAATGACCCTCAACTTCAAGAGGATAAAACTAAACTTCAAACACAGTTGACCGTTGAACTGCTGTGTACACCAGCATGAAATGATCCGCTAGTTGTAGGTAGCCTTGTGAGCAGGTGAGGTTCATCTGTCCGTTGAGTTGGATGCATTCTCTGCAGGTGTAACCAGATAGGTACATGAGGGTTTGTAGTTTTGACCGCTGGTGCCTTGGCAGTTTTTGCTGTCAAACTGAAAGGAGCCATGTGAAGGAAAGCTAATCTCCCACTAAAATGTTTAAATGACAATAGGCGGTAGAAGATGTGAGACTGAGTTAGTCAGTGGATGTAACTGAAAAATAAGAGGGCACCTGTTCTATTTCAGGAAGTGGCGAGGACAATATGGCCTTATGGACTTCCTGTATCATGAATTTCAAGTTCAAGTTTATTGCCATTCAACCAGACACAAGAGCATTCCTCTGAGGCCGAGGTGCAAAATTCAGTACATACACTGCATACAGCACATATAGTTATAGCATCTCCTCCCTGGGTGGCGGTAACATTCCATTCCACGTGCTCACTGATGGAAAATGATTTATGTAACTCAACCTTGAAAAGCAGGTCAATAGCTGTTGAGTATAACTCACTGAGATTTTTAAAGAACATGCAGTTGTTACATAAGAACATAAGAAATAGGAGCAGGAGTAGGCCATCCGGCCCGTCGAGACTGCCCCGCCATTCAATAAGATCATGGCTGATCTGTCTGTAAACTCAGCTCCATCTACCTGCCTTTTCCCCATAATCCTTAATTTCCTTACTATCTAAAAACCTATCTGACTGCTTCTTAAATACTTAGTGAGGAACTCAACTCAGCTTACTTTGCAGATGACATAGTCCTGCTCTCTGACCAGATGGAGGAAGCACAGCAGCTACTGACAAAAGTGGAAATTGAATGCAATTGAGTGAAGTTGGACGTCACCTAAATGCTAAAAAGACAGAGTACATGGCGTTTAACTGCGACGAAGGTACTCTCAAGACAGTAGAGAATGATACCATTAAGAAAGTCTTTGACTTCAAGTACCTCGGGTCAAGAATGATGAGTTCAGAGAAGGACATAAAGATACGCAAGGTGCTGGCATGGGGGGCTATGAACAGCATGAAGGAAATCTGGAAGTCGAACCTGACCAGAGGGCTTAAAAAGAGGATCTTCATAGCGGTCATAGAGTCCATTCTCACATATGGATGCAAGATGTGGACACTCACCAAGACTATGCAAAAGTCTCTAGATGGTTGCTATATATGAATGCTCCAGATGGCTCTTGACATGAGTTGGCAGCAGCACATGACGAATGTCGAGCTCTATGACGACCTACCGATGCTCACCACTAAGATCGAGGTGAGAAGACTGCATCTAGCGGGGCACTGTCTACGCCACCCCGAGCTACCTGCCAGCCTAGTCATCATATGGGAGCCCAAGCACGGGAGGATGAACCCTGGGCGCCCTCCCAAGACTATGGTCAACACGCTCCTAGAAGACAGCGGCATGGCTAATGTAGATGAACTGAACACACTGATGAGGGAGAGGGAGAAGTGGAGAGTCCGTAGGCCTGAGTCGACGTAGTGGTAGTAGTAGTGGTGAGGAAGCCTCAACTGCTTCCCTGGGCAGAGAATTCCACAGATTCACCACTCTCTGGGAAAAACAGTTCCTCCTCATCTCCGTCCTAAATCTTCTCCCCTGAATCTTGAGGCAATGTCCCCTAGTTCTAGTCTCACCTACCAATGGAAACAACTTTCCTACTTCTATCTTATCTATCCCTTTCAAAATTTTGTATGTTTCTATAAGATCCCTCTCATTCTTCTGAACTCCAGAGAGTATAGTCCCAGGCGACTCAATCTCTCCTCATAGGTTAATCCCTTCATCCCTGGAATCAACCCGGTGAACCTCCTCTGCACTGCCTCCAAAGCCAGTATATCCTTCCTCAAGTATGGAGACCAGAACTGCGCACAGTACTCCAGGCGTGGCTTCACCAGTACCCTGTATAGTTGCAGCATGACCTCCCTGCTCTTGAATTTAATCCCTCTAGCAATGAAGGCCAACATTCCGTTTGCCTTCTTAATAACCTGTTGTACCTGCAAGCCAATTTTTTTCGATTCATGAGCAAGCACTCCCAAGTCCCTCTGCATAACAGCATGCTGCAATCTTTCACCATTTAATTAATAATCCGCTGTTCTATTATTCCTTCCCAAGTCGATGATCTTGCACTTACCAACATTGTATTTCATCTACTGACCTTGGCCCACTCATTTAACCTATCTATATCCTTCTGCAGACTCTCCACATCCTCTGTACAATTTATAGTTGTTAACTATAAATTTCAGATCTCCACTATTAAATCAGCCTCTTTCTCAACAACAATTAAGAGATTACCAATGTTGTCTACTATCTTGTCATATAATAAGGCAATTCAGATCCAGATTCATTTATTTATCACATATACGCTGAAATATACAGTGAAATATGTTGTGTGCGTTACCAACCAACATGATTTAAGGATGTTCTAGGGGCAGCCTTCGGGTGCTGCTACAGATTTCAGCACCAACATAGCATGTAATGCTTGGCGGAACAGCACAAGACACAACAAAACAAGCAACAAAACATCAAAAGCTTTCTTCCCTCCCTCCCCCCCCCCCCCCCACACATGGACAGTCCTCTAAACCCAGGACAGGCCTCTGGGCCTCCAGACTTCGGCCTTCAGTCTAATCCCTGACTAGGCAACGATGGGCCTTCAACCTCTAGGCTCACTGGCTCACTGTGCTTCCTGCTCATCTGGACATCCAATCCAGAGACCCAGATGTGGAGGGAACTGGATAATTCTCTCCTTCTGAACATGTTTACCTCTTTATAGCACCATCCATGTTCTCAAAAAAGGCACCTTGAATAGAGAGTACCCAGAAAACAGTTTTTCACTCTCACTTATGAATAGATAGAATGTAATACAGTATAAAATACATCGGTTCCTCAAAATCTAAATAAAAACAAAATTTACTGGATACACTGAATATTTTATTGCTTGAGAAACAAATTTAATGTTTCAGTTCAATGATATTTCACCAAAATACAACCTACAATGAATCAGGATTGATTTCATAACTCTTCAGAGAAGCCAGACGATCACTCTCAATGAGCTAAATTCCCAGCAGATTTTTTAAAAATATCAGAAGTTATGCAGAGGAGCATGTTCTCTCCCTGTATGCTTGTCTGCAGGCTCAGATTTGATTTGCTTGGAATGTCCGGTGAGTTGAGTTGCAGGTTACAAAAATAACTTTTCATAAAAATGCATCGAGAAAACCTGAAATATGTCAATTCTGTTTGCTTACACTCGTGACCCAACTCTCCCGTATCCAAATTTATGCAGATTTGGATTCAGATTCATTTGTTGATCACACGTACATCAAAACATATGGCCTGTTTAAAATTACTGAGGTTAAAATGAAAATCAAACAGCGTATCGGCATAGGGAACTGTGCCTAGTTGCTGATCAGAGGCAAAATGTTGTTCTGGAACAGAAAACAACTTATTAAGAAAGCTGGAAATGCATTGTTCTTGTGACAGCACTATACCCTGCTAGGATTATGATAAATGGAACGGAACATCATTGACTGGTGTTTGGAAAACAGATGGTAAGCAGCAGGATAATAGGGTGTGACCCAAGAGCCACAACTGCAGGGAATTCCTGCAAAGCGCAAAAGTGAAGGAAAAGAGCCCCCCCCACCACCCGAGATGGAGAGGCCAGAAGAAGAGCAGAGACATTGAAAGGGAGTAATGCTCTACCGAGGATCCACGAAGGGACAAAGAAAATGGGGAGTAGATGACGGAAATTAAGTTTGGGGCTGAGGTGAACAGAATTATGAATGATCTGAATAAAATGGGGAAGACCTATTTTTCAGTACATGAGGGATGATATACCTGAGGGCATAATTCTGAAGTAATTAGCAGAAGGATTACAAGGGAGATGAAGGAAGAATCTTATCACCCAGAAGATGATAGCGATCAGAAACTCACTGCTTGAAAGGATGGAGAGATAGAAATAATCACCACATTTAAAAAAAAGTTCTTAGTTACATAGAAACATAGGAATCACAATGGGCCCACAATGTTGTGCCGATCAAGTAATCTCCTCTAGAAGCTGCCTAGAATTTTCCTACCTCATAGTCCTCTATTTTTCTAAGCTCCACGTATCTATCTAAGAGTCTCTTAAAAGTTGTGTGCTTGAAGCACGGCGATCAAGTATGGGGTTTGTTGACTAGCTCTTTGTCAGCCGGCATAGACACAATGGGTTGAATGGCCTTGGTCATACATTTTCTCTGATTCTCAGCGCTTACTGATGGTGAATAGATAGCACAATGTTGTAAACCAGCAGAATGACAACACAGAGGCAGCGGAGGAGTGAGCAGAGGTGCGTAAAATGGGAAGAGAGAGAAATGGAAGCTGGTGGCGTTTGGAGAGGGTGGCACCAAGCTGCAGCACAACATTTACAGAGCAACACAGACAAAATGCCAGGGGAACTCAGCAGGTCGAGCTGTGGAAAGGATGTTTCAGGCTGAGACCCTGAGGAAGGATTTTTCTGGATTTCCAGTATTTGCAGAATCTCCTGTGTATATAACTGAAAAATGGCGAGACAAGGATTAGATTCTTGAATATTTCCACTGCTGGCTGTGCGTGGGCTAGACTGGAACTCATTGTCTGACATGAGTTGATTAGCTGATTGGAACAGAAAGAAATTGGCATGTTGCTTGTTTTGTCAGTGGAGGAGAAGCTTTGAAAGAGGATGGTGTAGTTTAGTGAAGACTTGAAGAGGATTGTGTCATTTGAACACCTCAAAGGCTCCCAGGAGAACAAGAAATACAAGAATGGAACATGCATGACAATCACAGTCACAAGGGATGATGCTGACGTCAGGTGGGGCGAGTCAGGGGTGAGTTATAGAGAATATAAAACACAGGGGAACATAGTAGAAGTTCAAATCTACATCTGCTAGTGCACAAGAGAAATTTAGTAATATTAGAGTGAGAGGACAGCTGGTGAGATAAGATGAACACAGGGCATGAAGGGATAAAGGACTGAGGTTGCAGCCTTCAACTAGTGGACTTCTGGATCAGCTGCAGAGATGCCTGACTTTGTGAACTTTAGTTCTGAATGATATTTGCTTGCTTTTACTGTTTGCACGATTTGTTTTTTTTTCCCCGTCTCTGCACACTGGGTGTTTTACTGTCCTTTGTTTTTAATGGGTTCTACTGGGCTTCTTTGTTTTGTGGCTGCCTATAAGGAGGCCAATCTCAAGATTGTATAAAGTATGAATACTTTTATAATAAATGTACTTTGAACTTTGAGAGAAAACAGAGGAAGGTTTCCTTTCAGGGCCATGAAGGGGAGGCATGGGAAATAGCTTGGGCTGTTATATCAGATGAAGCTGGGTTGGAGGGGATGTTGCAGCAATATCAGTGGAATAGGTGGTCTCAGTCTTTGCAGCAATTGTAAGCTCCTTCCACTTGATACTGGTTGTGAAGCTGAAGGGAACCGCTGGGAGTGCTTGAGTACTTGGTACCAAACCGAGTGTGATCACTGCACTTTGGATGAATGCTGGGATAGGGCGGCTTTTTTAGGCAAAAATAGAACCTGATGAAAAACAAAATAAAACTGCAGATGCTGCAATTCAAAACAAAACCAGAAATGCTGGTTAGGCTAAGAGGTCAGGCCTCAGCCTGTTGAGAAGTGCTTATGGAAAGGCAAACCAGTTAATGTCTTGAGTCAATGATCCTTACTCAGAACTGGGAAGAGTGGAGGGTTTATAGTACTCAAAGCAGAAATGGATCATGGTCAAAAATCTAGCATTGAACAATTAAAACTAGTTTATCACCATGTGTGTTCCCCTATCTTAATAGTGCTGATGTACAGAGGGATATAGGGGTTCAGTTTCATCGCTCCTCAAAAGGGGCCAGACAAATTGAAGCAGAAGGTATGGCATGATGGCATCTGTGAGTCAAGACATTGAGTTCAGGAGTCAGGAAGCTATATTACAGGTTTATAACTTTGGTTAGGCCATATCTGGAGTATAACGTTCAGTTCTGGTCGCCCCATTATATGAAAGATGTGGAGGAAGAAGAGGTTTACCAGGATGTTGTCTGCTAACTTAAAGTAAGTTTTTCATGCAAAAGAACACATTGCACGATTTGTTCAATAATTGTGGAGTACCTCTGATATCCTAGCCAACATTTATCTCTCAATCTACATAATCAAAAAAACGGAGTAACTGATCATTTATTAATATTAATTGCATCATCTTTTGCATACAATGTTTTAACAGCAATGTTTACAGTTAAAAATATGTAGGCAGTAACAAAATGTTTTTATGTGACTTAAAGGTGTATAAGGACTGAAATCAAATCCTACCTATCTATTTCATTTGTGTCCATAATCCACACTTCTCACTGCCTCCATGGTAAAAACTGTAGCTCATAAGAAGGAGCCTTTTCTACTTATTTGGAGTTAAAAAGGTGATGCCTCAAAATGGCAGCACCCATCATTAAGGGCCCTCATCACTCAGGACATGCCCTCTCTCATTGCTACCAACAGGGAGGAGATACAGGAGCCTGAAGACACACACTCAACGTCTTAGGAACTGCTTCTGTCCCTATTTTGTTTGGCTCTTTTTTTTGCACTACTTATTACTTTATGTTACATATACATTACTTTATGTTATGTTATATATATATATATATATATTCTTACTTTTTTTTATATGTTGCATTGTTCTACTACTGCAAAGCAACAAATTTCATAATATAGATCTCTGAGAATAAACCTGATTCTAATTCTGAAAATGTCAGTTTTGGCAAATCCTTAAATTGGTGCTGCATCATTGCTTTTCTCTATCTCATAATCAATTATGTGAGTATAGACAAAATTAGCTCACAGATAAAGCAGCCATAGCAGGTAAGGTATATGTACTAATATTGAGAGTAATTTTATTCCCTATTTTACATCTTCGAAGAGTATTTCTGTTTATTGTTTGGGTTAAGAAATAAGGCAACATCTCAGATCTATTTGATATGATTGTTGGTTCTTCTGACTTAGTATCAGAAATGAGACATCCATGGAAATGAAGATAAAAATATTAGACGTCCATTGGGCAAGACATCATAATAACACCATGACATCATAAAGCTCCTTCAGCAGCTTGTGTTACACAGCCCTGAGTGCACTGTAACTATTGAATATCCAAGTCAGCAATGGCATCGAGGAAGGATCTCCACTTCTAAGGCTGCCATAATTGATAAGTGACTACTAACATTACTGAGTTATTTATCTGGTCAGTATACGTCCTTGTGCTCAAATAGATTATTATCTTGTTTTTATTTAATTTGCTCAATTTTAAGTTAGGTTTGCAATAGGCACTTGTGAAAATAGTTCCAAAAATGTAGAAATATTAACTATTTACTTATTTAAATGTGTGTTATTTCCTTATTTTGTTTGCAGAAAACAAATTCATCCCAAGTCATACTATACTATACAACCTATTGCTTACCTTTGAGGTGCTTTCTCTTCCCAGTGCTTGCAAAATATTCCAATTTTACTTTTCAGCATAGCTTTTCTATACTTAGTTTCCTTGCTTCCTATTCCATCATTTTCTTTCTTCTGTTTTCATTTCAGCCCACTATACCCTATTTTTTTTACCTCTACTTCCAAAGCTCAATGTTCCACAAGCTTTCTGCTCCCTTTGGCACTAATCTTACATGGAATTTCGACACAGCTACTTGTCTTGCTTTGCTCATTGTTGACCCTGCTCTATGAGATTTTACCTACGTATGTCTTTACCCATTCATATCACTCCTACAATTTCTCTTTCACAAATATCTGCTGATTCTTCCCTTACTGATGGAATCCACCTGGCAGCCTATTCCAACTCGCCATTCTCAATAAACCTTGCACACGGCGAAGACTAACAGGATCGAAAGGAGGACCAGGGGCCCTTTCTGAAGGACAGCTGACTTGGAGGAACACTGGAAAAGTTAAACCATCATAAAAGCAAGATGCCAAGATTGGAAGTCAGGGGAATGAGTCTGGGACCTTGAATCAGTCAACCATAGGGGCTGAACAACTGCATATCATACCTTTAGCACAACACTTTACAGTACCAGGGACCAGGGTTCAATTCCTCTGCTGTCTGTAAGGAGTTTGTACATTCTCCCCGTGACCGTATGGATTTCCTCCGGGTGCTCCGGTTTCCTCCCACAGTTCAAAGACATACCAGATTGTAGGTCATCGTAAATTGTCCCACGATTAGGGTGGGATCAAATTGGAGAATCGCTGGGCAGTGCAGCTTGGATGGCTGGAAAGGCCAATTCCACACTGTATCCCAACAAACAAACAAACAAATAAATAAATAAATTCTAGACAGCGGTAGATCATAGCAGAGAAATGCGGCAGATGACTGCAACATCTAGAACAGAATCAGCATTCAGCTGCAGAGATCCCTCGCATATTATTTAAAACATCTAATGGGGATTGACAGTGCTCACAAACAAGAGTATCGATGGAGAAGAGTTCAGTTGAGGTTTTGGACCGACGCCCTTCAGGACAATGCTTTGCCCACTCCATGAATTGCTATCGGTGAGCCCTGGGATTGATACTGAAGATCGAGCCCCAAAGGTCAAAGACTGAAGACAAGGCCGATGGCTGACACCTTCGCTTGAGAGTCCACTGGAGAGGTCGGAGGACTGATACCTTCAAGTCCGCGAGCCCACTGTTGGACGGAGGCCCAGAGGTGGCCTGTCCTGACACTGGAGAACCATCTTTGTGTGTAAGTGGTGGACGGGTGGGAGGGATGAAAACGGCTTATTTGTTGTTGTTTTGTTGTCGCTGTTGCTTGTGTTCTGCTGAACATTGTGAGCGTGCTACGTTAGCTCTGGAATGTGCGGCAACACCTGTGGGCTGCCCCCAGCACATCCTTAACACAAACAACACATTTCGCTCTCAGCTTAGATGTACATGTGATAAATAAATGAATTTGAATCTAACTTTTGCAATTTGTATACATGTATTCCTACCAATACTACAGATTAGACGACAGCGAGCTAATGACCACACTGCCATCAAAAATGTTTGCAGGGCCGACTGGTGGCGCAATGACATCGGTGCCGGACCCGGGAGCGGAGGTTCCCGGGTTCGAAACCAGTCGGGTCTGCTCCCGAGTACGCTTTGCATCCGTGCCAGGATTAGTGTCGAGATCGCAACTCGACCTCATAAAATAAAGGGAAAACACTGCGAAAATGGCTGTGTGAGGAGTGGTGTGCCATACAGTCTCTCTCTCTCGCTCTGCGCCTTGTAAAAAGCCATGAAAAAGACATCATCACGGATGTGCACACGCACAGACTCGCACGCATGCAGGCACATGCCAAAAATAAAGTTTGCAGGTGCATTAGTGCAATGTTAATATCTTTCTCCCAAGAGAAACCAAAGCCTCTTCAGGAATTGCAAGAATCATTTTACTACTATAGACAATTAAGCCATATTATAGAAGAGAAGCTAACAGAAGACGTGCTCTTAAAAAAAATCTTTGTAAAGTTACAAAGTTATAAAGTTAATACTGTATATCTATTCCAAAAGATTATGTATTGATGAGATAGAAATTGTACTTTATGATGAACAGTTAGGTTTACTGTAGTGCAGTTAATACCACAAGTTTACTAATAAGCAGAAGGACTTCACCCTACTTGGTACACCTGGAGATCACCAAACTAAATAGGGAGAAGATACTACTGACTAAAGATATGAGAAAGTGAGCACTAACTGTTCTGAGGATGACATTGAAACACATTGTCATCAATTTAGTACAGGATTAAGATTCACCCTTGTGGTTCCATACTGTCTAACAAATCCATGGTAACACATACAAAATACTGGAGGAACTCAGCAGGTCAACATCCATGGAAAGGAATAAACAGTTGACATTTGGGCCGAGACCCTTCATCAGGACTGGAAAGAAAGGGGGCAGAAGCCAGAATGAAAGATGCGGGCTGGGGGGAGGGGAAGGAACACAAATTAGATGGTGATCGGTGAGGGGGAAAGAAGGTGAATGGGGGAAGGGGAATCACAAAGGGAAAACTTAATCATTAACTTAACCGAGTTGCTTTTGATGATTTGGAGAAAAGAAAGTTATTATGATCAGAAGGCAAAATGAAACTTCTCCTCCTCCCATCCCCCAATCCTGCTAGTGTGAAGGAAGATTCTCCATCCAGGTCATAACTTTACCTTTGGGAACGTGAACAAGATTAACACCTATTCAAGTGTAATTACGTAAGGATTTTGTTCAAACATCACGTTTCTTTGTAGGCATTATAAATCAGCCTTCAACCATCTAACATTGGGAATAGCCAGCTATTATCAATTACGTGGTATCCTCAAAAGAGCCCTGCAGTTATACCAAACAAAGCTATGTCCAAAATGATATACACTTCCATCAAAATTCCCATGTGCCCACACAGTTATATAGCATTTGAACAAACTCAGTTTAGTCACTCACACTTCATTCTTCCATATGCAATAACCTCTGGCCCATTGCCATGATTTTACTGCATGGGGAGGGAGTTAAATCTGTCCCCAATGTCAAAACGTTGGATGTGAACTTACAAAGTTCAATCTAAATTTATTATCAAAGTACAGATATGTCACCATAAAAACCCCGAGATTAATTTTCTTGTGGGCATACTCAATAAATCCACAAAAGACCTCAACAATGTGGTGTGAAAGAGAACAAACTATGCAAATACTAAAAGAAATAATAATAATTTAATTAAATTAAGTTGTACCACATGTATTGTATATATCTGTTTTGCACGGACTAAAGTACCACTGCAATCTTATTGTCTTGAGCAACAACAATATTCTATAATAATAATAATTAATAAATAATTAATATCGAGAGCATGAGATGAAGAGTTGTCAAAGTTTTGAAGATAAAATGCGTAACCAAATTGGATATGTTTTGCAGAAGAGATCTTAAGTAAGGATCTAACATGCTATTTCCGGGACTTTGATCAGGATCAATCTATAAAAAGAACGCACCATAAGCTCAGAGTTATTTATTATTATTCAAGATTCAAGTTTATTGGTTACATGTAGATTGAAACACACAGCGAAATGCGCTGTTTGCATTGACAACCAACACAACAAAGGGTGCACCGGGGGCAGCCTGCAAGTGTCACCAGACTTTCTGCTGCTAACACAACAGCCCCACGATGCTCAGCAGAACAACACAAAACACAACAAGCAAGAAAACAAGCCTTGTTCTTACCTCCCACACATGCACGTACACAGCCCTTTAACCTCAGGCCAGGCTTCCAGGCCTCCAGCCCCCATCATGCACCATACACGCACACAGGCCTGCAGATATCGGGCTTCAACCTCTCCGGTGGACTTGGCTCCGGCCAACGCGCCTCATCTTCCAGACTTCCAAGTCGACCCTCGGGCCTCATCTTCCGGACTTCTGAGTCGACCCTTGGCCCTCAATACACTGTGTAATGATTTGATCTGTACAAACAGTATGCCAGACGAGCCTGTCACTGGACATCAGTAGATGTGACAATAATAGCCCAATTCCCTTGTTGGTCAAATTAATCCATTTTTTCTGCAAGGTTTTTAAAATTCTAACTTTCAATTAATCTTTCGTGTCAGGAATCTGTGCTGTTGTGATTGGTGTGTTTCTGAATCTCTGCTCTCTGCTGTAATGCTGACTCTGCAATAGAAGGGTGTGGAGGTAAAGGGGACAGGCTTGGGAATGGCTCGGGTCAGCCATGGTAGGTTAGATTCAGAGCTCCTTTGGACTAAAAGTTGACACAAACGTTAATTCCGTTTGAAAATGACCAAGTATTACAAGATTATTGTAATTTTGTGCTCTGTGTGGGGGGAGGGGAAGGCCTGTTGAGTACCGTACAATAGTTGGTGGTATTCTTGAGAACTGGGTACGCCTCATAGTAAGTGAATTCTAAGATCCGCATAGGCTGTTCAATTGATGTATTAATTCAAAACAAGGCTGCTGTATCAGGAAAGGTACTGACCCTTGATTGCCTATTTTTACACCGTACTAGGGGACTAGTACTTTATCATGTGAAATAAGAATTGACAATTCCTATTTAACCTTTAGGTTCTCCGGCCCCGGGTAGATGGAGGCGGCAGAGAAGATTGCTGCAATTTGACGCTTCTTTCCTTTTTAGCGAATAGACCACTTTCACGTTACAAGGGAGTCTGGGATAGGGTCGCCTCTTAAGTGAACTCTGAATTGTACTTCAGAGAGCAATGGGATCTTAAAAGGGCGAATTGGAGAGAGAGGGCGATAACATGTAGACTAAGCTGGCGGGGTGATACAGGATGAACAGGAAAATAACACGTCAGGCAGAAAACGCAGTAAATTTTTGTGTTTTCGCGGTGCACCTTAAACTGTGGGAAGGGGGATTAGAAATCCCACAAAACACACGGATCTTGATCTGCAGTGAATACTTCGAAGCTGCAATGAGATTGTTGCAAAATGCTTAAGAGTAGAGAGAGAGGATGGGGTACGTTTAATGTATGATTAAGTAGGATGGATGACGCACATTTACCCCTTTGCATCAATCATCTGATTGGAATCAAGTCATCTCTCATAGGCTGCAACCACCACAGCAGGCGTCAACATGGAGGAGCAAGATGGACCCCTGACTCGAGTAGGCGATGTTTTCAGGCTAGTTTCGTTTCCTGGAGATCTCCCGGCCCCCCAGCGCACAACCTCTGCACCAGCAGCTGACTCCGTTGCTAAGGGTCCGGGATGTTGCGGCGTCCCTGGCAACCGCCTGGTGCCCTGATCCACCGTGCACAGTTGCTTTGAGATGCGCGCTGCGGAGCGCAGGCACTAGCGGCAGCGCAGCTCCGATACATGGGGACTGGGATAAACTAAAAATGCAGCAAAACGCGCCTGAGCTCGGGGGTTGCAAGAAGCCGTTGACTGGGAAGCGGTTCTCCGTGAGGCATAGCCACCCCCTTTTCTGTTTTCGTGGTTCACACAAATAACACACCCTGCTCCCCGCGATGGGTGCAATTCACCTCGGGCGTCCCATAGACCAGACCCGGCGGCGTTTTAATTGCAAGATGATATCTGTAACGTATGTCTTGGTTATTTCGTGAGCTTCACGATGGACCACTTTATGATGTCGCGTATGTCATAATGCGTCGTAAGAAAGTTTTATGATAACCGGTTATGTCATTACTATAATTGCATGCGCTCAAGGTCCGATGCACTAATCTTCTAGTTGGGGTTGACTAGATATTGCAATGCGCTTTGTGATTTGACGTAAATAGTTTTTTTTTTGTTTTTTTTCTAAAAAGAAGTCAAGGTTTCGTTGCCTTAGGTTTCTGTTTAAATCAAAAAACTGTTTATTATAGTTCCAAGCTGATAGAAGTCCATTTGTTTTGTAGGCACTGTAGCCACCATGTACGGCAGGTGTTGTACAACAGATCTGGAAACTAGGTGCAGTAGTGTCAACTTGCCATGGAGACCAAGCACCTACTACAAGGTTGCAGATGCCAACATCACCCTTGCGCCCTACACTAAGAACCTGTGTGGGAGGCAGTACCCCGTGATGAGCTCGTATCCACCCATGACCTCTTGCTCGGGGGTGAGCGGGGGTCCCATCATTAACTGCCCCGTGCCTTCGTACCCTGTGATGCATTCGTGCCCGGCGATCACTCCACGACCGCCGACAAACTGCCCGGTGGTGAATCCGTGCTCTGTGCTCGACCCGTGCCCCTCGATGGACCCTTGCTCCCCGGGAAGCTCCAATCGCATAGCCCTTTTCAGCAGGTACACCCCTGGAGAGTGGGTGGAGGCCAACCACAACAACTACAAACAATCCGATTGTTCCAGGCACAATGCCGAGAAGCTCAGAGAGGATACCTCGCGACTCATCCAGGACAAAGCCCAGCTGACCAGGAAAACACAGAATGACACCAGCGCCAACATTGGCCAAAGGGTGGAGGACATCAGCTTCTGGAAGTCGGAGCTCGACCATGATCTTGACCAAATGATTATGGAGATTCATGCTCTGGGTCAAGTGAAGAGGAGAGTGGAGAAAGCACTGGAGGAGACAGATTCGCACCTCCAGGTCAGACAATTACTATGTCCATTGCTGAAAAGAGTGGAAAATGACATAATAATTCCTAATTACTCACTATAAATATTTTTATCTGCTAATAAATTTCAGCACATGATCCTTTATGGCAGTTTTGAAACTGAGATAATTAAAATAGATTTTGTAGAATGTTTACAAACCTAGTTTTCTGAAGCCATATCTCAAATTTAAAAAAAAATACTGATAGGAGTGATTAGACGTAGAATAATAGAGCACAGAAAACGGTTGTTTGGTCTGTAAGATAAATTTATATCTTTCACCTATTGATTTAAAATGCTGGGATTTTGTTTCCTAGTTAGTGAATCACATGAACATCCCCTCTTGATTACCCAGCTGCTCATTATACCATGGATAACTTGATTTTTTTTTGACTGACTATTCTAATTCATCTGATTCAATTAGAGGGTGTTTTGGAATGCACATTTTTATGTATTTCCAGAATAAAAGAAAACGATTGAACTTTTTTTCACATGCATATTTTAAATTACATATGCCCATAAATATTAATTACATATTTTAAGCAAAGTCCTGTTTATTGTCTGATGGAAGGAACTAAGCCAACCATAATTAAAGGAATAATAATGCAACTGTGATATCCAATCACATGAGATCTGTTGTTTGAAATGCAATGATGTTTTGACCCTTGGTCGGTAAAAGAGAACATTATTCAGCTCTGAGTTAATTTGAATTCACAGTTTTTTTTACTGTCACTGGCAAGCCCAATATCTATTGCCCACCCCTAAGTGCTCTTGATCTGCCCCCTTCACCCACAGCTATTCTCGGGTGGGGGTAGTTCCATGGCACTTTTAAGTATGTTAGAGTCCATTATTAAGGATGGGGTTTTGGGGTACTTGAAGGCACAAGATAAAATATGCTGAAGTCAGTATGGTTTCCTTAAGGGGAAATCTTGTCTGACAAATCTTTGGAATTGTTTGAGGAAATAACAGGCAGGATAGGCAAAGGAGAGTCAGTGGATGTTTACATAGATTTTCAGAAGGCCTTTGACAAGATGCCACACTTGAGACTGTTAAACAAGGTAAGAGCCCATGGTATTATAGGAGAGATATTGGCATGGGCAGAAGATTGTCTAATGGCAGGAGACAAAGAGTGGGAAAAAAGGAGGCCCTTTTTGGTTGGCTGACAGTGACTAGTGGTGTTCTGCAGGGTTGGTATTGACACCACTTCTTTTCATGTGATATGTCAATGATTTGGATATTGGAATTGATGACTTTGTGGCTAAGTTTGTGGACAATGTAAATGTAGGTGGAACAGCTTTGATTGGCTTTGACAAATCTAAGAAAGGGTGTGCTGGCATTGGAAAAGGTCCAGAGGAAGTTCACGAGAATGATTTTGGAAATGAAAGGGTTAACGTATAAGGAACATTTGATGGCTCTGGGTTTGTACTCGCTGGAGTTTAGAAGAATGAGGGGGGATTCACATTGAAACCTATGTAATATTGTAAGGCCTCGGTAGAGTGGATGTGGAGAGGATGTTTCCAATAGTGAGGGAGTCTAGGACCAGAGGGCACAGCCTCAGAATACAAGGACCTTTCTTTAGAACAGAGAAGAGGAGGAGTTTCTTTAGCCAGGTGGTGGTGAATCTGTGGAATTCATTGCCACAGACAGCTGCGGAGGCCAAATCATTGGGAATATTTAAAGCGGAGGTTGATGGGTTGTTAGTAAGAGTGTCAAAGGTTAAGGGGAGAAGGCAGGAGAATGGTGTTGAAAAGGACAATAAATCAGGCATGCTGGAATGCTGGAGCAGACTCCCTGGCCGAATGGCATAATTCTGCTCCTATGTCTGGATAATATGTCATTCCAGAACCTTGAATCCACTCTTTGTGCTTACCTACTAAATATTCTTCTAAATGGTCCTGCAAGCCATTTGGTTTTCACCACTACCTTCTGAAGGAGCAGTTAAGGATGAGCAATAAATACTGGCTTACCAGTACTGCCTAGATCCCTCAACCCCACCAAAAACTTAAAAATCTCAATCCCAGGGCATAATTTGTAGGAGTTCTAGATCATAGAGTTCTAGATCATTGTCCAAGGACCCAGTCAAATGCTTCTACTACGACCTTCTAGTGTGAAGACTACTACTACGTCGACTCAGGCCTAGGGGGGCTGGTGTCGGGCACGATGACGGACTCTCCACTTCTCCCTCTCCCTCATCAGTGTGTTCAGTTCATCGTCATTAGCCGTGCCGCTGTCTTCTAGGAGCGTGTTGACCATAGTCTTGGGAGGGCGCCCAGGGTTCATCCTCCCATGTTTGGGCTCCCATATAATGACTAGGCTGGCAGGTAGCTCGGGGTGACGTAGACAGTGCCCTGCTAGTTGCAGTCTTCTCACCTCGATTTTAGTGGTGGGCATCAGTAGGTCGTCATAGAGCTCGACGTTCGTCATGTGCTGTTGCCAGCTCACGTCAAGAGCCATCCGGAAGACAATGGGCTTTAACAAGTAAGGAAAGAATGGTGGAGTGTGCAGGGAAAGAAGGGAGAGAGAGTAATTGATAAAGGGCTGATGGTGAAGGGTATAGACAAAGAGATAGGGCACATTCTTCCCTTTGCTGTTGGGCAGTGGGTTAGGGATGACAAATGGTGATGTGAGGAAGACATAGTCTCAGAATAGAGGGATATCCATTTAAAACAGAGATGAGGGGGAATTTCTTCAGCCAGAGAGTGGTGAATCTGTGAAATTTCTTGCCACATGCAACAGTGGAAGCCAAGTCATTGGGTATATTTAAGGCAGAGGTAGACAGATTCTTGATTAGTCAAGGCATGAAGGGATACGGGGAGAAGGCAGAAGATTGGGACTGAGAGGGAAGTGGATCAGCCATGGTGAAATGGCGGAGAAGACTGAGTGAGCCAAGAGGCCTGATTCTGCTCCTATATCTTATATGCAAGAATATTCCGAACATGTTAAGAGAATAATTGGCGTGCATCCATGGAAGGTTGTCAAACATTGGAAGTTAACTCTAAGAAAAATAAATGATAATGAAATGATGTGTAAAACCCAGTAGTGCTTACCAACAACTTGCAAGGGATGTAAATAGCTGCTGAGCCTGGGCAAGCCTTGGTAGCAGTCATTAACATACTAATGAAGCCAAAAAATGGAGAAGTAGCAAAATGAGTTTGTCCACTCTAATTTAACTTAGAAAAACGTAATTGGCTATCAGTTTCTGAAATGCATTAAATTAGCAGTAATTAATGAGTTATTACAAAAGGTAGCTTCATTTCTGTAATAAATAAATCAAGCACACAATTATACCTCCCTTCATAAATTCTGTCTCTTTTTTTGGCCAGGTTTTAATCTTGTCATCTGTTCTAACTTTTTTCCTGTCTAAAAGTGCTAAATTCTAGACCCGTTCCAGTGACCCTGCAATGTGGTGGAGGGAAGATAAAACACTCCAAGAAATATAGATCATCCCATTGATCACGTCAGTGATCATTACTTAAAGTCAGAGCTTATCCCTTCTTCCTGCCCTGTGGCGCTGGTGCACCAATCCTGTATTAATCAGCACTCGTTGTCAGAGAGGAAATGGGACAATTGGTCAAAGTCTACAGTTTTTAATATAAAACAAAAACAGTGGAGTGGAAAAGCTCAGCAGAAATCCAAAGAAGGGTTTCTGACCCACAACAATAACCATTTCTCTTACTCGACCTACTGTTCCCCCCCGCATTTTTTAAAATTTCATATTTCCGGTATCTACAGTTGTCTTGATTTTTCACCCATGCTTTGTAAACAATGTTATTTATTTATTTATCCATTCATCCATCTATTATTTTGTTTGTTCATTCTTTCATCCATTTATTTATTTATCTATTGATCTATTTATCTACTTTATCTATCAATTTATTTATGAAATTGACATTGCATTGATCTTGCATCAGATAATAAAGAACTCTTTATTATCAGAATTAGTATAAGCTTCAAGCCAGAATTAGCACTGAAATACCATAAATAATGACAGACTGATATTGGAATTTCTCATCTCAGCTGTAGAGGTACCCACCTCCTTGGAATGTATGTCCCTAAGAGCTACTTGTACAATTAAGACATTGGTCAGACCGCACTTGGAGTATGGTGAGCAGTTATGGGCCCTTTATCTAAGAAGGTATTGGAGAGGATCCAGACGAGGTTCAGAGGAATGATCCTGAGTGTGAAAGGTTAACATATAAGGAACGCTTGATGGCTCTGGGACTGTATGTGCTGGAGTATAGAAGAGTCGGGGAGAGGGGGAATCTCACTAAAACCTATCGAATGTTGAAGGGCCCAGATAGAGTGGATGTGGAGAGCTTGTTTCCTATATAGTGAGGGACTTTAGGACCAGAGAGCATGGCCTCCAGAACACAAGGACATCCCTTCAGAAACTGAGATGAGAAGGAATTTTTTTTGGCAAGATGGTAAAGCATCCGTGGAATTTATTGCTATGGATGACATTGGGTATATTTAAAACAGAGGTTGACAGGTTTTTATTTGTCAGGGCGTCAAATGTTACAGAAAGAAGGCAGGAGGATGGGGTTGAGAGGGATAATAAACCAGCCATGATGGAATGGGGTAGCAGAATCCTTGGGCCGAATGGCCCAATTCTTCTCCTATGTCTTGAGGTCTTATGGTCCATTAATACACTATGTGGGATTAGAGATATCTTGGTTCATGGGAAATTCTTGAGAACTGCTCATTTATCAGAAAACCACAGATGCATTAATGTTAGTAGATGGACATATTTTCAGGGAGAAGGGATGTTGGTGAATACTGTTAGCTTGTTAAACTACTGCATGTGTGTTTTTCACTTGTTTGAGCAGTTTTTCTTTGAATAGTTTTAATTTTCTCAAAACTTTTAATCCAGTAATTGGAAAGTTAGAAACCATTATTTCATCAGTCAATGCCATCAGTCCTAATGAAGGGTTTCAGCCTGAAACGTTGACTGTTCCTTTCCTTCCGTAGATGCTGCCTGACCTTCTGTGTTTCTCCAGCATTTTTTGTGTGTTGCTCTGAATTTCCAGCATCCACAGTTTCTTTTGTTCAAAAGTTCAAAGTAAATTTATTATCAAAGTACCTATATGTCACCATATACAACCCTGAGATTTTTTTTCTTCTGACAGGCATACTCAATAAATCCATGATAGAATAGTAACCATAATAGACTCACTGAAAGACCACACCAACCTGAGCATTCAACCAGTTTGCAAAAGACAACAAACTACAAATACAAAAAGAAAAAGAAATAGGAATAAATATTGATAATATGAGATGAAGAGTCCTTGAAAGTGAGTCCATAGGTTGTGGGAACATTTCAATGATGGGGCGAGTGAAGTTGTCACAGAACCTTTGTTTTTTTAACCACAAGTGCCAGTTGAGAGAGGACCATTAATAATTAAAATGAGGAAGCAAATTTAGTCATATGGCTTCCTTCTAAAGTGAAATTCAGATGGTAAAATATTTGCAAGAACTGTGTTGAGTGATAATTGACCTGAAGTTCTCTCACAATACAATGTTTAAATGTGTTGTGTATCTGGAATTTCAATTTTAAAAAACGAAGATCAGTAAGTGCAATTGGAAGTTTCTCTAAGGTCACAAACTTGTGGTGAGGCAGCTGGGTTTTCACCATGAATGTTTGGGCACCTTTTCTTTAATTCATGTCTGAGAAGGTGCATGGCTGTGGAGACTAACTGCGAGTCCATGTGGGAGGATTTCTTTAGATAAGAAACTTAATCCTCCTGATAACTCTGCCTTAGCCATCACTCTCATGGCTCTAATTCTCAGGTAGGTGTGCCCCTACCTTATCTTTGAGGCCCTGATTACTCTTTTCCTTTTCTTCCCTTGGGTAATGGCTCTGCTGTGCAATTTGCACATCGTGTAAGTTCACTAATGTTAGCTCTGTGCATCTCTTCATACATGCTGACTGACTGGCTAAGCAATTGCAACACTTCTGTTTTACCTCAGCAACGAATAATCAGCATTTTGACAGATTGTAGTTTTATCTGGCAGTGGTGTTCATTGATAACCTCTGATAATTCTAGAATTTTTGCCTGAGACTCAGTTTTGCATAGTTCAAAGTTTAATATTTTGATTTCTCTGAATCGTCTGTTGTTTTGTTAGCTTTTATTTTTTTTTCTTTGCATGTTTTCTGTCGGGCCTGGTTTAATTTCTCCTCTGAAAGCTGACAATATTCCTTCATTTTTGCACTAAAGTACCATTGGAAGTTGTGCTCAAGTCTCCAGAGTGGGGCTTGAACCAATGACCTAAGAATGCCTTTTTCTCAAGGTAGACACATGCATTTTTAGATCTTTTATGATGCTGCTCAAAGCATACAAAAAATGTAAGGGTTAAGTAAACATTTGCTTTTCTGGTGGACTAAAATTACAAAGTGAGATTTCTGTTTTAACTTATGTATCCATCTCTGCCCCTGCATTAAATATAGGCAACATGTGTCTTTGAGCTACTCTCCTTCTGAATTTGGTTCAATTTAAGTCAATGGATTACTACATGATATATTTAGTAAAACTAACAGAGGAGTAATTGATATGCCAATGGTTTCAACTATGTATTATTTTCCATAAAATATGCAGTTACATAGTAATTTTCAGAACATCTCGAAGTACTTCACAGCCAATAAAGCACTTCTGTATATGCTTGTGCACTGTTTTCCCAACTTGTTTCTCATTAAACTGCCAGTTGGGCAGCTGTAATTGATGGGAGTGTAACTAATGATGTGCTTACTATTCCGATCTACATTCTCCTGGGATATTGACTCATCCTGACTGAACAAGGATGTCCCTTTAGAACGGAGATGAGTGGGAATTTCTTTAGCCAGAGGGCGATGAATCCGTGGACTTCGTTGCCACGGCCGGCTGTGGAGGCCAAATCATTGGGTGTATTTAAAGAGGAAGTAGATAGGTTTTTGATTAGTCAGGATATCAAAGATTACAGGGAGAAGGCAGGGGAATGGGGTTGAGAGGGATAATAATCATCCATAACAGAATGATGGAGCAGACTCCATAGGCTAAAGGAGCTAATTCTGCTCCTATGTCTTCTGAGGCCGCCGTTGATTAGGGTCAACCATGGATGTTGTCTCCTAGCTGCCGAGATATACAAGCCAGGGCAGTACAATATGGAGAGCAAGCTGTTGCCTATGTAGCAAGCTCCCCCTCTCCACTCATCTGATGAACCCAAAGGAACAGCAGAGACCAATACAGCTTGGAACCAGCAGTGTCGCACGAGTTGCCAGTCAGCGTTGAGTGGGTAGAGCTAAAAGGCTGTGGAGGTTTGAGATCAGAGTTTCCCTTCTCGAGGAGCTGCCACTCACGGCTGAACAGTTCCATCTGCCTGAAGCAACTCATTTTAAGGCGCCAGTAACCTGCCTTTGCCCCTTCTTCAGTAGAACGGTTTCACCGGGCTTGGCAAGTAAGCCGCACGTGAAGGCCAGGAGCTGGACTTGGTTAGAGGCTATTTGAGGCAAACACCATTGCGAGCGTTTAATAGGTAGTTGGAGCTTATCTCTAGTACCATGCCTGGCTATAACAACCTTAAAGAACTGGTCTAAACCTATCATGCTTAACATAAGTTATACAAGTTTACAGAAAGTCCATAACAAAGTTCCATGAGTTTAATACAAAAACACAAGGATATTCTTTATTTCAGATGGTTCAAGAATGTTTGTACCACCGTGAAAAGAGGATGGGCATTGACTTGGTTCATGATGAAGTGGAGACGCAGCTACTTGAGGTGAGTTAATCCGTGCCATTGGGCATGAAAGCACGATGAATTTAGGATGGACTGTGTTTAGTGGCCATTGACCACTGCAGCTGGTACCTGCAGTACATTTCACCAGTTGCTGAAAAACATTGTCCCCATGATTCTACTGAGCAACAACGGCTCGCACATTGGTTCACACTGCAAGGCTTTGCCAGTCGAGCCTGTTACAGTCTGTATTAGACTGCAGGCCTGGGAGATGGTGAATTCTGAAACCCAAAGTGAATGTCTTCCTTTGTGAATAGTGATCTACCCAAAGATTACTATAGTGCAGGGTGATAATGAATGGTTGGTGCCGACTTGTGGCACACTCCCACAGTTGAAAGGTCAGAGTGAAGTATACCATCTCAGAAGCCTGGATATTACTGCCTATATAATCCCTCAAAATTGAACGTTGCATATTGCTTTTCAATGGTGGAATCTGCCTGAAATACCTGAGGGACTATCTGAATCCATTTGTGCTTGTATTGGGATCATGTAGCTCAGCAGTATTCACTAATCAGTGCAAATATATCAGCAAATGTGCCTTTTTTTCCCTGTGCTAACATTTAGGCTGATATCAGCAGAGTGTTTGCGAAACTGAGACTGAATCCCCTCACACGTATGAAGTGAAAAGCTGCTTAGACGAAGTGTTGTAACTTTTAACTTTCTGTTACTCGGAGGAGGCCACATTGATGCCCCATTAGAAATTATTTTCTTGAATACTCACAAAAAATACAGCAGGAACTCAGCAAGTCAGGCAGTATCTATGGAGGGGAATAAACAGTCGACTTTATGGACCAAGACCCTTCACCAGGACCTGATGAGTCCCGATGAAGGGTCTTGGCCTGAAATATCAACTGTTTATTCTCCTCCATTGATGCTGCCTGACCTGCTGAGTTCTTTCAGCATCTTGCTGAAGATTTCTGGCACCCCCAGAATCTCTTGTCTTTAGTCTTTTCTTAAAATCGTTTTTGAGGTTTTGCTAGCAATTTTGAAAGCTGGCTTTAGAGAAACTCAAATTGAATGAGGTACCCTAAAATTAACTTCATGATCTGATTGTAAAACCAGTACAAAGCCATGGGTAATGGCCTTGAAATATGTGGACCAGTGCATTCTGAGCATTGAATATGTTGGTGTTCTACATCAATAGCAAATATTAAAGTCAAATTCCTGAGTAGAATGCCGAGGGAACAACCAGTGAACCCATTTCTGGGATGATGAAGTGCTAAGATTGTTACCGTGAGTGATTAAATGCTGGGCTCAAGATGGCTAAAGGAGGCTATTACAAGGCTCTCCTTCACTGGGGAACTTGGGGCTCCCTTTCCAAAAACAAAATATTGCAGAAGCTAGAAATCTGAAATAAAATGAGGCTGGTGAAATACTCAGCAAGTTAAATGGCATCTGTGGTGAGAGAAGTAGAGTCATGTTGCATCAGAAAAGAAATATTATAACCTCAAATATTAAACATTCTCCACAAATGCCACCTGAACAGTTGAGTTGTTTGAACATCACATCCATTTCAAGGGTTTTATTGCTTTTTCTTACCACTATCTCCCAGATTGGAAGTGTGATAGGAGGGAGGGAATGCCAGTGGATTCACAGGCTCTAATAGCCTAGGTCCTTTGTGCATTCTATCAGGAAATAGCAAAAATTCCTTATTTGCTGAGACCTATTTTTCCCATTCTTAGGGTCGGTGCCCACTTTTTAAGGGGCAGAAATAAAACAGCATTTATGACGTTTTTGTCAGCTCTTTAGGCATCCAGCTTATTTCCTGGTTCAGACCCTTCACACTGAAGTCCACTGCATGGAAACCCAAATTTCCTCAAGCATTTGAATCCAAGCTTCCATCATTTGGGACATTTTACAGGAAATCCAAGGGACAAGCCTCTCAAGAGACTGGAAGAGCTCTCTGGACCAGATGAGTTTCTGATGTAGGCTGGAGCTTGATGTATCTAAAGGCCCTTCACCTTCCTCTTGCTGCCATCTTGCTGGGGGTGCTATGAGTGTTATAATCACCAGCATTAGAATGCACTTCTAGCTTTGTCTTGTTATTTGTTAAAAGGAAATGAGAATTATCAAGTGCATTCAAGAAAGATTGAAACGAGGCATAGAGAGAGCCACCGAGCAACTTTCGTAAGTAATTTTTAAATTTGCTATAGTGCAAGAATTTTGAATGAAATTTTATCAGATGTTATCACTTGTATGTTTAGGCCTAGCAAACTCTGTATATGTATTGGAAAGTCCATTCATATATAATTAAAACAAAAAACTTATTTTATTGTATAATTACCTTTCTACCTAATCTTCCTTAATGTGATGGTCTTTCCTATAATTTCCTGATATCCGTTAACTGTAGATGTGGAAGGTACCAGTCTTAATTGCTGAGTTCATACCAGTTTTCAGTGCAACACCACTTGCCCAGTCAACATGCTGCAATCCAGTATCACACAGGTAACAATACAGTTGCCTTCCTTTATTCTTCCACCAGCCACATATATGGTGGGGGTGAAGCAATAAATAGCAGTCAATTCACAGACTGACCCACACATTTTTGGCATGTGCGAGGAAACTAG
Organism: Mobula hypostoma; assembly: GCF_963921235.1. Taxonomy (NCBI): domain Eukaryota; kingdom Metazoa; phylum Chordata; class Chondrichthyes; order Myliobatiformes; family Myliobatidae; genus Mobula; species Mobula hypostoma. The sequence continues at coordinate 132,614,127 of NC_086105.1, forward strand.
AGCATCCTGGGATCTTAGAGCCATACAACACAGAAACAGGTCTTTCTGCCCACAATGTTTATGCTGATCAAGTACCTATCTACACTAATCCCATTTACCCACATTTAGTCTGGGGTATTTCATGCCTTGACAAGTCACAGGCTTGTTGGACTTGCTCTTGTGAGGATTTGGTGGCTCTGGGTCTGTACTCACTGGAATTTAGAAGAATGAAGTCGGGGGGGGGGGTCCTATTGAAAGCTGTTGAATATAGAGTGGACATGGAGAGATGTTTCCAATAGTGAGGGAGTCTAGGACCCAGAGGGCAGAGCCTCAGAATACAAGGACAGAGATGAGGTAGAACTTTAAGAGTTTTAAGGTGCTTGGAAGTAGGTACAGAGGAGATGTCAGGGGTAAGTTTTTTACACAGAGAGTGGTGAGTGCGTGGAATGGGCTGCCAGCGACAGTGGTGGAGGTGGATGTGATAGAGACTTTTAAGAGACTCCTGGCCAGGTACATGGAGCTCAGAAAAATAGAGGGCTATGGATAACCCTGGGTAATTTCTAAGGTAAGAACATGCTCTGCACAGATTTGTGGGCCAAAGGGCCTGTATTGTACTGTAGGTTTTCTATGTTTCTTTAGCCAAAGTGTGGTTAATCTGTGGAATTCATTGCCACAGACAGCTGGGAAGGACAAGTTGATAGGTATATTTAAAGTGAAAGTTTTATAGGTTCTTGATTAGTAAATGTGTCAAAGATTATTGGAGAATGGAGAATAGGTGTGTGAGGGATAATAAATCATCCATGATGGAGTAAATTGTTGGGCCAAATGGCGTAATCTGGCCCTACCTACTGCACCACAATTTCAGTGCCACTGGTGACGGGGACTTGAGTGACCCTCCGAGCCCTCCACTGTGGTGACCCAGTCAGAAGCAACTCGAATCCCCTCCCTGTTGTTACCAGCTGGGCAGCTGGCTAACCTCAATTGTGGAGTATGTGGTAGCACACCTAGCCCTATTGAGCCCTTTTCATACCACTAAGACGGTTAGGCTAGCTTCATCGGACCATTAATTAGTTAACAGGCCTTTCTGTCCATTGTGTCCATGCTGACCATCAAGTAACTATCTAAATCAAAACCATTACTAGCATTTAGACCATAAGACCATAAAACATAGGAGCAGAATTAGGCCATTCAGCTCATCGAGTCGGCTCCACCATTTCATCATGGCTGATCCCGGATCCCACTGAAGCCCATATACCTGCCTTCTCGCCATATCCTTTGACTTGACTGATCAAGAAACGATCAATTTCTGTCTTAATTATACTCACGGACTTGGCCTCCACCACAGTCTGTGGCAGAGCAATCCACAGATTCACTACTCTTTGGCTAAAAAAAGTCCCTTCTTACCTCTGTTCTAAAAGGTTGCCCCTCAATTTTGAGGCTGTGCCCTCTAGTTCTGGATATCACCACCATAAGAAACATCCTTTCCACATCCACCCTAACTAGTCCTTTCAACATTCGGGAGGTTTCAATGAGATCCCCGCACATTCTTCTAAACAGTGACTACAGGCTAAACACTCCTCATATGTTAACCCCTTCATTTCCAGAATCATCCTTGTGAACCTCCTCTAGACTCTCTCCAATGATTCACATCCTTTCTGAGATAAGGGGTCCAAAACTGTTGTCAATACAAATACTGTGGACATTTGGTCCATTGTTATTTATTTATTGAGATACAGCATGGAATAGGCCTTTCTGGCCCATCGAGCCAAGCTGCCCAGCAACCCTCGATTTAACCCTTGCCTAACCACAGGATAATTTACAATGACCGATCAACCTACTAACAGGTAGGCCTTTGGACTGTGGGAGGAAACTGGAGCACCCAGAGGAAACCCACATGGTCACGGGGAGAATGTAGAAGCTCCTTACAGACAGCAGTGGGAATTGAACCTGGGATGCTGGTACTGCACAGTGTTGTAAAGTACCTCGTGAGCATGAGAAACAGAAATGGCATTCAGTGAGTTCGGGATGTTTCCTGTCATGTACAAACGATAGAAATAAAAGAAAGTAGTGAGGTACTGTTCATGGGTTCAATATTCATTCAGAAATTGGATGGCAAAGGGGAAGAAGCTGTTTCTGAATTGTTGAGTTCGTGCTTTCAGGCTTCTGTACCTTCTTCCTGATGGTAGCAATGGGAAGAGAGCATGTCCCAGATGATGGGGGTCCTTAATGATGGAAGCTGCCTTTTTGATGCATTGCCCCTGGATACTACAGAGGCTAGTGCCCGTGATGGAGCCGACTAAGTTTACAACTTACTTCAATCCTATGCAGTAGCCTTCCCCACACCCCCCATACCAGACAGTGATGCCGCCAATTAGAATGCTCTCCATGGTACATCTGTAGAGATTATTGAATGTATTAGGTGACATACCAAATCTCCTCAAACTCCTAATGAAATACAGTCATTGTCATGCCTTCTTTGAGGCTGCATTGGTATGTTGAGTCCAGGTGAGATCTCCTGGCGAGCAAAGGGAAAAAGTGCAGCTGAGTTTGCCACGAGTTTTTCGAATAGTGGAGCAGGCCTGTGGTGCAAAGTGTCCCATTCCAGTTTACTTTGGCCTGTGTTTGTTCTTAAAACAAGATTAGATTTTAAAAGTGCAATGGTATTGCATACAGCATAGCCATCTGCCTAATTAACACTATTCTAATATGTTTTTTTATATAAAAGGTATGCTTATCTGTAGCAAAACTGAGGAATATAAGGAATGGAACTAATGAGGATTCAGTGCTATTTGGAATACAAATAATCCACAGTTAAGAACTCTTGAAGTGATATATCAGTAAGGACATCTGGTCAAAGTTGAAAAATGTAGCAAGTCATTCAGTAAATAGTCTGAAAGTTGTTTACAGTACCTTGAAACGGAGAGATCTGGGAACTTACTTGTCGGTTTTCAGGAAAGCAAACCTCCAGTTGACTTGGGTCAGCTTGTTGATGAATGTTCTTCCATCCCTGGAGCCCAGTAAATAACTTGCAGCCGTCACAATTGGCAACGTGCTTATGTGTCCACTGATTCCCTCCTGTGCCAATGGAATTAATGAGCATGTATTTCAATTAAATTAAACTACCAGAAAAAGCTGCATTTGACACCTTGTTTATCAACAGTATTTAATTTGGAAGGATTAATTAGTTGATGTGTTGTGTGTCATTAGCAGATGCACCCAGGACTGATTTTTTGCTATCATTTTAGTTGGCCACATTCATTGCTTTATTTCTTGCTGTAGATCAGCAGAAGTTTGGAGAACACCAAAGGTCTGCGTGGACAAGGTGCCAGAAGTTCCAGGCGGGACCAGAAAGCGAACATTGCATTATGCGCTACGTTATCATTTGAATGGCCCGATTCCCTTGTGCAGACCCTCACATTTAGAACCTATGATAACATCTTGATATTGTTGGTTCAGTACCACACTTTAGTTGAACCGTGTGATTCTTGTGGTTGTGCACAGAATGGAGAATTTATTTTACCTTTTGCTTTTGCCTTATACCTTAGTAATCACTGGTAAATTAAAACCCACAATCAGATAAATATTATGTTCATTATTGGCTAGCAATCGTTCTAAGTTTTTTTTGTTTTGACTAACACAGAGGTTATAGTACATTGAGAATGAGGAGAGTTTCATTATCGTAGAATACATGGTTTTTGCAACTTTTGGCTGAGAACATTAAATACTGAGCTTTACATATCCAGGCTAGTCCCACATGCCAAGGCCGTGCTCAGTATTTTCTTTACATTTTTTTTTCTGCCCATATCTTGCAATAGTTACTGTTCTTTATTGCAGCCAGTTTTCCGAGCACATGCACCCTTTATTTTCTCATCTTTCCTTAAGTTAATATGGAAAGTCCTGGACCCACCACAATTTGCCTATCGCCACAGTGGGTCTCTGGCAGACTCAATCTCAGTGGCTCTTCACATGGCCTTAGATCACCTGGACGATACGAACACCTATGTCGGGATGCTTTTCGCGGGCTATAGCTCAGCATTTAACACCATCATTCCTGCAGTCCTATTCGATAAGCTACAGGGCCTGGGCCTCTGTATCTCCCTCTGTAATTGAATTCCTGACTTCTCCATTTGGTATGGTGGGGGAGGCTACTGCGCAACGTCGAAGTAGGCTGCAGAGAGTTGTAAACTTAGTCAGCTCCATCATGGGTACCAGCCTCCATAGTACCAAAGCCATCTTCAAGGAGCAATGCCTCAGAAAGGCAACCTCCATTATTAGGGACCCCCCATCACCCAGCAGATGCCCTTTTCTCACTGTTACCAGCAGGAAGGAGATACAGAAGTGTGATCGCACACACTCGGCAATTCAGGAAAAGCTTCTTCCCCTCTGCCAGATGATTCCTAAATGGACATTGAACCCAAGAATGCTACCTCATGTTTAAAAAAAAATATGTATCATTCCTGTTTTGCACTATTTGAAATCTATTTAATATACATATATACTTGAATTGATTTGCTTATTTCTGTGTTATCATGTATGGCATTGAACTGCTGCTGCTAAGTTAACAAGTTTCAAGATACTTGCCAGTGATGATAAATCTGATTCTGATATATAAAGGAAACATTTTACTGAGCCAGGAACATGGAGTGGACAAAAGGTATGGAATCCATGATGGGAAATTCCAACTCAGTTCATCAGATGATCTGGGATTAGTATCAGTGATGATGACTATGTTGTTAAAGTTACATTTTATTCACAAAAGTCCTTCAGAGAAAGAAATCTGACGGTCCAACCAAGCAGAGTCCACTGCCAAGAAGGCCCACCAGCACCTTTACTTCCTGAGAAAGCTAAAGAAATTTGGCCTGTCCCCTAAAACCCTCACCAATTTTTATAGATGCACCGTAGAAAGCATTCTTCTAGGGTGCATCACAACCTGGCATGGAAGTTGTCCTGTCCAAGACCGGAAGAAGCTGCAGAAGATCATGAACACAGCCCAGCACATCACACAAACCAATCTTCCGTCCTTGGACTCACTTTACACCGCACGCTGTCGGAGCAGTGCTGCCAGGATAATCAAGGACACGACCCACTCAGCCAACACACTTTTCGTCCCTCTTCCCTCCGGGAGAAGGCTCAGGAGCTTGAAGACTCGTACGGCTAGGTTTGGGAATAGCTTCTTTCCAACTGTGATAAGACTGCTGAACGGATCCTGACCCGGATCTGGGCCGTACCCTCCAAATATCCAGACCTGCCTCTCGGTTTTTATGCACTACTTTACTTTCCCTTTTCTGCTTTCTATTTATGATTTATAATTTAAATTTTTAATATTTACTATCGATTTGTACTCCAGGGAGCGCGAAGTGCAGAATCAAATATCGCTGTGATGATTGTACGCTCTAGTATCATTTGTTTGGCGACAATAAAGTAAAGTAAAGGAAATCTATCACTCTTGATTGATCTGGCCTACATATTGACTCCAGACCCACAGCAATGACTTGTGGGAGCTCACTGAGATTGCCTGTCAAACCACTGTTACATATGACTGTAGCAATTCCAAAAAATGGCATTGAGCGAAAGCAGAAGAGGTTCACTGGCATATTACCTAGAATGGCGGACAGTAGTTAGATAGACTGGGTTTATTTCCTCTACAACATCTGGTCTGAAGGGTGACCATATGGAGGTTTGAAAAAGTAAGAGGGCCATAGACGGTCAGAATCTTTTTCCAAGGCAGGGAGTCTATAACTAGAGGACAGAGGTTAAAGGGGAGAGTTGAGAAATCTAAGGTGATCTGAGGGGATAGTGAATATTTGGAACAAGGTGGTGGAGGCTGATGCTAGTAGGATTTTAATGCATTTGGACAGATTCTTGGATAGGAAGGGAGTAAAGGGATATGGGTGTAATGTGGGGGAAATGGGATTAGTGTAGACAGGCACCTGAGTCAGCATGGACTGGCTCTGTGCTCTATATTTGTATTACCCATGAAGATAGCAATCCATGTTCAGAGAATCGTAGAAATCTACAGTAGAGAAACATGTATAGAACAGACAGCTCGCAGTTCTCAATTTAAATTTCTAACAACACCCAAAAATAAAATCCGAGCTGCTTGCTGTTAATAACCAGCTTCTCTGCCTATTGAAATTCTGACCACACACGAGCAGAACAATTGCAGCATCCATTCAGCAAAGTGAAAGGTCTCCTCACATCGAATCGCTCGCCACATCTAACCTCTCAACCACTTTAAACCTGCAGCAGGTAGGGTGGATCGTAACTGGAATCACCTCCTCTGAAGTAACCTTGTAAACATGAACTTCCTCTTTTTTTGTTCACGCAGAAATAACAGGGCTGCTCAGCACGAACTGGAGAGAGATCTGTGTGATAAATGTTCAGCATACTGGATTGATGATAAGGCGCATCAGTTGAAGAACACATCAGATGGTATCAATTATTACTGTGGAATTGAGCAAGTGAATGCAACGTGAGTACAATAGCTCAGTGTGATTCTTTGTCTTGGAGAGCTGATACTTGAGATGAATTTATTTAACTCATTGTTTCATCTGGACTGTTGAAAAGAGATGGTTGAAGGGAAATGATAAAATAGAGCTTCGTACCATGGAAATTTTTCTGATATTTTGTTTTTTTTTAATGGATTAGATTTTGACTTTTTGTGGTGATGGTAGATTGGTACTTTGCATGTCTCCAGCTTTCTATTTTCATTAAAATCATCCTGATGGTCAAGTAGACCATAAGACAGGAGCAGAATTTGGCCGTTTGACCCAAAACATTGGCCTTTTACTGTTTTCCATAGACGCTGCCTGGCCTGCTGAGTTCCCGCAGCATTTCATGTGTGCTCCTCTGCCATCACTGATTTCTTATCTCTCTGAACCCCATTCTCCTGCCTTCTCTCCATGACCTTTGGCACCCTTCCTAATCAAGAAGCTATCAACCTCCACTTTAAAAATACTCAGTGATTTGTCCTCCACAGATGTCCATGGCAATGAATCCACAGATTCAACACCGTCTGGCCAAAGAAATTCCTCCACATCTCTGTCCTAGACAGGCATCTCTCTATTCTGAGGCTGTGCACCCTGGTTGTAGACTCCCCCACTACAGTAAACACCCTCTCCACATCCACTGTATCTGGGCCTTTCAATATTCAATAGGTTTCAATGAGATTCCCCTTTCCTTCACCTAAACTCTAGTGAATACAGGCCCACAGCCATGCAACGTTCCTCATATGTTAACCCTTCCATTCCCAGAATAATTCTTGTGAAACTCTCCAATGACAGCACATCTTTTCTTAGGTAAGGAGCCCAAAATTGCTCACGGTACTTCAGGTGCGGTCTGACCAATGTCTTATAAAGACTCAGCATAACATACTTGCTCTTATATTATAGTCCTCTTAAAATGAATGCTAATATTGCATTTGCCTTCCTTACCACTGACTCAACCACAAATCGCAACAACTCCCAAGTTCTGCACCCCTGAGTTTTGAATATTCTCCCCATTTAGGAAATAGTCTATGCTTTTATTCCTTCTACCAAAGTGCATGACCACGCACTTCCCAATGCTATTCCATCTGCCACTTCTTTGCCCATTCTCCTAATCTATGTCCTTCTGCAGACACCCTGCTTCCTCATCATTACCTGCCCCTCCACCTATCTAAGTGTTATCCAAAACTTTGGCTACAAAGCCATCAAAATTCCTTCATCCAAATCATTGGCTTATAATGTGAAACAAAGTGATCCCAATACTGACTCCTGTGGAACACCCACTAGTCGCCAGCAGCCAACCAGAATAAGAACCCTGTATTCCCACTCTTTGCCTCCTGACAGTCAGCCGATCATCTAGCCATGCCAGTATCTTTCTGGTAATACCAAAGGCTCCTATCTCACTAAACAGCCTCATGTGTGGCACTTGTCAAAGGTCTTCTGAAAACCCAAGTAAACAACATTCATTGACTCTCCTTTGTCTATCCTGCTTGTTATTTCCTCGAAGAATTCAACAAATTGGTCAGGCGAGATTTCCCCTGAAGGAAACAATGCTGATTTTGGCCCTCTTTATCATGTGCCTCCAAGTATCCCAAAACCTCATCCTTGATAATGGACTCCTAACATCTTCCCAACGCTGAAATCAGGATAACTGGCCTAGAATTTCCTTTCCTCTGTCTCCCTCCCTTCATAAAGAGTGGAATGACATCTGCATTACACCTATGATTGTGTGGCTAAATACAACTCCAACACCATATACAAGTTTGCTGATTACACCACTGTTGTGAGCCATATCAAAGGTGGTGATGAATCAGCATTCAGGAGGGAAATTGATAATTTGGCTGAGTGGTTTAATTACAACAACCTTTCACTTAATGTCAGTAAGACCAAGGAATTGATATTAGATTTCAAGAGAGAGAAACTAGAGGCCCATCAGAGGATCAGAGGTGGAGAGGGTCAGCAACTTTAAATTCCTGGGTGTCACTATCCCAGAGGACCGGACCTGGACCCATAATTTAAATATAATTCCAAAGAAAACACAACAGCGCTTCTACTTCTTCAGGATGTTCAGAATGTCATCAAAAACCTTGGCTAACTTCTGCAGGTGTGTGGTGGAAAGTATGCTGGTATGGGAACACCAACACCTTTGAGCAGAAAGTCCTACAAAAGGTCGTGAACTTGGCCTAGTATGTCACGAGTAAAGCCCTCCGGACCATTGAGCACATCTACATGAAATGTTGCCATAGAAAAGCAGCATCCATCATCAAAGATCTTCACCACCCAGGCTCTGATAGTTGTCATCAGGTAGAAGGTACAGATGCCTCAGGACTTGCACTACCAGGTTCAAGAACAGTTACTACCCCTCAACCATCAGGCTCTTGAACAAAAGGGGGTAACTACACTCATTCTATTTCTGGTGTTCCAACAACCAATGGTCTCATTTTAAGGATTCTTTACCTTGTTATTTCATACATTTTATTTATTTATATTTACATTTACACAGTTTATTGTCCATTGATCTTGTTTACTGTTACTGTTCTTTAGATTAGCGTAGTATGCCTGCAGGAAAAAGAATCTCAGGGCTGTATGTGGTACTCTGATAATAATTTTTACGTTGAACTTTGAACTTTCCAGTCCTCCAGAACCATTCCAGAATCTAGTACTTCTTGAAAGATCACTATTAATGCTCCACCATCTTGTTACCTCTTTAAGAACCCTTGTGAGTAGTCCATCTGCCCAGGTGACTTGTCTACCTTTATACCGCTCAGCTTTCTGAGCACCTTCTCCTTAGTAATCAGAGATGAGTACTTAGCTTCAGACTTCTTGTTACACTGAGGAATGTCAAGTCGTGTCCTTACTGAGTCCATATAAACATCTTCTATTCACAGTTTCACTGCTTTCATTTTAATCTGAAGTCATACTGCTGGTTGGAACGAAGAGGGAAAGCTTTTCACAGCACCTGATCTATGTCATGCCTAGTCTAGAAATAATTGTCCAAACATGAATCCAGTTTTTTGTCTGAACAAATTAAAACTGAATACCTTTTGGCACGGAGAGTGATTTGCAACACATCTCTCTATGGATTACCCTCTCCCGTCCTATGAACTGGGCAATAACTGGCCTCTGCCCTACATAATCAAGGAAATCAACAGCTTGCCATTAAGAAGGCCGTTGTGATAACAGAGCCTAATTTGTTCACAATGCAATAGGTGAGATGTGTGAACAAAGCTACTTCCATTAATAAGGACGAGTCGGAGGCACTGGTGCAAAAGATTCATCAGAAGAGATCGATCTCAATCAGGCTTGAAGGCTTTCCTTTACTGCAGAGTTGAGTGTAGGCCTGCATGGAAAGTCTTTACCCAAAACATCAATGTATCTACACTCAGGCAACCTGGACATGAGTGCATCTGAGGAGGAGTTTTCCCAGTTTCTGGATGAAACCCAGTGTGTCTTTTTGCACACATTAATTGTATTGCATTATTGTTATCATTTCTTCCTATTGTATTTGCACAGGTTGTTATCTTATGCACTCTGGTTGACCGCCCAAGTTGGGCAGTCTTTCATTGATTCTGTTATGGCTATTATTCTATAGATCTATTGAGCGTGCCTGCAATAAAATGAATCTCAGGGTTTTATATAATGACAAATATGTAATTTGATAATGAATTTACTTTGAACCAACAATGGCCTAAATTGACTTCAGTTTTTTTCCCAGTTTCCCATTGCATAAAAGTTGGTTGGCACTTCTATTGCAGCTGAAGATGACATACTTGGGCAAAGATGCCAAACAAGACGTAGGCTTCTGGTCAAAGCTCCTTCAATGATGTTTAGCTTTTATTTCAGTGGAATGACCAGTTCTCGATGCAACAGTAAACTCTGGTCTTTGTTTCATACCATCAGAGCGACATTTCGGGCCGAGACCCTTGAACCGCATGCTCTTAGTACTAAACTGGAGGGTCAAAATGGAGTTTTAACTTGAAGTCTCTGTAGTGGAATTTGAAGCCACAATCTTCTGATGCAGAAGTAAAAGAGCTCCCCACTGAGTCACATCTGTCACTATAGAACACTCAGCTGTAAAGCATGCATTTTAGTAAAATCCAATCAGTTGACTCAGGGAGTCCTGGGAATTCTGAGGCTGGTCCGTCATTTGATAGTGTCCATTGCGAATGCTGGCCCAGAGTGTAGTTTGCTTGTATCTTTCCATCCTGTCTGCTGAAAGCTTGAAGTGGTCTCCTGCCAAAGTTCTCTCATGAAAGTGGACACTTACATGGAAGTTTGGGAAGACTGGTCAATGTGAGGTTGTACTGCAGGGAAATCCCAGTACAACCTCACAGAGATGGGAGGACATTAGAACTTAAAGGTAATTTTATAAATTACCAATGCATTTTCCTTGCAACATGGTAGTTCTAAAGCAGTCAGAAACCAATGGTTTTCAATCCAGTATTGACTGGGATATTATTTGCCTGCAGCTGTTGCAGTAATTTTCTGATTTCCCTAAGAGTGGAGGCAGGAAGTGGTTTTCAAAGTAAGTACAGACCTGGTATTGCACTTTTGTCTGGAATTTGCCCTGAAACTGTGAAAGAGGAAAGATAAGTACGTAGAACTGTGCTGCTTAGCCCAGGTACCACAGCCAGATAAATCTTTCCATCAGCAATGCCATCTCCCCTCCAATAAAAACATTAGTCCACCTGGTGCTTGAAAAAGCTATTAGCAAATGTGTATCTTTGTAATAAAGTCAATTGTAGAGGGCTGCAAAGTGGGGAGAATAATTTTTTCTTCCACTTAATTATCTCAATTTCCTCTTTTATTACAGGCTGTTGAGACAAGTTATCAACATTCAGGCATAAGTTTGATTAGCTCTGCAGAGGATGGTTTTGCCAGATGGCTTTTTTTTTTCACAGAGATCTTCACCAGCCAGTCGTCTAAACAAGCATTACTGTCTTATTGTGGTGCATGATTACCTCTTGTTGAATGACCTCTCCTTAGGGCATGACCACAGAAGAGTCCGAGGCCGTAGCTTTCAGTACAAAATAAACTTCGAGCTTGTGGTGTCATGATTTTGAAGAAGAATATCACAAAAAGCATGCAATAATTTTTTTTTTAAATACTTCCAGTCCTAAACTTCATTTTCCAATCAAGAGCAGCTGGCTGACTTTAACACTTGGCTGAGGCACCCAGCTGGAATATATTGGTCTGTTTGTTATCCATTCCCCTTCTAGAGCAGCTCTGCAATTCTCAGTGCGGTGGCACTGAAGGAATTATGCCATCCATTTCTCTGGTCTGTAAATCCAATGAGGAAATCATCACGCGGACGTTCCACCTCCTATTCAGTTTGACATGGTGCAGGCACTAAGCAGACAGAGCACCAGCATGTTGGCTATGAAACATTTCACAGGAAGAGTTAAGGAGGCTGTTTGGACGAACACTCCTGCCTCCATTTTAATGTTCTGAGTCATTAAATGTGGTTGTGGAGGAATGGAGTTTGTAAACACATATTCTCTCACCACAAAGATAAACAGCATTTCTGTTGCTTACTGTACATTGGCTGACTCAATGATTCCTCTGTCTCACTGGCCTCGAATGGTACACTTTACTTAACTGTTTTAAGTCAAGTACAAGGGAGCGTATGGTAGAATTTCCATCAACTGATGATTTGAACGCTGAATAAAATCTGATAAATAATAATTTTTATTTTTTGTTTTCATAGTTTGTCTTTTGCACATTGATTGTTTGTCTTTGTGTGTAGTTTTTCATTGATCCCATTGTATATTTCTTTATGTCTACCGTGAATACCTACAAAAATGAGTCTCAGCATAGTATATGGTGATATATACTGTTCATTCTTTAGTAATAAATCTACTTTGAAATTTATTTTAAACTCTGATTAACAGTTGATTTGCAAATTTTAATACACCTATTTTTAAGCAGGCTTTAAGTTCAAACCAACTTAAATTGCACATTCTATATGAAGCAATTCATGGGTGTATTTTCATAGGATAACTACGCCTGATTCCTGGTTGAAGTATACCGAAGACAACATTCTACGTTCACAGTGTGAGCGCGCAGCTTCATCAAGACTGCGAGATGAGCTTGAGAAGCTTCTAGCTGCCACGTCCGAGGAGTTGTGGAAGCAATTTAACAACGTCAATCTTGCATTTACGCATCGCATCTTTGAGATTGGTGATGCCAAGAAAAAGTTACAGATGCACTTGGCAAAGGTAAGGGACAGAAACTGACATTGTGCATGTGTCTAAGAAATGTGGAATGTTTGGAAGATGTAGTTTTGCCTTTCGTTACCAAGGGTTGGTGGTAATATTGAGCCTTCTTGAACTGCTCAGTTCCATTAGGTCAGAGAATTTTAGGGTTCTATCCAAATATTAATGAAGAAATGATGTACTAGGATGTAAGTTGGTTGGAAACTGCATTTTTTCCACAGTACTGTTCATGTCCCTAATATTTGAAGTAACAAGTTCTAGCCTTGTTGTTTATCCAGTGTAATTAAAAGGCCTGGTGATAGGAAGGAAATAGAGAAAAGGATATCCACTCAGAGGCCAGAGGCCACTTTATTCGGCATACATGCTTGTTAATGCAAATATCTAATCAGCCAATCATGTGGCAGCAACTTAGTGCATAAAAGCATGTAGACATGGTCAAGAGGTTCAGTTATTGTTCAGGCCAGACATCAGAACAGGAAAGAAAAGTTATCTAAGTGACTTTGACTGTGGAAGGATTGTTGGTGCCAGACAGGGAGCTTTGAGTATCTCAGAAACTGCTGATTTTCTGGGAATTTCACCCATAGCAGTCTCTAGAGCTTACAGAGGTGGTGCGATAAACGAAAAAACACCCAGTGAGCAGTACTTCTGTGGGTGAAACTGCCTTGTTAATGAGATAGATCAGAGGAGAATGGCCAGACTGGTTCAAGCTGACAGAAAGGCGACAGTAACTCAAATAACCACATGTGCAGAAGAGCATCTCTGAATGCACAGCATGTCGAAGCTTGAAGCGGATGGGCTACAGCAGCAGAAGACCACGAGTACAGACTCAGCGGCCACCTTATTAAACATAGGAGGTACCTAATAAAGTGAACACTGAGTGATTTGAGTTTTATAGTGGATATATCATTCAACCAAAATCCTACTTAGCTGCTACTAGGGTAGCACATAACCAACAAGTGATTTATAATCCATTGTGTCCCTGAATTCCTTTGGCCAGAGGATGATGAATCTATGGAATTCGTTGCCACAGGCGGCTGTGAATGCCCAGCCATTGGGTGTATTTAAAGCAGGGGTTAATAGGTACTTAATTAGTAAGGTCAACAGAGGTTACAGAGAGAAGGCAGGAAAATAGGGTTGAGAAGGATAATAGATCAGTCATATGGGAATGGTGGAGCAGACTCAATGGGCCAGGTGGCCTAATTCTGCTCCGAAGCATTATGGTCTTATGAATTGAGACATGGCTTTCAAAATTGAGCACATTGGAGAGCTAATGCAAATTCTCTGCTCTTCTGACATGACCAGGCAAATGGAAACCACAGTAGTGGCGAATGCAAGTTGCTGGTCACCATAATGGTACTTTCACCTTTCAATCCTGGGACATTAACGGTCATTCGCAGCCCAGTGCCAAGTTCATGTTGTGGAACAGATGTCTGATGATGCTGTACTTGTTTTACAGCTGTGCGTTAGGAACCCAATTGAACCATTGTGACACTACGCTGTACACATTCTGAACCAGAAACCATCGCAGTGGTGTAGGTAACACACACAAAATGCCATCAGGCGAAGGGCCTCGGCCTGAAACGTTGACTGTACTCCTTCCTATAGATGCTGCCTGCCTGCTGCATTCCACCAGCATTTTGTGTGTGTTGCTTGAATTTCCAGCATCTGCAGATTTTCTCTTGTTTGCTGTGGTGTAGGTATTATAATGAGTACCTTGAAAGTCATTTTAATTCACTTGCCTATTTGGTAGTCCTGAAGTAAAGTGGCTTGCCTGTGATACAGCTGGCATTAGGATAGTCCTTAAAAGCGTTGATACAGTCCACCACCAAAGAAAAGACATAGGATAAAAATAACCTGGATGTGGACCTTTAAATGAAAGAGTAATTCTCATGACTCTATATTGAAACTGTTCGGTGCTGATGGTTTCCTACCTGTTTATTTTCAGCACAATCACTCTCTTGAATACCTTGACCCTTCTCTCAGTCACAACCCATTCCAGTACCAAACCCGCTCTCGCTCTTGCAAGAGCTAAACTTGGGCATGAAAAATCAAATGGACTACAGATAAGCCCTTTTGTTGAGAGTGAAGGATTCTAATTTCACGCCTCTGCGTGTAGAAAATTCATCCTATCAAACAGCTTTGTTATTTTGTATTATGTCAGTCCTACTGATATAATCTCAGTCATGACATTTTCCCACTTCTTTGGCACTTCTGTTCACAACATTTATTTGTGCACGAATCTCAGATTTTTTGGGGATGATTTGATCAAACAGCTAAATTTATTTTCAGATGGCAATGCTAGAGAGGATGCATTCCCTGTCTGAGCATATACACTCAGTAGCAACTTTATTAGGTACGTTAGAGATGCTCTTCTGCGTTCCATTGTTGTAAGCATGGTATCCGAGTTACTGTTGCCTTCCGGTCAGCTTGAACCAGTTTAACCATTCTCTTTTGACCTCTCTCATCAACAAGGTGTATTCACCCACAGAACTACCATTCACTGGATTTTTTTTGTTTATTGCACCATTGTCTGTAAACTTAGAGATTGTTGTACATGAAAATCCAAGGAGATCAACAGTTTCTGAGAAACTCAAACCATCCTATCTGGCACCAACAATCGTTCCACGGTCAAAGTCACTGAGATCATATTTCTTCCCCATTCTGATGTCTTGTCCAAGCAACAACTGAGCCTCTTGACCATGCCTGCATGCTTTTATGCATTGAGTTGCTGCAACATGATTGGCTGATTAGGTGGGCTTGTGTACCTAATAAAGTGGCCACTGTGTGCGCTTGTTTATTTTGCTTAGTATAAAAGTAATTCTGATAGCCTCTTTATGTAGTTCCTCATGCATGACTTAATTCCCAGCAAAACATCTCTTGTGTTATGAGAATTGGCTAGGTTATTCATGTTGGGCTTTGAAGTGTTACAGGCATTGTTTCTGATGCCAAGGAAACTTACTACAATCAATTGTACATGATAAATGAATGTTAAAACGAAGTCTTGGAAACTGAAGTTCCTTTCATACAAATCACTGACGACTATTTGTTCCCCATAGGCTCCTTCCAGCAAATGTTTTACCTGTTTTAATTTTGACATTGGAAACAATAGCATGTGCCTTTATTCACCACAGTCCATTAGTTAATTTTGACAATGTGATCAATAGTCCTTCATGTTTGTTCATTTCAATACTTCATAGAATCTGTTAGCTAATCCACAATCATTTTTGTTCTCAGTTTGTGGGTAAATAATAGTTAGAAAAGAAAATAAATATTTACTTAATGTGGCCTCTGTAATGAAGTTTGGAAGAATAAAGACTCTTTCTTTTCACAAAGTTGAATGGGAAGTTGTCTGAGAGATGTTTGTTGATCCACCTCTTAAACAGTACCACACACTCAAATATCTGTCCCTTCAACCATGCAGGAAGATCTGCCCATCAGCACAAAATTATAGAGCTGCCATTTGCATAAAAGCTCCAACCCAGTGGAAATAGTCATTTAGGATGAACTCACACGATGCCGCCTGTAATTTAGATACTGGTACAGGGTGGATGGAGGAGTCACCCGTGGAGTTAGATTCAAGGAGGAGCTCAGCAGGCTAGGCTGCATCTACGGAAAAGAGGAGGCAGTCGACGTTTCAGCTGAGAGTCCTGATGAAGAGTCTCGTCCCAAAGCATCGACTGTTTACTCTTTTCAGTAGATGCTGCCTGGCCTACTGAGTTCCTCCAGCATTTTGTGGGTGCTACTTTGACTTCCAGCATGTACACATTTGCCGCCTTTGTGGTAAGATCAGGGGACAAGTTCCAGACAAAGAGCAATCCAACCAAGACTCGATGGTGGAGCTGGCGGAAGATGTTGACGAAAAACAATGACAGTGAAAGCGGAGGAAGGTGCAGCAGTGAAGGGTTCCCAGTCACCTTGCGTTCCCTGACACTGGACTCTGACCCCGATCTGTCAAATAGCATGTGGCCGCTGTCCATGCGCCAGCCTCCCATGACAAAACAAGGTCATGCACGGGCCTCCGCCATTAAGGGAATCCATCCCCTATTAGAGTTCTCCATTCTAGTTAAGGATGCATGCACACACTGTGGAGCACACAGGCAAGGCTGGTGCCCCATGGCTCCTGCAGTCAGTTTGTGTGGAGTTTGCATCTTTTCCCTGGGACCATTTAAGATTGCTTCCCCATTTTAAAGATGTTGGTTGGTAGAGTAATTTATTACTGCAAAATAACTTTTAGTGTAAGTGGGCAGTAGGAGAAACATTGAGGAGTGTGAGGGGGAGTATATTACAGTCATATGTGAAGATTGAGGGAATGGGAACAGTGCAATTACCCTGAGAGCCAGCATTACTCAGATGTGCCAAATAGCCTCTTATATCGAAATAAAATGTAATTTATAATGTGAAAAGATGCTGCCTGAAATGAGATTTGCCCAGAGGAGTACTATTCTTGTTTTAGAGTGAGTGTGATGACTATTCAGCAGGTTAATTCCTTTAAATCTGTGGACTTTAGCAGCAAAATTTGTCGCCTATCGCCTGCAGGCTTGCACACCTTCCCTTCTCCCAGCTGTTTATTCAGGCTTTTCTAACTTCCCTTTCCAGTCTTGAAGAGAGGGATGGTGTGAAATGCTGACTGTTTATTCTTCTCCGTAGGTGCTGCCTGACCTGCTGAGTTCCTCTAGCATTTTGTGTGTGTTGCTCTGGATTTCCAGCATCTTCGGGATCTCTTCTGCTTATCTCATGAACGATATACTTAGAAGGCCTAACGAAGTACAATACTGTGCAAAAGTCTTAGGGACATATACATAGCTGGGGTGCCAAAGACTTTTGCACAGTACTGTATTTGTCAACATGGAGCAGGGAGTGAGTTTGTAAATCCAGCGGGAGCAAATGATGTTGGGAATGGTGAGGGTGGAATACTGTGGAAACGGTGTGGGACCAGGTGGCAGAGAAGGAGTACTGGGGCAGGGGGTGAAGACCTTGCCTGTGACACCAGGCAAGATCACTTGATTCCAAACAATTGGTTTAGTGCTTATTACAGAATGTCTCTCTGATGCTTTCAGCTCCTTCCCCTCTCTCTTCCCCTTTTCCCAACCATGATATTCCTCTCCCTGCCCCTTCCCACTCTCAGTCCACAAAAGAACCATAGAACCATAGAACCATAGAAACTACAGCACAGAAACAGGCCCTTTGGCCCTTCTTGGCTGTGCCGAACCATTTTCTGCCTAGTCCCACTGACCTGCACACAGACCATATCCCTCCACACACCTCCCATCCATGTATCTGTCCAATTTATTCTTAAATGTTAAAAAAGAACCCGCATTTACCACCTCGTCTGGCAGCTCATTCCATACTCCCACCACTCTCTGTGTGAAGAAGCCCCCCCTAATGTTCCCTTTAAACTTTTCCCCCCTCACCCTTAACCCATGTCCTCTGGTTTTTTTCTCCCCTTGCCTCAGTGGAAAAAGCCTGCTTGCATTCACTCTATCTATACCCATCATAATTTTATATACCTCTATCAAATCTCCCCTCATTCTTCTACGCTCCAGGGAATAAAGTCCTAACCTATTCAACCTTTCTCTGTAACTGAGTTTCTCAAGTCCCGGCAACATCCTTGTAAACCTTCTCTGCACTCTTTCAACCTTATTTATATCCTTCCTGTAATTTGGTAACCAAAACTGAACACAGTACTCCAGATTCGGCCTCACCAATGCCTTATACAACCTCATCATAACATTCCAGCTCTTATACTCAATACTACGATTAATAAAGGCCAATGTACCAAAAGCTCTCTTTACGACCCTATCTACCTGTGACGACACTTTTAGGGAATTTTGTATCTGTATTCCCAGATCCCTCTGTTCCACTGCACTCCTCAGTGCCTTATCATTAACCCTGTATGTTCTACGTTGGTTTGTCCTTCCAACGTGCAATACCTCACACTTGTCAGTATTAAACTCCATCTGCCATTTTTCAGCCCATTTTTCCAGCTGGTCCAAGTCCCTTTGCAGGCTCTGAAAACCTCCCTCACTGTCTACTACAGCTCCAATCTTTGTATCATCAGCAAACTTGCTGATCCAATTTACCACATTATCATCCAGATCATTGATATAGATGACAAATAACAATGGACCCAGCACTGATCCCTGTGGCACACCACTAGTCACAGGCCTCCACTCAGAGAAGCAATTTTCTACCACCACTCTCTGGCTTCTTCCATCGAGCCAATGTCCAATCCAATTTACCACCTCTCCATATATACCTAGCGACTGAATTTTCCTAACTAACCTCCCATGCGGGACCTTGTCAAAGGCCTTACTGAAGTCCATGTAGACAATATCCACTGCCTTCCCTTCATCCACTTTCCTGGTAACCTCCTTGAAAAACTCCAACAGATTGGTCAAACATGACCTACCACGCACAAAGCCATGTTGACTCTCCCTAATAAACCCCTGTCTATCCAAATGCTTGTAGATTCTGTCTCTTAGTACTCCCTCCAATAACTTACCTACTACTGACGTTAAACTCACCGGCCTATAATTTCCTGGATTACTTTTCGATCCTTTTTTAAACAACGGAACAACATGAGCCACTCTCCAATCCTCCGGCACTTCACCCGTAGACAGCGACATTTTAAATATTTCTGCCAGGGCCCCCGCAATTTCAACACTAGTCTCCTTCAAGGTCCGAGGAACACCCTGTCAGGTCCTGGGGATTTATCCACTATAATTTTCCTCAAAACAGCAAGCACCTCCTCCTTTTCAATCTATACAGTTGCCATGGTCTCACTACTTGATTCCCTCAATTCCATAGATTTCATGCCAGCTTCCTTAGTAAATACAGACGCAAAAAACCTGTTTAAGATCTCCCCCATTTCCTTTGGTTCCGCACAAAGCCAACCACTCTGATCTTCAAGGGGACCAATTTTATCCCTTACAATCCTTTTGCTCTTAATATACTTGTAAAAGCTCTTTGGATTATCCTTCACTTTGACTGCCAAGGCAACCTCATGTCTTCTTTTTGCCCTCCTGACTTATTTCTTACGTATATTCTTGCACTTCTTATACTCCTCAAGCACCTGATTTACCCCCTGTTTCCTATACATTTCATACAACTCCCTCTTCTTCTTTATCAGAGTTGCAATATCCCTTGAGAACCAAGGTTCCTTATTCCTCTTCAATTTGCCTTTAATCCTGACAGGAACATACAAACTCTGCACTCTCAAAATTTCCCCTTTGAAGGCTTCCCACCTACCAATCACATCTTTGCCAGAGAACAACCTGTCCCAATCCACGCTTTTTAGATCCTTTCTCATTTCTTCAAATTTGGCCTTCTTCCAGTTCAGAACCTCAACCCTAGGACCAGATCTATCCTTGTCCATGATCAAATTGAAACTAATGGCGTTTATGATCACTGGAACCAAAGTGCTCCCCTACACAGACTTCCGTCACTTGCCCTAATTCGTTTCCTAACAGGAGATCCAATATTGCATCCCCTCTAGTTGGTCCCTCTATATACTGATTTAGAAAACTTTCCTGAACACATTTACAAACTCTAAACCATCTAGACCCCTAACAGTATGGGAGTCCCAATCAATGTATGGAAAATTAAAATCCCCTACCACCACAACTTTATGTTTCCTGCAGTTGTCTGCTATCTCTCTGCAGATTTGCTCTTCCAAGTCTCGTTGACTATTGGGTGGTCTGTAATACAATCCCACTAATGTGGCCATACCTTTCCTGTTTCTCAGCTCCACCCATAAGGACTCAGTAGACAAGCCCTCTAATCTGTCCTGCCTGAGCACTGCTGTAATATTTTCCCTAACAAGCAATGCTACTCCCCCACCTTTCATTCCTCTGCCTCGATCACATCTGAAACATTGGAACCCTGGAATATTAAGCTGCCAGTCCTGCCCCTCCTGTAGCCAAGTTTCACTAATTGCTACAACATCATAATTCCACGTGTCAATCCACACCCTCAACTCATCCGCCTTCCCCGCAATACTCCTAGACCTACATCAGAATCACATTTATCGTCACTCACATTATGTCGTGAAATTTGTTTTTTTTTGTGGTAGCGGTAACATGCAATACGTAAAATTACTACAGTACTGTGCAAAAATCTTAGGCTGTATGTATGTGTGTAAGACTTTTGCACAGTACTGTAGAAGCTGAGAAACCTTTTCCGCACTGGAGATTTAAGAATCAGAGGTTACTGTCCTTGCAAGAATGGTCTTTCTGTTCTTGTGCTGAAAGCAAGATTGAAAATGTTTGAAGGTGAAGTCATATTGTTATCCCCAGACAATAATCTTTCAAGGGCGATTGTATCTACTCTATAGGATTCATCTTATCTTCATTACATGAATGGAAATGGACTTGGCAAGTGTATTTCTGGTAATCTGGATGTGGTGAGCTGAAGCGCCAGTTTCTGTGTTTATTCCCCATGACAATGACTCAATGGAGGCACAGTAGCATAGTATGGCAGCATGGTAATCATGGTTAGCACAACCCTTTACAGTATAGGCGACTCGGGTTCAATTCCCAGCATTGCTTGTAAGGCGTTTGTATGTTCTTCCCGTGACTGCGTGGGTTTCCTCCAGGTGCTCCGGTTTCCGCCTACAGTCCAAAGATGTACCAGTTGGAAGTTTGGTTGGTCATTGTCAAGGCTGAGATTGCTGGGCAGCGTGGCTCGAAGGGCCTGTTCCTCGCTGTATCTCAATAAATAAAACGGATTAGTGTTTTTTTCCAAACTACTGGAGTTAAAAATATCACTGCAGGCGAATTCTATATATTGTAATACTGCCAATGGAGTATAGTAGAAGCATTATGCTGGATAAAAAGTACTTGGTGCAAAACAAATCCAGATTAAAAAATCAAGAGTTGAAATTCCCAACAGATTCTTTCTGCACAATATTACACTGGTCTGGGATAAGCCTGTTTTCAACTCACCAGTGAATTTCCAGACTGATCCATTCAGTTAAGGTTTTGCCATTTAAAGGTGAGATGTATTTCTATGTGTGCAAATGCACAAAGTGCTGGAGGAACTCAGCAAGTCAGGCAGCATCTGTGGGGGTGAGGGAATAAACAGTCAGCATTTTGGGCAGATACCCTTCATCAGGACTGGAAAGGAAGGGGGTTAATGCTGGCTTCTTCCCCCTTCCTGATGAAGGGTCTCAACCTGAAACGTCGACTGTTTATTCCTTTCCATAGAATTGCTGATTTCGTCCAGCATTTTGTGAGTTTTGCTCAAGATCTCCAGCATCTGCAGAATCACTTTCATCCCTACATGTATCATCTGAGTGGGCTTTGGGGTATGAAAGAAGCCTCACGCCTAATACCAACATTTCACAGGGTTTTTTCACCTCATGGCTGAAGGGGAATACTTTCTTAGTTTTTGTTCACTTTTCTTCCACCTATCCCCATAATAAGCATATATAATTCAGTGAATGAGAGAGAAGCCAGACAGTATGGTGAGAAGCTTTCAACAGTTGCACACAGGGAGTTGCCGGAATGGACTTAACTCTGTTATTTTACTCTTGTTCATTCTGAGTGGTCTGACCAAGGCTGAAACCTGAGTGGTTAAGGAGCTATATGGCCAAACGACTAGTCCAGTGAAAGAAAAGCACCCCCACAAAACAATGTCACGATAATCACCTGTTAGGATACCTGTGTACTTACAATCTTAAGGAGAATGAAAGAATTATTCTGAGGGACAGCAAAGTTATCCATTGAGAACATAGAGCAAAGCCCGACTTTCTTATCACTGCGGTGCAAATGGGGAACAGTATAACCTTCAGAGTTCCACGGAGAGTGACAGAGTTCGAAGAAGCTTTTCATCTTTCCGGTATTGAGAAACTCGATTAGCAACTGTCCAGATCTGTGCAAATCTATTCTAGCAGAATAAAGGTATGATTGGGAGATTTGCAGGAGTGGTGGATGCAGGTTTGATTTCAACTTTTACAAGTAGTTTGGATAGGTACATGGGTGGGCAGGCTCTGGGTGATTATGGTCCAGGTGCAGATTGCTGGGACAAGGCAGTATAATAGTTATTATGTTATAAACTATTATGGTTTGCATGGACAAGATTACCCAAAGGCTTATTTCTGTGCTATTGTGCTCTATATCTCTATGAATTTTCCAATCCATTTAATCCCACTCTTCCAATTTACCAGCTCTTCTGACTTTCTTTTAAATATTTAGCTCTAGATTACATGTGTTTGATGAATCCCAGCATTCCCCACCTCTATTAATTCTCTAAAACAAAAGGGAAAAAGTTGGCTTTGGATCCAAGAAAGTACTTGGATGGTGTTCATCTGGATCATTAGGGTATGACCAACGTGCCACCACCCACTTGCACCTTGGTGTGTTTAGGATTCTCCCTAGAGTTCAAAGGCATTACATCTTTCAGTTTGAAGTGAAAAAGTTAAAGGTTGGCCAGCACATTTCCGATTGTGATTTCCTTTTCCTGATCTCCACCGAAGATGTGTGGCAGCAAACAACCCGCGGGAGGAGCTCAGTGGGTGGAGCAGCATCTGCTGGGGGCTAGGAATTGCCATCGTTTTGGGTCAAAACACTGCACAGGACCCAGACTGCACAATCCGGCATCTGCAGTCTCTTGTGGCTCAGCTGGAAGTGTTTTCAAAGTCTGAGGACTTCCAGACCTGTTTGGGATACAAATGAAATGGGCACCAGCTGAAATAAAGGTAACACTGCTGAATTTATGAGTAGGCCTGGGCCATGGTTAAATAGGGTAATTGTGTTTCTATTGTTCTCTTTGTCTTTCTCTCAGTTATTCTATTGTAGTGTGTGTGTGTGTGTGTGTGTGTGGGCGGGTGACTATATGAAATTGGGGCTATATTGAGTTTTGAACCCAGTTATTTGTTGAACTCTACAGTGGTGAAAAGAAAGAGGGATGAGGAGAGATTCACAAACAAGAGAAAATCTGCAGATGCTGGAAATCCATCCACAAAGTGCTGGAGGAACTCAGCAGACCAGGCAGCATCTATGGAAAAAGGAAAACAGTTGACATTTCGGGCTGAATCCGTTCTTTAGTCCAAAATGTTGACTGTTCACACTTTTTCATAGATGCTGTCTGGCCTGTTGCGTTCCTCCAGTATTTTGTGTGTGTTGCTGAGGAAAGATTCAGTAGCCTTTGTATTAACAGCTGGGCTTTTTCACAAAGGCAGAGAAGTCAAGTATTTCCTGTACAGCTTCAGATGTGGTGCTTTTATAATCCAACACTAAAAAAAAATGTTAACCCTGCTGTTGCTGGAATTGCAGAGGGTTAGATAGTAGCAGGAAGTAAATGTGGCCTTCTCTGTTTGTGGGGTCAGTAAAACCAAAGTAGAATTTATTATCAAAGCATGTATATGTTACCATATTCAGTACTAGCTTGAGATTAAATTTCTTGCAGACGTTTAGAGAAAACCAAAGAAATTCAATAGAATTTATGAAAAACTATACATAAACAAAATCTGATAAAAAAAACTAACGTGCAGAAGTAGACACGTTGTGCAAATAAAAATGGTATTATGAGAACCTGGTTTTAGAGTCCTTGAAAGTAAGTCTGTAGATTGTAGAATCAGTTCAGATTTGAGATAAGTGAAGTCGTCCACATTGGTTCAGGAGCCTGATGTTTGTAGGGCAATAGCTCTTCCTGAACCTGGTGGTGTGGGATCTAAGACTCCTGTACCTCCTCCCCAATGGTCCAATGGTGGTGGCGAGAAGAGAACATGGTTTGGATGGTGAAGGACCTTGATGCTGGAAGCTGCATTCTTGTGGCAGTGCTCTATGCAGATACGCTCAATGGTGGGATGCGCTGATGGTCTGCGCAGTATCCACCATTTTCTGTAGACTTTTCCATGTGTTTCCACAGAGTCCGTGATGCAATCAATTAGGATAGTTTATCGCATAGTTGACTTGCCATATAGAGTTCCCAGTCTTAACCGTATCCTCAGATTCCACCTTGATCTAGCCCTTCCCCATCTCTGTGATCACCATCTGACTTACAACCCATGGTGATCTCAGTATTACAAAGGAGAAAATCTGCAGGTGCTGGAAATCAAAGTAATACACGCAAAATGCTGGCAGAACTCAGCAGGCCAGGTAGCATCTATGGAAATTAGTAAACAGTTGACGTTTCAGGCTGAAACCCTTCATGAGTCCTGATGTAGGATCTCAGCCCGAAACTTCGACTGTTTACTCTTTTCCATAGATGCTGCCTGGCCTGCTGAGTTCCTCCGGCATTTTTGTGATGTCGGTGTAACTTCTTTCCTGAAGTTCTGAGTATTCATGATCTTAATCACTTTATTATCATTGGCAAAACTTCACCAGCCACAGTCTGGGGTCTTATCTCTTCCTGAATCTTGCCACATCTTCCATCCTCTGTGCCACTTCTTAAAATCAATCTCTTTGACCTACCATTGTGCCTAATATCTTCAGCTGATGGTCGCAGAGAGGACATCTGGCTAACTGTATTTAATGGGTCAGCGTGTTGCTGACTTTGCCCTTGCATTGGAGGATGGAAGGACAGAGTGCATTGAAGGCCAGTTCCCAGTGCGTCTGAGTTCCCGCTCCTGCTTTGGTCTTGGCACTGACTGTACTGGCAGGATTCGGTCTTGCCAAGCTGAGGAGCTATGTACACTTGATTTCTAAACCCTGTACTCTTAGCTTGTTATACCTAGTGCATCTAATCCAACTCCATTCCTCTGAAATGTGGGTCAGTGGTTGAATATAAATGGTAGATGAAGGTAAATTATTCTAATATACTAATTGAACTGATTTTAAGTCAATCACAAACAAGAAAAAATCTGCTGGAAATCCAAGCAACACACTCAAAATCCTGGAGGAACTCAGCAGGCCAGGCAGCATCTATGAAAAAAGAGTACAGTTGACGTTTTGGGCTGAAACCTTTCAAGTGTATTTTTAATTTAAAAGTGATAAAATTAATTCTTTTTTTTTTACTTCAGCTGTTCTTAAAAGTCTCTGCACAAGCTATTGGAATTTTCTCCTTAAACTTTACTGTTTTTTTCTTCCCTTAAGATACTGCCTAATATTGTGTACTTAATATTTCGGGAATATTTGAGTAATATTGTAAATATGCTGTTGATTAAGCAGTCTTCATTTGTTTAAAAAATCTTTATGGGTTATATGTAAAAATACATGAATTGCATACGTCATGATGCTACCATGTGATATGTGGGCATCTTGTTTAAAGTAAAAACGGATGTACGTGAGTTATCTCCTAGACTCCCATCTTTTCCTTACAAAACATTACAGTGCTGATGAAGTATTTTTAAAATGAATTCAAGAGGACTACCTACCCATGGAAGTGCAGCTAGACTTTTGAGTTTAAAAAATAGGTAACGCATCACGTTATTTTCTTCGAAGCAGAAAATGGAAGAATTCACAAGTTCATAAACAGTGAATACTGGGTGATAATAATCATTAAAAAAAAAGAGCAGGAATGACTGGCTACATTGGAAAGATTGGCGTGTTTGATTACACAACAAAAAAACTGGATTTTATATACAGAAAGGATTGAGCAGTATTTTAAAGCAGGTGGAATAGCCAATGAGAAACAAGTACCCAATTTTGCTGAGTGCATTGGATTTAAAGACATGCAGTTTGCTTCGAAGTTTGACTGCTCAAACCAAACCAGCCGAAATGAGCTTTGCTGATTTTGTGAACATAATGCAGGAATGCATTAATGCAGAACTGAAACTACTGTTGATTGTGGAATCTTACAAGAAAGCATTCAAAAATGTCTCCTAACTGAATCACGACTTACATTTAAAAGAGCAGTTGAAATTGCTGTATCAATAGAAACAGCAGACAGAAACACAATTAAATTGCAATCAGGAATGAAAGTGAGTGTGAACAAAATTGCAATGTCTAAACAGAAACCTGCCTGGCTTAACAAATTGTGTTGTGGCAGGGGCTCACCTACACAGACCACTGCAGGTTTAAAAGTGAAACTTGCAGAAAATGCAGCAAAGCAGGACACATACAAGAGCATGTCAGGCAGACAAAAATAAATGGACTGCACAGGGAAGAGTTAAAGATAAAAAGCCAAGACATAGTTTTAAAAAGAGCACTAATCTGTATGCTGTTGATGAAAAATCTGAGAGTGATGAGAGTAACACAGAACTGATTAGCCTTAGTGTTACAATGTGAAAACTAACAATAGACAAGCAAACAACAGGAATTCTGCAGATGCTGGAAATTCAAGCAACATACATCAAAGTTGCTGGTGAACGCAGCAGGCCAGGCAGCATCTATAGGAAGAGGCGCAGTCGACGTTTCAGGCCGAGACCCTTCGTCAGGACTAACGAAGTTGTCTCGGCCTGAAACGTCAACTACGCCTCTTCCTATAGATGCTGCCTGGCCTGCTGCGTTCACCAGCAACTTTAATAGACAAGCAATATGGCTTACACCAGAAGTGAACAGCAAATTAATTAAAATGGAATTGGACTCTGGTTTGGTTGTTTCGGTCATTCCACAAAATCAGTTTGAACAGCATTTCAAAGATATTAAACTGAAGACTGCAGATATCAAACTAAGAGCTCATACTGGGGAAAAGATAAGTCGTGTGGGAATGACATTCACAGCAGTGAAATACAGCAACCAACAAGCCACATTGGGCTCATAAGTGGTAAAAACAGGAGGGCTAGCATTGTGGGGGCATGATTGGCTGAGATATTTGCAACTTGATTAGAGATCCATCCACCATTTGCATGCCACATCCCCTGCAATGAAGCCAACAGAAAGCGAATTAAGAAAGGTACTGGATGATGCCACAGCAGTGTTCAAGGATGGCATTGGAAAACTCAAACATATTAAGGGTAAAATAGTGTTAAATGAAAGAGCCACACCCAAGTTTTGCAAAACCTGTCTGGTTCCTTTTAACACCTGTGATAAAGTAGCCAGTGAACTATATTGCATGGAGGTTGAACAAATTCATTCCAAAGTTTGAGTGGAGCCCATTGGCAACACCACTAATCCCTGTAGCCAAGAAGAATGGGCCCGTCAGGATTTCTGATGATCTTAAGGTCACCATCAATCCAGTACTGAAAGCAGATCAATACCCTCTGTCCAGGATAGAGGATATTAGATTAGATTAGATTAGATTATGAGGAGACGCAGTCCTCTTTTATTGTCATTTAATAATGCATGCATTAAGAGATGATACAATGTTTCTCCAGAATGATATCATAGAAACACATGACAAACCGACTGAAAAACTGACAAAAACCACATAATCATAACATATAGTTACAACAGTGCAAAGCAATACTGTAATTTGATAAGGAACAGACCATGGCATGGTACAAAGTCTCAAAGTCTCTCGAAAGTTCCATCATCTCATGCAGACGGTGAACCTCCAGCGCCTCCAACTTGCCGATGCAGCATCCTGGAAGCATCCGACCACAGTCCGACTCCAAGTCCGTCTGAAAACTCCAAATCTCTGACCAGCTCTCCAACACTGAGCACCGAGCACCATCTCTGCCCAGTGCTTCGATCCCGGCCCCGGCAACTGGCAATAGGCAAAGCTGAGGATTTGGGGCCTTCGTCTCTGGAGATTCTCGATCGCACAGTAGCAGCGGCAGCGAAGTGGGCATTTCAGAAGTTTCTCCAGGTGTTCCTCCGTGCTTCTCACGGCTGCCTCCATCAAATCAGGATTGTGCACGGCCCCCTAGTTACACATATGATGTCATTCGGAACGGCTGTTCGCACTGCGTCGCACCACCATCTTCTCCTCCCTCCTCTTTGCAAAGATATCTTTGCAAACCTTCTGGAGGGAAACACCAGAGCAAAGTGGACTTAACTGAGGCCTTTCTACAGGTGGAGATGGAAGAAGGGTCCAACGTATTTCTCACCATGAACACTCACAAAGGGCTATATCAGTATAATAGGTTTATTTTTGGGGTAGCATCTCCACCTGCACTCTGGTCAAAAGCTTTGGACCAGGTGATAGAAGGCTGTCCAGGCACTCGGTGTTACCTGGATGACATCATTGTTACTAGTAAGGATGACAAGGAACATGGCCAAAATCTCAAGACAGTGCTAAAAAGCTTAGAAGGTTATGGACTCGGAGCACAATGCGACAATTGTGGTCACAAGCAAGAGAAAGTCTGCAGATGCTGGAAATCCAAGCAACATGGACTAAACGCTGAAGGAACTCAGCAGGCCAGGCAGCATCTATGGCAAAGAAAACAGTCGACTTTTCGGGCAAGGCCTTTCATCAGGACTAGAAAAAAATGGAGTCCGGGAGGGGAGGAAAAACCACAAGGTGAGAGATGAAACCGGAGAGGGGGTGGTGGTACAAGGAGTGAAGTAAAGAGCCGGGAGACTGGTGAAAGAGATACAGGTCTGGAGAAGGGGAATCTGATAGGAGAGGCCATGGAAGAGAGAAAAGGGGGAGGAGCACCAGAGGGAGGCGATGGGCAGGTAAGGAGATAAGGTGAGAGAGGGAAATGGGAATGAAGAATGGTGAAGGAGAGGGTGGTGGGGGCCATTTTTGGAAGTTGAAGAAATCAATGTTCATGCCATCAGGTTGGAGGCTACCCAGACGGAATATAAAGTGTTGCTCCTCCAACCTGAATGTGGCCTCATTGCGACAGTAGAGAAGGTCATGGACTGACATGTTGGAATGGAATGGAAGGTGGAATTAAAATGGGTGGCCACTGGGAGATCCTGCTTTTTCTGGCGGACCGAGCGTAGGTGCTTGGCGAAGTGGTCTCCCAACCTGCGTCGGGTCTCGCTGATATACAGGAAGCCACACCGGGAACACTGGAAACAGTATATGAGCCAAACGGACTCACAGGTGAAGTGTCGCCTCACCTGGAAAGACTGATTGGAACCCTGAATGATAGAGAAGGGGCAGTGTAGGGGCAGGTGTAGCACTTGTTCTGCTTGCAAGGATAAGTGCCAGGAGGGAGATCAGCGGGGAGGGATGAACGGACAAGGGAGTCGCATAGGGAATGATCTCTGTAGAAAACTGTGCTTGTGGTGGGATCCCACTGGAGCTGGCGGAAGTTTCGGAGAATTATGTGCTGAACGTAGAGTCTGGTGGGGTGGTAGGTGAGGGAAAGAGGAACCCTATCTCTGGAGGGGGTGGCAGGAGGATGAGGTGAGGGCAGATGTGCGCGAAATGGAAGAGATGTGGTTGATGGCAGCGTTGATGGTGGAGGAAGGGAAGCCCCTTTCTTTGAAGAAGGAGGATATCTCCTTAGTTCTAGAATGAAACCCCTCATCCTGAGAGTAGATATGGTGGATACGGAGGATTTCTTTAAACCAACCGTCACTTATTGTGGTCACACTACTGATGCACAAGGATTACGTAAGTGTACTGAGAAAATTCAAGCAGTGGTGGATGCCCCAAGGCCATAAGATGTGTCAGAGTTGCGGTCCTTTTCAAGGTTTCTTAATTACTATAATACGTTCCTGACAAACCTGCCTGTTCTGCTCCACCCCTTGAACTTATTACCGCAGATTGGGAAGAAATGGCAATGGACAAAGGAATGTGAGGTGGCTTTCCAAAAGGCGATAGAAATGGTGACATCAGACGCTGTACTCACACACTATGATCCACATCATCCAGTGCAGCTTGCCAGTAACACTTTGCCTATTGTATGGGCGCAGTCATGTTACATGTTACGAGTGACGAAAGTGAATGCCTTGTAGCTTTTGTGTTGTGTTGGGGTTATATGTAAAAATACGTGAATTTCATACGTTGTTACACTACTATGTGATACGTGCGAGCCTCACTTATAGTAAAAACGAAGTTATCTCCTGGGCTCACATCTTTTCCTGGCAATTAGATTATGTTTTGAATTTATAGTTTTTGCCATCTGCTCTATCAGTTTAGATCATTCTACTCCACAGTTGACTGTTCTCTACCACAAGATCCACTCCCCAAGGACTCACCTCCGCCATGGACCACTCTGCTGTGTTGTACGGCTGCAGGAGTCAAGTTTACTGCAGCCAACAACACTGCAGGGAAGGGGGGGTGTGAGGTACTGTAGGTGTCCAATGCAATCTGGCTCAATGTCTACATCTGCAGCTCATTGTTAATTTCCATTTGCTAATCGCCTTGCGAAAAAAGCATTGCATTCTGTTTGCAACAAACAATCTGTTGGAAGTAGCAGCAGCTCAGGCAGCATCTTGAATTGTTGACATTTTCTGGGTAGAAGTTTACACATTTACAAGGAGCGATGCCAGAAGAAAGCAGCATCCATCATCAAGGACTTCCACCATCCAGGGCGTGCTCTCTTCTCACTTGTACCATTGGGTAGCAGCTACAGGAGACTTGGGTCCCACACCACCAGGTTCAGCAACAGTTATTACCTGACAACCATCAAGCTCCTGGACCAGTGTGGGTAGGAGAATTAAGGGTTATGGGGAAAAAGCAAGTAGGTGGAGATGAGTCCATGGTCAGATCAGCCATGATCTTATTGAATGGCAGAGCAGGCTCAACGGGTCAGATGACCGACTCCTGCTCCTGTTTCTATGTTCTAACTTCACTCATTTCAACTCTGAACTAAGTCCGCAACCTAGATTCACTTTCAAGGACTGTACAACTTGTGTTTCCTGTTTTATTTATTTATTTGCCCAATTTGTCTTCTTTTGCACAAAGTTGTTTGTCAGTCTGTTTATGCATTTTTTCGTGAATTGTATTGTATTTCTTTATTTTCCTGTAAATGCCTGCAAGAAAATGAATCTCGGGGTAGTATATGGTGACGTACACGTACTTTGATAATAAATATACTTTGACTTTGAATTCCCGCTTCAGGACATTCTATTTGATGTGTTAGAGATGTTACATAAATGGGAATTTAGTTCATTTGTATGAAGGTAGCCAGCAGAGGTTTGGAAGCTAACCTTAGGGAGGTTTAATCAGCATGCCCAACTTAGAAACAAATCTAAAAAGTACTGGCTAAACACGAGTTACCTCCTTCAAAGTTCAAACTAAATTTATTATCAAAGTGTACATAGCAGGCTAGGATTCCTCACTCATATTTCTTATCAGGTTGCTGCACGTTAATTTAAACTTTATTTCAACGAGTGTGCAGTTTATAAAATAGAGAAATGGCCAGCATTGGCCAGTAGCCAGCATAGTGCAGCTGAACTTGTAATCCATAATTATGTCAATCCGCCGACCTTAAATAAAACGTAAATGAAATACTAACCGCAGGCACAATGTGGTGGCTATTACCACCTGACCTGTCACTGAAAATGTGTTTGGAATCGAGAATGAAACTGACAGGCTTTCATCCATGGCTCATTGGCATTGCACGCCACAGTAAAATATGCCTCAGGAGAGGTGTGAAGGAAAATTGACGTCAATTTGCTGCAGTCCAGTAGTAGCTTAACAGTGGCACACTTTCCTGAAGATTTTCTCTATGTTTATCAGAAAATTATTAGCAGGATATTGCTGTACTTAGATGATACAGTGTACATCGTAACTTCTGACATTTTGCCACAGCTCCAAAAAACATAAACTGATAGAAATGGCACTTTGAAAACACTATTCATGGCTTCTGAGAACATCCCAAGGGCTGTACCATTGAATACACTCACTATTTTATTTTTATCTTTTACTTAGAGATACAGCAAGGTTTCAGGCCCTTCTGGCCCAATGAGTCTGCGCTGCCCAATTGCACCCATGTGACCAATTAACCCTTCCATGCCTTTGGGATGTGGGAGGGAACCGGAATACTGTACCTATAGGATGTCCATGTACAAACTGCTTATAGACAGTGGTGAAAGTTGAAGCTAGATTGCTGATGCTGTAGAGCATTTTGCAAGCCACTACACTACTATACCACCCCCTTTCCGATGAAAATTACAAATTGCTTCACTTATTCCTGATCTTTGTAACATTGGATCGGAATAAACATAAGCCAAAGACAAATCCAGGGTAGTGGTGTCACGTTCACATGAGGGAACAAGCGGGTACAATCCCTCACTCCTGCATTGGAATGGACCAAGTTTTGCGTTTAAGTACTTGAAGTGGGGTCTTGAGCACACAAGTGATGAGACTGGAGCCTCATCACTTTATAGGGCCTCTGCCCCTTCCCTCTTTAGTCCCAACGAAGGGTTCCTGCCTGAAACGTTGACTGATCGTTTCCACGGACGCTGCCCGACCTGCTGAGTTCCTCCAGCGTGTTGTGAGTGTTGCTTTGACCCCAGCATCTAAAGAGTATTTTGTGTATGAGACTGGCGCCTACAGTTTAAACCTGCCACTGTGTAGAAGTAAAGAAAATGGTGGTTGTATTGTTATAGAGGTCGCCTGACTAATTCTCTGCTGAAATGAATTACCGACAACCACGACAGTACCCTGTATCCGTTCTTGGAGGAGGTGGTTTAGAAAGTAGCCGGATGGTATGGGACATGACCTCTGCTTTGTTCTCCAGGTCCTGCAAGAGATATTCCAAATGGAATGCACCATTGAGGAGCTGAAGATGGCCATTAGGCAAAAGGAAGCACCCATGAAAGTGGCACAGACCCGTTTGGAGGAGAGAATCAAGAGGCCCAACATGGAGCTGTGTTGTGATCAGCCTCAGCACAGGTGAGGCTTTTGACCAGCAATCTGCATGTTCCTTATTCAAAGGTTGTTCAGGTCACATCGACCATTAGACAATCAATGTATATAGTCAGCATTCGTAACCATATTTTCATACGACTTTTTTTCTGTCCTCCTTTGTATACTGTTCTGATAGACTTTCCCAGTCAGGTCTCCCAATGCTGCCTGCTCTTATTTGAATTCCATGAGATCATTTTCTGCAACACGCAAAATGCTGGAGGAACTCAGCAGGTCAGTTAGCATCTATGGAAATGGACAAGCCGTCGACACTTTGGACTAAGACCCTTCTTCAGGACTCAGGACTTCAGGATTGTCCTGAAGAAGGGTCTTGGCCAGAAACGTCGACCTTGGATGCTGCCTGATCGACTGAGTTCCTCCAGCATTTTGTGTATGTTGCTTTGGATTTCTAACATCTGCAGAATTTCTGGTGTAAATATCTTTCTGGCTGGGATCTGTTTCAACACCCTTGAAAACACTAGTCTTCATTTGTAATGATGTACGCAATGTCAACAAGGTCTGTTACTACAGTCAAAAACTTACTTTCAGTATCCCGCGATGGCTACCATGTCTTCTCAGTGAGAACCCAATATCCCCCAACAGTAAGTGTGGCCAGTATGGCACCCTTCTTTCTCTTCCCAGCTACAGTACCCCATTCTTTTACTCCAGAGAACTAGTTACAAAGATTTTTATCCATTCAGTGGAGTAACAGCAAGGAAGTTGATGTAGTTTATTAAAAAAAATTCACAACTACACCAGTTAGCCAAGTACCACAAGTCTGAAAGAATCTAAAAGTATCTGTCAAACCTGGTGATTCGACCATGATGTCAGCCATTTGTTCTGGATAGTGGCTGGTCTGGGCATCAGGCAGGCTGATGTGGCTTCAGATTTATCTCTGAAGGGAGTCTCCCAATTGATGCAGCCAGTCCTTCATGAGCTCCTAATGTTAAAAGTGGCTGCGTCACTGTAGCCGTCCTTTCCTCATTCTTCCTTGCTGCATTGTTGCAGCTTGTTTGAAGCCCTGACGGGCTTCCTGCAGGAGGAGTGTTCAACCATTAGGATTTTATTTCAGAACCAAGGTCACCAGAATCTCAACACTCATGCTGTACAATGCAGAGTAAGCTTCTGTTTGTAAATGCTCGAAGGCCATGCTGTAAGACATCATTGGCTTGTTCAATAAAGCAAGATTCAAGACTCAGATTTATTTAACATGCGTACATCGAGACATACAGTGAAATGTATCATTTGCATTAACAACCAACACACCCAAAGATGTGCTAGAGGTCACCTTCAGCCTTCAGCCTCCAACAGGCTCAAACTCACAGACACTGGGTCTTCGACTTCCCTGGCCAACTCACAGACCCAGGCTCTGGCCACAAAGCCTCGAATTCCAGACTACTAATTTAATCCTTGGGCCTCGATCCTTGGCATTGACCCCAGGACTCACAGATCACCAAATCTATGTGCCTCGTGGAAAGAAGTTGGTTAATAATCATCATCATCATCATTATCATGTGCCATGTCGTATTATGTGGGCGATCATGGTCTCATGACCATGATTGTTCCTGGCAAATTTTTCTACAGAACTGGTCTGCCATCGCCGCGTTCTGGGCAGAGTCTTTACAAGATGGGTGACCACCCAGCTATTATCAGTACTCTTCAGGGATTGTCTGCTTGGCATCAGGACTTGTGATATGCACCTGCTGTGCTCATATGACCATGGCTTCACGTGACCCTGATCAGGGGGCTAAGCAGGTGCTACACCTTGCCCAAGAGTGACCTGCAGGCTAGTGGAGGGAAGGAATGCCTTACACCTCCTTTGGTGGAGACGTATCTCCACCCCACCACTCAAGCTGAAATTAGTAGTCATAGAACACAACAATACAGAAGCAGGCCTTTCAGCCAATCTAGTCCATGCTGAACGGTTATTCTGCCTAGACCCATCGACTCACATCTGGACCATGGACCTCCATGTACTTATCCAAGCTACCCTTAAATGTTGAAATCAGACCCCCATCTTCCTCTGGCAGCTCGTTCCACACTCACACTGCCATCTAAATGAAGAAATCTCCCCTCAAGATTCCCTTAAATATCTCACCTTTCACCCTTAAACTATGACCTCTAGATCTAGTCTCACGCGGCCTCAGTGGAAAAAGCCTGCTTACATTAACCCTATCTTAATCTTTGATATGTACATATTAGTTCCCTTTCTGCACTTCAATCCCGAGTGCATGATGGAATTTGGAATAACAAGTAATGTGGCAAAATGAGAATGAAAAAAGACCAACATTTCTACATTGCTACATTGCCTTTCACAGTGTTTGACTTCCCAAAACACTTTATGGCCCCTGAAGTACATTTGAGTGTGTTCATTGACCTAACTGGGGGGGTGGAGTGGCGGATGGATAAAGCTCCCTGGAGCTGGACAGGAGTGAAGATAAAATTTGGCCTCTATTCAATTAAATTAATAGAAATTAGTTTCCAGTTCCCTGAGAATCTGATGAACTCTTGCGTAATTGAGCCTTCCAAATATTTCAGACACATTCCGACAAGCTCAGGCATAAGCCTTTGTGCTGCTTCCACCTCATAATGCTCTTTACTGAACCATGAACAGCCTTGGTTGTTTGTCAGTCTTTATTTACAGTATCTGCAGCTTTTCATAAATTCTATCATATTTCTTTATTTTCCTGTAGTGCCTGCAGGAAATTGAATCTCAAGGTAGTATTTTATGGTAATATATACATACTTGGATAATAAATTTACTTTGAATTTGGTCTGCAAAACCGATTCAAACTTCTGTAAATCAGAAATCTTTATCTTCTGAATTGTCATCACTCTCACTTGTGAGGTTCAGGCTTTCGACGCAAAGGCAGCTTTTCCCCTCAAATCCCTGTTAAAATTCCTTCCACTCACCTTCTCCCTTTGATACTCCTACCATGCGACAAAGAGTCTAATTATAAAAACAGATATAGTTTATATAAAAATATATATCCTCTTACAATTTTGTATAGGTTAGCCCTTATCCTCCTTCACTCCGAGGAAAACAAACCATCCTATGCAATCTCTCCTCATAATAAAAGTCCCCCATCATTATAAAATTTCCCCCATCCAGGCAGCATCTTGGTAAATCTCCTCTGAACTCACTCTGTAGCTCATCCACCACAAATGCACACAGTACTTCAAGTGAGGTCTAGCTAGTGGTTTGTGACATTACAGCATAATGTCCCAGCTTCTTAGTCCTAATGAAGGGTCTCATCCCAAAATATCAGCTGGTTATTTCCCTCCATGGATGCTGCCTGACCTGCTCAGTTCCTCCTGGGTATTTAGATTAGATTAGATTATGAGGACACGCAGTCCTCTTTTATTGTCTTTTAGTAATGCTTGCATTAAGAAATGATACAATTTGTTCCTTCAGAATGATATCACAGAAACACAAGACAGACCAAGACTAAAAAAGCTGACAAAAACCACATAATTATAACATATAGTTACAACAGTGCAAAGCAATACCACAATGATCAATTAACCTAACAATGGGCACGTCTTTGGACTGTGGGAGGAAACCAGAGCACCTTGAGGAAACCCACGTGGCCACAGGGAGAATGTACAAACTCCTTACAGGACAGTGGCGGGAATTGAACCTGGGTCGCCTGTTCTCTAAAGTGTTGTGCTAACTACTATGCTACCATGGGCACGGTAAAAAAGAAGTCTCAAAGTCTCTCGAAAGTCCCATCATCTCACGCAGACGGTTGAAGGGAGAAACTCTCCCTGCCATGAGCTTCCAGCGCCGCAAACTTGCCGATGCAGCATCCTGGAAGCAGCCGACCACAGACCGACTCTGAGTCCATACGAAAACTTTGAGCCTCCGACCAGCCCTCCGACACCGAGCACCGAGCACCATCTCTGCCGAGCGCTTCGACCCCGACCCTGGCAACAGACAATAGGCAAAGCCGGGGATCTGGGGCCTTCCCCTCCGGAGATTCTCGATTGCACAGTAGCAGTGGCAGCGAAGCAGGCATTTCAGAAGTTTCTCCAGATATTCCTCCGTGCTTCTTTGCGTCTGTCTCCATCAAATCAGGATTGTGCACGGCCTCCTTCTTCACAAATACGATATCATTTGGAGCGGCCGCGCACACTGCGTCACGCCGCCATCTTCTCTTCCCCTCTGTGTGTTGCTCAATATTTCCAGCATCTGCAGAGTAGCTTGTGTTCCAATTTCTCTATTCTATACCACTATTTATTTATTGATTTATTTATTTATTGAGATACACCGTGGAGTTGGCCCTTCGAGCCACGCTGCCTAGCAACCCCAGATTCAACCCTAACCTAATCATGGGACAATTTATAATGATCGATTAACCTAACAATGGGCACGTCTTTGGACTGTGGGAGGAAACCAGAGCACCTTGAGGAAACCCACGTGGCCACAGGGAGAATGTACAAACTCCTTACAGGACAGTGGCGGGAATTGAACCTGGGTCGCCTGTACTCTAAAGTGTTGTGCTAACTGCTATGCTACCGTAAGCACGCCATATGCCATTCTTACTGCCCTAGCTAAGAGCAAACAGGTTTCTTGTGCGCTGCCACAGAGGCCAAGTAATTGGGCGTATTTAAAGCGGAAGTTGCTAAGTTCTTTATTAGTAATGGTGTCAAAGATTACAGGTATAAGGCAGGAAAGTCGGTTTGAGAGGAAAAATAATTCAGTCATAATTGAGTGGCGAGCAGACTTGAAGGGCCAGATGGCCTAATTCTGCTCCTGTGCCTTAGGGTTCCCATCTAAAACCTGAGGTGGGAAAATTGACTGCATATTATTCTTCATGTCTCCTTAAAGAATTCTGCTCAGCAGCCCTGATGAAGGGTCTCGGCACAAAGCGTCGACTGTTTATTCCCGTCCATAGAAGCTACCTGACCTGCTGAGCTCCTCCGGCACATTGTGTGTATCGTTCCAGATTTCCAGCATCTGCAGTATCTCGTGTGTCTGTGTTCTGCTCTGATAATCTCTTGGTAAACTTCCTCTGCATTCCTTTTGGTTTATTTTTGGTTTATTTGTGTGATAAATGAAACATCTCTTCATGTCTGATCTGGATTAAGAAAAAGAAAAAATATTGAGTTGTATTGGAAAAATTATTCTAAAATACCCATGCATTTTGCACCTTATTAGAATGAATATCAAGTCCAACTCATCAGGTAAAATAATACGCACATGTAGCCTAAATGAAATAGATGAATTGGTATTTCTGTCAAATAGCTGGCAGGGGTAATTGACACTGAGTCTGTCTGTATCCATTTTGCTGGATAGATATTTTTTCCTTCAGTGAAAGACTTTTATCCCCAAAGAAATCTGAAGCATTTCCTAACTGCTGGCCCAAATCTTCGACAACTTGGCAGAGGGTGATAGGTGGCCCCAGAAAAAAGGGAGGAAGTCAGCTACTTTATGAAAATCTTGATGGTTGGACTGCCTCAATCCAGCATTTAGTAAAATGTTTTCTGTGATTGATTAGAAATAAATTGGAAATGGTAGGGCATAAAATGGTTAGTGCATGGAATGAAAATTCATCCATGTGATGCAGCGATTTTTCAGAAATTAATACTTATTGGATACAATTATTTTCTTTCAACTTCTGCCATAAACATATCACAAGATTGATTCAGATAAAGAAGAGCCTTTCAGTCTATTTGACACAGCAAATAAAAAATCTAAATTTCCTCTGGCCCCGGCAGTGAATCAAAATGTCAGCAGAGAAGCACCAGGGTAAAGACAAGGAGATGTACGGTTCTTGTGACTTCTTTATGGAATTTTAAATTTCATTTCCCCCATCTGATTCTCCCTTTCGGCCTAGCACAAAAGGTCATGACAAGTATCCATGGGCATCCTGAGCCTGTTGTGTTCGGGCAGCAATGGAGAATATCTAAATGTTCTGCTTAGTAGTATTCTGAATCCAGTCCTATATTGAAATATGTATACTTTTAAAACAGGAATGCAAGCTGTTTCGACTTCTGTAGCCCATCCACTTTAATGTACAATGTGCTGTGAATTCAGGGATGTGCTTCTATACATCACTGTTGTAACACATGATTATTTGAGTTACTGTCAGCTTGAATCAGTCTGGCCATTTTCCTCTGACCTCTCTCATTAACAAGACATTTCCACCCTTAGAATTGCAACTTCTTGATGTTGTTTGATTTTCATGCCATCATCTGTAAACTCTTGTGCATGAAAATCCCAGGAGATCAGCAGTTGTACTACCCCTCAACCAACAGGCTCTTGAACAAAAGGGGATAGCTGTACTAATCTATTGAGATGTTCCCACAACCAATGATCAAACTTAAGGACTCGTTATCTTGTTATTTCAAGTTCTCATTATTTATTGTTATTTATTTATATTTGCTTCTGCACAGTTTGTTGTCTTCTGCACTCTGGTTGATCTTTCATTGATCCTGTTATAGCAACTATTCAATAAATTTGCTGAGTATGCCTGCAGGAAAATGAGTCTTGGGGTTGTATATGGTGACATATATGTACTCTGATAATAAAATTTACTTTGACTTTGGGGAGGGGAGGGAGGGGAGTCGACATTCCCTCCCCTCCCTTGACTTTGAGTTTTTGAGATACTCAAGCCACACTGTCTGACACCAACAATCAAAGTCACTTAGATCACACTTTTCCCCATTCTGATGATTGGTCTGAACAACAACTGAACCTCTTGGCTGTGCCTGCATGCTTTTATGCATGGAGTTGCTGCCACATGATTGGCTGATTAGATGTTTACATTAATGAACAGGTGCACAGTACGTGGCGACGTGGCCACTGAGTGTATGTATGTACACGCCCATTTGCACCCATTATAACAACAAGCATGCAGGTTTACTTTTCCTCTTGGTAAGGATGCACTAAATGTTATTCTAGTGTCCATAGTTACTAACGTAACACAAGCTAAATAATTAAAGCAGGTGAAAAATAAAGAAGTGCATGCTGGAAATCTAAAAATAAAAGCAGAAAATGCTCGAAAACTTCAGCAGGTCAAGCTGCAACTCTGGAAGGTGAACCAGTGTCAATGCTTCAGGATGAAACCCCTTTGTTAGAAAGTGCTGGAGTGGACCTTAAACCTGTCACCCCCTGCCCTGAACACAAGGTGTATTAATTTCCACTGAGCTGCAGCTGGCTCAGTGGACAGACTGGGAGCTGGAAGTGTGAGCCGCCACCATGCTCAATGTTTTACGACAGCTCAGGACAAGCAACTAATAGGTACAGAATTTTTTGTAGCTCAACATTACATGGCAAATTGGGAGTGATCTAGAAACATAGAAAACCTACAGCACAGTACAGGCCCTTCGGCCCACAAAGCTGTGCTGACTATCTAGGCTTACCATAGCCCTCTATTTTTCCAAGCTCCATGTATCCATCCAGGAGTCTCTTAAAAGACCCTATTATTTCCACCTCCACCACCGCCGCCGGCAGCCCATTCCACGCACTCACCACTCTCTGCGTAAAAAACGTACTCCTGACATCTTTACCTACTTCCAAGCACCTTAAAACTGTGCCCTCTCGTGCTAGCCATTTCAGCCCCGGGAAAAAGCCTCTGACTATCCACACGATCAATGCCTCTCATCATCTTATACACCTATATATTAATTTGTTTGAATGCCTTAATCATTTCCGTTTGCTCTTTTTGGAAGCAAGTCTATAGCTAAAACACTAACTCCTGGGATAAAGCAGACATCCCATCTGGACGGTATCCGCGAGGCCCCCCCCTGGCTTCCCATGTCAATTCCAAGATCTCCAGTCTGTTTGAACAAAGTTGTAACGAACATTATATTTGCTATCGCAGATAACCTTCCAAACACTTGTTGATTTTCCCCTGAAGGAACAAAGGGAAAATGTGAACCCGCACAATTATATTAACCTGTTGTTTTTGAAAACGCTGAGTGAGCATTCAAAAAGTGAGCTTGTGTAGTGCATGGCCAGTTAGCCCTGGTAACCTTACCTCATTCCAAGCCATGGGCTCAGTTCTAAACAGAGAGCTCGTAAGCTCAACTGACAGACGCTTCTTATAATCTTGTGGTTTGTCTTCTGACACACGGAACAGCACAGCTGCAGCATGGGTAGCAACATTTTACTTTACTACAGGCAGACCAGACGTATTGTCAAGCATCCTCACTCTGTCCACCACAAAAGGTGGGCTTTCCTATTCTATTTCCCATTCCCATTCCCATTCCGCTGCCAGTCCACGGCCTCCCCTACTGCCAAGATGAATCCACTCTTAGGTTGGAGGAGCAATACCTCATATTCCATCTGGGTAGCTTCCAACCTAATGGCATGAACTTCGATTTCTCTAGCTTCCTAAGAGGGAGTAATTTCATCTCATTCCCCTTTTTCCTCATTTTCTATTCACTAATTTGGCTCCCCTCTTACCACTTCTCTTCTCCTCACCTGCTCATCACCTCCCTCTGGTGGTCCCCCTCATTCCCTTTCTCCCATGGTCCACACTCCTCCTCTGTCAGATTCCTTCTTTTACAGCCCTTCACCTCTTTTATCCATCACCTCCCAGCTTCTCGCTTCATCCCTCCTCCTCCTTCCCCTTCATCTGGTTTCACCTATCGCCAGCCAGCTTGTATTTCACCCCCTTCCCCCACCTTCTAATTATGGCTTCAGCCCCATTCCTGTCTAGTCCTAGTGAAGGGTCTCGGCCCGAAAAGTCATCTGTTTATTCCTGTCTGTATACTGTATGCTGCTTGACCTGATGAGTTTCTTCGGCAATTTGTATTTTAACCTGGATTTCCAGCATCTGCAGAATCTCTTATCTTTGTTTTTACTTTTGCAGTTCAAATGTTATTTACTCTTTAACACCATTACCCTTTTCTGTCTTGTACGGCAAAGATGCAACTAATTAGTAATTAGCACTATCTATTTCTCTCCTTGCAACCAGTGGCTGTTTCTGACTGAGTTTAGCTGGTCCTTACAACGTTTATTATGGAAATATATGCATTCAAGAATTTGCATGCTAGGTTTCATTAGAAATTAGAATTTTCTTATCTTGTGAAGGTGTTGCAATGGAATTAAAATTATCTGTGTGTTGCTTCTCCATTTGGACACTTAGAGCAACATCTGAATGCAATATGTTTATAAAATGAATATTCTGAATGTGCTTCCACCAACTTATTACTACTAGACAGAAAAGGAAACTACTAGGGAGCTTTATCCCAAGAAAACTGTTATATTCTCTCTACTTGATTTCAAACTGAGACTTTAAAAAAAAAGGAACAAAAAGGTGCCTTAAATAATACATAGAATAATTTCACAGAAAGCTGCTTCTAGCCATTGCTCCATTTTCCCACAAGGCCCACTGTGAAAATTTAATTGGACAAACACTTAGCTGCCTCACTTCTGTGTCCATATAATCAATATTACCTGTCAGCTCTGTGTTCTTTGTAATTAACATGTCTCCCATGGTAGAGGCAATTCATCTACCTTTTCTTTAAAAGAGACCAATGAATCTATTCTAGTTTTCTGCAAAGGTTCTGTACATTATTGTTTTCAGAGGGTGAACTAAATGAAGATCAAGGCATTGTGTTCATCGATCACCATTGTTCAGTCATCTCTACCCAGGCATGGTCAAACTGTTGGAGGTTAATAATGTGAATCATCCCTGGCCCATGACACCATCACAGGTGATCTTCAGGGCAGAGGCCCAAGTTCAAACATCTTCAGATGCTTTTTCAATGATCTTCCATCCATCATTAAGTCTGAAGTGGGGATATTCACTGATGCTTTGCTCCCACAACATGACCTCATTAATGACCATTTGCAACAGGGGAGATTTGAATCGTTATCACAAGAGATTCTGCAGACTCTGGAAATCTTGAGCCACACACACACACAAAGTGCCGGAGGAACTCAGCAGGTCAAGCAACATCTATAGAGGAGAATAAACAGTTGACGTTTCGGGTTGAGACCTTTCATCAGGAATGGAAAGAAAGGGGGCAGAAGCCAGAATAAGGTGGGAGAGGGGATGGTGCACAAACAGATAGATGATAGGTGAGATCAAGCGAGGGTGAAGGTAGATGGGTTTCCACATCTACAAAATCTTATGTTTATAATTTACTGCTTCACTGTGAAGCCTCTTTAATTCCTCTTTTTAATGGGAGTTCAGTGAGACCATCCCTCACTGCTCCTCCTCAAATTCTTCGCCGATGTACTCACCCAAATTCACTACCACAGCCATGTATCACGTAGCAGTTTCTTACTTCACCCACCTCTCTCCTACTCACCCACCGTCCCGCTCAGCTGGACTCACCTATGACCTGCCGTGCTGTGCGCAGTCGCACTTCCCCACACCTCTTATTCTGGCTTCAGCTCTGTTGTTTGTTTAATATTTCAGTAGTATTTAGTCATAGTCATAGTCATACTTTATTGATCCAGGGGGAAATTGCTTTTCTTTACAGTTGCACTATAAATAATAAATAGTAATAAAACCATAAATAGTTAAATAGTAATATGTAAATTATGCCAGGAAATTATGAAATAAGTCCAGGACCAGCCTATTGGCTCAGGGTGTCTGACCCTCCAAGGGAGGAGTTGTGAAGTTTGATGGCCACAGACAGGAATG
The DNA here is from genome assembly GCF_963921235.1 of Mobula hypostoma. NCBI lineage: Eukaryota > Metazoa > Chordata > Chondrichthyes > Myliobatiformes > Myliobatidae > Mobula > Mobula hypostoma. The sequence goes on from NC_086105.1 coordinate 132,657,990, forward strand.
ACTTCCTATGACGCTCTGTGTTGCATCTCGGTGGAATGAGTCTCTGGCTGAATGTACTCCTGTGCCCACCCAGTTCATTATGTAGTGGATGGGAGACATTGACCAAGATGGCATGCAACTTGGACAGCATCCTCTTTTCAGACACCACCGTGAGAGAGTCCAGTTCCATCCCCACAACATCACTGGCCTTACGAATGAGTTTGTTGATTCTATCGGTGTCTGCTACCCTCAGCCTACTGCCCCAGCACACAACAGCAAAGATGATAGCACTGGCCACCACAGACTCGTAGAACAGTCTGAGAACAATATTTGAGTAATATTGTGAATATATTGTTTGATTAAGTGTTCTTGTTTGTTTTTTTTTGTAATTCAAACTTTATTATTATTTATTCTTATTTTACAAAGCAGCACAGCATATCACAGAGCAGATACAGTACAGCATATTTACACAGCCATCCCATGGCAGGAAAACAAACAAGTTCTAATTTAAGTTTAAATTAACATACAACCAAAATTGATCCCTCGCGTCTTGCACTTTTCCCTCACTGTTAATTCTTCCCAACATGTCTTCATATGATGAAATCTTAATCATTTCCTCAGTTCATTCCTTCACAGTGGGACATCTGGGTTTTTTCCAGCTTTGCAATATAATTCTTGCGGCTGTGATGACCCACCTTTAAAACAGTAAATTTGTCATTGTTTACATTAGGTATCATTGTCCTATCACCCAGGAGACAAAGCCATGGGCAGTGTGGAACCTGACCAATTCCCCAACAAATCAAGAACTTACACCAAAATGGACGAACCATGGAACACTCCCAAATCATGTTAAAATATGTACCCACCTCATTTTCACATTTCCAGCATAAATTATTATCAACAATCCCCATTTTGTAGAGTCTAGTTGGTGTCCAATAATATCTGTGTACTATCATATACTGAATAAATTTCCCTCTCGCTTCCCTAATATGTCTACCCACACTTGATAAAATATTTAACCACTCATTATCTTCAATATCGCTTCCAAGGTCCTTCTGCCATACTACTTTGAGATTGTTACACGGTTCACCCACAGAGTGCTTGAACATTTTATAAAACACTGATGCTTTATGAACTTCCTGTAGTAATGTAAAGTATTCAGTTAAAGAGTTACTTTGTGGGTCACCGTTTTTGAATATGCTACTAACGCAATGTCTTATTTGTAAATACTTCCAAAACTTCCCTTTATCTACAAAGTTATATTTCCTCTGCAAATCCACATATGTCATAAAAATCCCATTCTCATAGAGATCAGCTACTGTATTTACACCTTTAATCTTCCATTCTTCCCAGTACACCATTGACATATTGCTTGTTTAAATAATTCGTAATGTGTTAAGTGTAAAAAGAAGTGAAATGCATGCATCATGATGCGACTACATGATATGTTGTTGCCTCACCTAAAGCGAAAAACTAAGCTAGAATCACATTTTGGACTCCCGCCTTTTCCTTTTAATTAATCTTTTGCGTTGAAGTTACAAAATACGACCGTGGCAATGAGCAAGTTTTAAATGAATGCGAGGTGACTGTTGAAGTCCAGTGAGACATTCGAGTTTTAAAAAAAAGTGCAGCCAAATGTACGAGTAAAAAAAGGGGATTCCATTTCGGCGTATATGTCTGAGTCGAAGAGATTGTCTGAACATTGTCAGTTCAATGATGGCCTGAATGATGAACTGAAAGATCATTTAGTTTGTGGAATCTTACAAGAAAGTATTCAAAAACGGCTCCTAACTGAAACGCAACATACATTTAAAAGAGCAGCTGAAATAGCTGTAGCAATGGAAACAGCAGACAGAGACACATTTTACTTGCAGTCTGGAACGAAAGTGAGCGTGTAGAAAATTGCAACATCTAAACAGAAACCTGCCTGGCCAAACAAATTGTGTTACTGTTGTGGCAGGAGCTCACATAACCAGACCAATGCAGGTTTAAAGATGAAGTTTGCAGAAAATGCAACAAATTAGGCCACATACAAAGAGCATGCCGGGCAGACAAAAATAAATGGACTGCACAGGGAAGAGAAAAAGATAAAAATTCATGTTGCAGTTTCAAAAAGAGCACTAATCTGTATACTGTTGATGAGCAATCTGCTAATGATGAGAGTGACGCAGGACTGATTACACTTGAGATTTACCATGTGAAAACTAACAATAGACAAGCAATATGACTTACACCAGAAAGGAACAGTAATCAGGAAATTTATTAAAATTGAATTGTACACTGGTTTGGCTGTTTCAGTCATTCTAAAAATGAGTTGGAACGGCATTTTAAAGGTACTGAACTGAAGGCTCCAGATAACCAACTAAGACATCTTCCACTTAACGTTTATCCTAATTTTGGTTTTGAAACTGTTGGAGCCTAGGACTTAAAGTCTGTAGTTCGATCGAGTAATCTGGCACTCTACTGTCCCTGAGAAAACTCCAGGAGAGAAATGCGAGCATGAGCTACCACGAGAACTTCAGAGATGCCATGAGGGGCCATGATCAACTACGTTTCTTGCCAATTAAAGCATCAAGGTAGATTGAAACATTGAGGCAATTGCAGAGGAAAGTGAGCGGTTCTTGGAGAGGCCACTGGTTCGAGTTGCTTTCCTCGGATAGGCTGCTTGATCGAGTTGTTTTCCCTGGAGAGGCCGCTGGTTCATGTCACTGCCCCTGGAGAGTGTTGCTTTCCTCAGAAAGATTGCTGGTTCAAATGGCTTTCCTGGGGAAGGCCGCTGGTTCATGTCACTTTCCTCAGAGTCTGTTGGTTTGATTCGCTTTCCCGGGAAAGGCCGCTGGTTCATGTCACTTTCCTTGGAGAGGCCACTGGTTCGAGTTGCTTTCCTGGGAAAGGCCGCTGGTTCGAGTCACTTTCCTTGGAGAGGCCACTGGTTCGAGTTGCTTTCCTGGGAAAGGCCGCTGGTTCGAGTCACTTTCCTTGGAGAGGCCACTGGTTCGAGTTGCTTTCCTGGGAAAGGCTGCTGGTTTGAGTTGCTTTCCTGGGAAAGGCTGCTGGTTCGAGTTGCTTTCCTGGGAAAGGCCGCTGGTTCGAGTCACTTTCCTTGGAGAGGCCACTGGTTCGAGTTGCTTTCCTGGGAAAGGCTGCTGGTTCGAGTTGCTTTCCTGGGAAAGGCTGCTGGTTCGAGTTGCTTTCCTGGGAAAGGCTGCTGGTTCGAGTTGCTTTCCTGGGAAAGGCCGCTGGTTCGAGTCACTTTCCTTGAAGAGGCCACTGGTTCGAGTTCTGCCACTGGAGGGGCCACTGAATCCCAATGCTCTCGGAGATGTTATCGAAATTCTGAAATTTATGGATTGGACTATAGTTCAAACTAACTATAGTTCATATTGGCTTCTGAAGTTCTTTTTTTTAATGTTCTTTTTTTGTTGCTGATTGGTGGGGATTTTGTCTATCTGTTAGTTTTGGGCTGAGGGAGGGGTTGGGGGTGTTTGGAGCTTGTGAGTTTCTTGTTTCTTTTTATTTTCATGTGTGGGAGATGGATGTCTTTCTTTCAATTATTTGTATAGTTTTCTGTATTTTCTGGCTATCTGGAGAAGACAAATTTCAGAGTTGTATTCTGCATACATACTTCAATAAAAAAATGAACCTTTGAAGAACTTATCCAAGAGAAAAGAGAACTCCCCTGGGAATGACATTTGTAACAGTGAAATACAAAAAACCAACAAGTCACATTGGGTTTGTATGTGGTAAAAACAGGAGGGCCAGCATTGTGGCGATGTGATTGGCTGAGACAACTATAACTTGATTGGAGACCCATCCACTATTTGCATGCCACATCCCCGATAGTAAACTGAAAGTGAATTGGGAAATGTACAGGATGATACCACAGCAATAATCGAGGATGGCACTGGAAAACTCAAATGTATCAAGGGTAAAATGAAATTTCTGCATCCAAGTTTTACAAAACCTGTCTGGTTCCTTATACCATCTGTGATAAAGTAGTCAATGAGCTAGATTGCATGGAGGCTGAAGGAATTCATTCTAAGGTTGAGTGGAGCCCATGAGCAACACCACTATTCCCAGTAGCCAAGAAGAATGGGTCTGTCCGGTTCTGTGGTGATATTAAGGTCACCATCAACCCAGTACTGAAAGAAGATCAATACCCTCTGCCCTGGATAGAGGATATCTTTGCAAACCTTTCTGGAGGAAAACACTTCAGCAAAGTGGACTGAGCTGACACCTACCTGCAGATGGAGATGGAAGAAGAGTCCAAAGTGTTTCTCACCATAAACACCCTCAAAGGGCCTTATCACTATAATAGGCTTATTCTTGAATTAGTATTTGCATCTGCACCTACACTCTGGCAGATAGCTGTGGACCAGGTCCTGCAAGGCTGTCCAGGCACTCGAGTGTTAGCTGGATGACATCATTGTTACCGGTAAGGATGACAAAGAACATCTCCAAAATCTCAAGATAAGTGTTAAAAAGTTCAGAAGATTATGGGCTCAGAGCACTATGCAACGAGTGTGAATTCTTTAAACCAAGTATCATTTACTGTGGTCACACTATTGACGCCCAAAGATTACACAAGTGTGCTGGGGAAACTCAAACAGTGGCAGATACCCCAGGGCCAAAGGGCGTGTCACAGTCGCAGTTCTTTTTAGGGTTGTCAATCACTATAACAGGCTCCTGCCAAACCTGGCTACTGTGCTCCACCCCTTGAACTCATTACTACGGAGCAGGAGGAAATGCCAATGGACAAAGCAGTGTGAGGTGGCTTTCGAAAAGGCAAAGTGATTGCAGGCACTGTACTCTCACGTTACGATCCACATTGTCTAGTGAAGCTTGCCATGCACTTTTCAAGATGCTAACACTTCTAGAAGAAGGGTGCCCAGAGTTGTCAGAAACACTGCCTGCAGAATCAGAGTCCACTCCTACGGCCAGCACAGAGGAGGCCGCAGAACCTGAGGTTGTTTCACAGTCACAAGTCTCACCAGCCAAGCAGGGTGCTCCCCCTTGTCAGGAGAAACGTTATCCCACAAGAGTAAGAAATCCTTCACTGTGATTAAATCTATAGGCCTGAATAGGACAAATTAAAATTTACTATGCTGTGGATGTCTCTATAGTAATTGTATGATATATTATACTATGCATATGTATTGTGATGCATTCTATGTTGAGATGGAGTTTATAGCTAAGCAGGGAGAAGTGTCGTCTATTTAATATTTCAGTAATATTTGAGCAATCTTGTGTATTTATATTGCTTGATTAAGTATTCTTGTTCATTTAAATAATTAATTATGGGTTAGATGTAAAAATAAATGAAATGCATACAGGATGATGCAACCTCGTGATATGCGTGCTTCTTGCCTAAAGTTAAAAAAGCTAAGTTAGACTCGTATCTCAAACTCCCGTCTTTTCCTTTTGATTAGTTTAATGCTTTGGAGTTACAAAACATAACAGGCTCCCTTGCTTTTCAATCCTGATGAAGGATCTCGGACTGAAACGTCGACTCTTTATTTCCCTCCGTTGATGTTCCCTGACTTGCATTTTGTGTATGTTGAACAGATTCTCAACATGTTATCCTAGAATCCTATATTTTAACACTGCCTTAACCCATTAATTTTAATTATTAATTTATCTTTAAAAGACAGTTGCTTCAGTTTGCGCTGAACTGACTCTGTTGCTGTGGCCTGCAGCCACCGGCTCTCGTCTCAGTGCTGAACTGGTTCCATGGCTCTGGCCTCACTTTCAGGGACTCTGCGGTTAACGTTCTGTGTGTTATTTGTTTACTTTTTTTATTGTTTGTACCATTTGTTCTTTTTGTTTTGCACATTGAGTGTTTGACAGTCTTTGTCGTGTCTTTTTAATGGGTTCTATTGAGTTTCTTTGTTTTGTGGCTGGCTGCAAGATGATGAATTGCAGGGTTGTATACAGTATCGATACTTAAATAATAAATGAGCTTGGAACTTGAGTGCTGTCAGGCATGAGAAGAAATGTCTGAGTAAGTTAATTGTTCTGTATGGCACAGAGAAACCCAGTGAAATAATAAATAGGTTTTCTTCTGAAGTATGAACAGATTAACTGATAGACTAAGACATAAAAATACTGCCATTGATGAATATTTCCAGAGTATGTCTTCCACATTAAAGTAACTGAAATGATATTCAAAGAACATCACTTGAGATTATCCACAATGGCTTGCTGTCAAATGCCCCCTATAACCCCTGCTGCAGATGGACAGAAATCTCCAGGAAACCATGCAAACAATCACTTGTGAAATTTTCTCCAATCTCCTAGCAAGGCTGTAGCTGGAGATTGGGGGCAGTGCCTGTTAAATTTCCAGAGTTTATAGACTTGCTCATCAACAAAACATCATTTCAGTTCCATTAAGGACAAATATCCTTTTCCTCAGAGTCTTCCCAGCTTTACAGATATTCCCTCCATTTGTCTCTCCTGTCACCAGTTAACTCTGCAGCAAGTAACACCTATTTGTCCAAAATGTAAAATCCCGTCTTCTCACATTTCAGTTACATTTAGAACAGAGAAAAAGCCCTTGTAAAAATTCAGTCTTGGAGGTACAGCATACACTGTCGGTAACATATAAAGTACACTGATGGGAGTAAACAACAAAGGTATTCTATAATATTGGAGACTTTTTAAAACTCTAATACTGTTATCCTTTAAAGTGCAGAATTTAGATTCAGCCTATGCTCTAAAAAATTTCATAATTTTAGTGACTTTGTCCCTTAATGATTTATTAAATTATGAAAGGGAATTTTGCATTTTCATAGTATATGCACTGACATATACTGTAGGTGCTCGGGTTTTTGCACAAGCAATTGAGCATTGGAACTTATTGTTCCAGTGTTATTGTTCATCTAGTTTGGAGTTACATTCAGATCTCATGGATTAGAGAATCAAGACCATCATGTCACACTTTGAATGTTTGAATTATTCCCAGTTGGTAATTGGCCCATTATTGCCACGTGTCGTGAGATGCATTGGAAAACTTTTGTTTTTCAGGCCAGCCACACAGATCAAGACACAGGTACACTAAGATAGAACAAAGAGAAAGGAATTGACAGAAAACATAATATTGGGTTCAAGTTACCATGGAAGAGAAAATGCTGTACATATAGACAAATACAATGCAAGGGCCACAGTGAGGTAGACTGAGAGATCAAGCCTTCATCTTTGTCGTCCAAGAGGTCCATTCAATAGTCTTAGAACAGCAAGATAGAAGTTGTCATTTAGACTGGTGGTGCACTTTTTAAAATTTTGGTATCTTCTTCTGGATGGAATGTGGGAGAAGAGAGAATAACTGTGGACGGAGGAGGCTTTGAATATGTTGTCTACTTACCTGAGGCAGCAGGGAGTTGAAGTCCTATTTGGGATCAATACTTCTTTTGAGTGCTCTTGAACTCTCACTAGATTTCTAGGTTCATTCTTCAGAAATATGAGGAGAACAGACCAACCACACCAGTGCAGTGTTAAGGGAGTGGTGCACAGATAGCAGCAATACCTTCCAGATGACCCAAAGGGTGAACGTTTCCCATGGATATATGAAAATGGAGAATTAAGATCAGCCAGAGTCCTATTAAGGGGAAGAACAAGTTAAGGGAGCTGAGTGGCCTATTCCTAATGCACGTGGTTGTATACAATACTGAAATGACACCACATCTGCTCTCTCAAATGGATGTACAGGTTCCTACAGATTAACTTCGAGTAGGAGTGTCACTGTTCTTCCAGCTGTCCTGGTCAATTGGTCACCAATCGTTGCTGGAAGCAACTGTCTGTTTATTGTTTTGTTACTGTTTGTGTGATGGTTAACGGAATCAGGTTTATGTCATTGAAATATTTCATGAAATTTGTTGTTTTGCAGCAGTAAAATAGTGAGGTAGTGTTCACGTGTTCATAAACCAATCAGAAATTTGATGGTGGAAGGGAAGAAGCTGCTCCTAAAACATTGAGTGTGTCCTCAAGCTCCTGTACCTCCTCCCTAATGGTAGTAATGAGACGAAGACATGTCCTGGATAGGTGAGGAGTCTTAATGATAGATGCTGCCTTCTTGAGGCATTGTCTTTTGAAAATGTCTTCAAGTCATGACATAACAGATGTGAGCACACATCTTTGAGGTTATAATATTTCCCATGTTACAACAATGAATTCTTTGCTCATCAAGTGCACAGGATATCCTCAGGTCTTGTGAGGCGCTATCTAAACACAAATAATTTTCTCCCTGATGTAGTTCCCTTGTAATGGGGCACAAACATTGAATTTATCCAGAGAAGTAGCCATATCTTTCAGGTGGTAAGAAAGGCAAATGCAATGTTAGCATTCATTTTGAGAGGATTGAATATAGAAGCAAGGATGGAATGCTGAGGCTTTGTAAGGCATTGGTCAGACTGCACTTGGAGTATTGTGAACAGTTTCGGGCCCTGTATCTAAGAAAGGATGTACTGGCATTGGAGAGAACCCAGAGAAGGTTCAGGGCAATGATCCTGAGAATGAAAGGGTTAACATATGAGTAGTACTTGATGGTCCTGGGCCTGTACTCATAGGAGTTTAGAAGAATAAGGAGAATCTCAATGAAACCTATCGAATATTGGAAGGTCTAGGTTGAGTGAAAGTGGAGAGGAAGTTTCCTATAGTGTGAGAGTCTTGAACCAGAGGGCACAACCTCAGAATGGAAATGAGGAGGAATTTCTTTAGCCAGAGGGTGGTGAATCTGTGGAATTCTTTTTCACAGGTGGTTGTGGAGGCCAAGTCATTGGGTGTATTTAAAGGGGAGGTTTATAGGTTCTTGATTAGTAAATGCATCAAAGGTTATGGGGAGAGGCACATGAACGGGGCAATAAATCAACCATGATGGAATGACAGAGCAGACTCAATGGGCCAAATGGCCTAATTCTACTCCTGTGTCTTATGGTCCTTCAACATCTCCATAAAACAATGTGGTGACAACCTTTGCTTTACCCACAGTTTTAACAATTGTTTTTTTTTCTGTTCAGGTTGGTCTGTGAAGTGTACACTATCGATGCAACCATACAGACGCTGAAGCAACGTCTACAGGAGTCTCAGAATGCCCTGCAGCTGTTGGTGCAAACCAAGTCTGTGCTGGAGTATGACATCGCCGTGAAGGCCAACTCTCTCTTTATAGATCAGGAAAAATGCATGGGGATGCGCAGAACCCTTCCCAACACACCACGCCTGATTGGCTGCACTCAACTAAACGTAGGCCATTACTGCGCCCGCCCACCCCTGGAAAAGAAACCTTGCAACTGTGGTTGCAAAAATAAAAAGAAAGCAACATAAATTAATTAAAACAATGAAGCCAATGGGCTTCGGATAACTGCATGCTGTTTCAAAAAACAAGGCTTGACTATTGTGGCAAAATAAAATAAAGAAAATTAATGGTTTAACAAGAACGTTCACAGTCAGAGTGTTTGCCTCATTTGGGACATGACATTTGATATTTTCAGATGTCATTTAACTGCATAAACCTCATTCACTGTTCATCAGCATGTTATAGTGCATAAAGACACACCCTTAGCTAATTTTAAACACAAGTAATTTTGACCTTTTACAATTGCTCTCAGTGCTTTGATGCTTTCTATAAACCCGTGCCTTTGCCAGTTTCAAGAGATGATTGGACCCTAAGCATTCATTGTCACCTGGTCAAGGTCACAGTAATATTGTGGAAAGAAAGCCTTCAGCACACAGACTTACAGCATGAATGCAAGCCCCACCTCAAAGCAAATAAGGACAGGTGGAAACTGAGCCTGTGTTTTCTACCCTGATATATGGTCAGAGTTGGCCAGGGCTTACGTCCACTGTGATGAAGTGACTTTAGCAGTTGGTCATGAAGCATATCAACTCCTACCTGAGGAGTGATCTGGATCTAGTTTACCTACCATCTCAACAGGTCAACAGCAGATGCCATTTCATCGGCCCTTCACTCAACCCCAGAGCACTTGGATAACGAACTCGCAGACATCAGGACATTCTTCATCGGCTACAGCTCAGCTCAGCATTCAGCACTATCATCCCCACAAAGTTCATTGCTAAGCTCCCAAAACCCGGGCCTCGATGCCTTTCTGTGCAGCTGGATCCTCAATTTCTTCACTTGCAGATCCCAGTCAACATCTGCCACACAATCACCTTCAACACAGGTGCACCACAAGGCTGCGTGCTTAGTCCCCATCTCTACTCACTTCATACCTATGATGGTGTGGTGAAGTACAGATCGAAAATGCAATATTTAAGTTTGCTGACGACACCACTGTTGTTGACCGAATTAGAGGTGGTAGTGATGAATTGGCATATAGGAGAGAGATTGAGAATGTTGCCATAACAACATCCTTTCACTGAACATCAGCAAAACAAAGTGTTGGTTTTCGACTGCAGGAGGAAGAAGCCAGAGGTCCACGAGCCAGTCATCGTTAGGGGTGACGAGGGTCAGTAACTTTAAATTCTTTACTATTATGATATCAGAGGATCCATCCTGGAACAAGCACTTCAGTGCCATCATGAAGGAGATATGACAGCACCTCTACTTTCTTAGAAGTTTGTGTAGATTTGGCATGTCACCAAAAATGTTGACATACTTCTATAGCTGCACAGTGGAGAGTATCCTAACTGGTTGCATGATGGCCTGGTATGGAAACACCAATGCTGAGGAATGGAAAGCCTACAGAAAGCGATGGGTACAGTCCAGCCCCTTACAGACAAAATCCTCCCCACCGTTGAGCGCATTTGAATGTAGCGCTGCCATAGGAAAACAGCATTCATTGTCGAGGACTGCCACCATCTGGGCCACGCTCTCTTCTTGCTGCTGCCATTGGGCAGGAGAGAGTCTTAGGCCCCACACCACCAAGTTCAGGAACTGAACATACTATCAGGCTCCTGAACTGGTGTGGGTAACTTCACTTACCAGAACTTTGAACTGATTCCACAACCAATAGACTCACTTTCTATGAGACTACAGCTCATGTTTTCAGTATTACTTATATATTTTATTTCCACATTGGTTGTTTGTCAATTTGTGTATGTATACTATTTCAAAAATTCTATTGTATTTCTTTACTTTTCTGTAAATGCCTGCAAGAAAATGTATCTCAGGGTAGTATGTGGTGACATAAACATACTTCAATAATAAATTTACTTTGACTTTGAGGCTCGTGTTTTTTTGAGGAAAAGCTGATCAGGAAATCAAGGTCAGCTCATCTCACTTTTCATCCCTGTAAAAGGAGGGGTATTATAACTCAAGGGGAAGCTAGCTTGGTTGTGCAGATTGTGAATAGGGTGTGAATAATAAAAACGCATTTTTCTTCCTTCAACAATATAAGACCATACATTTAGCAAAAAAAAATCCTTGCTGAAACTAAATCTCTGGGTTTAGAATCACTATTGTGCCATGGCTCTGTAATTTACTCCTTTAACTGGCCATTCAATAACATTAAATTGACATAATCTCCCTGTAATTTCTTTCCAGTCTGCAGTATTGGTTGTCATACTGCTAGACTTCAGAAATAGTCAATTCTTCTATTCTCAGAGGAGGTAAATGCACTCATGTGATCCTTTTCTTGGTGTCTTGACTACATAAGTGGATTTCTATTCTTTTTCCACCATAAACATTTGTCAGGAGAATGGGGTTGAGAGGGATAATAAACCAGCCATGAAGGAATGGAGGAGCCGACTCGATGGGCCGAATGGCATATTTCTGCTCCTATATCTTGTGGTCTTACTGTGTCCATGGGAGTAGCTCAGAGGCCAGGTATTCTGCGGCAAGTGGCTCGTCTCCTGGTTCTCTAAAGCCTCTCCCCAGCCATAAGGCATGAATCAGGAGAGTGGAGGAGTACTCTCCATTAACCTGGGTAAGAGCTTCATCGATTAAAATTTATTTGATTAAAAGCAAGAGGTTTTGCAGATGCTGGAAATCCAGAGCAATATGCACAAAATGCTGGAGGAACTCAGCAGATCAGGCAGCATTTATGGAAAGGAATAAAGAGTTGACGTCTGAAGATGGGACCCTTCATCAGGACTGGAAAGAAAAGGGGAAGAAGTCAGAATAAGAAGGTGGGGGGGGGGGTGAGGTGGGGGAGTACAAGCTAGTAGATGAAGTCAGGTGAGGAGGGATGAAGTGAGAAGCCAAGAGGTGATAGGTGGAAAAGGTAAATGCCTGAAGAAGAAGGAATCTGATAGGAGAGGAAAGTGGACCATGGGAGAAAGGAAGGAGGAGGACACCAGAAGGAGGTGATGGGCAGGTGAGGAGAAGAAAAGGGGCAAGAGGGGACATAGAATGAGGAATGGAGAAAGAGAGAAAGAGGAGGGGGTGAGAAATTATTGGAAGTTGGAGAAGTTAGATTGCTGCTGTTCTTCTGAATCTCCACTATACTTGCTCTGTCTCTGCGACACTATGCACTACAGGGCATCCAGCAGCAGCTCACCAACATGAAGGGTCTTGAAGAAGGGTGTTGGCCTGAAATATTGACTGTTTATTCCTTTCCATAGGTGCTACCTGACCTGCTGAGCTCCTCCAGCATTTTGTGTGTGCAACTCTGGATTTTCAACATCTGCAGAATCTCCTGTGTTTGTAACAAATCAGCAAGTCTCCTTCAGCAGCACCTCCTTCTCGCCCGAGCTACCCAGAAGGCATGGGTAAATGGTAACACCACCTTCTCCTTGATAAATTGTCATTTCTTCAGAGTCAGAATCATAGCAGATTCATTTGTGAGGACACGTTCAGGAAGATGGTTCGAATGCTAAATAGGGAGAGACAATAATTACCACCTTGCCAGCACTCTTTCTGCAAAAATATTTGTGAATAAGGGGGCCAATGCCTCGCCTAATGGAACCTTCTGTTATAACATTAGTGAAGCTTCATTTGCTGTCTCTACAGGCAGCTAAAGTAAACATTGCTTCAACAGAACAGGTTCTATTCATTATGTTCTGTGCTTTCAACCGAATATTTGTGGAAATCATTTAAATTCAAATTTGTTTTTTTGCCAGGGCCTTTACAAAGAATGAAGTTAATCCTTCTATTTAGAGTGCATCATAAAGTTATAGGGAAGTTCCCCTTGCTGCAGATCTCAGCCTTTTTTTAACCCATCCCCAGCATCCCAGAGGAGGTTCACAATGATGATTCTGGGAATGAAGGGGTTAACATATGAGGAGTGTTTGGCAGCTTTGGGCCCATACACATTGGAATTTAGAAGAATGCGGGGGGAGGGAGGATCTCATTGAAACCTACTGAACGTTGAAAGAACGTTGTGGAGACGATGTTTCCTATGGTGGGGGCATCAGAATTAGAGGACACTGCCTCAAAATTGAGGGACGATCCTTTAGAACAGAGGTAAGGAGGGATTTTTTAGCAGGAGAGCAGCAAATCTGTGGAATGCTCTGCCACAGACTGCGGTGGAGGCCTAGTCCGTGCGTATATTTAAGGTGGAAGTTGATCGTTTCCTGATTGGTCAGGGCATCAAAAAATATGGCGAGAAGGCAGGTGTATGGGGTTGAGTGGGATCTGGGATCAGCCATGATGGAATGGCAGAGCAGACTTGATGGGCTGAATGGCCTAATTCTGCAACTATGTCTTATGGTCTTATTCCCCGAGAAATTTTAGTAGGTTTTTTTGTCTCACTGGAGGCCACAGCATTGGCCTCTTACTTCAAAGGAAAGCAAGGGTGCAAGAGTGGAGGAGGACGTTATGTTGCATATTTAATAGTTCAGTAATATGTATAAGCAACACACACAGAATGCTGGAGGAACTCAGCAGGCCAGGCAGCATCTACGGACAAGAGCAGAGTCGACGTTTTGGGCCGAGACCCTTCAGCAGAATTGGAGAGTAAAAGATTAAGAGTAGAGCTAAAAAGGGGCGGAGGAGGGGAAGAGAGAAACACAAGGTGATAGGTGAAAACAGGAAGGGGAGGGGTGAAGCAAAAAGCTGGGAAGTTGATCGGTGAAAGAGATACAGGGCTGGAGAAGGGGGAATCTGATAGGAGAGGGCAGAAAGACATGGGAGAAAGAAAAGGGGGGAGGAGCACCAGAGAGAGACGATGGGTGGGCAAGGAGATCAGGTGAGAGAGGGAAAAGGGGATGGGGAATGGCGAAGGGGAAGAGGCAGTACCAGAAGTTCAGGAACTCGATGTCCATGCCATCAGGTTGGAGGCTACCCAGATGTAATATAAACCTTGTATATACATTGTTTGATTAAGCATTCTTGTTTGCTTAAATAATTCATTATAGGTTATATGTATAAATATGTTAATTGCATCCATCATCACGCTACCACGTGATACATGCACGCCTCACTTAAAGTAAAGACGAAGTTACACCTGCACTTCAGACTGCTGTGTCTTTCTTTGAATTAGTTTAACGTTTGAAGTTACAAAACATAACAGTTACGACCAGAGAAAAGTCATCAGTTACAGTAGAATCACCTCTCTCACTCCGTTCCAGTCTCAGCAACATAGAACATCACAACACAATACAGGCCCTTAAGTCCACTACTTTGTGCCGACCTTTTAAATTGCTCTAAGACCTAACCCTTCCCTCTTACATAACCTATTTTTATATAATGTTTCTAACATTTTGAAGGAAATACTCAAGGCCTCTGTGATTTTTCTTCATGGTATTTGTGCATAGCTGGATGAACTAGCAGTAATGTAATAAAATGAAGCGTAGCACATGAACAAAGAAAGGATACGTCTTATTTTGTTGCAAAACCGGACATCCATTCTTCAATGTAAAGAGTTCTCTGACTATTTCCAGAGTGTTTTTTACAGTAGGTGCTGAAGGCAGCTTGTTAAAATGACTGATGAATATCACCGCTGAGCGCATCATCAAGGAGTGCAGCCACAACAAAAGCAGGAAAGACCCCCCACCATCCAGCCCCTGGTCTATTCTCGCTGCTGCCATCAGGAAAGAGGTACAGGAGCCTTAGGTCCCACACCAGAAGGTTCGGGAATAGTGAACCATCAGGCTCCTGAACCAGTGTGGATAACTTCATTCACCTCAACTCTGAAATGGTTCCACAACTTATGTACACACACTCAATGACTCCACAACTCCTGTGCTCAGTATTATTTATTTATTATTATTAATTTCACATTTTCACAGTTTGCCTTCTTTTCTACATTGGCTCCTTGTCAGTCTTGGTTCACCTGTAGTTTTTCATTGATTCTATTGT
This sequence comes from Mobula hypostoma, assembly GCF_963921235.1. Lineage (NCBI taxonomy): Eukaryota > Metazoa > Chordata > Chondrichthyes > Myliobatiformes > Myliobatidae > Mobula > Mobula hypostoma. Next base: position 132,673,159 of record NC_086105.1, read on the forward strand.
ACTTCTTTGTCCTGTCGTTATTGCCTGCAAGAAAACGAATCTCAAGATAGTATATGGTGATGGATACGTACTTTGATAACACATTTACTTTGAAGCTTTGAAATCATGCATCTTGGAAGTGTGAACATTTTCTGCTCTAATATTTAATTGATTGCTCTCAGTTAATAACCCTGCAAGGCCTCTTGGCCCTTCCACGGTGTTACACAGTTGATTGCCATATTATGGTATTCTATACCTCCCTGAAGTTCTTGCAGGGAGAATCACTCAAAGATTAAACTATCTGGAGTTCATTGATGACGGTTATGACTCATGGGTTAGTTTGTTAGCCTACGGGCCAGCCGAGGGCTCAACCTTCCCATTTTCGGTACTTCTCATACTCTGCCTTCCTCCCCCTTCCTTTCCAGACTTGATTGCAGATCTTGGCCTGAAACATTTCGGGTACCCAGATGGGTCAAAGGATGTGCTGAACTGGTATTGAGTAGGGTAATGCAGTTACTGTTTAAATATGGGACCTCCTGTCTAATACAAGACCGTCAATAACACCATAATTATGTACACAAGGTGTAATTGACTGTCACTGCGATTGGTAGGGATGGAATCTCACCAGAAGATCCTCTTGATAAAGAGCGCAATTCCTTCATCATAAACTTGTTAGTCACTGCAAACATATGACTCCTTACGATCACGTGTCATCTTGCACCAAGAGTGTTGCAGCTCAGCATTAATATTCCCGAATCATCATCATCATCATCAAGTGCCTGTTACTCCACTGGCGTTTAGGGCATCAGTGAAGGTCCTTCATTTGTGCTAGCTTGCCAGTGTCTTGATCTTGGCAATGTTCCAGGCTTTCTTCATCATGCCAGTAACTTCCTCTCGGTTTTCACTACTGTCAGTCATCAACATCCCAGGTGGAGACTCAGGAATACCGTTGCTCATTGTTGCTTCCGTTACAATTTCTTTGACCAGTCAGGGTCAACCCTGAGCTGATCCTCCAAACCTGGAGGACCGGTGGACCACTCTTAGTCTGGCCTCCACCCTTTGACCTGTTTGGCATGGGTGACGCTACCAAGAGCCAAAGCTGAAAGCCCTGACTCCAGTGAACATAACTCTCCAGGTCACAGAGGCACACAAGCCTCCAAACCCTGCGGTAAAGATGTGATCATTTTGGGGGCCGTCAGTATAAATGTTACACTTGGTCCATCACCAAACTCACCAGAAACACATCTTTCACTCTCCCATAAACATCGGTTTTCAATGTGAATGGGCCTTTGATCTTGATTATTTTGTCTGTCTCTCAGTTTAAACTACAAAAGACAAAATCAAGTGCAGCTACTCTGTGGCTGCGGAGATTACGGCTACTGTAAAAAAGGCCATGAGATCGCCTATGCTTTTGCACACCCACAGAGAAGTGGTATGAATTTCTTACTCTAAATACAAAATGCCTTCCAGTGTGTGGAAAAGATGACTCATTTCCTGGCATGGTAATCTCCTAGACTTGGCAGTGCCTGCAGCTGTGCAGTCTTGGTCCAGATGTTGCTACAGAACCCAGAAGAAGACAAACTATGGAGCATCTGTGTTTGTTTAATTTGTGTAATTACCATGTGAAAGGTGTTGATTTAGTGCAAATGACAGAAGATGAGTTTACGCTGAAGCTTTGCTACACAGAAACAAACAATATTTTCAGCGATCGTCATTGGTCTGTTTCAAAAGTCAGCACGTTCTGTTCCAGACACCTCAGGATTTTCAAATTAAAATTCCTTTGAAGAGTTCAAGTACTATAGAGGCACATAAAGGGCAGCACACCAGTGCCTGTGCTCACACAGAATATGAGAAAGGTTACTAGTTTTTCTGGATTAGTCTGTTTCTTTAGCTCAGTCACACTTAATAAAGATATCTTCCTGCATTTAAGCATCACAAAGCACTTATGGGAAAATTCTTAAGTCCTCTTAAATGAGGCCACTCATTTGGAGGAGCAATACCACATATTCTGCTTGGGTAGCCTCCAAGCTGATGGCGTGAACATTGGTTTAGACGATAGACAATAGGTGCAGGAGTAGGCCATTCGGACCTTTGAGCCAGCACCGCCATTCACTGTGATCATGGCTGATCATCCACAATCAGTATCTAGTTCCTGCCTTAACCCCATAACTTTTGATTCCGCTATCTTTAAGAGCTCTATCCATCTCTTTCTTGAAAGCATCCAGAGACTTGGCCTCCACTGCCTTCTGGGGCAGAGCATTCCATATATCCACCACTCTCTGGGTGAAAAAGTTTTTCCTTAACTTCTCTAACTTCCAGTAGTTTCTTCCCGCCCTCCCCCTCTCTCTTTTTCCATTCTCCGTTCTGGCTCCCCCTTTTACCCCATCTCTTTTGCTCACCTGCCCATCATCTCGCTCTAGTGCCCCTCCTCATTTCCTTTCTCACATTGTCTGCACGCCTGGCCTATCAGATTGTTCGTTCTTCAGCCCTTTACCTCTTCAACCTATCACCTCCTAGTTTCTTACTTCATTCCCCCCTCTCCCACCCACTTATCTTCTCACGCACCTGGTTCCACCTATCACTCGCCAGCTTGTTCTCCTCCCCCTCTTCTCACCTTCTTATTCTGGCTTCTTCCCCCTTCCTTTCCAGACTTGATCTCAGATCTCAGCCTTAAACATCGACTGTTCATTCTACTCCATAGATGCTGCCTGACCTGCTGAGTTCCTCCAGCATCTTGTGTGCGTTCCTCTGGATGTCCAGCATCTGCGGAATCTCTTTAGTTTTTTGATTCTTAAACCAAGTTTGTCACTGACCAAGATTAAGAAATCAGGACAGTTGGTATGGATTTGAAGGAGTGTCTTAAGAAAGAGGAAATTAGAGAGGCAGAAACATTTACAGAGACACAATAGGTTCTGAATCAGAATAAGAAAAAGAAGAAGTAAAAAAATGAATGAGGTAGTGTTGATGGGTTCAATGCCCATTCAGAAATTAGGTGGCAATGGGGAAGAAGCTGTTCCTGAATCACTAAGTGTGTGCCTTGAAGCTTCTGTACCTCCTCCCTGATGGTAGCAATGAGAAGAGGGCATGTCCTGGGTGATGGGGCTCCTCAATGAAGAATGCCACCGTTTTGAGGCACCGCTCCCTGAAGATGTCCTGGATATTATGGAGGCTAGCGCCCAGGATGGAGCTGACTAATATTACCACTCTCTGCAGTTCACTTCGATCCAGTACAGTAGAACCCCCCATACTAGACGGTGAAGCAGCCAGTTTGAATTCTCTCCATGGTACACCTGTAGGAATTTACCAGTGCTTTAGGCGACAAACCAAATCTCCGCAAACTCCCAATGAAATATAGTTGCTGTCGTACCTTCGTTATAGCTGCATTGATCTGTTGGGTCCAGGTCAGAGATATTGACACTTTGGAACTTGAAAATGCTCACTCTCTTCACTTCTAATCCCTCTATGAGGACCGGTGTGTGTTCCCTCAACTTATTCTTTCTGCAGACGCTGGAATCCTGAGCAACGCCCACAAACAGTGCAAGACACTGCTGAGAGAGAGTCGATTATACCAGGTGCTGTTCCAATAGGTATTCAATCAATGGTCTAAGCTGGCTTTGAGAATCTCTGCCACCTCCCCTGCGCTAGGAATGTAAATGTATGCACCCTCCATAGCATTGCTCTCAGCCCAGCAACTATTAATGCCCTTTCATTTCAGCAACGGGAAAGAAAATCTGAAAGGTGAACTGGGTGTGAGCTATCAAGGGGAGAGCGAATGACAACCCGAGGGTCCAGTCATTCACATGAGGGGACGGGGGCGTTCGTTTATTATCCTTACCTATCTTTTTGTCACGAGGGCGCTGGGAGCGGACCCAAATGCAAGACACAGACACCGAAGGACTAGGAACAGGACTTGACTGGAGAGCTGGGTTAGGGACATGACTGGATGCAGACTAGGAGCAGGGACAAGAACACAGACTTGGGTTAGGACATTGGCTAGGCAAGCGGGACCAGGACTAGAAACTGGGAACTAGGAGCCTGGGCTTGGACTCCGAGCCAGGGACTGGACAAGGACCCAGAAGCTGGGTCTTCACTTGGGCTTGGACTCCAGAACTAGGCGAAGACATGAAGTGGTCTTGGGAGTCAGGACTAGGCGAGGCTACAGGACAGAACGAGAGACTGCTGGGCAAGACGAGGGAACCCCAGCACAGGACGAGGCACATGGACAGGATGAGAACACAAAGCCTTGGCTTGGACAGGACGAGGTTCTTGGATGTGGCCTGGACAGGACGAGGCGAGGCAAGACAAGGCGAGGCGAGGCGAGGCAAGACGAGGCTTCAGGCAGGGCTCCAAGAGGAAGACGAAGAGGAAGAGGAAGGGGAAGGGGAAGAGGAAGGGGAGGGGAAGGGAAGGGAAGAGATTGGATTGGATTGGATTGGATTGAATTGGATTGGATTGGATTGGATCGGATTGGATTCAGACAGGGGTTTTGACAGGAACAATCCAGCAACTGAAATTGAACCAAGGAGCTATTTATGTAGCCAGCCCAAAATCAGAATCATGTGCCTCAATTAAGGCACACAACAGGACAAGGGAAAACCGGAAAACCTGGAATACAGATTGATGAACCGGACCGTGAGTCGGAATGCGGACGTCACGGACTGGACCATGACACTTTTCTCTTCAGTGCCATGTAAAAGACCAACACGCACAACAGGAACACGTGTGACTCCAGTCCTTTGAGCACAAACTAAAAACATATTTTTTCCATTTCCTTCAGGGAATGAAAATAGTGACCAGGAACCTAAATAGTCCCAGAATGATGCTTTTCCAAAAAGGGAAAAAAAAAGGTTTGAGATAATGGAATGAATGTGGCATGTGGAATGTACCAACTTGTTACAGCCAGTTCAGAGGTTCAGCATATGGTTCAATGCCAGTAATTCAGAATGAATGGGAGTTTAGTGAACTGGCAAAGTGTCAGAAACTGGTGCTCAAATGTAATTTTTCCTGGCAAGTTTCTGCAGTAAATCTTTGGAGCTATTAATTCCAGACAGGAAGAAAGTTCACAGAAGCGTATCTTAAATAAAGAAATTACATTCGAAATTTGCAAAAATAAATGAATCCACACATGCAATGAGCAATTTTTTATGAGAGACATAAATTGTATTAGTTATGGGGCAAAGGAAAGTGGGTGAAAAGATGTGAGAAAGGAACTAGTAGTCAAGCAGGACAGTAATGGTAAAAAGCATAGGTCAGATAGAGAGGATACACAATTGCTCCACCCTCCCCATCATCCTCAACACGGTGCCCCCAGGGCCCATTACTGTACATTCAGCTCACACATCACTGCACGGCCAAACACCTGTCAAGTTCGCTGATGACACACAGCGGTGGGGCTCATCACCAATGACGATGAGACAGCCTACAGACAGGAAGAGCACGAGGCCCGGTGCCAGGCAAATAACCTCTTCCTTAATGTCAACAAGACAAAGGAGAAGGTTATCAGCTTCAGGAGAACTCGCACCAGTGACACTCCCCTTTACATCGGCAGCACCGCAGTAGAAACTGCAAAAAGTTTCAAAGTCCTGGGTGAGCACATGTCACGCAACTTCTCATGGTTCCACAACATCCTACAAGGTCAAGAAAGCTCACCAATGCCTCTGCTTTCTGGGGAGGCTGAAGAGAGCAGGACTTCGCACATCCATACTCACATCATTCTAAAGAATGCGCAGTAGAGAGCATCTTAACCAGCTGCATCACTGCATGGAACAGAAACTGGACTGTAAAGCTCTAGAACAGGTAGTTGAAACTCCCTGATGCATCACTGGCACCAGCTTATCCATTACCAAGTACATACATACAGAAAGGTGCTGGAGAGTGCCAGTAGCATCATAAAGGATCCAACCCGCACTGCTCAAGGGCTGTTTGTTCCACCACCACCCCTCCACCCTTCAGAGAGCACTCTACATAGCATCCACACCAGGACTCCCAGACCAAAAACAGGGTTCTTCCCCAAAGCAGTGAGGCTGATCAACACCTCCACCCACTAACTCCACCACTACTTTATTATTTCCTGTCAGTCACCTTATGTATAGCCTGGGGTCACTAAGATAGCTTATATAGATAGATTGATTGACATACAATCAATCTATCTATATAAGCTATCTTATTTATGTATTTATGTTAATTGTGTGTTTTTTAAATTACTGTGTTCTTTATCCTATTTTTTTTTGTGCTGCATCAAACCCAGAGCAGCAATTATTTCGTTCTCCTTTACAGTTATATACAGGAAGTATCATAAAACAATCCTGAAGCTTGAAGAAAATTAGCATAACTAACCAAACCAGCATTTAGTCAGATAAACCAGAATAGTTTTAAACTCCTCAATAAGAAACCTTATGAACTGATTACTCAGCATTGTACATGAGTAAACGATGCTCATATTTGAGTTGCCAAACTGTTATGTCATTTCATTCTGACTAAATAGCCGTTCACTTTCACAAGCTTTAATTAGGATTTCCACAGGCTATGGAATAAATTAGCTCTTTCTTGTCAAATCAAATTTAATCAGCAAATCATGGAGTAATAAAGTTATAGAGTTATATATTACAGAATCAGGCCCTTCACATGCAGCATTTGTGCCAACAAAGATGTCTTCCCAAGCTAATACCATTTATTTGCATTTGACGCAAATCCCTTTAAACCAGGGGTTCCCAACCTGGCTAATTGTAGCGGTCCATGGCATAAAAAAGGTTAGGAATCCCTGCTCAGAACTTTTTATTCCCATAAACTTTTCCAAATATTTTAAGTGTAATTGTTCCCATTTCTACCACTTTCTCTGGCAACTCATCCCACATACCCACCACCCTCTGTATGAAGCACCTGCCTTTAGATTCCCTTTAAAATCTTCCCCCTATTACCTTAAATCTATGCCCTCTACTATTCATCTCCCTTACCCTATGAAAAAGACTGCCAGCATTCATCTTATCTATGTCCCTCATCATTGTATAAATCTCTATATGTCTCCCTTCAGCATCCAGGGAAAACAGTTTTAGCCTATCTCATCTGCCCTTATAACACAATCAGTCCCAGCAAAATCATTAAATATGTTTTCTGAGCAACACACACAAAATGCTGGAGGAACTCAGCCGGTGAGAGCATCTATGGAGAGAAAAAAACTGCCCTCATCTTAAGCTGAGACCCCTCTTCAGGATGGCATCTTGGAGAGGAATAAACAGTTGACACTTCAGGATGAGACTCTTCATCTGAGTCCTGATGAAAGATTTTGACCTGAAACATCGACTGTTTATTCCTCTCCATTGACACTACCTGACCTACTGAGTTCCTGCAGCATTTTGTGTGTGTTGCTCTGGATTTCCAGCATCGGCAGAATCACTTATGTGTCTCTCTTCTGCACCTTTTCCAGCTTGATTACATCCTTCCTATAGTATTGTGAACAGAACTGTACTAATATTTCAGGCAAATAGGTTTCAGCCGGAAGCGTCAACTGTACGTTTTCCCATAGATGCTGCCTGGCCTGCTGAGTTCCTCCAGCATTTTGTGTGTGTTGCTCGGATTTCCAGTGTCTGCAGATTTTCTCTTGTTTGTGATTTCACTACTACTCTGTGAAATCCCTTCCATGGATGCCTACCCTGAAGATGTTTAAATCTTTCCTTCCTAGTCCTGCTGAAGGGTTTCAACCCGAAACATGGACTATACTTTTTTCCATAGGTGCCGCCTGGCCTGCTGAGTTCCTCCAGCATTTTGTGTGTGTTGCTCGGATTTCCAGCATCTGTAGATTTTCTCTTGTTTTCAATATTTCAGGTGCAGCTTTGCCAACGTCTTTTAACATGACATCCCAATACTAGCACTAAATGCCTTGTCTAATGAACTAGTTGAGTTCACCATGAACTAACAATTGTTCATTGACCACCATAATAATTACTACTCTTCATAATTGAACATTTTATGCAGGTAATTAAAATTCAAGATTGTTTATTGTCATTCTTCAGTATATGAGCACAAAGGAGACCAAAATGACTGCTACTCCAGATCTTAAAAAAACACAATAAGCATAAAGAACACAGTAAAAAAACAAAAACACAATAACTATAAATATGAAAGCAATCCTATAAAACACAATGTACAAGAATCTGTTACATACAGAGACTGATTATATGTACATCAAGCGACACTAGCTGATGTGTATGTAGCGGTGATGGGGTCGATCAATGGGAGGAGGCGTTAATCAGCCTGTCGGCTTGGGGAAAGTAACTGTTTTTGAGTCTGGTGGTCCCGGAGTGGATGCTGCGTAGCCTCATCCCTGATGGGAGTGGGACAAACAGTCCATCAGCTGGGTGGAAGGGATCCTTTATGAAATTGGAGGTCTATTTCTGGTGCCTTTCTGGTTGGCGGGTTAGTAGTAATAACTGGTTGTAGCAATGTAAATAAGAAATAATTAATGGATTATGGGGCAGTGTATTACCTGCATATGGAAGCGTGATTAAAAATAGCATTACAACCAGGCTGCGTGTTAGTTTTCACCAGTACCCTCGTGGAATGACATTTGCAGACTCATCTCTTGTAAAGCTTTTTGTGTCTGTGACTAATTAGTGATATCTTGTACAGTTAAACAAGCAATTACTTCAACGTCAGGCCAAATGTGCCACCACGACGGTAACTCCTAGAGTGATGGTACTCACCCATGTGGTCTGGCTTAGGGTGGACTGTAGAAACAAGCATTCTCATTCTCCATTAATAACCTGCAGACATGGTGATAGGACCATCAAACACACAATTATGCCATTCAGCCATTGAGTACGCATTCCCTTTCAATCATGGCTGATTTATTATCCTTCTCAACCCCACCCACCCACCTTCTCCCCGTAACCTTTGATGCCCTTACCAATCAGGAACCTGTCAACCTTCTCCACTCTAAATATACGCAACAACTTCATAGCCATCTGTGGCAATGAATTCCACAGATTCAGCACAATTTGGTGAAAGAAATTCCTTCCCATCTTTGTTCTAAAGGGATGTCCTTCTACTCTGGTCCCAGACTCACCCACTGTTGGAAACATCCTCTCCTCATCCACTCTATCTCAGGTAAACAACTGAGTGGGCCAGCAATATCCCCTTCACCACCCACCTCACCAGAAGAAGAAGAAGAAGAAGAAGAAGAAAGCCCTGAACGAGAGGAGTCATCAGGACGCCGTCATTTTTATGGCGTTTTGTTAGCAGGCTTTCTTATTTTTATGAGGCCGAGTTGCTAGCTCGATCCTCAACCCAGCACGGATGGAAAGCATGCAAGGGAGCCGGCTGGATTCGAACTTGGGAGCTCCGAAGTCCAGCGCTGATGCCACTACGCCACCAGCTGGCTTAACCTACCTCACCAGCTCCTTGAAATTCCCCCACCTGAATGATGATCTGATATTTGATCCACCATTGCACCTGTCCTCCAAGAGGACCACAACTTTGATGCGGCGTTTGGAGGCTTGCGTGCCTCAGTGACCCGGAGAGCTGCGTTGGCTGGAGTCAGGGCCTTGTGCTTTGGTTCTTGGTAGGGTCACCCACGCCAAACAGGTCAAAGGGTAGAGGCCAGACTGGGAGTGGTCCACCAGTCCTCCAGGTTCGGGGGCTCAGCTCAGGGCTAACAACCCTGATTGGTAAAACGAAGTTGTTATGGAAACAGCATTGAAGAATCCTTCTGTATCTGTGTGCGACTGTATGGACAGATAGAGAAGGAATACAATCATCGCTGCCCTAAACATCAGCGGCATAATGGAGAGTAAGTTAGTATTTGCAGCTGGGCTCTTCCCACTACTACCTTATGAAGAGATGGGTAAGGTGTAACACCGTAGAAAGCACAGGAATAGAGCTTTCCATTGTGTCACACCGCTGTTATGCCAGCTGTCCAGTTACAGAGCCTATAAAAAGTATTCAACCACCCCCCCCCGAGAAATTTTGGTGTTTTATTGTTTTACAACAGTGAATCACAGGGGATTTAATTTGGCCTTCTTGACACCGATTAATAGAAGAAGACCCTTTTCTGTTTTCGAGTCAAAGTGAAAACAGATCTCTACAAAGTGATCTAAATTAACTACAAATATAAAACACAAAATAATTGATTGCATAAGTATTCACCACCTTCAAGTCAGTATTTAGTAGATGCAGGAATTACAGTCTTGAGTCTGTGTGGATAGGTCTCTTTCAGCTTGGCACATCTAGACACTGCAATTTTTCCCCATTTTTCTTTGCAAAACTGCTCAAGCTCTGTCAGATTGCATGGGGATTGTGAGTGAACAGCTCTCTTCAAGTCCAGCCACAAATTCTCAGTTGGATTGAGGTCTGGACTCTGACTTGGCCACTCTAGGACAATGTCTGGGGATCATTGTCTTGCTGGAAATCAAAGTTTCTCCCAAGTTGCAGTTCTCGTGCAGACTAGATCAGGTTTTTCTCCAGGATTTCCCTGTAGTTTGCTACATTCATTTTACCCTCTACCTTCACAAGCATTCCAGGACCTGCTGCAGTGAGGCATCCCCACAGCATGATGCAGCCACAACCAAGCCTCACGGTAGGGATGATGTGTGTTTGATGAATTGTGGTGTTTGCCTTACACTATAGCATTTAGTCTGATGGCCAAAAACCCAAATTTTGGTTTCATCAGACCATAGAATCTCCTTCCAGCTGACTTCAGAGTCTCCCACATGCCTTGTGCAAACGTTGGCTGAGATTTTATGAGAGTTTTTTTTCAACAGTAGCTTTCTCTTTGTCACTTTCCCATAAAGCTGCAACAAGTGAAGCACCCGGGCAACAATTGTATGTGTGGTCTCTTCCATCTCAGCCACTGAAACATCATGGGTCTCTTGGTGGCCTCGCTACTAGTCCCCTTCTTGCACAGCCACTCAGTTTTTGAGGATGGCCTGTTCTAGGCAGATTTATGTCTGAGGCTATATCCACACTAGACCGGATGAATCTGTAACTGAAGCTTTTTCTCTTCGTTTTGACCCCCCGTCCACACTGAAATGGCGTTTTCCTCCCCTGAAAACAGAGCTTTTCTAAAACACTGTCCAGAGTGTTTAAATCTGAAAACAACGGTTGGCCATTGTAGTGTGTACGGGGTAACCGGCTAATTTTAATAACGCTGTCATGACGTGCTGGAACAGATGGTGACGGCAGCGTGGCATTTCATTGTTTTCTTGACGCAACCTCCAACACCACAACAATATCTGACAATAGATGTGTAACAGCCTAATGTAAACATTGTATGGAAATACAAGGTAACACTGATGCAGAAATGTTTTATACATTTAACAAGGTGCTTTATTAATGTATTGCTTGTGCAAACATTTAATAGATGCAATTGTCACTTTTGCCCAGTAACTCATTTTAGTGCACATGTTAAATACAGCAAAATAATACACAAAGACATGGCAAAAGTAAAGGCAAACAAATGAGGTAACAGCAAATTACACTTTTGCCCAGTAACAAGCCTTACTGCATTTAGTTGTAGCTGTCGTCCCTTTCGTCGGTGAAGAGACTATGGCTGTAGGAAATGTTTCTGGACAAACGCACACCAAGTCTTTCATTTGGCAATCTCCTTTAATTGGACAAATGCGCACTAACTATACTGTTTCCTCTTTGCTTGTTTTCTGTGTGTCCTGCGCATGCCCAGTAGGAGGAGATTCGCCCAAATACACGTTTTAATGTGGATGGAGGTATTTTCAAAAACGCCTGGTGGGGACGCCTATCGTTTTTACGTGAAACCGGCGTTTTCAAAATTATCCGGTCTAGTGTGGACGTAGCCTCAGCCATATTCTTTCCATTTCTTGATGACTGACTTAACTGTACCGTGAGGGATAGTCAGTGACCTGGACGTTATCTTGTATCCATCTCCTGACTTGTGCTTTTCAATAACCATTTTGCAGAGTTGCTCGGAGTGTTCTTTTGTCTTCATGGTGTAGTTTTTGCCAGGATACTGACTCACCAGTAGATGGACCTACCAGATACAGGTGTCTTTTTACTACAATCAATTGAAATACCTTGACTGCACTCAGGTCTCCAAAAACAGATCTCCATTCAGCTAATTATGTGACTTCTAAAACCAATTATAGACAATAGGTGTAGAAGTAGACCATTCGGCCCTTCGAGCCTGCACCGCCATTCTGAGATCATGGCTGATCATCTACTATCAATACCCGGTTCCTGCCTTGTCCCCATAACCCTTGATTCCCCTATCCATAAGATACCTATCTAGCTCCTTCTTGAATTGGCTACATCAGGGATGATTTGGTGTGTCATATTAAAGGGGTGAATACTTATGCAGTCAATTATTTTGTGTTTTATATTTGTAATTAATTTAGATCACTTTGTGAAGATCTGTTTTCATTTTGATATGAAAGAATCTTTTTCTGTTGATCAGTGTCAAAAAGCCAAATGAAATCCATTGTGATTCAATGTTATAAAACAATAAAACATGGAAACTTCCAATGGGGTGAAGACTTCTTATAGGCACTATTGATCTGTAATCATGCTTCAGTATTCACCCTAGTAGTGTGGTGCATCTACTGGAGCTGCTACTTCAAAGCTCCAGCGTTCTGGGTTCAACCCTGCACTCTGATGCTGCCTGCGATGTCCTCCTTGTGACCACACCCATATCCTCCATGTGGTCTGGCTTCTTCTGCGTCCCAAAGCCGTGGGTGGTAGGTTAACTTTCCCCACCTTGTTAGTTATTGGTTAAATCTGGAGGCGAGTTGGTGGGAATGTGGAGAGAGTAAAACAGATTAGTGTAAACAGATGCTTGATGGTCAGCCTAATCTTGGGAGGCCCAAGGGCCTGTTCTGCTGTGTGTGTCTCTGACTTTGAGTATTTGATGAATGTCTATTTAATTAATAAACCAGCTGATGAGCACTACCTTATTATTTCTTGGCTCTCTTTTTGCACCACTTATTTAATTTAATTTTTATACACACTATACATGTATTCCTTATTGTAATTTATAGATTTTTTATGCATAACATTGTACTACTGTGGAAAAACAACAAATTTCACGACATATAAGACCATAAGACCATAAGATATAGGAGCAGAATTAGGCCATTTGGCCCATTGAGTCTACTCCACCATTTCATCATGACTGATCCATTTTCCTCTCAGCCCCAATCTCCCACCTTCCCCCGGACCCTTTCCCTGACCAATCAAGAATCTTTCAACCTCTGCATTAAATATTACTGGGCAAGTAATATTTATTTAACTTTATTTTACTTAGAGAAGAAGCCCTCCTGGTGCTAAAAGCTGCACCACCCAGCAGCCCACCTATTTAACACCCCCCTAATCACAGGACTATTTCTGGAGCAGACTCGATGGGCCAAATGGCCTAATTCTGCTCCAATATCTATGGTCTTATGTTCTTAACCTCCTAACCAGTACATCTTTGGACTGTGGGAGGAAACCAAAGCACCCAGGGGAAACCACGCATTCTCGGGGAGAACGTACAAACTCCTTACAGATGGCGCTGGAATTCAACTCCAAACTCTGAACACCTCAAGTGTTAATCTGCCTGTAGAAATGGAGGTATTAAACCTGATTGTGATTCTGACGTACCGAAGATCAGCGCCTGAAGCAAATATATTGGCAAAATTAATTTATTACATTACTTAGAGAGCTGACAATTTAACAGCCAGTCCATAGATTCAATTAGTTGGCAATTTTTCCAACATATGACCTTGTCCCGTTGTTGATCTGACCTGCTTCTTCACCAGGGACTGTAGTGTTCAATTCTCAAAGATGTATTCTTATCTTGAGGAACCCACCTGTAATGAGCAACTGTGACTGAGTTAGCTGGCTTAACTCCCTCGACTCCGAATACTTGCGCCAATTAGTATCACACTTGTCTCTGCTTGTGGTTGGCTGACACAGCTTACAGTCTGTCTCATACAAATTCGTGATCTCCGTGCTGGCTTTTGGAGTACTACCTTTCTGTTAGGTAAAGATTACTTGCAGTAAAAGACCAGCAAAGCAGTATTATAGGGCTGGGCTGAAAGTTTAGCCTGCTAGAGTAATCCCACTGGGTGGACAATACTATCGTCACACTCTGCTGATTAGGTTAAAAAGAATTAGCTTGAAGAAGAATACTTGGGTTGTTCTGAGACAGAAAGTCAGCAAGACGAGTAACGACAAAATGCCAGATCTTTATAAAATATTCTGCCGCGACTAATTCTACAAATCAAATATCGTTTGCATGATCAGATTTTAATTAGAAAATAAGTGGGCAGACGCAAAATCTATACCATTAGCTGTGTAGATTGAAAGCTTATAAAATGTTTCTGGATGGAAAATAATCAGCTGATTTGCCTAAATGAATCAATTGTACTCTCCTGAAATTCCAAATTTTTGTGTCGATGACAAATTGGCCTAGAAGTTGCTTTTTTTTTGGTCTTAGGTCACTCAAATATGTTTGTGAAAATCTCATAAAAATAGATATTTTAATTTTTAAGATTCACAGAGGAATGTTACCGAGTTCCCTGATGCACTGAAAGACAGTCAGTATCAGTATAGTGTTTCCTATTGACTTGCTGTAATTTCTAACAGTGTCAGCCAGTAGACCAAAAGATACAGTCTTGTCAAGCAGCTGATACATAAGCAATATCCTCCTATCTATAGTGAAGCTTCACCAATGAATAAATGGATGCTGAAATGATGGGATAGCAGTGTAGTGGTTGGGTTAGGGATAGTGAGAAAATGGAAGCGCATTCTCAATGTCTTAGGCGGATCTCAGACAGATTGGAATATTTTGTTTAGGAAGATGAGAATAACCATGTTTCTCAATTTTAATTTCAAGCAAATTCAAGTGTCAACATCTCTGAGGACCTAACCTGGATGCAATATATTGATGCAGCTATAATGAAGGCAAGACAGCAACTATATTTCATGAGGAGTTTGAGGAGATTTGGTTTTTCACTTAAAATACTCAAAAGCTTCTACAAATGTACCGCGGAGTGCTTTTTGACAGGCTGCGTCACCGACTGGGATGGACGGGGTGGGGGGCTACTGAACAAGATCAAAGTAAATTGCAGAAACTTGTGAAAGTAGTCAGCTCCACACTATGTGCCAGCCTCCACAGTATCCAAGACATCTTCAAGGAGCGGTGCCTTACGAAGGTGGCAGTCATCATTAAGGATCTCCACCACCCAGGACGTGCCCTCCTCACAACGTTACTGTCAGGAAGGAGGTACAGAAGCCTGAAGGCACACACTCAATGATTCAGGAACAGCTTCTTCCCCTTTATTGTCCGATTTTCTAAATAGACATTAAACCCATGAACGCTATCTTTTTATTTCTGTTTCTGTGACTACTTAAATTAACTATTTTTAATATATATATATATAGTGCTGGCGCGTGGCCAAATATATATATATATATATAGTGCTGGCGCGTGGCCAAGTGGTTAAGGCGTCGGTCTAGTGATCTGAAGGTCGCTAGTTCGAGTCTCAGCTGAGGCGGTGTGTTGTGTCCTTGAGCAAGGCACTTAATCACACATTGCTCTGTGACGACACCGGTGCCAAGCTGTATCGGCCCTAGTGCCCTTCCCTTGGACAACATCGGTGGCGTGGATGGGGGAGACTTGCAGCATGGGCAACTGCCAGTCTTCCATACAACCTTGCCCAGACCTGCGCCCTGGAAACCTTCCAAGGCGCAAATCCATGGTCTCATGAGACTAACGGATGCCTATTATATACACATACATACACACACACACACACACACACACATACACACTTACTCTAATTCAATTTTTTTCTCTGTATTTATTTATCACGTATTTCATTGTACTGCTGTTGCTAAGTTAACAAATTTCACAACATTTGCCAGTGATATTAAACCTGACTCTAACCTCCATGGGTAAAACAGCCAAGCCATATTTATGAGCTTGTATTTGCGGTTGCAGGGATATCACAGATGATAATGAAGACAAAAAATAATCTTGGATTGGCACTTTAAACAAAACATGGTCGTTCTCTGAGTAATTAAAATTGATACTATTCATGGTGGTTAGAGTTGAAGCTGGTAAGTCCTGTTGAAAGGTTTTGGCCCAAAATGTGGACTGTTTATTCTTTTCCGTAGATGCTGCCATGCAGTTTGTATGCCTTGGCTGCTGTGCTTCGTGCCTGCTGATATGATGAACTGATAGGTGAGGCTTTGGGCCAAATCCAGGCCGCCCCAGGGTTTGGATACAAGGACTCAGTTTTGGTTCGGAACTTTGATGTTCGCTTCAATTGTTTGCATGATTTGTGTTTTCTCCCCCCTTTCTCTCGCACCTCAGGTGTTGGCCTTTTATTTTATTTTTATTTAATTGGGTTCTTCTGGGTTTCTTGCTTTGTGGCTACCTGTGGGCAAGCAAATCTCAAGATTGTATAAGTTATACATTCTTTGATAATAAATGTACTTTGAATCTCTGTGGCTTTGGATTTCCAGTATCGGCAGATTTTCTTGCGCTGGTGAATCTTGCTTGGTGCCCAACTGGTGGCAAGTTATGAGGGAATAAAAATGATGGAAGGTCAAGAATAACATCAAAGAATGCTGTGAATTTCCCAACAGACACAAAGACTCCCAGATGTGTCTAAACAAATGTAAGTTTCTTTGAGTTGTGCTGATTTTCAGCAGCATTTCACTGAACTTTTCAGCACTGTGTGAATATATTTCTCCAGGCTGATTACAATATTGCTTTCTAACTTCAAAGACAACTGCTTCTTCTTGGAGCAAACTGTATGCATTTGATCTCTGAAGTAAAAGAAAAAAATAGCATTTATATTGCATCTATCATGAAGTACCTGATAGTTTAACAGTATTAATATATCCCTAGTAACACATAAAAATTGCTGGTGAACGCAGCAGGCCAGGAAGTTGACTTCTCTAACTTCCGTTAATGCCCCACCTCCCCTTTGTACCCTATCCATTATTTATTTATCTTTTATTATTTTTTTTTCTCTCTCTCTCTCTCTCCTTTTACTCCCACTGTCCCTTTCACTATATTCCTTGCTCATCCTCTGGGCTTCCCCCTCTCCCCCTTTCTTTCTCCCTAGGCCTCCCATCCCATGATCTTCTCATATCCCTTTTGCCAATCAACTTTTCAGCTCTTAGCTCCATCCCTCCCCTTCCTGTCTTCTCCTATCGTTTTGGATCTCCCCCTCCCCCTCCCACTTTCAAATCTCTTACTATCTCTTCTTTCAGTTAGTCATGACGAAGGGTCTCGGCAGGAAACATCGACTGTACCTCTTCCTATAGATGCTGCCTGGCCTGCTGCATTCACCAGCAATTTTTATGTGTGTTGCTTGAAATTCCAGCATCTGCAGATTTCCTTGTGTTTGCGTTAATATATCACAATATCATTCATTTTGTTGACATTACACCAAGGTTCCACCAAATTCTCTTGCAGATCCTCAACCAAGATCTGAAGCATGCAATTTATCTTTAGTGCAAACCTAAAGGCCAACTGGGATTTCCTGTTTTAAACTTTCAGAAAACTGAAGGAGGTGGAGGCGTGTGTCAAATTGGGATGTCATTTGGCACAAAGTGAGTGCCATGCCCACTCTGATCTCACTCCTTCCTTCTCTCTCCCAGTCTCAATCTCATCAGTTGTTCAGCCCTGGAAGAAGACAACATTTTGTTTAGCACATCAAGTCCATCAGATGCCACCAGGATCCCACTATAATTTAGTTGAAACAGTCCTTCCAGATGAGACGACACTTCACCTGTGAGTCTGTTGGGGTCATTTACTGTGTTCGGTGCTCCTGGTGTGGCCTCCTGCCTTCGTTGAGCACCTACGCACAAGCAGGATCTCCCAGTGGCCACCCATTTTAATTCCACTTCCCATTCCCATTCCGATATGTCCATCCATGGCCTCCTCTACTGTCATGATGAGGCTACACATAAGTTGGAGGAGCAACACTTCATATTCCATTTGGCATGAGCATCGATTTCTTGAACTTCCGGTAATGCCCCCTAACCCCACTCCTTCACCATTTCTCAGCCACTTATGCCTCCCTCACCTTATTTCCTTACCTGCCCATCGCCTCCCTCAGGTGCTTCTCCTGCCCTTTTCTTTCTTCCATGGCCTCCTGTCTCTTTCACCAATCAACTTCTCTGCTCTTTACTTCATCCTTCCCCTCCAAGTTTCACCTATCACCTTGTGTTTATCTCTCTCCCTCTCCCCCCATCTTTTAAATATACTCCCGGCTTTTTCTCCTCCATTCCTCCTGAAGGGTTTCGGTCCGAAATGGCCACTGTACACTTTTCCATGGATGCTACCTGGCCTGCTGAGTTCCTTCAGCATTTTGTGTGTGTTGCTCGGATTTCCAGCACCTGCAGATTTTCATTTGTTTGTGACTGAAAAATCAATTCATTATTGCCCGTAGTAAAAAAATGCTGGAGGAACTCAGCAGGTCAGGCAGCATCTTTGGAGAGGAATGAACAGTCGAGGTTTTAGATCGGGACCAACTAGCAGGACTGATGTCGCGAACAGAAACCATGGGCATTCCACTTGCTTTGCTAACCCTGCCTATCAAACCTATTAATTTGTGATCTCTGCCCGTATCTGTGTCACGCTTTCGAGCAAATCTACCTTCTCTGTTAATTCCTTGTGTAATTAGTCCCAACCATCAGGCTTCTGAACCAGAGGAGATAACTTTCACTGACCACAACACTGAACTGATTCCGCAACCTGTAGTTGATTCTACAACTCATGTTCTCAATGTTTATTGCTTATTCATTTATTTTCTTTCGTATTTGCAAAGTTTGGTGTCTTTTGCACATTTTTTGTTTGTACTTTGTTGCTGTGCATCTTTTCATTGGTTCTATTCTGTTTCTTTGTATTTACTTTGAATGCCCACAAAAAATGAATCTCAGAGTAATATACGGTGACATATATGTACTTTGATAATAAATCTACTTTGAATTTTGAATCCTCTGGAGATGTGACTCATAGAAATTCACTCACAGTAAGATAGTACTAGCAGATGATCAATTTAATTTCAGCTTCACAAGTCTCCTAGGGCTTTTGGAAGCTGGCAGTGAAAGCAGACAAGAGAACTGAAACACACTGAGGGAAATGTGCCAGTGCTGGCTGATACTCCCAGCTGCTCTCTTACCTGCCAGTGGGGTTGAACTTGTTCACAGTACTTCTGCTCAATCCCTCTCCCTGGCCACCTTATTAGGTACACCTGTACACCTGCTCGTTAATGCAAATATCTAATCAGCCAATCATGTGGCAGCGGCTCAATGTATAAAAGCATGCAGACATGGTCAAGAGGTTCAGTTGTTGTTCAGAACAAACATTAGAATGGGGAAGAAATGTGATTGTTGAATGTTTGTGACAAGATGGTTTGAGTATCTCAGAAACTGCTGATCACCTGGAATTTTCAGGCACAACAGTCTGGATTTTTACCGAGAATGGTGTGAGAAACAAAAACAAAACATCTAATGTGCCACATTTCTGAGGTGAAAATGCCTTGTTAATGAAAGGGCTCAGAGAAGAATGGCTAGACTGGTTCAAGCTGACAGGAAGGTGACAGCAACTCAAATAACCATTCATTACAACAGTGGTGTGCAGAAGCATATCTCTGAATGAACCACAGGTCGAACCTTGAAGTGGATGGGCTACAGCAGCAGAAGACCATGAACGTACACTCAGTGGATACTTTATTGGGTACAGAAGGTTAATAATAAAGTGGCCACTGAGTGTGTGTACTGTACTGTGTGAAACTGCAACATTGAACTGTGACTTTGGTCTTTCTTGACACATTGAGGTGGTCCAAGTCCTTCACAAGTAGGTGAAATTAAGTGGGAGGGCATGTGGTAATGAGTATATTTCTCATAGGATAATAGAGATATACATCAAGGAAATAGGCCCTTCAGCCCTCTGAATCCATGCTGACCCGCCGAAGTCAAAAGTCAAAGTTGAGTTCATTATCTTTTACACAAGTACAACATACTCAGAGCAACATCACAGGCACATAAGATCAGGCAAACAGCACTCACAAAAAAAATCCATAGATTAAACACAAATTATACATTTTTTACAAGAAAGAAGACCCAAGAATACCTGGCGTCGAACTGTAGAGGGAGAGCTGAAGACCCTGAACTACACCTGGGGTACCATCCAGAAGTTAGCCCAGAACAAACAAAAGTGGAGGACCTTCGTTGCTGTCCTACATGCTAGTTAGGCATAATGGGCACCAAAGAAAGACAAGAAAGAACACAATCAGAACCAAAGGAAAGTCTATTTTAGTGCAAAGTGATCAAAGTGGTCACAGTGTAGTGATATTGATCATGGTAAAGCTTGGGGAAGGTACAGGAGCTGGAAGACCCACGTTCATTTCTTCCCCTGTGCTGCCACATAGCAACGCATTTCACAATGTATGTTAGTAATAGTTAACCTGATTCTCATTCTGATAGGTTAGATAATCAAGTTTCAAATGTAATGTAAGGTTTGAATTTGATGTGCCAAAGTTCTCCCTGCCTCTGGATACTTGATTATTCTGATGCAATATTGCAAAATAATTAATATTCCACAAGCATTCAAGAACAACTTCAGCAGCTTTGTAAACATTTTGGAGAGGTTGACCTACGGGATGCTAGAGCAGCAGAAGATAAACTCATTCCCATTTCTATGCACAAAAACAAGTTTTGCCAAGTATAATTTAGATCCAGAATAGCTGGCACTGGTGTCTGATTTCTAAAGATGTGCCTGAGGGCATTTTTATGGATGAGAGTCATGAAGTACTTTAAAACATTTGCACTTACATCAAACTTTAATAGTCCAAATGCTCCAATTATTTTTTTGTTTGCTCCACCCCCTTAAAGAATTGTAGTTGACTAGAGCATGCTGAGACAAAAGTGGGGCCCAGAGACCCAAAATTTACCTCTTCTGCTTCTGTTACGTTCTCCTCTAAGGATCTCAGATTCAGATTTTATTTATCGCATTTACATCAAACATACAGTGAAGCATAAAGTTGGTCATTTGCGTTAACTACCAACATACCCAAGGATGTGCAGAGGCAAGTGTCACCACACATTCCAGTGCCAACATATCATACCGGCCGTAAGTCCCGATGAAGATTGGGAGACCGCTTCGCTGAGCACCTATGCACCATCTGCCAGAAAAAGCGGGATCACCTGGTGGCCACCCTTTTCAATTCTATTTCCTATTCCCATTCCGACTCCGACATGTCAGTCCATGGCCTCCTCCACTGCCACGATGAAGGCACACCTAGGTTGGAGGAGCAAGTTTGGGTAGCCTCCAACCTGATGGCATGAACACAGATTTCTCGAACTTCTGGTAATTGCACCCCCACTTTACCATTCCCAATTCCCTCTCTCCCCTCATCTCCTTACCTCTCTCTGGTGCTCTTCTCCCTTCTCTTTCTTCCCTAGTCTTCTACCCTGTCCAATCAGATTCCCCCTTCTCCAGCCCTTTATTTCGTTTACCAATCAGCTTCCCAGCTCTTTACATCACCCCTCCCCTACCTTCTTGCTCTGACTTCTCATCTTTTTTCCAGTCCCGATGAAGGGTCTCAGCCTGAAGCATCAACTGTTTACTTTTTTCCATAGATGCTGCCTGGCCTGCTGAGTTCCTCCAGCATTTTGTGTGTGTTGCTTTGGATTTACAGCATCTACAGATTTTCTCGTGTTTGTGTTATACTCACCAAGCTCAGCGGAACAACACAGAGTGCAAAACAGAACATGCCAAGCAACAACAGTGAAACAAGCCCCATTCTTCTCTCTCAAGCAGCCACCCATTCACGCACATACACAGTCCCCTAACTCCATCTCTGGCCACCTTTGGCTTCCAGTCTCCAGCAGACTCAAGGATTTGCAGACACTGTGTCCCGGTAGATTCACAGAGAATTGCAGATTTAGGGATCCAGCCCTCTGGACGTCCGATCGGCCTTGGGGAATCGATCTTTGTTATCGACCCAGGACTTACTGGTGACAATGAATGAGAACCCTAGATGAGCCTTCCCCTACAAACTCCAGATTTGCTGAGGAAGGGACCCCAAACACTTGTAACCCCACTGGCCAGCCTTATGGTCGCTCGGCTCGCTGTCATCTAGTGAAACAGCCCTTGGCCCCACCAAACTGAGTAAATAGTTTGTGTGGATGCTGTGTGATGTACCCCACCCTGCCCAAATAACAGACAATACACCAGATACGATTATATGATTTACAGTTTATAGATATTACTGGAACTATATAATTAATAGAGAATAAAATATAGAAGGAAAATAAAAGGCACCACAGTTATCAAAGCTCAATCTCTTCGTGCACAAACAGTTGGAGCTCAGGACCCTTCTTCTTCACCCTGCGACCCTTTGGACCTCCTCGACTGGCCATCTGGGACCAACAACAGTGGTCAACCAGACGCTCCACACGAGTCCGTCTCCGTCTCCTCTCCTCGCCAAACGCCCTGCTTGGGGTCCGACCCCGTTAGCGGACTCACAGCACCTGGTCCATCCTCTGTCTCTCTCTCCCGCCTTCTGCCCTCCAAAACTCCGCACATACAATATCTTACAGACTCACCAAAAGCATAACAACTATCCCAATTGGCTCGTAACATCTTCTTATCAGTAACGTGATCCAAACAAGCTGCTAGCGGGAGGACTTTCTCAGCAGTTAACATAACGAAGAAGCCCTTTCAATTATAACATAACAAAGAAGCCATTTTAATTAGACTACGCAGTGACATAAAAAAAAGAAACCCCTTACACACTGGACCTCGAACTCCGAACTTGCCGGCTCTCATACCCAGGGGCCCCCTGTCCGCGTTGGTCTGCCGGCCCGACAACCGACCATGTCAATGTCACTGACCTTTGAACGCGAAGCAGAGACTCCAGCCTGTCCTTTAACTTCCCCAATCTGATCAGCCTAATCTGATCCCTAGCGGCCTGGGTTAGTGCTAGCAGAGGCACAAGTGCAGCAAATAAGAAGCAGCCAAAGAAGCTTAATCATCAGACACTTTCGGACTTTGACACAATATTGATCCTGCTTCACGAATGACCGATTGACTCTAGAAATCACACAAAGAAGCATTAAGTTATTCCCATTCTGCTCCCAATCCCCCGACAACATCCCGTTTCCAAAGTGGAAATTTACCCAGGGTTATGGTAGGCACTTTGTTAGTGATGGAACCAAGTAATGTAATAGAATCTGAATCAGAATCAGGTTTATTATCACTGGCATGTGACGTGAAATTTGTTAACTTAGCAGCAGTAGTTTAATGCAATACACAATAATATAGAAAAAAAAATATAAGTAAGTAAATCAATTACAGTAAGTATATATGTATTTTAAATAGTTAGATTAAAAATATTGCAAAACAGAAATAACATTAAAAAAGCGAGTTAGTGTTCATGGGTACAATATCCATTCAGAGGGGAAGAAGCTGTTCCTGAGTCACTGAGTGTGTGCCTTCAGGTTCCTGTATCTCCTTCCTGATGACCAGATTGATTCCTGGGATGGCAGGACTTTCATATGAAGAAAGACTGGATGAACTGGGCTTGTACTTGTTGGAATTTAGAAGATTGAGGGGGGATCTGATTGAAACGTATAAGATCCTAAAGGGATTGGACAGGCTAGATGCAGGAAGATTGTTCCCAATGTTGGGGAAGTCCAGAACGAGGGGCCACTGTTTGAGGATAGAGGGGAAGCCTTTTAGGACCGAGATTAGGAAAAACTTCTTCACACAGAGAGTGGTGAATCTGTGGAATTCTCTGCCACAGGAAACAGTTGAGGCCAGTTCATTGGCTATATTTAAGAGGGAGTTAGATATGGCCCTTGTGGCTACGGGGGTCAGGGGGTATGGAGGGAAAGCTGGGGCAGGGTTCTGAGTTGGATGATCAGCCATGATCATAATAAATGGCGGTGCAGGCTCGAAGGGCCGAATGGCCTACTCCTGCACCTATTTTCTATGTTTCTATGTTTCTATAACAGTGAGAAGAGGGCAGTTCCTGGGTGATGGGGGTCCTTAGTAATGGGTGCTGCCCTTCTGAGGCACCGTTCCTTGAAAATGTCGTGGATACTATGGAGGCTAGTATTCAAGATGGAGCTGACTAATTTTACAACTTTCTATCGCTTCTCTCGGTTCTGTGCAGTAGCAGCCCCGCCCCCCATACCAGATGGTGATGCAGCCTGTCAGAATGCTCTCCACAGTACATCTGTAGAAGTTTTCGAGTGCTTAAGGTGACAAATCAATCTCTTCAAACTCCTAATGAAATATAGCCACTGTCTTGCCTTCTTTGTGGGCACGTGGCCAAGTGGTTAGGGCATTGGGCTCACGATCTGAAGGTCGTGGGTTCGAGTCTCGGCCAAGGCAGCATGTTGTATCTTTGAGCAAGGCACTTAACCACACAAAGCTCCAGTCCACCCAGCTGAAAATGGGTACCAGCAAATGCTGGGGGTTAACCTCACGACAGACTGGCGTCCTATCCGGGCGGGGGGGCGGGTTCTCGTACCCTTAGTCGCTTCATGCCACAGAAACCGGCATAAGCACCGGCCTGATGGGCCACAAGGCTCGGGACAGACTTTAACTTGCCTTCTTTATAACTGCATTGATATGTTGGGACCAGGTTGGACCCTTTGAGATATTGACACCCAGGAACTGGAAATTGCTCCCTCTCTCCACCTCTGATCCCCCTGAGGAGTGGTTCATGTTCCCTCATTTTACCCTTTCTGAAGTCCACAATCAGCTTCTGTCTTATTGACATTGAGTGCAAGGTTGTTGTTGTTGCTGTGACACCACTCAACTAGCTGGTATATCTCGCTCCTGTACGCCCTCTCATCTCCATCTGAGATTCTACCAACAATGCTTGTATCATCAGCAAATTTATAGATGGTGTTTGAGCTATACCTAGTCATATATTCATGGGCAAAGAGAGAGTAGAGCAGTGAGCTAAGCACACACCCCTAAGGGACACCAGCGTTGATCATCAGCATGGAGGAGATATTATCACCAATCTGCACAGATTGCGGTCTGCTGGTTAGGAAGCCAAAGATCAAATTGCAGAGGAAGGTACAGAGCCCCAGGTTCTGTAGCTTATTGATCAGGACTGTGGGAATGATGGCGACAAACGCTGAGCTGCAGTCAACGGGAAGGCCAAAGTTCCAAACACATATTGCATCACTCTGTCAAAGTAGGAACGGGGAACACAGGGAGCCGGTTCCAACTGGTTGTAAAGGAGGGGCCAATGAGGAACTCCTCCTGTAAATTAAACCGCTTTTGTGTGTTGCTCAGAAAAAGACTGAAAGGCAAAAATGAATCAAGTGAGGGCAAAGATTGGGAAAACTGACTTCTGCTCGGTCAAAGCCCGTGACCAAGTTGTGGTTGCTGACAGTCAACTATGATACAAGATTACTGACCCTGTTTCTAAAAAAAACTTATAGAAGTGCAATTAATCCTGTTAAGCAATTGTGAGTGATCTTTGGAAAATGATGGTTTTTTTTAATAAAAATGTTGTTTTTGCTGGATAATGTGTGTGATTATGACTCACCGCTGACTCACATTCTCAACTACTCAATCCGTGGAACTACCAAAACATGATTATAATTTGGTCAAATGTCATACTATTTCACGTGTTTAGCACACACACTGTGTACACTACTGGCAGTGAAGGTATCCGGGCAACCAAGCAGCTCCCACTGACTTAGTGACTGAACTTGCACTAAAGAAATATGCTTCAGTGTTACTTGTAGGAAGAAAGATGCTTTTCATGTTTATAAACAGTTCTACTTATCTTCAGGATTCCCTGCTTAAAGAAAACATATTGTCACATAGACATCGGCCAGAAACGCCAACTGCTTATTCATTTCCATGAATGCTGCCTGACCTGCTGAGTTCCTCCTGCATTTTGTCCTTGCTTCATTCATTTAGCATTCAGTCTTCTTCTGAATATGGAACAGGTCCTTCCAGCCCTTCAACCCACGCTGCCCAGCAATCCCGATTTAATCCTCGCCCAATCACAGGACAATTTACAATGACCAAGTAACCTACCAGCTGGTAGGTCTTTGGAATGTGGGAGGAAACTGGAGCACCCAGAGGAAACCCACATGGTCACGCGGAGAACGTACAAATTCCTTACAGGCAGTGGCGGGAGTTATGTTTTGAGCGGGAGGCATCGTGGGATGCCTGGTCTGTATAGACGTGCATCTCCGGTCAACCACCAATCCATACAGTCATAGAATAATATATTACAGAAAAAGGCCCTTCAGCCCAGCTCATGCATGCTGTCCCAAGATGCCCATTTGCCAGCGTTTTGTCCACATCCCTCTAAACGGATTCTCAGCTCCAAGCTGTTGCTGCACTTAATGGAGGAATTTAAGGTGGGGGCTTATATGGGAGGCAGGGTTTGAGGGTCGGCACAACATTGTGGGCCGAAGGGCCTGTACTGTGCTGTACTATTCTATGTTCTATGTTCTATGTTTAACATATCGCCACTGACAGACCACACCTGAAAACGCTCCAGGCAGTGCTGTCAGAGAACTGCCTAACTCTGTGGAAATATATTATACGCCCAGCGACAGTGCTATGGGTGACAGGAGATTATTTTAAAAAGCTCTTCATGTGCTGCCAGCCAAAACTAGTTCAAAAAGAAGTAATCCCAATGGTTTCAAAAAAAAAGCACTGCAGTAGTTTCTTTTTCCCAAGATATGTCCTACTGCAGCAGAACCGACACTTGCTCAATATCATGTGTTGTGTCTTTAGTTCGGTAAAGTTCCATTGAGTAAAGGTAACAGATTCCCTCCACAGTTCCCTAATGACACACCCTCCGGCTGACTTCAAAGGTTAAGCAGCCTAATCAAGTACTGAACACATTTCCTGGTTTGTAGAGCTCTGACTCTTATAGTCGTAAGGAGTTGAGTTCGTTGCAAGCCAGTTTCAACAAGCATTTCGACACATGTTCCCAGCAGACCGTCTACACTTAGACTTGAGACTTAATCGCTATTATTACTCATACCTTTGCCAGGAGCACTGCGTAACATGGAAATGTGTGGCGTAGAAAGGGCCCATTCAGTTCATAGATTAGGTTTGCAGATGCCCCAAGGAGACATGCCATATTTTCATTGCTACCATCAGGGAGGAGGTACAGGAGCCTGAAGACACACACTCAATGATTCAGGAACAGCTTTTCCCCTCTGCCATCCAATTTCTGAATGGACATTGAACCCATGAACACTACCTCACTATTTCTTTTTCCCTCTTTTTGCGTTACTTACTTAACTTTTAAAATTTATATATACTTCTTACGGTAATTTACAGATTTTATTATTATGTACTGCAATGAACTGCTGCATAACAACAAGTTTCATGACATATGCGAGTGATACTAAACCTGATTCTGATTCTGACACAAAGGTTGGTGGAGCTGTGGACAGTGAATATGATTGCCAAAGGACACCACAGCATATACATGTAGATCAGTTACAGATAAGACATGGAAATTGCAGATGGAGTTTAATCCAGGCAAGTGTGAAACGTTGCATTTTGGTTTTGCTATCATTATGGATACCAAGATATGGTGAAGTCACGTCAAGTCAAATTTATAGGAAGAGGTACAGTCGACGTTTCGGGTCTCAGCCCGAAACGTCGACTGTACCTCTTCCTATAGATGCTGCCTGGCCTGCTGCGTTCACCAGCATTTTTTGTGTGTGTTGCTTGAATTTCCAGCATCTGCAGGTTTCCCCGTGTTCAAGTCAAATTTATTGTCATTCAACTACATACATGTATATAACGTACAGTATATAATGTATATAGAAATGAGACCAACATTTCTTTGAACCAGGGGTAAAACAATACACATGATAACTCATGAAGGTAAGGAGACAATCTGTGGCTGTGTCTTTGCTGTTGCTTTGCTCACACTGGAGTGCTCGGTGGCAGGTGCTGATGCTTTTTTTTGCCGGTGGGGGGACGGGGGATTGTTGCTTGCTGCTGCTCACGCGTAGGAGGGAGGGGAGCTGGGGAGGGGAGAGGGACTTTGGGGTTCTAACATTTAAGTGTTGTTCATTCTTTGGGTCACTCCTGTGTTTTCATGGATGGTTGTGACGAAAACTCATTTCAGGATGTACATTGTAAATATTTCTCTGACATTAAATGTACCTTTGAAACTTCTGAAACCTTTGAAAATCTGCAGATGAATCACACATAAATATCAAACTAAAGTATATTAATATTAAATAGTACAGATTAACCAGTGACACATCGACTACAATGCGGCTGGGAATTCAGAAGCCAATAGCCTGGGGGAGAAAACTGTTTCTCATCCTGACCATTCTTGTTTTTATGGATTGTAGTCTCCTGCCCCATCAAAGAAAGTCAAAGAGGCTGCTGGATGGATGGGTGGGATCCTTAATAATACTAAGGGCCCTGTGTATGCAGAGCTCCTGATAAATGATCCCAATGGATGGTAGGGAGACCCCTATGATCCTATCAGATAGTATGGAGACCTCTATGGTCATCTCAAGATGGTAGTGAGATCCTACGATCCTCTTGAATGGTAGCGAGATCCCTATGATCCTCTCAAGATTGCAAGGAGAACCCTATAATTATCTCAAAATGGTAGGGAGACCCCTAAATTATCTCAAAATGTCAGGGAGACCCCTATGATCCTCTCAGAGGGTAGGGAGACCCCTATGATTGTCTATGAAGAACTTGTCTTGCAAACTGTTTACTCAGATCAAATGATTATGCAGTGCATTGAGCTAGAATAAGGGACTTATTGGGAGGTCAAACATAAGGGGAAAACTTGCAATAAATGGCAGGATTCTTAGCATCGTTGATGCACGGGGGAGTCTTGGAACCCAAGTCCATTACTCATTGAAGTGGCATGCAAGTAGATGGGATAGTATAGGTAAGTGGCATGTTCACCTTCATTGGTTGGTGTAGTGAAGAGAAAGGTAAAGAAGTCATGTTGCAGTTATAGAAAACTTCAGTTAGGAAGCACAAGTATAATGTGGAGTTCTGGTTGTCTTGATAGAGCAGGGGCCCCCAACCTTTTTTATGCCATGGACCCCTACCATTAACCAAGGGGTCCATGGACCCCAGGTTGTGAACCCCTGCATTTGAGAAAGGATGTAGAGGCTTTTGGAAAAGGTGCAGAAGAGGTTTACCAGGATGCTGTCTGGATTATAGAACATGAGCTAAAAGGAGAGCTTGTTTTCCCTGGAGCTTCAGAGCCTGAGGGGAAACCTGATAGAGATTTATAAAAGTATGAGAAAAATAGATAGGCTAGATAATCAAAATCTTTCTCCCAGGGTAGAAATACCAACTCTCAAAAGACATGCATTTAAGTTGAGTGGGGGAAATGTTTAAGGGAGATGTGTGGGTCAAGATTTTTAGACAGAGAGTGATTGGTGCCTGGAACAGACTGTCAGGACTAATGGTGGAAGCGGACACGATGGTGGTGTTTAAAGGACTTTCAGGTGGGCAGATGACCTTGCAAGGAATGAAGGAATATAGATCATGTGCAGGCGGAAGAGATTTAGTTTAAATTTGGCATCAAGTCCAGTATAGATGTCGTGGGCTGAATGGCCTGTTTCTGTGCTATACTGTTCTATGTTCTCAGCTTACTGAAGAGATTAACCCAATAGAACAGAATATGGACCCATTTTTAATGTTTTCTACCAACCTTTCTGTACTTTATACCATACATCAACTCCAAAGCCTAAAAAGAAAAAAAAACAGATCAAGTTGGACTCATTGCCCACCCCCACTACATCCAATATTTGTTTTTCCATTTTCTCTATCTTTTCATGAGAAATATGTTTTAGATCTTACCCTGTATCGTAATCTGTTGTGATAGTGGATGATCAGCCATGATCACAGTGAATAGTGGTGCTGGGTCGAAGGGCTGAATGGCCTACTCCTGCACCTATTGTCTATTGTCTGTTGTGCTACGTTCCAGACAGGGTGAGAGCAGGTCTGGCCCTTCTGCCTGCATTTTGATCCCTGCATCTTCCAACAGCATCTGTAAGTTTGCTTCACGCATCCACCAGCATTTCTACCTACACTGGCTTAAAGAGCTGGAGGGCTCACCAGTTAGAATTCTGCCGCTGTCAGTGACACATCATTGCACAAATGAAGGTATTGACTTCATCTTTGCTTACTCAGTTCAGGAGTACAGAAGCACTGCATTCTACAGTGTGTTCCAATTTGACAGACAAAGATGGTATTTCTGAGGCAGCCAGTAAATGCTCCAAGGTTTTACCACCACAGCTCATTAGAGAGGGCTTTCTGGATCACACCAGTCCATCCATTTCACCCTTATTAAGTATTAGCACAGATGGTGAACATGAGAAATTCTGCAGATGCTGGAAATATAAAGCAAGGCACACAAAATGCTGGAGGAACAGCAAATCAGGCAGCATCAATGGAAATAAATGAACAGTCAACATTTCAGGCTGAGGTGCTTATTTAGGACTGGAAAACATAGAAACATAGAAACATAGAAACATAGAAAATAGGTGCAGGAGTAGGCCATTCGGCCCTTCGAGCCTGCACCGCCATTTATTATGATCATGGCTAATCATCCAACTCAGAACCCTGCACCAGCCTTCCCTCTATACCCCCTGATCCCCGTAGCCACAAGGGCCATATCTAACTCCCTCTTAAACATAGCCAATGAACTGGCCTCAACAGTTTCCTGTGGCAGAGAATTCCACAGATTCACCACTCTCTGTGTGAAGAAGTTTTTCCTAATCTCGGTCCTAAAAGGCTTCCCCTCTATCCTCAAACTGTGACCCCTCGTTCTGGACTTCCCCAACATCGGGAACAATCTTCCTGCATCTAGCCTGTCCAATCCCTTTAGGATCTTATACGTTTCAATCAGATCCCCCCTCAATCTTCTAAATTCCAATGAGTACAAGCCCAGTTCATCCAGTCTTTCTTCATATGAAAGTCCTGCCATCCCAGGAATCAATCTGGTGAACCTTCTTTGTACTCCCTCTATGGCAAAGATGTCTTTCCTCAGATTAGGGGACCAAAACTGCACACAATACTCCAGGTGTGGTCTCACCAAGGCCTTGTACAACTGCAGTAGTACCTCCCTGCTCCTGTACTCGAATCCTCTCGCTATAAATGCCAGCATACCATTCGCCTTTTTCACCGCCTGCTGTACCTGCATGCCCACTTTCAATGACTGGTGTATAATGACACCCAGGTCTTGTTGCACCTCCCCTTTCCCTAATCGGCCACCATTCAGATAATAATCTGTTTTCCTATTTTTGCCACCAAAGTGGATAACTTCACATTTATCCACATTAAATTGCATCTGCCATGAGTTTGCCCACTCACCCAACCTATCCAAGTCACCCTGCATCCTCTTAGCATCCTCCTCACTGCTAACACTGCCACCCAGCTTCGTGTCATCCACAAACTTGGAGATGCTGCATTTAATTCCCTCATCCAAGTCATTAATATATATTGTAAACAACTGGGGTCCCAGCACTGAGCCTTGCGGTACCCCACTAGTCACCGCCTGCCATTCTGAAAAGGTCCCGTTTATTCCCACTCTTTGCTTCCTGTCTGCTAACCAATTCTCCACCCACACCAATACCTTACCCCCAATACTGTGTGCTTTAAGTTTGCACATTAATCTCCTGTGTGGGACCTTGTCAAAAGCCTTTTGAAAATCCAAATATACCACATCCACTGGTTCTCCCCTATCCACTCTACTAGTTACATCCTCAAAAAATTCTATGAGATTCGTCAGACATGATTTTCCTTTCACAAATCCATGCTGACTTTGTCCGATCATTTCACCGCTTTCCAAATGTGCTGTTATCACATCCTTGATAACTGACTCCAGCAGTTTCCCCACCACCGATGTTAGGCTAACCGGTCTATAATTCCCTGGTTTCTCTCTCCCTCCTTTTTTAAAAAGTGGGGTTACATTAGCCACCCTCCAATCCTCAGGAACTAGTCCAGAATCTAACAAGTTTTGAAGAATTATCATTAATGCATCCACTATTTCTTGGGCTACTTCCTTAAGCACTCTAGGATGCAGACCATCTGGCCCTGGGGATTTATCTGCCTTCAATCCCTTCAATTTACCTAACACCACTTCCCTACTAACATGTATTTCACTCAGTTCCTCCATCTCACTGGATCCTCTGTCCCTTACTATTTCTGGAAGATTATTTATGTCCTCCTTAGTGAAGACAGAACCAAAGTAATTATTCAATTGGTCTGCCATGTCCTTGCTCCCCATAATCAATTCACCTGTTTCTGTCTGCAGGGGACCTACATTTGTCTTTACCAGTCTTTTCCTTTTTACATATCTGTAAAAGCTTTTACAGTCCGTTTTTATGTTCCCCGCCAGTTTTCTCTCATAATCTTTTTTCCCCTTCCTAATTAAGCCCTTTGTCCTCCTCTGCTGAACTCTGAATTTCTCCCAGTCCTCAGGTGAGCCACTTTCTCTGGCTAATTTGTATGCTACTTCTTTGGAATTGATACTATCCCTAATTTCTCTTGTCAGCCACGGGTGCACTACCTTCCTTGATTTATTCTTTTGCCAAACTGGGATGAACAATTGTTGTAGTTCATCCATGCAACCTTTAAATGCTTGCTATTGCATATCCACCGTCAATCCTTTAAGTGTCATTTGCCAGTCTATCTTAGCTAATTCACGTCTCATACCTTCAAAGTTACCCCTCTTTAAGTTCAGAACCTTTGTTTCTGAATTAACTATGTCACTCTCCATATTAATGAAGAATTCCACCATATTATGGTCACTCTTACCCAAGGGGCCTCTCACGACAAGATCGCTAATTAACCCTTCCTCATTGCTCAAAACCCAGTCCAGAATAGCCTGCTCTCTAGTCGGTTCCTCGACATGTTGGTTCAGAAAACCATCCCGCATACATTCCAAGAAATCCTCTTCCTCAGCACCTTTACCAATTTGGTTCACCCAGTCTACATGTAGATTGAAGTCACCCATTATAACTGCTGTTCCTTTATTGCACACATTTCTAATTTCCTGTTTAATACCATCTCCGACCTCACTACTACTGTTAGGTGGCCTGTACACAACTCCCACCAGCGTCTTCTGCCCGTTAGTGTTACGCAGCTCTACCCATATCGATTCCACATCTTCCCGGCTTATGTCCTTCCTTTCTATTGCGTTAATCTCTTCTTTAACCAGCAACGCCACCCCGCCTCCCCTTCCTTCATGTCTATCCCTCCTGAATATTGAATATCCCTGAACGTTGAGCTCCCATCCCTGGTCACCCTGGAGCCATGTCTCTGTGATCCCAACTATATCATAATCATTAATAACAATCTGCACTTTCAATTCATCCACCTTATTACGAATGCTCCTTGCATTGACACATAAAGCCTTCAGGCACTCTTTTACAACTCTCTTAGCCCTTATACAATTATGTTGAAAAGTGGCCCTTTTTAATGCTTGCCCTGGATTTGTCGGCCTGCCACTTTTACTTTTCTCCTTTGTACTTTTTGCTTCTACCCTCACTTTACACCCCTCTGTCTCTCTGCACTGGTTCCCATCCCTCTATTGTGAACTAACCTCCTCACGCCTAGCCTCTTTAATTTAATTCCCACCCCCCCAACCATTCTAGTTTAAAGTCACCTCAGTGGAAGAAGGAGGAATGCACCAGAATAAAAAGGTGGGAGGAGGAGTACAGGTGACATAACCTAGCTACTTGCTACCAAATATATCGGTTACTCTTTCTTCATTTTTCAAGCTCTGATGAAAAGTCGGGGAGGTGAATCGCTAACTTCGTTCCTTTCTTCACAGCTGTTGCTCAGCAGTCCCAATTTTTTTTACAATAATTCCAGGCAATAAGTCTCTGAGTGTAAAGTATACACAGTTCAAAGTA
Source organism: Mobula hypostoma (assembly GCF_963921235.1). Classification (NCBI taxonomy): domain Eukaryota; kingdom Metazoa; phylum Chordata; class Chondrichthyes; order Myliobatiformes; family Myliobatidae; genus Mobula; species Mobula hypostoma. The sequence continues at coordinate 132,707,020 of NC_086105.1, forward strand.
AAATTATTATCAAAGTGCATATATGTCACTATATACAGCCCTGAGATTTGTTTTCTTGTGGGCATACTCAGTAAATCCAAGAAACATAATAGAATTAATGAAGGACTGCACCCAACAGGACAGATAAGCAACAAATGTGCAAAATACAACAAACTGTGCAAATATAAAAGTGAAAATAATAATACTAAACAAATAAGTAATAGATATCATGAACATGGCGTGAAGAGTCTTTGAAAGTCAGTCCACAGGTTGCGGGAACAGTTCAGTGATGGGACTTCTGAAGTTGAGTGAAGTTATCCCCTCTGGTTCAAGAGCCTGATGGTTGAGTGATAATAACTGTTCTTGAACCTGGTGGTGTGGGTCCTGAGGCTCCTGTGCCTTCTTCCTGATGGCAGTAGCGAGAAGAGAGCATGGCATAGTCGGTGGGGGTCTTTAATGATGGATGCTGCCTTCCTGCGACAGCACTCTGTGTAAATGTGCTCAGTGGTGGGTAGGACTTTACCTCTATGGCCATAAGACATAGGAGTATAATTAGGCCATTTGGCCCATCAAGTCTGCTCCACCATTTTATCATGGCTGATCCATTTCGCTCTCAGCCCCATTCTCCTTCCTTCTCCCATAACCTTTCAAGCCCTGACTAATCAGGAACCCGTCAATGTCTGCCTTAAGTACACCCAGTGACCTGGTTTCAACAGACACCTGTGGCAACAAATTCCACAGATTTGGCACCCTCTGGCTAAAGAAATTTCTTCTCATCTCTGCTTTAAATGGACATCCCTCTATTTTGAGGCTGTGCCCTCTGGTCCAAGACTCACCCACCAAATGAAACATCCTCTTCACATCCACTCTGTCTAGCTCTTTCAAAAGGTTTCCATGAGATCCTCACCCCAGAGGCCCAGAGCCTTCAACTGCTGCTCATATGATAACCTTTTCATTCCTTCAGTCGTTCTTGTGAACCTCCTCTGAACCCTCTCCAATGTCAGCACATCCTTGCTTAAATAATGGGCCCAAGACTGCTCACAATACTCCAAGTGAGGCCTCACCAGTGCCTTATATAGCTTCAGCATTAAATCCTTGCTTTTATATTCCAGTCCTCTTGAAATTAATGCTAACATTCACTCCCAATTCAACCTGTAAATTAACCTCTGGAGAATCCTGCACGATTCGGACCTCTGATTTTTGAATTTTCTTTTTTTAGAAAATAGTCAGTGCTTTTATTTCTTCTACCAAAGTGCATGGACATACATTTCCCGTCATGGTTCGGTCTGTGAACTCTGCATTCCGGTTCACGGTCTGGTCCGTGTATTCCTTATTCCGGGTTTTCCTCTTTTCCCTTGTTCAGTTGGGTGCCTTAATTGAGGCACCTGATTCTCGTTTTCGGCTGGCACATAAATACCTCTCAAACCAAGGATTTGCTGCTGAACTGTTCCCTTCCCCTCACTAACTGAATCCTCAGCAGTTTACCTCAGCAAATATCCTCGGCAGTCATCCTGGCCCTGTGTCCTAGAAAGCATCCTGGCTCTGCGCTCCAATAAGGAGTCCCGGCTCTGTACCCAAGGGCCTAACCAAGTCGAGTCCAAGAGCCAAGTGCTGCCCAGGAGTACCTCACCCAGCCCAGTGCTGGAGATCCCTCCTCCAGTCCAAGCCACGTCCAAGAACCTCATATAGTCCAAGCCACATCCAAGAACCTCATCCTGTCCAAGTCAAGGCTTTGTGTTCTCGTCCTGTCCATGTGCCTCATCCTGTGCAGGAGTTCCACGTCCAGTCCTGTAGCCACGTCTTGTCCTTGCCTGGATCCGGGGTCCGAGCCCGAGTCAAGACCCAGGTTCTGAGTCTCTGTCCAGTCTCTGGTTCGGAGTCCACGCCCAGGCTCCTAGTTCCAAATTCCTTGTCCTGGTCCCATTTTCCTAGTCTCAGTCCTGGCCCAGGCCTGGTGTCCTTGTCTCGACCAGGGTCTGTGTCCATGTCTAGCTATGCTTCGTCTCGCTTACACTTTGCTCTTTCCTGGGTTACTCTCTGATGAATCCTCACTTCCCAACTTCCCTTGCATTCTTGATAAACTCATTGCCCAGTTCCTAGTACTTCAGTATCTGTGTCTTGCATTTGGGTCCGCTGCCTGCACCCCCTTGTGTAACACTTCCTGACATTCTATTCCATCTGCCACCTCTTTGCGCATTATCCTAATCTGTCTATGTCCTTCTGCAGCCTCTCTGCTTCCTCAACACTACTTGCCCCTCCGTCTTTCTTTGTATTGTCCGCAAACTTAGCCACAAAGCCATCAATTTCATCATCCGAATTGTTCACATACCAGATAAAAAGAATCAGTCCCAACATAGACCCTTGTGGGAAACCATTAATCACCAGCAGCCAATCTGAAAAGGATCCCTTTATTTTCACTTGTAGCCTCTTGCTAATCGGCCAATACTCTATCCATGGTAGTAGTTCTCCTGTAATACCCTGGGCTATTATCTTGCTTAGCGGCCTCATCTTGCTTTGCTTTTAGTTAGTTGCACGGTGGGTTTTTTTGGGGGTTTTTTTTTCCTTTTCTCTATTGATATATATATAAAATTAGTATACTATTATGTTACCTTGGTATGTCATGTTTACATTACATTGTTTGTAGTATTTTTTTTGTATTAATATCTTCTGTAATTTTATTATATTCTAACAGTGTATTAGTGTCTATATGGCTTACCTTTTTGTATACTTATTTAATAAAAAGATTTAAAAAGAAAGAAAGCAGCCTCATCTGCGGCACCTTGTCAAAGGCCTTCTGAAAATCCAAGTCCACAACATCCACCGATTCCCCTTTGTCTATCCTGTTGGAATTTAAAAAATCCCACAACAGATTGTCAGACAAGATTTTCCCTTAAGGAAATCTACCTGTGATTGTCTGGGCCGTATCCACTACTTTTCGTAGAATTTTCCACTCAAGGTTATTGGTGGTACCATGCACCCAATCAACAAACTCTCCACCACACATTTATAGCAGTTTGTCAAAATTTTAAATAACATGCCAAATCTTGGCAAACTTCTAAGGAAGCAGAGGCACTACTGCACTATTTTTGTAATTGCACTTACATGCTAGGCCCAGGACAGATCCTCTGAAATGATAGTACTGAGGAACTAAATTAGTTGACCCTCTCCACCTCTGATTCCCTAATGAGGATTGGCTCAATGCCTCCGGTTTTCTTTTCCTTGGTCCTTGCTGATCACTCAGCCAGATTTCCAGCTCCCTCTGCTATATATATATATATTTGGCATTGGAGCTATGCATTAGCCTCACAGTCATAAGTGTAAAGCCAGTAGAGCAAGGAGCTCATGCATAGCCTTGTGGTGCACCTGTGCTGATGGAGATTGTCATCGAGTCATGGTGAGGTACAGCACAGGAACAGGCCCTTCGGTTCATCTAGTCCATGCTGACACCATTTAAACTGCCTACTCCCATCAACCTGCACCAGACCCATAGCCCCCCATACCGCTACTATCCATGTACTGTCCAAACTTCTCTTAAACTTTGAGATCAGGCTCTTATGCACCACTTGCGCTGGCAGCTCATTCCACACTCACACAACCTTCTGAGTGAATAAGATTCCCCTCATGTTCTCCTTAAACTTCTCAACTTTCACTTTTAACTGATGACCTCTGTTTATATCCCCACCCAACCTCAGTGGAAATAACCTGCTTGCATTTATCCTATCTATACCCATCAAAATTTTACATAGCTCTATCAAATCTCCTCTGAATATTCTACATTCTAAAGAATACAGTACTAACCTATTCAATTTTTTCTTATAGCTCACGTTTTCCAGACTTGGCAACATCCCTGTAATCTATACAGGGTCCATTAAGTTGATGCTGCTTTGCCTCGCTTCTATAGACTCTGTACCCATCTTCCAGGTAAATAGAAATGCAAAGAATGTATTTAAGATCTCTCCCATCTGTTTTGGCTCCACACATCGATTACCATTATGGTCTTCCAGAGGACTAATTTTGTCCCTTGCAATCCTTTTGCTCTTAACATATCAGTAGTATCCCTTAGGATTCTCCTTCACCTTGTCTGCTAGAGCAACTTCATGCCTTCTTTTTGCCTTCCTGATTTCTTTCATAAGTGTTCTCTTAGATTTCTTATACTCCATAAGCACCTTATTTGTTCCTATTTGCCTATACCTGCTATGCACCTCCTTTTTTCTCTTAACCGGGGCCTCAATATCTCTTGAAAACCAAGATTTCCTACACCCGTTATCTTTACCTTTTATTCTGAAAGGTACATACATGCTTTGTAATCTCAAAATTTTGTTTTTGAAGGCCTCCCACTTTCTAAGTACACCTTTGCCAGGAAACAGCCTGTCCTAATCCACACTTACCAGATCATTTCCAATTGTGGAGTAAACTTTGCTGCCAATCCAAAGTGACCAGGATCTGCAAGTGAAGAAATCCAATTGCACAAGGAGTTAATGAGGTCAAGGCCTTGAAACTTATCGATTAGTTTTGAGGGGATGATTTTATTGAATGCCGGGCTGCATTCGATAAAGAGCATCCTGGTGTATGCATCTTTGCAGTCCAGATTGATGTTAGTCTTTGAGGCAGATTACTACCTTCTTCTTAGTCAACAATATTCTTGAAGCATGTGGGTACCTCAGACTGATGAAGTGAGAGGTTAAAGTTATTGGTGAACAATCAAGTCAGTTGAGCAGCACAACCAGGTATCACATCTGGGCTGGATGATTTCCGTGGGTTCGCCCCTTCACATCGGTTTCAGAGATCCTAAGGTCTTCGGGGAGCTTGTGAAGGTTGCTCCAGGTTGACAGTCAAAGCGAGTGTAGAAGGCATTGAGCTCATCCGGGAGCGAAACCTTGCTGCCACCTATGCCACTTGGTTTCACTATGTAAGAGGTGATAGCATGCAAGCCCTGCCACAGCTCTTGAGCATTCTTCAGCGACTCAAGTTTGATCCGGAATTACCACTTCACACATGAGATGGATTTTTGGAGATCATACCTGGTCCTCTTGTATCTTCCTTGGTTGCCAGACCTGAATGCCTCTGATCTGACCCTCAGCAGTTTGTAGATCTCATGGTTCATCCATGGTTCTCCTGGTGGAAGCTCTGAATGATTTTGAGGAGATACACTCATCTATGACTGTTTTTATAAAGTCTGTGACAACCGTGGTGTATTCATTCTGATCCTCCGATGAATCCTTGAACATGGCCCATTCCATTGACTCAAAGTAATCCTGTAGCTTCTCCTCTGCTTCCCAAGACCACCTCTTTGTTGTCCTTACCGCTGGAGCCTTGCTCTTTAACCTCTGCCTGTATGCAGGTTGGAGAAGGACAGGCAAGTGATCTGATTTCCTGAAATGCAGTCTAGACATGGATGGTGGGCCTTCCTTGTCATAGTACAGCAGTGTTTGAATGTATTAGAACCCCTGGTGCTGCAGTTTATATGCTGATGATAATTGTCAGTGAATTCTTCAAACATGCCTGATTGAAGTACCTGACTATGATTTGAAATGCTTGTTTCTTCTTTGGCAATGGCAGCATTCATTATCTCAAGTGCCTGATTAACACCAGCTTTTGGCAGTATGTAAACTGTGGCCAGGATCACAGAGGCGAACTCTCTTGACAAGTTGAAAGGTTGACATTTAAACATTCGATGTTCTAGGTCAGGGAAACAAGAGTGCAACAAAACTGCCATGTCCAAGCACAGCAACGAATTTATCATGAAACACAAATCCCCATCTTTTGCCTTCTCCAAATCAGCTGTCCGATCCATCCTGTGTATCGAGAAGACTTTAGGTTTTACTGATGTATCTGATATGTCCGGAGTGAACCTTGTCTCAGTGAAACACAGAACCGAGCAATTCCTCATTTCCCTCCGATACAGCAATCTTGCCCTTAGGCCCTCTATTTTGTTATTCAGTGAATGTACATTTGCTAACAAAATAATGGGTAGAGGAACTTACATTGCTTGGCATTTCAGTTTGGCTTGGAATCCTCCCCTCTTCCCTTTCTTCTGGCCATGGTGATGTACTGTTGACCTCCACCCTGCTACATAGCAGAGGATTGTAGAAATACATTGCAAAGGAGGTTATTGTATCTATGCCTATAAGGGTTATTGAAGGATGTAAATCATTTCAAAGTCAAAACCAAAGTAAATTTATTATCAAAGTATATATATGTGTTGCCATATAGTTCAAGGTCACGTTCAAGTTTACTGTCATTCATCCATACACATGTATATACAGTACCTAAATGAAACAATATTCCTCAAGGACCAAGATGCAAATCACAGTCCATATATCACATACAGAACATAAATAATATTAACACAATAATAAAGTATTCTGTAGATGTACAAGTTGACTTAAAGTGCGTATACGACATGGTTGGCATCCATCTGTCTTAAAGGACAATGGGATAATCATCATCTCAAGCCTGGGTGGAAGGTATGGAGATCCGGAGATGCCCAGTCGTCAAGATCCCCCTCTTGGGCTCACCGCTGTAGTCCGAAGAAAAGCTTATGAAGCAATACGTTTGGCAGCAGCTTGGCTGCAGGAGCTGCTGGACGATGTCAAATGATGTCTAACTGCTTTAGGGCTCCACTCCGGATTTGCAGTCTGGCTTTACTCCCGTAGCCTTCGTCTCTCCCGAGGCTGCCCACCAGGCAGTGGGGCCCTTTCCCCATAGCTGGGGATCTGGTTCACGAGCACCAGGGCGTGTCCACACACCAGTGGGCTTGTGTGCTACGTGTGCAGGGGCCAGACCACCTCCCCGTTCTCTGTAGTTCTGCCTGAGACCGAAGGGAGTTGAGTTTCCATGTATAGCCAGCGAGGAGGCAATGCATGAGACTTGCTGTTGGAGAGGCTGTGTACTGGCAGGGACAGACTTACACATTCAGCTCTCCTTTTTGCAACACTGCTAGCCAGCGGTGGAAGCTGGAAGTGAGAACAACAAGCACTACCCACTTCACTACGACACTAGACGCATCACAACAGCCATTTTGACACCATATACTGTAGATAAATATACGACACTATTACTGCTGCAGGCACTGTCATAAATGATGTGTACTGAGTGGTCGCAGGGTGTTCAGAAGTCTCACAGCCTGGTGGCAGAAGCTGTTACCCAGCCTAACAGTCCTTGTTCTTATTCTGCAGTCCCTTCAGCCTGATGGTAGGAAGTCAAAGAGATGATGTATATGATTACGAAGACACGCAATCCTCTTTTATTGTTACTTAGTAATGCATACATTAAGAAATGATACATTATTTCCTCCGGTGTGATATCACAAAACACAGGACAAACCAAGATTGAAAAAACTGACAAAACCACATAATTATAACATATAGTTACAGTGTAACAATACCATAACTTGATGAAGAAGTCCATGAGTACAGTAAAGTTCAAAGTTTCTCAAATGTCCCACATCTCATGCAGATGGGAGAAGGAAGAAAAACTCTCCCTGCCATACCTGACCACAATCCGACTCTGAGTCATCCGAAAACTTCGAGCTCTGATCAGCTCTCCAACACCGAGTACTGAGCGCCATCTCTGTCCGAACGATTTGACCTCCTTCTCGGTCGCCAAAAGCAGGCAAGGCCGGGGATTTTGAGGCCTACCTTCTGAAAGATTCCCGACCACACAGTAACGACAGCAACGAACGGGCGTTTCAGAAATTTCTCCAGATGTTCCTGTGTGCTTTCACGTCTATTCTCCATCAAATCAGAATTGTCCACGGCCCCTATTTAACAGATAAGATATCATTTTTCACCGGAGGGCTGCACACGCGCAAGCGCGCCGCCATCTTCTCCTCCGGCTTACGGGATGGATTGGAGGAGACCTTGCTAATGCTGAGGGCTCTGTAAATGCATCATTTTTGGTGTATGTCCTGGATGTGGTGGGGGCATGGAGACCCCAATGATGTTCTCAGCAGTCCTCACAATCCTTTGCCGGGTCTTGCAGTCAGATACCTTGCAATTCCTATACCAGATGGTGATTCATAAACATGAAACATTCTGCAGATGCTGGAAATCCAAAGCAACACAGACAAAATGCTGGAAGAACTCAGCAGGTCAGGCAGCACCTGTGGAGAGGAATAAAGAGTTGACGTTTCAGACTAAGACCATTCTTCAGGAATGGAAAGGAAGGGGGAAGAGGCCAGAATAAAAAGGTGATACGTTGCTCAGGACACTCTCACTACATTGCTACCTTGAGTTTTATTTTCTTGCAGACACTTACAGGAAAATAATCAGAATCAGGTATACTATCACCGGCACGTGTCATGAAATCTGTTAACTTAGCAGCAGTAGTTCAACGCAAATAAAGAAATACAATAGAATTTATGAAAAGATATACATAAACACAGACTGACAATCAATGTACAGATGAAGACACATTGTACAAACAAATAAGTAAACAAACAAACTAATAAACAAATAGATAAATAATACTGGGAGCATGAGCTGTAGAGTCCTTGAAAGTGAGTATATGGATTATGGAATGGGTTCATTGTTGAGGTGAGTGAAGTTATCCACACCAGTTTAGGAGCCTGATGGTTGAAGGGTAATAACTGTTTCTGAACCTGATGTTATGGGACCTAAGGCTCCCGGACCTCCTACCCGATGGTGGTAGTGAGAAGAGAGCATGGCCTAGATGATGGATGCTGTATTCTTCTGGCAATGCTCCATGTAAATATGCCAAGCGGTGGGGACGGCTTTGCCTGTGATGAACCGGGCTGTATCCACCAGTTTCTGTCGACTTTTCCATTCTTGGACATTGGTGTTCGCATGCCTGGCTGTGATGCGACAAGTTGGGACTTCAAACTGCGCACCTATAGAGGAGAGTGTGGTAGCCGAGTGAGTGTTCAGTCCCGACTGACTTCCCTTTGATTGCTGCTGAGAAGGAGTCTGTGAGAGGCCTATCACTGTGGGACTTGCTGTGGCAGATGGGTAGTCGTCTGTGCTCTCTTCAACGATGAGGCAAAGTGTTTATGGACTGTGGGCTTTCTCAGACTTACGGTTTTTATATTCTGAGTTTTCCCCCATTTCTTTCTGTTTTGTTATGCAGGGGGAAGGGGGTTTGGGGTCAACGTCCTTATTCTGTTTTTGTGCAGATGAAGGGGTGGAGGTTTAGGGGTTGATGATCAGGATGCCATTCTTATTTGCACACGGGGTTGTGCTGGGTCTGAATGCTTTTCATGTTTTATTTGGTTTTGTGACTATCTGGAAAAGACAAGTCTCAGAGTTGTATATGGATACATACTTTGATAATAAGTGAACCTTTGAACCTTTGAGATGCCTGTCAAAGTCTTAGGATACGTGCTGAATCTACACAATCTTCTAAGAAAGTAGAAGCACTCTTATGCCTTCTTTGTGATGCCACTTAAGTATTGTCCCCAGGTTGGATCCACTGACATGATAATGCCAATGACCCTCTCTAAAATTCTGCACTGTTAACCATGGACCAGAGCTCTGGGTGTTTTCTAACAACCTTATTTACTACTATTGTAACACATAATCATCAGGTCAGGCAGCATCTATGGAGATGAATAAAGAGTTGACATTTGGTCCATGATCCTTCATCATGACTTCATCTTTGTTATTTTGTTTTAATAGGTAGTTCAAAGGTTCGAAGGTCAAGTTTAATATCAGAGAAATGTATATAATATACATCCTGAAATGCTTGTTCTTCGCAAAACATCCACAAAAACAGAGAAGTGTCCCAAAGAATGAATGGCAGTTTAACATGAGAACCCCAAAGTCCCCCCCCAGCTTCCCCCTTCTGCGCGTAAGATTCAGTGAGCAATGATCCCCCCCGACCAGCAAAAATAAATGTGCATCAGTACAATCACCAAGCCCAAGCGTCTGCTAAGCAATAGCAAAGACACAGACCAAATTTACCCCAAAAGCTTTGCATTTCATCCGAAATTCGACAACCCACAGGTTCTCTCTGTCTTACTCAACCTCTCTAGTTTAGAGAAAGTTCACTACTCATTCCTGGGATTAAAGTGCTGTTATGAGGAAAGGCTGAGTAAGTTAGGCCTATGCTCATTACAGTTCAGAAAAGTGAAAGTGACCTTCCTGAAAATTCTATGATTTTATCTGGGCCTGCCAGAGTAAAACCGAGGATGTTTCCTTTTTTCGAAGAACTAGGTGGCACAGTTTCAAATGAGTCACCCATTGCAGATGGAGATGGGAAGAAATTTCTCCTTTGAAAGTATAGTGACCTGTGGAATTTACGACCACAAATCACTGTGGAGGCTGAGTCATTGAATACATTGGAAGAACGAAGTAGAAGTTCAGACATTAGGGATGCAAGGGGATGAGCAGTGGAGAAGAGACCAGAACTAAAATCACATCAGCCTTGATCTCACTGAATGGAGGAGCTGATGAATGTTCTAATGGCATCTCTAAAAATGCCCCCCAAAACCCTGAAATCAAGGAAAGAAAGGAATGGATACCCAATGTGAGAAACAGAGTTGAATTTGTACCTTGCTACATCTTGGCACAAGCTTTCACACACCCTCTTAGTCACCACCTCTTGGGTCCCCACCCTAACTCAAACATTCCTTTCTTTCTTTGCACCCCTCCCAGTTCCCTGCAACTTAAAACGTCCCGCATTTCCTTGATGCAAAGTCGGGGAGGTTACTGCTACTCAGTAGTTCCCACATCTTCTGTTTGTACTTAATAGCACAAGTATGATTTAAACCAACACACTGCAATACCATCTCAACCCGATGCTTTATTTAACATGATTCTCATGGAATCCTTGGCTAATGCATCATATAATTACCAACTGCATCTACTTTTTTTTTTGCTACACCACAGCAGTGTTTCAGTAAATAGGTTGCTTCACTCCCAGAAAGTAATCAATAAATATAATCAACAGAAAGCCACAAATTGCTCAGTTATGTACTAAAAGAGACTGTACACTGAGTTTTCCAATGAAAAGAAAATTAATGAATTCAGAATGATGGATAAAATTAATCCCATGAGGTGAGGGAGGTCAGGGAGAAGACAACTGCTCCGATGACCATGTTTTGCAGGATGTGCGTCCAGCTGCAGCTCCTCCCAGACCGCATGAATCAGTTGGACTCAATGAGGAGCAGTAGCGTGACCACTTGAGTTGAGTATGATGTACTCTTAGGCAGTGCTGGATTAACCTAGTAGCAAAAGTAGCATATGCTACGGGCCCCACATTCTCGAGGGCCCTGCACTAAATGCTTGCAAGCTGCGGTCTGGTGAAATCGGCATCTCACCGTATTCTCACGACGATCTGGCAGAGCTGTTGTTTTCATGTGGGGGGAGCTGCATGCTGCATGGTATGTGCGTGCAGGTGTGTGTCGGCTCCTTGCTGTGTCGTGGTGACCTTTGTGCTATCTCCCACGCTCCCAAGCCGCGGCAGCGTGCGCTGTTACGCCGCTGGAGGGTGCGCCGTCGCGGTGAGACTGCGACAAGGGATGAGCAACTCAACAGTTTTATGTGACCCAGTTCATGGTTCCTCTTTTATCCCCCTGATTTCAGGTAGACCGAACCAGCTCAGGGACATACAAGATCGGATTAGACTGTGAGTTTCAACCCAATTGAAATGAGTTTCGATAAGCAATTAAACAGATAATTTTCAGCACACTATTCCCAGTTGGTTGTTGAGCGCATGTGATCCATACGCGCTCATAGCCACAACAGTCACATAAGTTTGTTAATGCTCATTAGTCTTTGTTGATACCGCTACTTAGCTTTTGTAAGTTGCTTCTGGATATTAAGTCATATCTGGAGATCTGGGATGAAGTCTTGATGAAGAATTGTGCAGTTTACTTAAGGAGATGTCTATTGCTGTGTTCTCAGGTGGCTGTAGAGGCTATCCAGGATTCTCAAGGTCGAAGATGATTTAAGCACTGTGATGAATTGGGAAGGTCGGGTACAGGCTGATTCGAGGCAGCAGGGTCCAGGTCCCAGAGGGTATCGAAACAAGTGAACCCGATGTTTGGATGGTGATTTAGGTGCCGGCTCAGATTAAATAGGTCAGGATGTAGGGCCCGAGGCGAAGGCTGGGCCGGTTCAGCTCGCTGCTCTGCTCTATGTGATCTAAGAGCCCATGGACAACTTCTCTTTGTGGACTTCGGTTCAGAACGCTATTTGCTTGTGTTTATTGTTTATATGATTTGTATTTTTTCTCTCTGTACACTGAGTATTTGACAGTCTTTTTTTTTAAATAGGGTCTTTTGGGTTTCTTTGTTTTGTGGCTGCCTGTTGGGAGACAAATCGCAAGGATGTATAATGTATACAGACTTTGACAAATAAATGTACTTTGAACTTTAAACTTTGAACATAATCCGAGATGTTAGGGTGGATTCCTTTAATGGAAGATGCCTGTGTGTGACTTTGTTTAACGTGAGGAGGCTGATACATGGGTAGTCCTTAACCGATCGGTTCAGGGTCCATTGGCATGGAATGCAAGACGGCCAGGACCCTTCACTGTCATTGTGATGATATCATCTTCAGCCAGTTCCACTGCTGAGGTCTTGATTTGATTGTTCTTTGTCCGGAACCTCCCCTTTGACCTTACCACCATGGGTGACTCTACCAGGAGGCACAACTCCAGAAACCTCAGGAGGAAATCACAAGCCTCTCCACCTCGACAAGGTGACGATTGTTGAGGGCAGCATACAGGACTCCAGGGAAGCAGTCACACTGCATGCTCAGTCACTGGGAAAGGAAGACAGGAAGTTCAGGCTGTTAGACAGCCATTCCTAACAGGGGAGGGAGGAGAAGATGGCGGCGGGACGCAGCCTCTCCGGTGAAATGATATCGTATTTGTTAAATAGGGTACTGTGCACAATTCTGATTTGATGGAGACAGCCGTGAGAAGCACGGAGGAACATCTGGAGAAATTTCTGAACTGTCCGGTTCGCTGCCGCTGCTACCGTGCGATCGAGAATCTCCGGAGGGAAGGGCCCAAGATCCTCGGCTTTGCCTGCTGCTGGCGGCCGGGGCTGGGGTCGAAGCGCTCGGCACAGATGGTGCTCGGTGCTTGGTGTCGGAGGGCTGCTCGGAGGCTCGAAGTTTTCGGATGACTCAGAGTCGGACTGTGGTTGGGCAAGGCAGGGAGAGTTTTCTTCCTTCTCCCGTCTGCGTGAGATGTGGGTCTTTCGAGAGACTTTGAACTTTTTTTTACCGTGCCCATGGCTTGTTCTTCATCAAGTTATGGTATTGTGCACTGTTGTAACTATATCTTATAATTATGTGGTTTTTGTCAGTTTTTCAGTCTTGGTCTGTCCTGTGTTTCTGTGATATCACACCGGAGGAATATTGTATCATTTCTTAATGCATGCATTACTAAATGACAATAAAAGAGAACTGCGTGTCCTCATAATCTAATCTAACAAGTTTTCCATTTTGGATGCTGCTAGGGGGGATGGACTGTCAGGGGAAAGTGACAGTGGCAATCAGATCAGTGGCACCACAAGAAGCTGTGTTGCGCTGTAGGGAGAGTCAAACTATAGGCAAGCAGTAGTGATGGGCAGTTCTTACAGTCAGGGGCACAGCTAGGCATTTCTCTGGCCAAAACTGAGACTCCAGGAAGGTGTGTTGCCTTCCTGGTGCCGAGGCCAAGGATAGCTCTGAGCGAGCACGGGACATTCTGAAAGGGGAGGACGAGCAGCCAGAGTTGATGATCCACACTGGTACCAAGGACACGCTGTAGACAGGAGGATAGATGCGGTCCTGCAAAGAGAATTTAGGAAGTTTGATGGCAAGTTATAAAGCAGACCTCCTGTGGTTGTAACCTTCGGATTCCTTCCAGCGTCACTTGCATTTGAGGCAAAGAATAGGAAGTCAGCACTAAAGAGCTGTTGTAGGAGGAAGGGTTTCAGATACTTGTATCAGTGGGATCTGCACCAGTGCTGGTGGGACACGTGTTTTGTGGAAAAGATCGGTCGACGTTTCAGGCCGGAACATCGATGGATCTTTTCCACAGATGCTGCCCGACCTGCTGAGTTCCTCCAGCGTGTTGTGAGTGTTGCTTTGACCCCAGAGTGTTCTGCTGAGCATCATGGGCATGCTATGCTGTCATTGGAATGTATGGCAACACTTGCAGGCTGCCGCCAGCACACCCTTGGGCGCGTTGGTTGGTAATGCAAACAATGTAAGGGTGATCAACACCTCCACCCACTAACCCACACCTTCAGACCCCCAGCCACTGCTACTTTATCACTTCCTAACAGTCACCGTATGTACAGATACTCCGATGCCTAGTGTCTCTTTATGAACATACAATCAATCTATGTATATCGGCTGTCTCATGTATTAATATTTATTGTGTTTTTCATTACTGTGTTCTTTATCCTTTTTATTTGCACTGCATCGGATCCAGAGAAAAGATATTAAACTATCCTGAAATTTTGATATACAATACCTTTCAGAAGTCTTAGGCACATATATACAGCTAGGATGTCGAAGACTTTTTCACAGTGCTGTAGTAATTTTATGTATTGCACTGTACTACTGCCACAAAACAAAACAAACACGTGAGTGATGATAAAACTGATTCTGACATGGGTCTGTATTGTGGACAGAGAGTGGGAAGGGGGCAGGGAGAGGAGAATCATGTTTGGGAAAAGGGGAGGGGAGAGGGGAGGGAGATGAAAGCACCAGAAAGACATTCTGTAATGATCAATAATGATTATTCTTCATTGATTAATTATTTGGAATCATGTAACCTTGCCTGGTGTCTCAGGACTGGGTGTGTCTGCGCTCACGGCACACACCACCCCTGGTATACCTTCTCTGCCACTTGCCCCACACCACTCCCACAGCACTCCACCCTTGCCATTCCCAACGTCCTTTGCTCCCACCAGATTTACAAACTTGCTCTCCGTTCCACGTTGACAAATCCGTGTTGTGCAAAAGCCTTGGGCATTGTAGCAATATATATTTGTCGAAGACTTTTGTAATGTACTGTACATGTGATGAACTCAAATCTTGAATAGGAATGAGTTGCACCTAAAGTACATATATGTCACCATACACAATCTTGAGATTCATTTTCTTGCAGGCGTGCTCAATAAATTCAATAACCATATTAGAATCAATGAAAGTCTGCACCAACAGGGCATATAACCAGTGTGCAAAAGACAACAAACTGTGCAAATACAAAAAGAAAGAGATAATAATAATGAATAATTAAACAATAAGTATTGAGAACATGATATGAGGAGTCCTTGAAAGTGAGTCCGTAGGTTGTGGGAACATTTCAGTGATGGGACAAGTAAAGCTGAGTGAAGTTATCCCCTTTGATTCAAAAGCTTAATGGTTGAGAGGTTATAACAATCCCTGAACCTGTTAGTGTGAATCCTAAGGCTCCTGTACCTTCTTTCTGATGGTATCAGCCAAAAGAGAGCATGTCCTGGGTAGTGAGGGGTCCCTGATGATGGATGTTGCTTTCCTGCAACAACAATCCATGTAGATGGGTTCAAAGCAACACGCGCAAAATGCTGGAGAAACTCAGCGGGCCAGGCAGCATCTATGGAAAAGAGTAAACAGTTGATGTTTCAGGCCGGGAACCTCCACAGGATCTGTCCTGATGAGGGTCATGGCCTGAAACGTTGACTGCTTACTCTATTCCATAGATGCAGCCTGGCCTGCTGAGTTCTTCCAGTATTTTGTGTGTGTTGCCTTGGATTTCCAGCATCTGCAGATTTTCTCATGTCGGTGTATTTCATTGATGGGGAGGGGATTACCTGTGATGGACTGAGCCATATCCACTATTTTGTGTAGGTTTTTCCATTCAAGGGCATTGGTAATTCCATACCAGGCTGAGGTGCAGCCAGAGAATTTACTCTTCAACACACGTCTATGGAAGTTTGTCGAAGTTTTAGATGTTATGCCCAATCTTCACAAACTCCTAAGGAAGTAGAGGTGCAGTTGTGCTTTCTTCATAATTGCACTTACATGCTGAGCCTAGGACATGCTCTCTGAAATAGTATCACCAGGAAACTTAAACTTGAACTTAAACGCATGAAGTCTTCTTGGACTTCCAGCTGGGTCCAGGTGTCAATTTTAACCGGTGTTTCGATGAAAAACTCCACCATCTTCTCTACCTCTGAACCTCCGATGAGGACTGGCTCAAGAACCTTTGATCTCCTCCTCCTGAAGTCAAGAAGCAGCTCCTTGGCCATGCGGACATTGAGTAAGAGGTTGTTGTGGCACCATTCAGCCAGATTCTCAAGCTCCCTCCCATATGCTGATCTGTCGCCACCTTTGATTGATCTGAGACTGGATTGGCACTAGTATCCTTGCAGGGCGGTTTTCTACCGCTACTCAGGAAGATTCAGACAGGTGTGACAGAGGGTGGGAACCAGAGCAGAGTGTCAGCTGGTGTAGTGAGTGAGATTTAATCACTTAAGTCTACTAGCAATAACAGGTTGGTCCAGGTTAATAAACACAGTGTGACTGATGGTCTGGAGCATTTGTGTCAATGATTTGGACTATGGTATTAATGGATTTGTGGCTAAATTTGCTGATGATACTAAGATAGGTGGAGGAACGGGTAGTGTTAAGGAAACAGAGCCTGCAGAGAGACCTAGGTAGTTTAGGGGAATGAGCAAAGAAGTGACAAATGAAATACAATGTTGGAAAGTGTATGGTCATGCACTTTGGTGGAAGAAATAAATGGGCAGACTATTACTTAGATGGGGAAAGAATTCAACATGCAGAGATGCAAAGGGACTTGGGAGTCCTTGTGCAAGATACCCTAAAGGTTAACCTCCAGGTTGAGTCGGTTGTGAAGAAGGCGAATGCAATGTCGGCATTCATTTCTAGAGGTATAGAATATAAGAGCAGGGATATGATGTTGAGGCTCTATAAGGCACTCGTGAGACCACACTTGGAGTATTGTGTGCAGTTTTGGGCTCCTTATTTTAGAAAGGATGTACTGACATTGGAGAAGGTTCAGAGAAGATCCACGAGAATGATTCCAGGAATGAAAGGGTTACCATATGAGGAACATCTGACAGCTCTTGGGCTGTATTCCCTGGAGTTCAGGAGAATGGGGGTGGGGGGGAATCTCATAGAAACATTCTGAATGTTAAAAGGCCTGAACAGATTAGATATGGCAAAGTTATTTCCCGTGGTAGGGGATTCTAGGAAAAGAGAGCACAACTTCAGGATTGAAGGATGTCCTTTTAGAACTGAGATGTGGAGAAATTACTTTAGTCGAGGGTGGTAAATCTGTGGAATTTGTTGCCACGTGTGGCTGTGGAAGCCAAGTCATTCGGTATATATAAGACAGAGATAGATAGGTTCTTGATTAGCCAGGGCATCAAAGGGTATGGGGTGAAGGCAGGGGAGTGGGGATGACTGGAAGAATTGGATCAGCCCATGATTAAACGGCGGAGCAGACTTGATGGGCCGAATGGCCCACTTCTGCTCCTATATCTTATGGTCTTATTTCAACTATTTTAAACTTTGGAGGCTGAGGGGTGGTTTGCTAGAAGTACATAAAATTATAAGAGGCATAGAAAGGTTAGATTATCAGAGCTTTTTTCCCCCAGGATGGAGAGGGAAAAGACTTAAAAAAGAGGTGCGCATGGCTAATTTTTTTACACAGACAGAAGTAGGTGCTTTGAGCAAACTGCCAGCGGAAGTGGTGGAAGCAGATATGGTAGTAACATCAAAGAGATATTTAGACAAGTGAATGAACAGAAAGGTGATGGAGGGATGTAAGGCAGGCAGATGGGATTAGTTCAAATTGGTATGATGGTCAGCCCAGACAGTGTGGGCCGAATGGCCTGTTCCTGTGCTATACTGCTCTATGCAGCTAGCATTCTCATTCCAACACAGAAATAAAGAAGACCATTCAATGCTGCTTGTTCAAAATAAAGCAACTTTAAACTGAGAACTGTTTTGGATATTAACCATAAACTACTTTGCACAAGAAAAGTTGAATCCAAATGAAGGGAATTACATGCCAGTGAGAAGAGATGAAAATAAGAAACAGGTGTTGGAGGAGCCCATCTGACGCCCTGATCACGCTTTGATTTTCAATCTTACTTCCAGTTTCCTACCACTCCGCATATCCCTTTGACTGCATGCAGGAGACAACTCTGCTTTCTGCAATTAGGGACGTGTTCCACAAGTCATTAATAAGTAGCAGCAGAACTGTGGCGTTCTCGTTTTGAGAGAATTTGGAACATTTGGTTTTCATCTGGCTAAAAATGTTGTTTCTGCTACAAGAATAGTTTAAAAAAAATACATTTGGTTTTATACAAATTTCATCCAGGCTAAATCCACAATGAAATTGGCTCAGCGGTCTAACTCTTGGATGCCTTCATGAAAGAAAACTTCCTCTGTGGCAGCCCAGAGTACACAGATCAGCTTCAACTCGTTCAACATGAGCATCTGATTAAACATACTTCTGCATCGTTTTCATACCTTCCATGCACTTTATTGATCTGAAACCTGGGAATAAGGCAAACTTACCTCTTGACAGTGATTTGGCAGAGAGCCGGTAGTGAGGAGGTCTTGTACATCAGCGTATCCTTGCCTCTCTGACTACTCATGGCAGCATGGAAATCAGGAACATGCTGGAGGTCAAATATCAGGAGAGCTGACCCCTCTCTCCACCAATGGACCTTCCACTGAGCCCAAAGGCAAAGATCAGTAGGTCAGTAGTGATTCATATCTGGCCCCTCAGTTTTACAAGAGCCGTGGCTGAAATGTCTGATGCGTCTTCATTCATTGGAATGTGGTTGCCAACTTGCATGATAAAGGTAAATGGTTTGGTTTCTTTTTCTGTATGTTAATTGTAATATAGTTTATATTCTATCAATCATGCACTTCAATACACAGGTAATTTTTGATGTTTTTAGAATTATTTATATCTAATCCAAATGTGATTAAATTCCTCTGAATGTCAATGATATTTATAAGGCCTTTGACAGTATAAACTTTCCAAAGATCAGGATGGTCATTACTGTGATCCAGGACTTTAGGCCTCACTTCCTGTAGTCTGGTTACCACTCACAGATCCCTTGGTCTCACGAGACGTCTACACCAGTGAGGCATGGAGCTCAATTTGATCCACGGGACTACAAGACAGGATTGAGAATAATCTGGACCGTTAACTTTGCTTCTCTCTCCCCACAGCTGCTGGCTGAACTGCTGAGCATTCTCCGTTTTTGATTCAATTTTTCAGCATCTGCTGTATTTTGCTTTGATGGACTGTACTGTCTCTGGCATTGACGTCAACAGTGAGACGACTTTGTGTGGAACTATTACGCTGACATCAGTCTGTGGAATTATATTCTTGCTCTTGTCAGGAGCTGAAGAATTTATTAGATACATGAATTTCTGGAAGAGTTACACCACTGCTATTAATAGACCTTGTCCTCTACTTGGAGATTTGTTGCTGGTTTGACATGGTTTTTATAATAGCTGTTGCACATGTGTGTCACCACCTGGGTCAAGTCAGTGTATAGTGCCTATTCCAACTGTACTGAAATACACCCAGTGGCCACTTTATTAGGTACACCTGCTCATCAATGCAAATATCTAATCAGCCAAATATCTGGTAGCAACTCAACGCATAAAAGCATACAGACATGGTCAAGAGGTTTCAGCCTGAAATATCAACTTTTTATTCATTTCCATAGATACTGCCTGACCTGCCAAGTTCTCCAGCACATTGAGTGTGTTACAAACGGTTCAATTGTTGTTCAGACCAAATATTAGAATGGGAAAGAAATTTGATCTTTGACCATGGAATGATTGTTGGTGCCAGATGGGGTGGTTTGAGTATCTCAAAGACTGCTGATCTCCTGGGATTTTCATGCTGAACAGTCTCTAGAGTTTACAGAGAATGGTGCAAGAAACACAAAAAAAAACCAACCAGTGAGTGACAGTTCTGTGGTCAGAATGAGAGAGGTCGGAGGAGAATGGCCCGACTGGTTCAAGCTGACAGGAAGGTGACAGTAACTCAAATAACCACACGTTACAACAGTGGTGTGCAATATTTCAAACCTTGAAGTGGATGGGCTACAGGAGCAGAAGACCACGAACATCCACTCAGTCGCCACTCTACCAGGTACAGGAAGTACCTGAGAAGGTGGGCACTGAGTGTCAGTAGCTTGCTGCATGATTTCCAGACAATTCATGGCAGCAGATTTCCTATCCTGAAGCAGACTAAAGAACCAGAAGCTTTCTTTTGAAACCATTCACTGTTCCTGATTTTTTATTTCAGGTTTATTTAATTTCCTGAATTCAAATTCTGCAGCTGCAGTGAGGAATTCAGATTTGATTCTTGGCATTATTAGTCTAATCTTTGGACACTAGTCCAGCAACCTACCCTACAGGGGTTATTGGATAACTTTAATGGAATTTTTGGCTTATGGCTCTGACTGCAAAAAATGTAACTGTAGCTTCTGAGTTGTGTTGTCTGGTAAGGATTTAACGTCTCCCCTGCCTCTGATTCGGATTGTCACCAAAGAGTCTGGCAAATCTCTATAGATATAGAGTGGAGACTATTCTGACAGATGCATTAATGCTTAGCATGGAAGCTCCAAAGTACAAGATTGCGAGAGGCCGGAGTGGGTTGTAGACTCAGCCGGCTGTTTTGGGCACAACTCTCCCTACCATTGAGGACCACCTCAACAAGTGGTGCCTCAGGAAGGTGGCATCCATCACTCTCACCATCCGGGTCATGCCCTCTTGATGTTACTTCCTTCTCCCCCTCTGCCTTCATACATAGCGTGGACAGCCAATGCCTTTTCCCCAGGGCACAAATGGCTCATGTGAGAGAGCATAATTTTAACCTGATTGGAGGAAAATACAGAGGGATGTCAGAGGTATAGGTTTCTTACCCAGAGAGTACATGAACGTGTTGCCAGGGGTGGTGGTAGAGATGGATACATTTGGGACATTTAAGAGCCTCCTAGATAGGTACATGGATTAAAGAAAAATGGAGGACTGTGTGGGAGGGAAGGGTAAGATTGATTTTGGTGTGGGTTGAAAGGTTGGCACGACAATGTGGGCTGAAGGGCATGTATTGTGCTTAACTGTTCTATGTTCTAGAGTAGTTCTATATCTTTGCACTGTTCTGTTTCTGCAAAACAACAAATCTCTTGATCTATAAGTCAGTGATAATACATCTGATTCTAATCTGACACCTGGAAGTTAGGCCCTGGAATTTTCACCTGACACATTTCCAACTCTCCTAAACTTCTCTCTTTGACTGAGCTTTTCATCGCACACGCCCCTCTTGGATCAGTGCCCATATCTGATATCTCTCTGAGGTGTGGTGGGAAACGTTACAAAGGAAAAGCAAACAGGAAGAGGAGGAGCAGGGAGAAAGCGGCCATAAGCCCTCGCAAGGTGTTCAAGCAACACTGCTCCTGCATGAAGGACAGCATCTTAGGGTGTTGAAAAACAGTAATTTGAAGTTGCTGCAAAATCATATAAAAACAGAAAAATCTGGAACTTCTCAGTAGCCTTGGTGGGAGAAACAGACTTACACTGTAGATTTTCAGGTTAATGATTTTTCAATAGTTCTGATGTATTGAGATTTTGCTGGGACACTGACCACAAAGGCTATAGCCGTCAATGTCACTGAATGCCTTAACCAGTATGGTGCATATTCCATTTACAACTGTGACAACTCCCCCATCGAACCTATGCGTCGGCGGGATTGGGGCCGAGGGATGAGTCAAAGGCACCTGAGGAACCAATGCTCACAACATCCCATAACTAAGGATACGGGCCAGATAACCAGCTGGCTGGGACCCAGCGGAGACTGGCGGCTAGTGCGACAGACAACCAATCAGAACAACGAGTCGGACCAATGTAAACATGAGCACTCCGCAGAAACAAACACTCAAATGCGCACTGTTGATGTCACTTCGACTGGTGACAAGTCATTTGTGACTCCAGGCTCGGCAAACAACCAACAATCAAACTCCCCAATCATCTGAAATCACGTGAAGGGTAAGGGCACATTGGATTAACCCCACACATTCACACATACTATTTAAAATTTGTCACCATTCCTCCGCCATCTTGTTGTTGTTTAGTCATTAAGTCGAGTCTGACTCTCCGTGACCTCATGGACCATAGGGTTTTCATGGCGAGGTACGGAAGTAGGTTGCTAGCCCTTTCTCCCACACAGATACTGCTGCTGCTCTGGTTGGGACCCGGCTGGGTTTGAACTTGGGACCATCTGCCTTGAAGTCCAGTGCTGCTGCCACTACACCACCAGGCAGCCCTCCATGGTCCAATTTCTGTCACTCCCTACCCAACAGCATTACGGGAGCACATTCACCATCGGGACTACAGAGGCTGAAAAAAATTCTCACATCCTCCTGAGTGATTAACAATGATCATGTCAATAATATCTACACCCTATTAACAAATATAAACTATAACGCTACAATGAACTCGCTATAGGTGTGTTGCCCAGTAAGACCTGGGCAACACACTGTACTGCATTATTTACCTTTTGCATCATTTATTAATTTTTGGTCATTTAAATTTTCTCAACTTGCACTGTACTGCGGCCGCAAAACAACGCATGCTGTTCGTCAACATTACTACAAACGAATTTAGCTTTCACGGCTGCCGTGCTGGGATTTGAACTCAGGACACTGGATGGTGAGACCAGGCCTCCGGATCACTAGTCCACTACAGATACAGAGGTAAAAGAGAGAGAGAGAAAAAAAATCTAACTTTACGCAGTTTAGGGCCGGACATGTGACGGCTAATTAGAAAGAGCTAAGAAGGTTGCAAATTCAGCCAGCTCATTTGTGAGCACTAGCCTCCCTGTCACCAAGGACAACTTCAAAAGGTGATGCTTCAAAAGGGCAGCGTCCTTTAATAGAGCTCCCCATCACCTGGGACATTCTCCCAGAGAAGGGGTACAAGAGTTTGAAGACACACCCTCAATGTTTAAGGAACAGCTTATTCCCCTCTGCCATCAGATTTCTGAACAGGGAATGAACCAGCCCCTGAACACTACCTCAGTATTTTTGCACTACTTATCTTTATGCATATTTTTAATTATAATTTATAGTGCTTTATGGATTGTACTGCCCTGCAGCCTCAGAACAACACATTTCACAACATATGTCAAAGATAGTAAACCTGATTTTGATTCTGTCATCAGCTTGCTCCCTCACCAAGTTTTCTTCAAAGAAGGCTGCATCGCACCAGCATTTATACAAATTAGTTCCTGATGTCTTAGGCCAGACAAGACTTCTGGAGTATTGAAGGACTATTTCAGATAGGGCAGCAGGAATCAGTTGTGCTCTGTGTTCAGCGAACAGCTCCAAGCTTGTCCACAGCTAAAGTCAATGTGCAACACGGAGGTGGAGAAATTTGCATTAGCAACAGACAAGCCCAAACTGCTCCCAAGTGCCTGGGGAAACTGCAGGGAAGCTGAAAGATTGAC
The DNA here is from genome assembly GCF_963921235.1 of Mobula hypostoma. Taxonomy (NCBI): domain Eukaryota; kingdom Metazoa; phylum Chordata; class Chondrichthyes; order Myliobatiformes; family Myliobatidae; genus Mobula; species Mobula hypostoma. The sequence goes on from NC_086105.1 coordinate 132,730,453, forward strand.
AGTGTTGTGCGTAACATGTGAAAATACGACACCACCCACTCTTGAAATTAATTATGTTTACCCTCAACATTCGAGCTCCAAAGTCTTTAAAAGAGTTCAGTCATGTCTGAGGATTGCATCAGATAAGTTAACTGATTACAGATACAGCTACCTTTCAATTGCAATATCAGATTAATTTAAAAAATTATAAAGCATTACACAATGCAGTTTGTTGCAACCTGGGACTATCGGTATGGTCCTGTCTGGGCAGAGGAAGAAGAATGGATGATGGGAGTGAAAATAATGGCTGTGGATAGAAAATGATCCAGTACTCCTGGTGTAAGATAATGTTGTGATGTGCACTGACCGCCAAGTTCTAAACTCACACAAAGACTTTTAGCCCTTTCGGATATAAATGATCATGAGTACTCTTACTAAAGGGAGATTATTCTGTAATGAGTACACTCTCTAAAGGGAGATAATTCTGTAAGTACCCAATCTTCAAAGACAGGTTAACTTCCCTGTTTATTCTCTTTAGTGAATTTAGCTGCCAATATCCACTATTCAAGTGGTGGGTCCCCTCTCCCTACCAAGGAGAAGGTATGTTCAAATCCATGCAACACTCTTAAAACATTTAAAACTCACAGAGGATTTCTACCTTATCATCATCATCATCATTATGTACCGCATCAAATGACATAGGCAATCGTGGTTGACCATGATTGTTCCAGGCAAAATTTTCCACAGAAGTGGTTTGCCATTGCCTTCTTCTGGGCAGTGTCTTTACAAGATGGGAGACCCCAGTCATTATCAATTCTCTTCAGAGATTGTCTGTCTGGCGTCTGTGGTCACATAACCAGGACTTGTGATGTGGACCAGCTGCTCATACGACCATCCACCACCTGCTCCCATGGCTTCACATGACCCTGAACAGTGGGCTAAGCAGATGCTACACTTTTCCTCAAGTATGACCTGCAGGCTAGCAGAGGGAAAGACTACCTTACACCTCTTTGTTAGAGACACATCCCCACCCTACCACCCAATCTTATGCATTTCTAAAACACACACTACTTCTATGACACAAAGGACAAAGCACCAAGCATAAAGGACTGGCATTAAGAATTTCCACAGCACAGGTATAATTCCTATAAACAAAAAAATACATACCACAATGCAGACAATGAATTGCCTGTTGCAGAAACCGAAGCTGGTGGAATGAATTCCAGTTCACCCCATGTTTATTCCATGTTGTTCTTTATACCATTCCTAATAAGCCTGAATATCTCTCTACAGTTAGACCCTTTCCCTCTCACTTGGGTGATTTCACATACATACGAGGGATGATTGATAAGTTCATGGCCTAAGGTAGACGGCGTCAACTTTAGAAAACCTAGCACACTTATTTTTCCTACATTTACACACACAGTCCAGCAGTCATGGAGCATACGGATTCCTTCTTTGTAGAAGTTGGCGTCTTAGACCTCCAGAAGTGGTCTACAGCAGGGGTGATTGATAACTTTGTGGCCTATGGTAGAAGGAGATGAGTTATTAACTTCAAACTTTCTGCATTATCACTCAAACGGTTGAACTACACGTGCATGTAACGAGAGTGTCTTGGACCTCCAGGTGGTCCACAGCAGGGGTGATTGATAAGTTCATGGCCTAAGGTAGAAGGAGAAGAGTCATAACTTCAAACTTCTTGCATTTTCATTCAAAGAGTTGAATTGCATGTGCATGTAATGACAGCGGTATAACTCATCTCTTTCTACCTTAGACGCTCTCATTGCTTGCACGTGCAGTTCAACCGTTTGAGTGATAATGCAGAAAGTTTGACGTTAATAACTCATCATGTGGGAGGTAGTGGAGTCTCCCAGCCTCCCGGACATCCATATCTGCGCAAGGTGCGTCGAGATGCAGCTCCTAAGAGACCGCGTTAGGGAACTGGAGCTGCAGCTCGATGACCTTCGTTTTGTCAGGAAGAGTGAGGAGTTGATAGAGAGGAGTTACAGGCAGGTGGTCACACCGGGGCCACGGGAGGCAGACAAGTGGGTCAAGGTTAGGAGGGGGAATAGGAAGAATCGGGTAATAGAGTGTACCCCTGTGGCTGTGGCTGTGTCCCTTGACAATAAGTACTCTTGTTTGAGTACTGTTGCGGGGGACAGCCTACCTGGGGGAAGCAATACTGGCCTTGCCTCCAGCACAGAGTCCGGCCCTGTAGCTTAGAAGGCTAGGGAACGGAAGAGGAGGGCAATAGTAATAGGGGACTCAATAGTCAGGGTGTCAGATAGACGATTCTGTGGATGAAGTCAGGATACCCGGATGGTAGTTTGCCTCCCTGGTGCCAGGGTCCAGGATGTTTCTGATCGCGTCCAAGAGATCCTGAAGTGGGAGGGAGAAGAGCCAGAGGTTGTGGTACATATAGATACCAATGATATAGGTTGGAAAAGGGGAGAGGGCCTGAAAGAAGAATATAAGGAGTTAGGAAGGGAGTTGAGAAAAGGGATGACAAAGGTATTAATCTCAGGGTTACTGCCTGTGCTACGCGACAGTGAGAGTAGGAATGCAATGAGATGTAGGATAAATGCGTGGCTGAGGGATTGGAGCAAGGGGCAGGGATCCGGGTTTTTGGATCATTGGGACCACTATTGGCGCAGGCATGACCTGTACAAAGGGGACGGGTTGCACTTGAATCCTAGGGGGATCAATACCCTGGCGGGGAGATTAGCGAGGGCTACTGAGGTGACTTTAAACAAGAATGGTTGGGGGGAGGGAATCAAATTAAGGAGACTAGGAGAGGGGAGATTGATGTAGGGGAAAAAGAAGAAAAAGATAACAACGTTGTTTGTTCATTAAGGATAAACAGAGATTGGGAGGTGGAGAGTTTCTTAATTGCATCTATTTTGATGCTAGGAGCAATGTAAGAAAGGTGGATGAGCTTAGTTCCCCTCTACCACCACTCTGCTCCGTCTAGTGGAATTAGTCCTTACTCTTAATAATTTCTCCTTTGGCTCCTCCCACTTCCTCCAAACTAAAGGTGTAGCTATGGGCACCCGTATGGGTCCTAGCTATGCCTGCCTTTTTGTTGGCTTTGTGGAACAATTTATGTTCCGTGCCTATTCTGGTATCTGTCCCCCACTTTTCCTTCGCTACATCGACGACTGCATTGGCGCTGCTTCCTGCACGCATGCAGAGCTCGTTGACTTTATTAACTTTGCCTCCAACTTTCACCCTGCCCTCAAGTTTACCTGGTCCATTTCCGACACCTCCCTCCCCTTTCTAGATCTTTCTGTCTCTGTCTCTGGAGACAGCTTATCCACTGATGTCTACTATAAGCCTACTGACTCTCACAGCTATCTGGACTATTCCTCTTCTCACCCTGTCTCTTGCAAAAACGCCATCCCCTTCTCGCAATTCCTCCGTCTCCGCCGCATCTGCTCTCAGGATGAGGCTTTTCATTCTAGGACGAGGGAGATGTCTTCCTTTTTTAAGCCCTCCACTATCAACTCTGCTCTTAAACGCATCTCCCCCATTTCACGTACATCTGCTCTCACTCCATCCTCCCGCCACCCCACTAAGAATAGGGTTCTCCTGGTCCTCACCTACCACCCCACCAGCCTCCGGGTCCAACATATTATTCTCCGTAACTTCTGCCACCTCCAATGGGATCCCGCCACTAAGCACATCTTTCCCTCCCCCCCCCCGCATTCCGCAGGGATCACTCCCTACGCAACTCCCTTGTCCATTCGTCCCCCCCCATTCCTCCCCACTGATCTCCCTCCTGGCACTTATCCGTGTAAGCGGAACAAGTGCTACACATGCCCTTACACTTCCTCCCTTACCACCATTCAGGGCCCCAGACAGTCCTTCCAGGTGAGGCAACACTTCACCTGTGAGTCGGCTGGGGTGATATACTGCGTCCAGTGCTCCCGATGTGGCCTTCTATATATTGGCGAGACCCGACGCAGACTGGGAGACTGCTTTGCTGAACATCTACACTCTGTCCGCCAGAGAAAGCAGGATCTCCCAGTGGCCACGCATTTTAATTCCACATCCCATTCCCATTCTGACATGTCTATCCATGGCCTCCTCTACTGTAAAGATGAAGCCACACTCAAGTTGGAGAAGCAACACCTTATATTCCGTCTGGGTAGCCTCCAGCCTGATGGCATGAACATCGACTTCTCTAACTTCCGCTAATGCCCCACCTCCCCCTCATACCCCATCTGTTACTTATTTTTATACACACATTCTTTCTCTCACTCTCCTTTTTCTCCCTCTGTCCCTCTGAATATACCCCTTGCCCATCCTCTGGGTACCCCCCGCCCTTGTCTTTCTTCCCGGACCTCCTGTCCCATGATCCTCTTGTATCCCTTTTGCCTATTACCTGTCCAGCTCTTGGCTCCATCCCTCCCCCTCCTGTCTTCTCCTATCATTTTGGATCTCCCCCTCCCCCTCCCACTTTCAAATCCCTTACACACTCTTCCTCCAGTTAGTCCTGACGAAGGGTCTCGGCCTGAAACGTCGACTGCATCTCTTCCTAGAGATGCTGCCTGGCCTGCTGCGTTCACCAGCAACTTTTATGTGTGTTGGATGAGCTTAGAGCATGGATTGATACCTGGAAATATGATGTTGTAGCTATTAGTGAAACATGGTTGCAGGAGGGGTGTGATTGGCAACTAAATATTGTAGGATTTCGTTGCTTCAAGTGTGATAGAATAGGAGGGGCAAGAGGCGGGGGTGTTGCATTGCTTGTCAGAGATTATATAACAGCGGTGCTCTGGCAGGATAGATTAGTGGACTCATCTAGGGAGGCTATTTGGGTGGAATTGAGGAATAGGAAAGGTGTAGTAACACTTATAGGGGTGTATTATAGACCACCTAATGGGGCCCGAGAACTGGAGGAGCAAATTTGTAAGGAGATAGCAGATGTTTGTAGTAAGCACAAGGTTGTGATTGTGGGAGATTTTAATTTTCCACACATGGACTGGAAAGTCCATTCTGTAAAAGGGCTGGATGGTTTGGGGTTTGTAAAATGTGAGCAGGATAGTTTTTTGCAGCAATACATAGAGATACCAACTAGAGAAGGGGCAATGTTGGATCTCCTGTTAGGGAATGAGACAGGGCAGGTAATGGAGGTATTTGTTGGGGAACACTTCGGGTCCAGTGATCACAATACAATTAGTTTCAGTGTAATTATGGAGAAGGATAGGACTGGACCTAGGACTGAGATTTTTGATTGGAGAAAGGCTAACTTTGAGGAGATGCAAAAGGATTTAGAAGGAGTGGATTGGGACAATTTGTTTTATGGGAAGGATGTAACAAAGAAATGGAGGTTATTTAAAGGTGAAATTTTGAGGGTTCAGAATCTTTTTGTTCCTGTTAGGTTGAAAGGAAAGGTTAAAAGTTTGAGAGAGCCATGGTTTTCAAGAGATATTAGAAACTTGGTTCAGAAAAAGAGAGGAATCTTAAATAAATATAGGCAGCTTGGAGTTAATGAGGTACTCGAGGAATATGAAGAATGTAAAAAGAATCTTAAGAAAGAAATTAGAAAAGCTAAAAGAAAATACAAGGCTGCTTTGGCAAGTAAGGTGAAAATAAACCCAAAGGGTTTCTACAGTTATGTTAGTGGCAAAAGGATAGTGAGGGATAAAATTGGTCCCTTGGATAATCAGAGTGGGGGAGTTGATTGTTTGTAATATATATTAATGATCTGGATGATGGGGTGGTAAATTGGATTAGTAAGTATGCAGATGATACTAAGATAGGTGGTGTTGTGGATGATGAGGTAGGTTTTCAAAACTTGCAGAGAGATTTAGAACAGTTAGAAGAGTGGGCTGAAAGATGGCAGATGGAGTTTAATGCTGAAAAATGTGAGGTGCTACATTTTGGTAGGACTAATCAAAATAGGACATACATGGTAAATGGTAGGGCATTAAAGAATGCTGTAGAACAGAGGGATCTAGGAATAATGGTGCATAGTTCCCTGAAGTTGGAATCTCATGTGGATAGGGTGGTGAAGAAGGCTTTTGGTACGCTGGCTTTTATTAATCAGAGCATTGAGTATAGGAGTTGGGATGTAATGTTGAATTTGTATAAGGCATTGGTAAGGCCAAATCTGGAGTATTGTGTACAGTTCTGGTCACCAAATTATAGGAAAGATGTCAATAAAATTGAGAAAGTACAGAGGAGGTTTACTAAAATGTTGCCTGGGTTTCATCTCCTAAGTTACAGAAAAAGGTTGAACAAGTTAGGCCTTTATTCTTTGGCGCGTAGAAGGTTGAGGGGGGACTTGATAGAGGTGTTTAAAATTATGAGGGGGATTGATAGAGTTGACATGGTTAGACTTTTTCCATTGAGAGTGGGGAAGATTCAAACAAGAGGACATGGGTTGAGAGTTAGACGGCAAAAGTTTAGGGGTAACATGAGGGGGAACTTCTTTACTCAGAGAGTGGTAGCTGTGTGGAACAAGCTTCCAGCAGAAGTGGTTGAGGCAGGTTCGATGTTGTTGTTTAAAGTTAATTTGGATAGATATATGGACAGGAAAGGAATGGAGGGTTATGGGCTGAGTGCAGGTTGGTCGGACTAAGATAGGGTAAGAGTTTTGCACGGACTAGAAGGGCCAAGATGGCCTGTTTCCATGCTGTAATTGTTATATGGTTATAACGCATCTCCTTCTACCTTAGACAACTAACTTATCAATCACACCTGCTGTGGACCACTTCTACAAAGAAGGGATCCGTATGCTCCACGACCGCTGGACTAAGTGTGTACATATAGGAGGGGATTATGTTTCAAAAATAAAGGTGTTGGGTTTTCTAAAATTGACTCCTTATACCTTAGGCTACGAACTTATCAATCACCCCTCCTATTTCCTCATATATCCTGCTAACACAAATAGTCTAAAAGCACTTTCTGGAAACTTACAGTGGATCTTAGCTTCTTCCCATTAATGTTGTAAAGCTAACTTCTCTGAATCCATAGAACTCTCAGCTATAAACACATCAGTTCATGATATAGTAAATGATATTATCCACCTGTTCTGCAAGCTTTCTTGAACTAAGCAATTTAAGATTCAGCTAGAGTCTGTTTGAAACAACTCAAATCAACTAAACCATTGCCTTATACTCTGCTGTTGAGAAATATGCCAGAATGTTGTGAGCTAGCACCTGCTTCTGCACCGAGTGTTTGCATACTACACAGCTTGTTTGCAAAGCTATGTTTTTAACTTCAAGCTAATAACTGCTTTCCATTTACATTTTAAGAACAGAAGACTGACTTCCATTTACATCCGGAAGTTAAACAAGCTGTTAGTTGGAAGTTTGCTTACATCTGTTTGTGATCTTACAAGTGGCAGCTGTGTTTAGAAAGGTAAGATTAGCAAACAACTGAAGAATGAATATCCATCACAACCTAAGGTGTGCTGTCATTCTTGGAATCATCCTTGAATAGCGTTCTGGGAGATTGTGAAGTAGGGTCTGTTTAAAATCATAACCAAAGACGCAAGGGAGTCTGCATCTACTGGAAATCTGATCAGCACACACAAAACAGACACAAGCTGCCCGAACTGCTGAGTTCCCCCAGCATTTTGTGTGTGCTGTTAAGATCACACCAGTGGTCTTTTCCAAGATGGTGCTGTATTATCAATGAAGATGGCTTGCCCCTTTTGCGGTTATTTAGCAAGAAATTAGACCCAATAACCGTGTTAAACTAACGAACTTGGGAGTTTTGTAATGGCTGCAAGGGCCATTCTGGGATTTTTGGTATTTTATAGAGAATCTTGTATCAACCATGAATGCTAATACTGGTTGAAATCATTGGTGGATTTCTGAGTGTCACTGAAAATCTATTAAGTATTCTTTCTACTCATTTAGTAACTCACCCACTCAAAAAGGTGTGGGCCTAATCGCTGCACCAGGACTCAACTTTGAATGACACTTGACAGTATACAGTACTGCTTGACATGATTACTCCTGATTGCATTCCTCGAAACGGAAATACAGCAGGAAGGCCCCATGGTTTCTGATAGAATCCGAATCAGAATCAGAATCAGGTTTATTGTCACTGCTTTGTGACAGCAGTACAGCAAGACATAAAAAAACTATGTTACAATAAAAAAGTGGAAAATAGCAATGGCAAGGGAATGTTCTTAGGTCCATGGAGCATCTGATGGCAGAGGGGAAGAGATTGTCCCTAAAATGTTGAGTGTGTATCTTTACCTCCTCCCCAATGGCAGTAATGAGAAGCGGGTACACCATGGGGGCTCTTTGCCCTGTGAAGGTTCACCTTGAAGGATGTTCTGCTGTTGGCCCCTAAGACAGAGGTCACAGGGTCGCCAGATGCTGTGGGGATTTGCACAGGCGTAGCTTTATTCTCCATTTCGAAGCAGGCATGAAGGCTGTTGAGCTCCTCAGAAAGTGAAGCATCACTGCTGCTTACGCCCTGGGAATGGCTCCCCTAACAAAGTAGAGAAGCGAGGCCAAATCGAAACATTCAGAGCTGTGAAGTATCTCTGTTAGATAATCAAGGATGAACGGTGAGTAAAGTGGAGTTGAAAGCTCTACAGACAGAGCAGTCACTTCTACGCCTACTTTCTAGTTAATGCTGTCCAACATAAATAAATCGTTCATTCATTTCGCTGTTATTTTGGCCGCCAATGTCAGTAAAGTGATTCTTGCATGAACAGGATTCATTTCAATGTAATTAATTTGGTATGAAGCGTCATTGTCAATAAAAGGCTTTCTTCTTTCCTGTATCACAATTAGACCCACTTGTTAACAAGTGGCAGAAGCATCAATACTAGTTCTAAATTAGTAAGTGATTCCGAAATGGGTTGGTGCATTTCCCAAAAGGCCATTAATATTGTAATAATCATTAAACAAATTAACCAGTTTTTAAACCACACCTTTGTTTACATAACTACTTAGCTATACTATACGCTCGGTGGCCACTGTATTATACCTCTGCACCTGCTTGTTAATGCACAATATCTAATCAGCCAATCACGTCATACCAACTCAATACATAAAAGCATGCAGACGTGGTCAAGAGGTTCAGTTGCTGTTCAAAGCAAACATCAGAATGGGGAAGAAATGTGGTCAATGTAATTTTGACTGTGGAATGATTGTTGGTGCCAGATGGGGTGGTCTAAGTATCTCAGAAACTACTGGTCTCCTTGGATTTTCACACATAGCAGTTTCTAGAGTTTACAGGGAATAGTATGAAAAACATGGAAGGTGACAGTAACTCAAATATCCATGTGTTACAGCAGAGGTGTACAGAAGAGCATCTCTACATGCACAACATGTTGAACCATAAACCAACTCGCACAAAGTGCTGGAGGAACTCAGCAGGCCAGGCAGTATCTATGGAAAGGATTACAGTCAAGGTTTCGGGCCAAAACCCTTTGGCAGGACCATGTCGTGGATGGGCTACAACAGCAGAAGACTACATTGGCTTCCACTCCAGTACCTCATAAAGTAGTCACTAATTGCATATTGTTTGCCTACTTTAGAATGATGTTCTTAATTATTTCTTAATGCTTTAGTGGAGTTTAAAATTTGATTTTGGAAATGCCATCATCACGGAGTAACACAGTATGGAAACAGGTGCACTTCTCATACACAAGCACAGTGGTGAATTGGATGGAGAAAAATAATGGTAGAAGAAAGTAAAAAGATACTAAAAATAAAGAAGTGCCTTGCATTGTTTAGCTCATTAAACGTAATGAGGAAGTTAACGTGAGTGAGATGTGAGGTACTATTGGGAAATTGTGCCAAATGATAATTCGTCATGCTTGCTGCTATTCTGGGCATATTACTTCTTAAACAAAGAAATAATGAAAACTTGTTCAAAGACAACATATTTTTAAAAATATGTGACATTTGTGAGGTAAATGTTTTGTTAAAGACAAGCAGTGAAAGACGGATTTAAAGACCTAGACACGAGAGATTCTGCAGATGCTGAAAATTCAAGCAACACACATCAAAGTTGCTGGTGAACACAGCAGGCCAGGCAACATCTCTAGGAAGAGGTACAGTCGACGTTTCGGGCCGAGACCCTTCGTCAGGACTAACTGAGGGAAGAGTTAGTAAGAGATTAGTAGAAGACCTAGAATTCATTCCAAACCTTGCCATAGGTGAGAACATATTACAATTCGAATTTTCACTACCGTTGTGACAGAGGAGACCGAAATGGAAGATATTGTTATTTGACAGCAGCATAGATGCTATTCTGATGGACGTGAGGTGTGGAGGAGCCATGAATATGACACTTACAGACTAGTTACATATCTCAAAACTTGGAATTACCAAGAGACATGAGCAGCACTGGAGAATTGTGATATCCGTAATGGTGAGCATGAAATCACTGGGTTGTCATTTTAGATTTTAGAAATGGTCAGTAACATAATTTAAGAAAGGATTTCTGCTGCCCTTTATCAACAGTGTAATTGGCTCTGCCTTCTGTCACGGTATTGCAAGTCATTCACCTCAAAGGCAAATTGGGATGAGCTTAACTTGCTGACCTGACACTGTGTGATTAGTTAAAGGGAAAAAAAAACAGTGAACTACATCGAATTAGCAGTGCAATCTCTCGAGTTTCAGCAGGATGTTCTCCAAAGGGTCCACTGATGAATCCTCAGGTGGCTGTAGAGGCCGACCTGAGATCCACATAGCCGGGACATAAGGGTGGATTTCTTTAATGGAGAACTCCTGTGCTCGACTTTGTTTAACGTGGGAAGACTGAGACACAGGTTGCCGGCAAACAGTCCTTGACAGATTGAGGTCAAGGTCCAGTGGCATGAACTGCAGGACAACTGAGGATCTTTTGCTGCTGCAGCCTTCCTCCACCTTCTCTCTCACAGTGAGGTATGATCATCTTCTGACGTTGAGGACTTGGTTGGATTGCTCTTTATCTGGAGCCTCCCCCTTGACCATGGGTGATCCCACCAGGAGCTAAGCACCAGATGGTTAAACCCTAGACAGCATCAATCTCAGGATCTCAGATTCCCACAAGCCTCCCTACCATGACAAGGAGAAGATCCTTGGAGAAGATGTTGGGGCGTGTAGAGGTCAAGGAAGAGGAAGTGTTGAGCCTCCTAATGAGTATTAAGATGGATAAGTCCCCAGGGCTAATGGGATTTACCCCAGGTTATTGAAGGAGACAAAATACGATATTACTGAGCCCTTGACCAGTATCTCTGTGTCCTCTCTAGCCACAGGTGAGGCCCCGGAGGACTGAAGATTGGCTAATGTTGCACCTCTATTTAAGAAGGGAACAAGGAACAATCCTGGGAACTATAGAGCGGTGAGTCTCATGTCAGTTGTAGGGAAATTGCTGGAGAAAATTCCAAGGGATAGTATATATAAACATTTGGAAACCCATGACCTAATCAAGGAGAGCCAGCATAGCTTTGTGCATGGCAACTCATGCCTTACCAACTTGATTGAGTTTATTGACAAGATGACGAGAGAGATTAATGAGCCTAGAGCAGGGTCCCCAACCTTTGTCGCACCGCGGACCGCCTGACCGGTGGCGGGGGTGGGGGGGGCGGGGTGGTGGTTGTGCGAGTAGGGTTAAACTCACATCAACATGTCTTTTACAGCTAGGGTTGCCAACTTTCTCACTCCCAAATAAGGGACAAAAGTGGCAGTCAAATCCCGGGACACTTGTGTTTACCCCAGGAAAAACTATTACGACCATGTAGCCTTGTGTGTGCACATATGTGACGTGCGCATGCGTGTACCTGCCAATTTTTTTTCTATGAATTGGTTTTCACTTAATCTTCCCGACTACACAGTACATACATTATTTCTACTTTATATAGGCTGTGTATTTATCATATCATTCCTGCTTTTACTATATGTTAGTGTTATTTTAGGTTTAATGTGTTATTTGATATGATTTGTTAGGTTATTTTTTGGGTCTGGGAATGCTTAAAAATTTTCCCATATAAATTAAAGGTAATTGCTTCTTCGCTTTACGCCGTTTTGGCATGAAAGGTTTCATAGGAACGCTCTACCTTAGCTGGGGAAATATGGGACAAGGGAGGTCCCGTATGGGAAAAACCAATTTAGCCAATATACGGGATGTCCCGGCAAATACGGGACAGTTGGCAACCCTACGTTCAAGTTCAACAGTGCGTGACAGGGAATGAGGAAAAGGTGAAGCTGACTCGTATCGTTACCCCGCGGCCCGGTAGCACATGCTTTGCGGCCCGGTGGTTGGGGACCGCTGGCGTAGAGTAGTGGATGTTGTCTACGTGGATTTTAGTAGGGCGTTTGACCAAGTCCCTCATGGGAGGCTAATCCGGAAGATTAGGATGCATGGGGCCTGTAGCAAGCTAGCTGCCTGGATTCAGAGCTGGTTTGTGCACAGAAGACAGAGGGCAGTGGTTGAAACAACTTACCCGAGCTGGAGGTCTGTAATTAGTGGAGTTCCACAGGAATCTGTGCTGGGACCTCTGTGTTTGTAATGTATATAAATGATCTGCTAATTCAAAGGGAAATTTCAACCTCTGTTACGGAGCTGATTCGTGCGGAAATTTCAATTAATTTCCAGAAAATTGCCGATTCAATCGATAAGATACAAACATCTGTTACGGAACATCAGTCGGCTATATCTGATCTTCAAAAATCCACGCAACAAAATGAACTTAAGATGGAGAAAATCGAAGAAACAATTAATGTAATGAAGAAGAAACTTGACTTCCTGACCTTTAAAAACTCTGACTTAGAATCCAGAATGTGACGGCAGAATCTTCAAATGATTGGGGTGCGTGAAGCTGTTGAATCTGATAACCCTATGAAGTATTTTTCTCAACTTTTAAAAGATGCATTTCCTACTGTATTTCCTGACCAACCACTGTTATTGGATCGCGTTCACAGAGTTCCATCATACTCGTCTAAGTTAGATAAACCTCGACATGTCATCTTACACTTTCATTACTTTCAAGACAAGGAGAAACTGTTTCGTTTCGTTCGATCTATAGGTTACATTGATTTTTTGGATCTTAAGTTCCGATTCGTGGAGGATTTCAGTAAACCAATTCGGGATCAACGGGTTCGTTACAGACCTATGATGTCGGAACTCTACAAGATGGATTTAAAACCAGCGCTGCTTTACCCAGCACGTCTAAGGATTCGTACATTGGATGGAGCCCTCCGTTTTTTTGAATCTCCATCGGATGCCCAGAGTTATCTGGATCAATTTTCACCTTTAACATCTTAATTGTAATTTTTAACTATCTCCGTTTGATTGGAGGTTGTGAATTTGTCAGTCTTAATTTTTTTTTGCCTTATATGGGCAGAAAAGTTTATTTTTGGATTAATTAATATGGTTGCTAAACTTTCTTTCTATCTGCGTCATTCCTTTCTTTTTCCCAGGGGATTCTGGGTGGTTATTCCCTCACCGTCATTTTACGTATTTCCTTTGAGGCCTTAAATTTTGTAGTTTTTAAATCTACTTCTTTTTGTAGATTTTCATAACTAGTTTATGTTAATAATTTCATTTCTTTTTTTGTTTACTCATAAGGTCTGGGGTTTGTTGCGGTTCTTTTTTATATTTTCTGGCTTTTTCTCTGTTATATTAAGTGTTTGTTTTAATTGATTTACCTTTTTTTATTCTTTTACTGTTTTATAACTAGCTGATCTTTTTTATATTTACACTTTTTTTAGGGAGCGTATACCGGAAGTCATGGGGGTAGTTTTAGTGCTTGCTTCTTTCTGGCTGGTCTGTGTTAGATTTAGCCTTGAGGTCATGGGGTGGGGGGTGGTGGGAGGGGTTTCACATTTTAGTTTCTTTCTTCTTGGGCTATGTACACTATTGAAGTATTGGTTGCGTTCTCCTTCCCGGTATCTCTTATTTGTTCTGTTCCCTTTCCGGGTTCATGGGTCAAGCCTATCGTCAATCCTCCTTGTTGCAGGTTGATTTTAGGGTTTATGGAGTCTATTATTAATTTTGTCTCCTGGAATACTAATTGTCTCAATCATCCTATTAAAAGGAAAAAGATTTTTAAAGTGTTCCAGAGACTTAAAGCACAAATTTTATTTTTACAAGAGACTCATGTGCGGAGGGGGGACAGACTATGTTTTTTTAAATTCTGGAAGGAACAACAGTTTCATTCGAACTCTAACGCTAAGTTTCGAGGCGTCTCTATTTTTATAGACTCCTCAGTTACTTTTATACAACATGATATTATTTCTGATCCGAATGGTAGATTTCTACTGGTTAGTGGTCTACTATTTAATAAAAAGGTAGTTTTGGTTAATGTTTATGCTCCTAATATGGACTGTCCGGAATTTTATAAATCATTGTTCAATCAGTTCCCGAATTTGAATGAGTTTTCATTGATCTGGGGCGGAGATCTTAATACCTGTTTATCTCCAGCTTTGGACCGTTTGGCTCCTCTACGGACCTTACCTAGTAAATCTGCAACTTTGATTAATTCATTCCTCTCTGATTCTGGGTCGACGGATATTTGGCGTTTTTTGCATCCTCAGGAAAAAGATTTTTCTTTTTTTTCCACATGTTCACCATTCCTATTCAAGAATTGATTATTTCTTCATTGACTCTCGTCTTATTTCTTCAGTGATTAAATGTGATTATGACTCTATAACCATTTCGGATCATGCTCCACTTAAGCTTTCTATTAAAATTCAGGCCAATACACAAAATAATAGACAATGGTGTTTTAATTTGCTGTTGCTTCAGGACTCAGACTTTGTTAACTTTATGAATGAACAGATTGATCTTTTTTTTACAATCAACTATACAGAGGATATTTCTGTGAACATTCTTTGGGATACTTTTAAAGCTTATATTCATGGTCAGATTATCTCGTATTCTGCTGCTTTGAGGAAGAAGCTGAAGCAGGAGGAGTTGGTAATTGTGGACAAGATTAAGGAAATTGATAAGAAATATGTTACAGCTCCCTTTGAGGAGTTATATAAACAAAGAACTGAACTTCAAATGGAACACAGTTTATTACTTTCGTCCTCGATTGTAAACCAATTAAAGAAAACAAGAAGTGAATTTTATGTACACAGTGACAAAATTGGCAAACTGTTGGCTAACCAATTGAAGTCTAATTATGCTAAATCTCAAATTAATCAGATTTATAATCAAAATGACCGACTGATACTTGATCATGCGGGGATTAATCAAACCTTCTGTGATTTTTATTCTTCCTTATATCAATCAGAGTCTCCTCAAGACTCTAAATATATTAATGATTTTTTAGATAGTCTAGACTTCCCTGAGATTTCACAGGATATGTCTTCTATGTTAGATACTCCCATTACCACTGATGAGATTAAGAATGTTATTTCCTCTATGAATTTGGGGAAAGCTCCTGGCCCTGATGGGTTTACCGTAGAATTTTATAAATGTTTTGCACCTTCATTAATCCCTTGGTTCTGTAGGGTTTTCGAGGCTTCATTAAAACTTGGTAAACTTCCCGAATCTTTCAATAGAGCGTCAATCTCTCTAATATTAAAGAAAGATAAAGATCCTGCTCAATGTGCATCTTATAGACCAATATCTTTATTAAATGTTGATTCTAAAGTTTTTTCTAAATTATTAGCAAACAGATTAGAAAAAGTACTTCCTTTTATTATTTCGGAAGACCAAACGGGTTTTATTAAAGGTCATTACTCTTTTTATAACATTCGCACACTGTTAAATATTGTTTATACCTCCTCACAAAATGTTCCTGAGTGTGTTATCTCTTTAGAGGCTGAGAAAGCTTTTGATAGAGTAGAATGGCCTTACTTATTTAAGGTGCTTGAAATGTTTAATTTTAGCTCGAAATTTATATCTTGGATCAAACTGTTATATCATTCTCCTGTGGCCTCGGTCCGTACTAACTCTCTAAGCTCATCTTTTTTCCCTTTTTTTCGAGGCACTCAACAAGGGTGTCCTCTTAGTCCTTTATTATTTGATATTGCATTAGAACCTCTTGCAATTGCCATTCGAGAATCTCCAAATATTACTGGGATAACTCGGGGCTTAGAGTCCCATAAAATATCACTCTATGCTGATGACTTACTTTTATATATTTCTAATCCTCAAAAATCCATCCCTGCTGTTTTAGAGTTATTAGCACAAATTAGTCTCTTTTCAGGTTATAAATTAAATCTTAGTAAGAGTGAACTTTTCCCGATTAATAAACAACTTCCCTTATATCATAACTTTCCATTTAAATTGATTAATAATTATTTTTCATATCTTGGGATTAAAATTACCTGTAAATACAAAGATTTAGTTAAGATTAACTTTTTACCCTTAATTGACCATATTACTCAACTTTCATCTAAATGGTTTCCTTTATATTTAACTTTGATTGGTCGTATTAATGCAGTTAAGATGTTTTTTTTGCCAAAATTTCTATATATATTTCAGGCATTACCAATCTTTGTTCCAAAATCTTTTTTTGATAAAGTTGACTCAAAAATTTCTTCATTTATTTGGCAAAATAAAAACCCGAGACTGGGTAAAATACATTTACAGAAAGCTAAGAGAGATGGAGGTTTAGCATTACCCAACTTTAGATTTTATTATTGGACAATTAATATTCGACATATGAAATTTTGGTTATTTGACCAGGATATACTATCCATTCCTAAATGGGTAGCATTGGAATTACAATCTGTTCAGGGCTATACACTTGGCTCTATTTTAGGTTCCTCTCTTCCTTTTGATTTGAAACGCCTCAAACAGGTATCTAACCCGATAGTTAAATATACCTTACGTATTTGGTTTCAATTCAGAAAATTTTTTGATCTTAACCAATTTGGGCTAACGATTCCTATTTTAGGTAACATATTTTTTCCTCCCTCTTTTACGGATCGTGCTTTTCAAATTTGGAAGACTAAGGGTATTTCACGGTTTTTGGATTTATTTTTAGATGGTTCCCTTATGTCTTTTGAACAATTAACTAATAAATATAATTTATCAAGAATACATTTTTTTAGATATCTACAAGTTAGAAATTTCCTAAGTACTATACTTTCTTCTTTTCCAGTGCTTCCTCCTACATACATTTTAGATACTATAATTAACCTTAATCCATGTCAGAAAGGTGCATCGGCTATGATTTATAATATTATTATGAAACTTAGGAAAGCTCCATTTGATAAGATTAGGGTAGATTGGGAACAGGAATTGGGGTCTATCATTTCCGTGGATGACTGGGGGCAGATTTTACAATTAGTCAATACTTCCTCTATGTGTGCTAAACATTCCCTAATTCAATTTAAAGTTGCTCATAGAGCACATATGTCCAATGATAAATTAGCTCGCTTTTATTCTCATATTAATCCTTTTTGTGATAGATGTCCAGGGCAGATAGCCTCTTTAACTCATATGTTTTGGTCTTGTCCTACTCTGGAAACTTTTTGGAGAGACATTTTTAATATTATCTCCAAAGTATTGAATATAGATATCTCTCCTCACCCTATTACTGCTATCTTTGGACTACCTAAAATTTCCAGTAATCTTTCTCCTTCAGCCTGTAGAATGATTGCATTTCTTACTTTAATGGCGGAAAGATGTATCTTACAACATTGGAAAGAGCTTAATGCTCTAACTACCTTTTTTTGGTTTTCTCAGACGATATTATGCTTGAATTTGGAGAAAATTAGAAGCAATCTTTATGATTCCTCACTTAAATTTGAACAGACCTGGAGATCTTTTATTCAATATTTTCATTTAATGTAATTTTTTTTCTCCTCTTTTTTTGCTCCATATTTATATACCCTTCTTGTTTTTTTTACTGTTTTTAATGGAGGTCGGGATTGAGGACGTGATTTTAAGTTTTTTAACTCTGCTTTGTTCCAAGTTAGCCCATTGCTTTGCTTTGCTTTTAGTTAGTTGCACGGTGGGTTTTTTGGGGTTTTTTTTTTCCCTTTTCTCTATTGGCATATATATATAAAAATTAGTATACTATTATGTTACCTTAGTATGTTATGTTTAAATTACATTGTTTGTATCATTTTTTTTGTATTAATATCGCCTGTAATTTTATTATATTTAACAGTGTATTAGTGCCTATATGGCTTACCTTTTTGTATACTTATTCAATAAAAAAATTTAAAAAGAAAGAAATGATCTGGATGAAAATGTAGATGGATGGGTTAGTAAATTTGCAGATGATACCAAGATTGGTGGAGTTGATGATCGTGTGGAAGAATGGCAAAGAGTACAGCACGATATAGATCAGCTGCAGATACACTGTCGGCTGACAAATGGCAATGGAGTTGAACCCAGATAAATGTGAGGTGTTGCACCTCAGTGAGGAAAACGCAAGGAGACAATACACCATTAAAGAGAAACCTTAACAGTGTACTGAGCAAAGATTATGATTATGATTATGAGGACACACAGTCCCCTTTTATTGTCATTTAGTAATGCATGCATTAGGAAATGATACAATGTTTTTCCAGAATGATATCACGAAAACACATGACAATCCAACTTAAAAACTAACAAAAACCACATAATTATAACATATAGTTACAACAGTGCAAAGCAATACCGTAATTTGATAAGAACAGACCATGGCACAGTAAAAGTCTCAAAGTCTCTCGAAAGTCCCATCATCTCACGCAGACGGTGAACCTCCAGCGCCGCCAACTTGCCGATGCAGCATCCTGGAAGCATCCGACCACAGTCCGACTCCGAGTCCGTCCGAAAAACTCCGAGCCTCCGACCAGCTCTTCGACACCGATGCAGTGAACACCATCTCTGCTGAGCGTTTCGACTCCGGCCCCGGCAACAGGCGATAGGCAAAGCTGAGGATTTGGGGCCTTCATCTCTGGAGATTCTCGATCGCACAGTAGCAGCGGCAGTGAAGCAGGCATTTCAGAAGTTATTCCAGATGTTCCTCTGCGCTTCTCACGGCCTTCCCCATCAAATCCGTGTTGTGCATGGCATCCCTAGTTACACATATCGATATTCATTTGGAACGGCCATGCGCACTGCATTGCGCTGCCATCTTCTCCTCCCTCACCTTTAGATACAAGATCATAGTTCCCCGAAAGTGGCTACACAGGTCAATAAGGTGTTTAAGAAGGCTAATGGAATGCTTGGTTTTATTAGTCAAGGCATTGAGTTCAGAAGTCAGGAGGATATGTTGTAACTCTGGTTAGGCCACATCTGGAATATTTCATTCAGTTCTGGTGGCCACACCATTGGAAGGATGTTGAGGCTTTGTAGAGGGTGGCCAGGATGCGGCCCAGTTTAGAGGGCGTGTGCTTTCATGAGAGGATGGATAAACTTGGGTTTTCTTTGGAGTAGCGGAGGGTGAGGGGAGATCTGACAGAAGTTTACAAGGTTACGAGAGGCATAGATAGAGTCAACAGGGGGCATCTGCTTCCCAGGGTTGAAATGTCTAATACCAGGGGTGTGCATTGAAGATGAAAGAGGTAGGTTCAAAGGGGCTGTGAGGGGTAAGTTTTTTTACTCTGAGAATTGTGGATGGCCGGAATGCGGGGCTTGGTATGGTGGTAGAGGCAAATAGATTAGAGGCTTTTAAGAGACACATAGATAGGCACATGGGCGTAAAGAAGATGGAGTGATATGGATATGGTGTAGGTAGGAGGGTTTAGTGTTTGAGTGTTTTTGACTTGCTTCTTAGCTGGTTTGGCATAACATTGTGAGCCAAATGGCCTGATCGCATGTTGTACTGTTCTAAGTTAAGACATCAAATTGCTCTCCAGGTAGGTGAAGCAACACACATCAAAGTTGCTGGTGAACGCAGCAGGCCAGGCAGCATCTCTAAGAAGAGGTACAGTCGACGTTTCGGGCCGAGACCTTTCAACAGGACTAACTGAAAGAAGAGCTAGTAAGAGATTTGAAAGTGAGAGGGAGAGGGGGAGATCCAAAATGATAGGAGAAGATGAGGGGGTGGGGGTGGGATAGAGCCAAGAGCTGGACAGGTGATTGGCAAAAGGGATATGAGAGGTGAAGCAATAGCAAGATTTAGGAGTCCTGCACGAGGAAGCTGAGGCTCTCTGCAAAGCTGTGGCCAGATCAGCAAAGGTCTGCACTATCTGCAAAAGTATAAGGAACACCACTACTTTGTTTAAATCATACACAGTGGTAACTTTCAGCCCTTGCATGGGAATATCTCTTGTTTACTTTGCTTTTAGATAATTGAGGATTTCAGTACCATCAGTAACAGACTGCAAGGTATATTAAAAGTGAATTAATTAGTTCAGTTGTGAACAATGGAGATATGTTTGATAACAATTGTTACATTTAGAATTCCTTCCCTTCACTTCACTCACATTAAAATCATGTTTTTAAAAAATTACCCCATTTTAAGTATTTAGTTAACTTTACTTGATTTTATTTTGTTGATTTGGCGTCACTTCATTTGCTCTTTATGAAATGTCTTTGAGGTATGTTAAAGACACCATTTAATTGTGTTTGCTTCTGATGTGTCATCAGCTATTTGCCTTGAATTGTAGCTGAATCTAATTATTTTTCAAGATCTTTGCTCACGACAGAAAGCATCAGAGTTTCAGTCTATTCATTTATTATCAAAGCATGTGTCCCTATACAACTCTGGAATTTGTATTTCTCCGGATAGCCACGAAACAAAGAAAAAACATGGAAGCCATTCAGAGGGAAACATCAGACCCACCCCCCGTGCAAACAAGAACGGCTTCCTGATCATCAACCCCTCCCCCCACACAAAAACTAACAGAACATCAAACCCCAACCACCCGCCCCCCCGCACAGCAAAACGGAAAAGGAACGGGTATAAAAAAAAACACAGAATATAAAAACCTGAACTCTGGTAAAAGTCCATTGTCCATAAGTGCAAAATGGACTGTGGACTTGTGCTTTGCCTTTCCTTAAAGAACTCATTAGTTCTTTGAGAAATGTGGAGGAATTTTGGCTCGTCATTGCCAGTCTGACAATCTCTGCCTAAGGTACCCAGAGCCAATATGGTGACCCACACTAGTGATTCATATCAGCCACAGGGTTTGGTATGATCTAATCAAATCTCTACGTTAGGGTTTCCTTCTCCTTCTGTGAATTGAATTGAAACAACTAAGTAAACCTTCAATAAAATTGTTCATCTTGGATCTGCCGTAAGGGGAATAACCGTTGAAATACCATTGATCCAAGGCTTTGGTGATTCTGAGAACAAGCTCCATTAACACAATTAAAAAAAATATAAGATAAAAAATTTTCCACCTCTGGTAGGAAAAGTGCATTTTTAAGTTACCTTGTAATATTTCACTAATGTGGCTGAAACAATCCTCAGTTATCCAAAATAAACAGAAGTGTTGGCTCGAGCAAATTTCTACAGGTGTACTGCGGAGAGCATACCTACTAACAGGTTGCAACATCATCATCTGCTATGGAGGAACCACTGCACAGGGTCAGAAAAGATCAGCAAAGCTTTGTAAACCCAGCCAGCACCATCACGGGCAATAGCATCCCCAGCAAGGAGGACAACTTCAAAGGTAATGCCTCAAAGAGGTGCATCCATCATTAAGGACCCTCACCAATGGGTCATGCCCTCTTCTCATTGCTACCATCAGAAAGGAATACCTTCTTCCCCTCCGCTATCAGATTTCGGAACAAGCAATAAGCCCATGAACACTACCTCACTATTTTCTGCTTTCTTATTTAATATATGTAATTATAGTTCATAGTATATTTTATGTATTGCTCTGTACTACTGCAGCAAAACAATTTTCACAACATATGTCAATGATATTAAACCTGATTCGATTCTGATTCCCAAGTCCTTTCAGCACCCTTATAAGCACCAAAAGGTCACCATAATGTATCATTTAAGGACAATGGTGTTGTTTGCTATACTTTGCTTGGGTGACTCAGAGCCTTGGTGATCTGGTTACTGTTTTGCAGTGAGTCTTGGCTTCCTTACGCTTGTCTCCTCCATGAATCCCTGCTTTTGCTTGTTATTTGGAGAGTCATTTGATGTGTTCATTGCCTTCTTTACCTTTAACCAATCAGAGCATTTAGGGCCACTTGTTACCTTATGTGGACCCCTTTCCCACTATACATATTTGATTCAGAAGGCTGTCAGCCAACTACTATTCAAAACCATTTCTACAAAATTGAGACCGTTCCCATTGCATTTACCAGTTGCAATCTTACTAATGCAATTCACACTCTGTATTTTATTAAATCCATAATTGGCTGTGGAAAAAAAATATTGTTTTTGTAAAAAGAACAAGTGATTAAAACAGGTTAAAGACCTGATCCTGCTTCAAATCCGCACGTTTTAAAATCTGTTATGTATAATCTACTGAAATTAGTGTCAATACTTTTCTACCTGCCATCAGTGAGTCCAGAGTTTGAGGCCTGGGTGTTCGGTGATCAGCAAGACCTGGAATTGATGCCAAGGACTGAGTGTCGAATTGGAAGTTCAGAAGTCAAGGCCCATTGACTGGAGACACGGGTCTGCGAATCTCTGTCAGTTTGCCGGGACAGTTGAAGGCCCAATGCCTGTGCTTCTGAGTCCAATTCTGAGTCTGCTGGAGGTCAAGAGAGATGGCCTTTCTTAGGGACTGTGTATGTGTGTGGGCGGGTGGGCTTGTTTTGCTGTTGTTGTTTTGTTGCTTGTTGTGCTCTGTTTTGTTGCATTCCGTGTTGTTTTGCCGAGCACTGGGAGCGTTATGTTGGCGCCAAAATGCATGGCGACACTTGTGGGCTGCCCCCAGCACATCCCCAGATGTGTTGGTTGTTAATGCAAACAACGCATTTTACTATAAGTTTCCATGGACACGTGAATTAAAAAAAATGAATCCTGAATCTTGAATCTACAACTTACACTCGACAGCTGTTACAACCTGCATTTAAATAGTGACTTTAAAACAGTAAATGTTCTAAAGCTTTTCACAGAACCACAATCAAACAAAATTTGAATCGGTGATCAAACCTCCAGCCAAAGATGTAGGTTGCCATGAGCATCACAGGAGAACAGGGAACAGCTGAGAAACAGAAAGATTTTGGGAGAAAGTTCCAGAGCTCGAGGTCCAGACATTTGAAGCTCTGATGGATAATGGTGAGTGATGTGCAAGAACTTAGAAATGTAGTGATCTTTTAGTGAACTGTTGGCCTGCACTTAACAGAGAAGGGCAAAACCACGATCGGACCCGACATGTGCTTTGGTCTGTGTGCCTTGTTTTGCATATGTCCAGAATAACAGGTTGAGTATGTGATGTAACATCAGCTGACACAGTAATCATTCAAAGGGCAAGAACTATCACTGCATAGTAATGGTCTTGGCATCACTCTCATCTTGATAATACACTTTTAAAAAGTGCCCGACCTTTATAAAACAGAGAAAAAAAATACAAATCCACCTCAAGTTAAATTGCAAAATCTAACAGAATTCCAGAGCCTTGCCTGAATGTTTATCCAAGAGTTCAGTAAGTTTAGTATTTGCTGTGTTGGTGTTGCTGTTTAGCCAATTAAAATATAAGAATGCAAAATACTACGGATGTTGAACATCTAGGATAAGAAGCAGAGCGTGCTGGACATATTCAGCAGCTCAGACAACACCAACGGAGGAAGAGACAGAGTTAACATTTCAGGTTGATAGCTGCCTGCCAGAGGCACTATCAGCTGGCTCTCATCTCCATGGAGCCAGGTTAAATCTCTCCCCTGCTGTCTGTTGGGCATTTGTACGTTCAAAGCAACCCGAAGCGAGGGTTCCCCATCTTCTCACCAGCAGGTAGGGATGCACTCAGAATAGCTGAGGTAGTGTGATCACTTGAGTTGAGTATGATGTTATTCCCCTAATGAAGGAAGACTGTACATGATTTGGTTTAATGTGAGGAGTCTGATGCCCAGGCAGCCACCATACAGTCCTTGACAGATCGGGGTCAGAATGCAAGGTGACCGGGGACCTTTTGCAACTGCACCCCTTCCTTCACCTTCACAGCCATTGTGATGTGCCATCATCTTCCCCCAGCTCCACTGCTGAGCTTTTGGTTGGATCGCTCTTTGGTTGGAAGCTCCCCTTTGACCTGCCTGCCAGGAGTAACTCTACTAAACTGCAAACAGCATCGCTCTCAGGATCTCAGGAGCCTCTCCACCGTGACAAGGTGACGACCCTCAGAGAAGTGAGCAATTCATGTTGCTGCAACACACATCAAAGTTGCTGGTGAACGCAGCAGGCCAGGAGGGTCTCGGCCCGAAACGTCGACTGTACCTCTTCCTAGAGATGCTGCCTGGCCTGCTACGTTCACCAGCAACTTTGATGTCTGTTGCTTGAATTTCCAGCATCTGCAGAATTCCTCGTGTTTAAATTCATGTTGCTGTTGCCATTGATGTCCACATACCTGTAGGAGAAATAGTTAGTTGATGGTTAAATTGAATTCCAGTAGGCGGTGACTCATCCAAACATTGTACAATGAAAAGTCGGAGGAAATTAAATTCTTAAGAAGACCAGGGCTGGGTATGGCTGCATTAGATTGAGAAAGATGAATTTTGTCCAACTCAAGTTTGTAACATTCCTTTGAGTATCAATAGTTGACAAGCCTGCCTTTTTCAGTCAACAGGGGGTTTGTTTAATGATATAACCAACCAATACAAAGTTTTTTAAATGCACCTTCAAAGCATCCAGTTGATTATTGTTGCTTGGTGCAACGTTTGATAGAGCATTTAAGAGAGTAATTTTATCCTTCATTATGGATTACACTATGCAAAAACAAAGTAATCTGTTTAATGGCCAGCTTGCTAGAACCATCTTCATTTATCAAATCTCTCACAGTCTTATTTGCAAATGGAAATATATTCCACAGAAGTGAAGCAGGATTGATTATGAGCAGATGCCCAAAGAGATATGTGTGTGTGTGCGAGAGATTTCTCACCCTCAGATGGAATTAGCCCCAAATAACTGTATTTGATGTGAACGGAGTGCTTTTGATGTTTAAATAAAGGTTGTGTATTTGTTCTTTACATGCTTCACTACATCTTGCTTGCTTCTTTCATCCTTTGTACATTGATGCCTCCGTACAGTTAACCAATATAAACCCAGTTTTGCATTTATATCCGTTTGCTGGATCAGCTGCAGCGATGACAGATTCTGTGCCAACAGATGGTCAGACGCTTAAAAAATTCCTTTAAAACTGGATTTCTCTGACTCACTTTCGCGAAATTCAGTTGTTTGCTTTATTTTGTTGTTTGCACAATTTGTTTTTTCTCCGCACATTGGATGTTTGATGGTCTTCATTTTTCTGATGGGTTCTATTGGGTTTCTTTGTCTCCAGGGCTGCCCTGTAAAGCGATGAATCTCAAGGTTGTATGTAATATAAATACTTTGATATTAAATGTACTTTGAACTTTGTTTTCTTTGGCTGCTTTTATTCAAAAAAAAGGGCTTTACTCTCTCCTGTTATTACACTTTAAACTCCCATTGCTGGTTTTCTCATGGTTTTATAGCAGTTGTATTTGGCTTCAGATATTGTGCTGTAGCCCATGTGTATGTGAAAATATTCTCTTTTCCCTTATCTCGCAAATCACTTAACCCCAAGATTAAGGGTATGGATTAAGGGTAGGCTTGGTTATAGGATCCTTACTGAAATAATTTAAAATGCCTTCTTTTGCTTTATTAGAGGCCTCACCTGAAGCTAATATTTTTTTTACTTTCTCAGAGGCTGTTGAATGTGCAGATTCTGTGCCAACAGATGGTGAGATGCTTAAATAATTCCTTTAAAACTGGATTTCTAAAATACCTTTTGGCGAATGGATACCCTGGAAAATTAAGTGCATTAGAAATTGGAAAGTTGAGCTCTGGATTGGACACCAGTCAGGTATTTCTTTTCATTAAGAAACAGTAAAACAATGGCCCTTATGTAGAATAATTCAGGTTTGATATGTAATCAAGAGCTAAGGTACGTAGATGAGGCTTATTAACCACAACCATTTTAGCCACAATGGTAAAACGGGAGACCTGGGACTCTAACTTTATGGACTAAATAAAAATAAAGGTGCCCTCTGTACTTAATAAAGTGGCCACTGAGTGTATGTTCGTGGCCTTCTGATGCTGCAGCCCATTCACTTCAATGTTCAATGTGTTGTGCATTCAGAGCTGCTCTTCTGTGCACCACTGTTGCCACGTGTGGTTACTTGAGTTACTGTCGCACTTCTGTCAGTATGAATCATTCTGACCATTCTCCTCTCTCATTAGCAGGGCATTTTCATGCACAGAAATGTCACCCACTAGATGTGTTTTTTTTCCTGCACTATTCTCTGTAAACTCCAGAGAGTGTTGTGCATGAAAATCCCAGGAGATCAGCAGTTTCTGAGATACTCAAACCACCTCATCTGGCACCAATAATCATTCCACAGACAAAGTCATTTAGATTAGGTTTCTTCCTCACTCTGATGCCTGGTCTGAATAACAACTGAACCTCTTGACCATGTCTACATGGTTTTATTGAGTTGCTGATTGGATCTTTGCATTAACAAGCAGGTGTACAGGTGTGCCTGATAAAGTAGCCACTGAGTACAAATTCATATTTAGTGAATCCTAGCTGAAATGCCTATGTTGGGGAGGGAGTGAGTCATCGCCCCTCACTCACTTCAAGCACATAGGTCAAAAGCAAAACACATGTTACATGAAAGTTTCTGTTAAGGTAAAAAGGAATGACCAGGTCCATCAAGCAAAGCTGTTAATTTAAGCCAGACACTGAGAAATATTAAGCAAAATATCTTCATCCGGAGATTAAGAATTGGCAAGAGAGGAGAGGGGGATATTGAGGCAGAGATCCTGGTATGTTTTAATGGAAAAAAAAGATAGTTACTAGGGAGAGAGGATGATAAAAAGATATAAAGATTTGGGGATTGGTTTTGGTTGTCATAGCAAAGACTAGGCATGTGTACAACAGATTCAATGAAATATCCTCCGAAATATTGTATGATTCTATAGCAAAGAGATCATATCCCGTCATCATCTAAACATTCATACTGCAGAAGAAAAGGCAAAACAACCGAGAAGAATGAAAATGGAATGAAAAGCATGAGGAATATTATTAAAAGGGAATTCAGGGAGTAATCTTAATTCTGAAGCATTCTTCAAAATTCAATATAGCATTTTAATGAAAGGTATACATTTGCTTTGAGAGCTGGGGAAAAAACTGAGTCTGAAGTAATAGAGAATCAGATTGTCACATTACATACTTCTCTGCTTTTGGTCAGAACAGTTGTTCGGAATGAGAATCAGATTTATTATCACTGATATATGTTGTGAAATTTGTTGTTTTGTGGCAGCAGTACAGTGAAAGACAGAATATTTCTATAGGTTATAATGAAAAATAAATTAACAGTGCAAACGAGGAATAGTGAGGTAGTGTTCCTGGGTTCATGGACTATTCAGAAATCTGACGGCGGAGGGGAAGAAGCTGTTCCTAAAACATTCAGTGTAGGTCTTCATGCTCCTGTGCCTCCTCCCTGATGTTCTGGGTGATGAGGATCCTTCAGGACAGATGTTGCCTTCCTGAGGCAACACCTTTTGAAGATGTCCTTGATAGTGGGGAGTCTTGTGATGCAGCTGATTGAGTCTACACCCTCTGCAGTTTCTCTCGATCCTGTGCATTGGAGCCTTCCTGTGATATCTGATTGCATTTCACCTGGTATCAGAAAATAGCTTGGACAGAAGAGGTCCCGCAGAAGCTGGAAGTCCACAGCACACACAGAATGCGGGAAGAACTCAGGCAGCATCTATGGATGGGAATAAACAGTCAATGTTTCAAGTTGAGATCCTTCATCAGGTCTGGAAAGGAAGGGGGCAGAAGCTAGAATAAGAAGTAGTGTGGAGGGGAAGGAGCAAGGAAGGAAGGGGGAGACATTACCAGGCATTAGAGGGATCAATGTCTGTGCCATCAGGATGTCATCAATTGTTTGGAATTTGATGAAGAAAATGTATTCAATGTTCTTGAATAACTTGAGTTACTTTGAATTATGTAACAGCAGTAGAAGTTAAACAAAAGCTAAGCTTACCTACGTATTTAAGCCCATCACCCCTGCTGGGGCATAGGTAGCCAACAGCAGCTCACTGGAGTTCTCTGTCCTGCGCCATTTCCTGGATGATGGAAGAATGATCAGCTCTGTGTCCTCCATGGACTTGTGGTTTTCACCACGTGGCTTCATACGTCTTCTAGGCAGAGGTCCTTCCAGTCCCAGGAATATGTACTTGGAGCTTCTGTAGCTCTTGGTATTTACAGGATGAGGTTCCTGGCCCCATGCCCAACCCTCCTCCTTTTGCAGCCAGGATCGGGATTGTCCACAGTGGAGTTCAACAAAGGCTTGGAGTGTTCATTTATTGTTGAAACCTCCATTTTGCTTACTTAGTCTTTCTGAAGCCATGAGAGAGCATCCTGCCAAAGTTGGTGAATAGCTACTTTCCTTTCTGCCCTCTGAAAATTGAACAATTTGAACAAAGAAATACGACAGAATCATTAAAAACTTACACACAAGCAGAGACTGACAAATAACCAATGTGCAAAAGAAGACAAGCTGTGCAAATAGTAAATGAATAAATAACTAAATAAATAATATTGAGAAAATGAGTTGTCGAGTCCTTGAAAATGAGTCTGTAGGTTGTGGAATCAGTTCGGTGTTGAGGTGAGTGAAGTTATCCAGCTGGTTCAGGAGCCTGATGGTTGAACGGTAATATCTGTTCCTGAACATGGTGGTGTAGGATCTAAGGCTCCTGAACCTCTTTCCAATGGCAGCAGCAAGAAGAGAGCGTGGCCTGGATGGTGGTGGTCCTTGATGATGGAAGTTGCTTTCTTGTGACAGCGCTCAGCACGAACTTGGTGGTTCAAAGTAAGTTTTGCTATCAAATTACATATATGTCAGCATATACAGCCCTGAGATTAATTTTCTTGAGGGCGTACTCAGCAAATCTATAGAATAGTATCAATAACAGGATCAATAAAAGATCAACTGGAGTGCAGAAGCCACCAAACTGTGCAAATCCAAATATAAATAAATAGCAATAAAAATGAGAACGTGAGATAATGAGATGAAGAGTACTAAAAGAGAGATCAATGGCTGTTGGAACATTTCAATGATAGGGCAAGTGAGTGTACTTGTCTCCTTTTATTCAAGAGCCTGGTGGTTGAGGGGTAGTAACTATTCTTGAATCTGATGGTGTGAGTCCTGAAGCTCTTGTACCTTCTTGTTGCAAGGTCGGAGTTTTGGAAGCTGACCCAAATGCAAGACACAGACATTGAAGTACTAGGAACAGGACAAGGAACACAGGACTGGGACGTGGAACTTAGAATAAGGAGCTCAGACTAGGAACTTGGGAACTCCGGAACCTGAGCCTGGACAAGGACCTGGAATCTGGGTCTTAACTCGGAAACGGAACCCGGGCCTAGTCTAGGACTCGAGGACAAGGAACTTGGCTAGGGCAGGATGTGGACAGGACACTCGGAGCCTTGGATGTGGACTAGATGCAAGAACACCACTGCTGGACGAGGGATCTCCAGCGCTGGGCTGGGCGAGGAACTTCTGGGCGGGATGTGGCTCTTGGGCTAGGTTTGGCTCGGCTCTTGGACTCAGCTTGGTTAGGCTCTTGGGTAAGGGGCCATGACCCTTTCTCGGATGCAAGGCCAGAACCTCTTCTCAGACGCAGGGCCGGGATGACTGCCGAGGTAAACTGCTGGGGATTCAGATGAGGACAATCCAGTACAGGACGAGAACACGAAGCTTAGACATGGACAGGACTGGAGCACGAAACCTGAAACTTGGAACACAGAGCACAGAGCTGGAACCCCTCCTTGTGAACAGGACCTAGGGCCGGGACTCTTCTTAGACATGGCCACAAAGAGACAGTTTCAAACTCAACGATGGAATGTTTCTTACCTTGGTGCGACAAGGTTCCAGTCTCATTCTGGCAGGTTAACAAGATGGTAATTCAGACAAAGAGGCAGATGAAGGTTACAGGCGAGGTATTAAGGCAAGGCTTCGGGCAAGGTAACTGCCAGGGATATGGAAGGGAGGGGAAGGGAACAGTCCAGCAGCCCGAAGCTGAATCCCACGCTATTTATGTATACAGCCCAAAACGAGAATCAGGTGCCTCGTATACAGAGCCCAGTGGAACCTGGGGAAATCTGGAAAACCTGGAGTAAGGATTAATGGACCAGACCGTGAACTGGAATGCGGACTTCACGGACTGGACCATGACACTTCTACCTGATGACAGCAACGAGAAAAGACCATGACCTGGATGGTGGGACCATGCCCTCTGATGATAGATGCTGCTTTCCTATGACAGCGTTTCATGTTGATGTGCTCAATGGTTGGGGGGCTTTACCCATGATGCACTGGGCTGAACCAACTACCTTTTGTAGGATTTTCTGTTCAAAGGCATTGGTGTTTTCATACTAGGCTATGATACAGTCAGTCAATATACTCTCGATCACACATCTATAGGTGTACTTTCAACCAAGTTATTGCAAGTACGAACAGCATTACCAAATGATGATGCATTTGCTTTGTTTTATTCTTTTCTATCTACTGCTTATCCTGGGACCATGTAAATCTTCAGATGAAAACGGCACTGTCTGAAGAAGGGATAGAACTTTGCCCAGTGGACAGGATTAATATTCCTCTCATGAAAACAAAATAAATTGATTGAATACTCATCTTACTGATGTTGAATTTGCTTAAATAACAATGACTACGTCCAGATGTAATCACTGCAATGTGACCTCTGCTGGATGCTTCAGATTGGTGGATCATAAGACATAGGAGCAGAAATAGGCCATTCATTCCATCAAGTCTTCTCCATGATTCAATCAATGCCTGGTCCCCAGCTATTATTTGGATGAATGAATTAAATGTAGCACTTCCAAACTTGTAGATGATAGAAACTAGTGGCAGGAGGTTAGTATGAGCAAGATAAACGGGGTCTGATTTAGTCAAGTTGGATGAGTGGGCAAATGCATGGAAGATACAGTTTAACACATGATATAAATGAAATCATATGTTTTTTTGTTCAAATGTCAGAGAAAATATTATCTGAATAGAATAGCGAGAAATTGGAAAGATCAGAAGAGCATAAGGCATAGGAGCAGAATAAGGCCATTTGGCCCACTGTGTCTGTTCCACCAATCATTTGATCATGGCTGATTTATTTTCCCTCTCAAGCACGTTCTCCTGCCTTTGATATCCTTACCAACTAAGAACCTGTCAACCTCCACTTTAAACTTAACCTATGACTTGGCTTCCACAGCAGTCTGTAACAATGAATACCACAGATTGATCAGCCTCCAGCTAAAGAAATTCCTGCTCAGCTCTGTTATAAAGGGATGTCTGTCTATTCTGATATGCTACCCTCTGGCCTACACTCTCCCAATATAGGAAACATCCTCTCCACATCCAATCTATATAAGCTTTTCCTCAAAGGAAATCTGCAACAAGACCCAGGCGTCCTTTTACATGTGTCATTGCAAGTAGGTGTCCAGCTGCATTAAACAGAGAATCAAATGGTATGCTGGAATCATTGTAAGCAGATTGACTACAGGAGAAAAGGTATTGCACTGTAATTGGTAATTGGTTTATCATTGTCCCATGTCCTGAGGTAAATTGTTTTTCATGTCATCCCTACAGATTCTTTCATCATATCAGTACACTGAGGTAGTACAAAGGGAAAACAATAACAGAATGCAGGAAAAAGTGTTACTGTTATAGAGAAAGTGTGGTGCAGGCAGACAAAAATGTCACCAGGAGGTTGGAACATTGCCAGACTTGTAAGTAGATTTTAAAGAACATTATTAGTAATTCTTAAAGTCTTAGAATTTAGATTTAAAAGAGTAGAACAGTTATAATAGAAGTGACCAATCAATCTACAGAGAGCACCTTACAAAGAGTTGCCACATTCCGTCCAGCGCCATCTTGTCGAGCTGAAATGGATCCCGGTGGGACCTTATCAGAAGTACCATGTGCAGTTCTGTTCTCCTTGTCTGAGAAAGGGTGTTCTTTCCATTGAGGGAATGCAACAATGCTTTACTAGACTGATTCCTGAATGGCAGGACTTAGATATCAGGCAACTGGGTCACTGAAATTTGAAGGAATGAGAGGGAATTTCTCTGTAACAAATAAAATTCACGCAGATTCAGGCAGACTAGGAGGAAAGATATCTTTGAGGTTGGAGAGTCCAAAACTAGAGGTCACATAATTGGGATGAGGTTTATATCATTTAGAAATGAGATGAGGAGAAATGTCTTCACTCACTGGGTGGTTAACCTGTGGAATTCTCTGCCAGAGAAGGCAGTGGGCACTAAGCTATTAAATATATCCAGAAAGAGGTAGCTATATTTCTTAATTTCAAAGGAAGCCAAGAGATATAGGAGAAGGTGGGAATCAGGTGCTGAAGTGGATAATCGGCCATGAACTTGTTGAAA
Source organism: Mobula hypostoma (assembly GCF_963921235.1). NCBI lineage: Eukaryota > Metazoa > Chordata > Chondrichthyes > Myliobatiformes > Myliobatidae > Mobula > Mobula hypostoma. The sequence goes on from NC_086105.1 coordinate 132,762,837, forward strand.
TGGGGAAACAGAGCCAAAGGACCATAGTGTTTTACTCTTGCCCCTGTTTTCTATGTCTCTCTCATTCTTGAAACTCCTCTTATTTTGCTGGTTATTAACCACTGTGCTTAATGTGGAACAAGGTAATTCGTCTCAATGTTCCTGCTATACAAAGCCCCACTCTCACTTATTCAGTTGTCGGCTGTGATGAGTTGAAAAACAGGTTCTTTGCAGGTGTGCCTTTAAGGCTAGCATCATCAGTGCACACACAAAATGGCCATGCAATCTCCTGCACACATGGCAATGAGACCTGTGCAGCATGGGCTATGCCAGGCCTCCAGAGATCCGTGAAAGTTTGACAGGGCTGTTGAGATTCGACCTTGTGACTTCTCTAAGGAGTCGGTGGAGGGGAGGTTGGATATTCTGTCCCACTCTTACAGAAAACTATCTTCACCTTTTCTGATCTATGGGAGAACAAAGAATCCCTCTTTTATAGCACTGTAGCATCGCTATGCATTACAGCAGTAATATCCCAGAATATCTCCCTGAATCACTTTATAGATTCAGGATCAGAATCAGGAACAGGTTTATTGTCACTGACATAAGTGTTGTTTTGTGGCAGCAGTACAGTGCAGGTAATAACAAGTTATGGTAAGTTACAAGAAATAAAGAAGTACATACATAGATAGACCAAAAGAGGAATAGCCAGGCCATTGTAGAGACGTACAAGATGATAAGAGTCATTCAGTAGATTGAGTGGATAGCCAGAGACTTTTTCCCCGGAAGAAACGCCTAATACAGGGGGGCTTAATTATAAGGTGATTAGAGGAAAGTATTGGGGGGAAGTCAGAGCTAAGATTTTTTTTGCAGAGAGTGGTGGGTGTGTGGAATGCACTGTGAAGGGTAATAACAGAGGCAGATACATTAGGGACATTTAAGGAACTCTTTGGTAGGCACATAGATGATTGAAAAATGGAGGGCTACGTAGAAAAGTTAATTGACCTTGGAGTAAGGTTGAAGAGCCTGTAATGCTTTTGTTCGATGTTCATGGGTTCAGAAACTGATGACAAAGAGGATGAAGCTCTTCCTAAAAAAATGAGTGTGTCTTCAGGCTCCTGTACCTCCTTCCTGATGGTAGTAATGAGGGAATGTCCTGGATGGTGAGGACCCCTAATGATAGATGTTATCTTCTTTAGACACTGCCTTTGGAAGGTGTCTTCCATGGTGGGGACATGTGCTCATGGTGTATCTTCTACCCACACAATGGTACAATGGACATGACCCTCAAAGTGTTACTACACCTGGTAAAGAAGCAGTACTAGCTTTGGTGAAACCATTTACAATCTCATCAATCTCTTTGGCTCCAGCAAACAGGAAGGAATGCAGGACACCCTCCCCAAATCTGACTGCCCACTGAGGTTAGTCTCCATTTTACACTTGCTCCACAATAGTATGCAAACTGTGATGCCAACCGGCAGGTGCACAGTAGAAGTATTCTCAGGGTAGACAGGTGTCAAACAGGGCTCCAGCATTTCTCTCCATCCTTCTTGCCACAGAACTGCACCTCACCTTTGATGTGCTTCCTGCTGGGCCAAACAATCAGCTGGAGGAACTCAGCAGGTCAGCCAGAATGTCTGGGAGGAACGATTCCAGCATCTGTAGTCTCTTGTGCCTCCAAGCTTCCTGCAAGAGTGGAAATCTCCATAAGAACTAATGGGAAACTGAAATTGTTACAACATCCTCAGTATCCTGGAAAGAACGTGGTTAAACATATAGGGGTAGAAATGCTCACTGGTGTTCAACATGCAAAGGGGCTGTGGTTGCTATTGGACCTTGCTTTTGAACCAGGATCCATTGGAAACAATTCAACTGAATTCAAAGTTCAAAGTTTAAAGTAAACTTATTATCAAAGTACGCATAGTCATTTTCTTGCAGGCATTCACAGAAGAACAGAGAAATGTAATTTCAAATCAATGAAAAACTCTATGGACAGAATGAAAAACTACCAATGTGCAAAAGAAGACAAATTGTGCAAATAATAAATGATTATATATATAATACTGAGAACATGAGTTGTGGAGTCCCTGAAAGTGAGTCCTTAGGTTGTGGAATCAGTTCAGAGTTGAGGTGAGTGAATTTATCCACTCTGGTTCAGGAGCCTGATGGTTGAGGGGTAATTACTGTTCCAGAACCTCGTCGTATGGGACTTAAGGCTCTTGTACCTCTGTCCCGATGGCAGTAGCGAGAAGAGAGTTGGCCTGGATGGCGGGGGTCCTTGATGATGGATGCTGCTTTCTTTGGCTGTGCTCTTTGTAGATGTGCTTAATGGCGGGGAGGGCTTTGCCTGTGATGGACTGGGCTGTGTCTACAGTGTCATAATTTCATAAAAAGATGGTAGCGAATGCTAATGATAGTATCATTTCCATATCATCATCATCAGGTGCTGTGCCCAGTTTGAGCTTTGACTGCCATGGCCCACACTCTCTTGTTTCGGGTCAAGTGGATCAATTCATTTCCAGTTCTCTGGCTGCTGTCTCCATCATCATTTGTCTTTGTCTTCCTCTTGCTTTCTTCCCTTCTGTCTTTCCCATAATTACTGTGCATTCTAACTCCTCTTTCCTAATCACATGTCCAATGAAGTTACGTTGCCTTTTCATGATCTCATACATCATTTCTCTTTTTGTGTTTGCTCAGTTCATGACATCCTCATTAGATATTTGTTTCGTCCATTATATTCTTTGCATCCTCCTCAAAAATCACATCTCTGCTGCTTCAATTCGATTCCTCATGTTACTAGATATTGTCCAACATTCTGAGCCATGTAACATAACTGGATAAACGTACATTTCAGTACTCTGAGGCAGGTTGTCATGCCTAGTTTAGTATTGGTCAGTATACTCTTCATTCTTGTAAAGGTGTCTTTTGCCATCCCTATTCTTCTTTTGATGTCCATGTCGCACCTGCCATCAGATGTCACCCAGCTTCCTAAGTAGCAAAAGTTCTTTGCTTGTTTTATGTCTTCCCTGTTTATTCTCAGCCTGCAGATAGGATTCTCCTTCTTTTTGGATATTATCATACATTCTGTCTTTTTGCAATTGATAGATAGACCCATTTTTGCACATTCTTCAATAATTATATCAATTAAGTTTTATAGTTCTTCCTCCGTACTTGCAATTAACACAGTGTCATCTGCATATCTGAAATCATTGATGTTTTCACCGCCAACTTTGATTCCCAAGATGTCTCTTATTTTTTGTAACATTGTTTCACTGTACACATTAAATAAATCAGGGGAGAAAACACACCCTTGTCTAATGCCTTGTGTGATTTTCATAAACTGACTCACTTCTCCATCTATTCTTACAGCGGCAGTTTGTTTCCAGTACAGATTTCTGATTAGGCAGTAGTCTTTCAAATCTAGATCTAGAGTTTACTGTAATATTTCAAATAACTTCACTTCATCAAATGCTTTTGTGTATTCGATAAAACAAATATTTTTGCACTTGAGTAGCTCGTTCTGATAGTATTCTTAACATCAATATTGTGTTTCTTGTACCTTTGTCTTTCACAAAACCACATTGTTCTTTACCTACTCCAGCTTGTATCTCACTTTTAGCTCTTGTCATCAAAATTCTTAGAAGTACCTTGGTGATATGACTCATTAAACTTATGGGCCGATGTAATTCACGCTCTGTTGCTCTAGGTTTCTTAGGAAGAGTGATAAACACTGATTTCTTCATCTCTTCTGGTATTATTCCAGTCTCATAAATGTCACTCATTAAATCAGTAAGTATTTCAATTCCATAATCTTCAAGGGCGATAATTTGTTCTATTACTAATTCATCAGGACCTGCTGCCTTTCCTTTCTTCATATTTATTGCATCATGAACTTCAGATTTTAAAATACTTGGACCCTCAATGTTTTTCTTAATTTCTGGTTTTTCACTTCGATCGCCTTCAAACAGTTCCTGAGTATACTCAGTCAATCTGTTCATAATCTGACAGTACATTTACATTTACATGTATCATGACATTTTATTTCTTCTATTACTCATTTACGAAGTAATGTAAATCTATTTCCCTGGATACCTAGACTTCTGCCAATAACAGCTTCACGTTTTCTCCCAACCCAGGACCCTTTATGCCTCCTTCCTTCCCCTTAGGGCAGAAGTTCCAGGTTCCCTTTTCTTACGCAGACATCATCCTCCAAATTAACCACCTCACCGCTTATCTGCAGCCAGGACCCCTGGAATCTGGCAGTGGCCCCCTGAATCTATCATTTTCTTTAAGCCACACTCCTAAAATCTTATGTATAGAGAAATGTAACTGATTTTGAGGGCGCATTACATAGCTACTATATCCGCTCCTTGATATGCAGGTAATTAGGTAGAGATCATTCCAGCTGCCCCTCCACCGCCGCTGTCTCCAACCATCTCCATAACTCCCCCCTCCCTTAACAAACCTTTATGTGCCTTAGAATAAATCTTTTAGTTTGATATGGTTCCTCTGGAGTGGCTGTTTTAAATGGAAGCTGTTTTTTTTGAGGGGTAGAAATATTTTGGGTCTCCTTGTCACTTTTTCTTACACGCATTTTTATGTCAGATTGGAGAACATGCAGACGGATGAGGCGTTTTTGGTAGCTGGGTGTGACAGGGCCGGTTGGGAAACCCGAATTTTACAAATGAAATCGACTCATCCCGCCCTCTAAACTGACGTACAAGGAGCCGCCTTGGAAGTCGGGCTCTCAAAGCGCGCATCGGTACAACCCATTCACATCAGTAGCTCCACGTTCAGACTCTCGCTTGCACACTCTCCGTCCGCTACATCTTATGTAAGTAACTTTAAACTTTGCAAGTTAAGATGGTATTTAGGAATACTGATGTTAAAAAGATTTTTTTTGGAGTACTTAAAAACGGATTGATTTTTTTCCCCTCCTGAGCAAGGAAATAGAGCACGTTTTGTTAGGATTGGAGTGAAGTAGTGGTTTCAGTTAGGAATTGTTGTTTGTGATCTACGATTTTCATATTTAATATGTAGGATTTGTACTTCAGAACAGACTTTTTGACCCTAACTCGTTTTAGTGTTTGGTTCAGCATTTCTCCCACCTGTAGTCTTAAAGTTACTTGCGGACACAACACTTGTTTCTTTGAGTAGGGTTGTGCACATACAGTTTGGAGATTTTCTTTTAAGAAATAAGTTTGTTTTAGAAAATGTCTGCAAATATTAGCAGTCCCTTTGGAACGGGAGTTGTGGATACTGTATACTGAAATCGGAAGGTGTAGCGGCCCCTGGAGGAGATTGTCCCAGAGCCGTGCGAGATCACCGCTCCCAAAGTCACTTTTCTACTTCACTTAAGAATTGCCTTAAGAATTTCTTTACAAGTAACCTGCCTTAAAGGTGAATACTGACAGGGTCGTTTATCCAGTTTATTAAAACGGCGTTGTTTTAAACCAGACTGAGATTGCTATCAGTAAGGAGTTCCCTTTCAAACAACTGATTTTTTTTCTCTCTCTAAAAGGGTGTGGTTAGTGCCGAACTGTAGATTTACTTTGCTTCTATAACAAAATAGTGGTTTCTATGATAACAGTTGCTGTTGACATTTGAAACAAAATAAAAGGCGCTCAAAGTTTGCATTACAGTGGGGATTGACGTCGTGCTACAAGTTTATGCGGTCTTGCCAACACGGCACTGTTGAATTAAAGTGTTCTCACTGGAACGGACCCACTTCAAACACGCGGGGAAGACCGCGTTGTTGCTTTCTCATCTCTGGAGACTCGATATTACATTTCGGTCAGACATTTACAGGTATAAGCCATTTCTTGCAATCTTCCTCGAGGATGTCCGAGAGTTATCTCCCGCGCACGAGTTCCCTCGGTGTTCTTCCCCGCACCATGGCATTAACATGGCAATCACGGACTTGTCGTTCTGGAGTGGGAGGAGATTTCAGGCAGGAGTAAACACTCCATAATTTATGAGATTAAACTCCTTGGCCTATGAGGACCACAAATGTCCTCAGCGAGAAGTTCTGCCCGTGGGTGTAGAACAATATATGACCACTTCAAAGTAGGTGGTAGTTTTATCACGGGACTATTGTATATTCTATAAATTTCATCAGAGAAACCAATCATTCGACTTAACAAGTCTAAACCGCTGGTCAGGTTCCGAAGTAGCCTCTCTCTATTTCACCTATCTCCTGTTGTATAATCTCGATTTTAGATAAATTTGTGGGACCGCAGCTGCCACATGTGAACTTTGAAACTTCTTTGTTGGCCCTCCTAACATAATTGTCGTAGGGTAGGGCGGCGATGGCAGGCCACTGTGTGGGTCGTGTCCGTGTACTGTATTACCATTGCCCATGTTGTCAGCCAACCAGTGAACAGATTCCCCTGTCGCATCTCCCATTCCTCCCCCACCCTAGCCCCTGGTTTCTTTCTAAAGTGGGGGACATCCGCTGATCACAGACCTCCTCATAAGGTGATCTGTCCTCGGATTTTTCCTTCTGTTTCATAGTAGGCGTGAGTTGGTATACCTCAAACAAGAGATTTTGTGGATGACGGAAATCCAGACTAATACACACAAAATACTGGAGGAACTTAGCAGGTCAGGAAGCACCTATTGGAGGGGAATAAACAGTCAAAGTTTCCTACCCTTCCTTTCCAGTCTTGATGAAGGGTCTCATCCTGACAGTTTATTCCTTTCCATAGATGCTCCTGACCTGCTGTGCTCCTCCAGCATTTTGATTGGTATACCTGGTGTCCATTGAGGACCACCACTGACCTTCTGGGAGCTTTGCCTTATGTGTGACATTATGGGGGATTGGGTGGTGGAGATTTTGGTCTTTCCTAAGGAATAATCAGAATCCACTGGCAGTATCTGAGTCACAGTTAAACCTTTGGTTATCTCCTGCTGCAAGTTCAATGGAGATCCATTGATTGAGGGCCTCTGTCCCTAGTGCCTGATGCAATGCCAGTTATCTGTGCCAAAAGTTAAGCCTTCTCTTGCACTGCTTTACTAACTTGCTTCAATCTCATCTACTCCAGTGCATCATCTGTTAGAGATGCACATTCAGTCTAAGATGTCAAGGCAGGTTTACAGCATGTAGTCCCAAAAATGTGTTCCACTTTGGTAAGGACGGTTGATCTTCCCTTAGCCCCAGTTCCAATTTCCTGCCTGATCTCCATAAACATTGGCACCCGATTGTCCAAAAGTCTTGTTTTATTTGACCTGGGATATCTTCAGTGATGTTGGGTGGAGAATTCTAAACATTCACCATCTCCGGGGAAGGAATTTCTCTTCTGCTAAAAGTGGATGAGCCAGTCCATTAAGGCAAGGGCTCCCAACCTGGGTTCCACGGGTCCCCTGTTTAATGGCATTGGTTATTGGCGTAAACGAGGTTGGGAACCCCTGAATTAAGGTCAGCCTTCCCTTTTGAAAGCAACCAATCTTTCAGCATCTGTCAAACAACCTGAGTATCCCATCTTTTAATAAGGTCACCTCTTTGAATCTTCATTGAGGCTTCACTTGAGGGAAGCTATCATAACGATGATAGTGGAAGCCCTGCACAATGACATGCATTCTATGTCCTGACATCCATCAGGTCTTAAGATTCAATGGAGTGCTGAGCTAGGCAGATGGGATCGTGCTGCACTTTCCGTGTCTTCCTGCACTGTCGGGTGCAAGAGAAACCCTTCACTTGGTTTTGGAGTTCCATTCTATAATATCTCAAAACCTGACACAAACATTTGAATACACTTGTTCCCTAAGAGCTTATCAACCTCCATTTTAATGACTTGGCCTCCACAGCAGCCAGTGGCAATGAACCCCCACAGATTCACCACTCTCAGGCCGGTTCACCTTCCCTGTGGAGGGCGGATTCGTTGTGGCGCGCTGTGAAGCTGGTGTCAAACAGGACAGGGTGAGGAGTGTGGCTGCCCACTGCTGATTAGAGGGCTAGGGTGAGTGTGTTGGGAACTGGCAGCACTTGTTTCATGTGTTGCTGGACTGCCCAGGTTCTAGGGTCTTCCTCATTGCCTTCTGTTGGATGTGATGGAAACTGTAGTCTTCTCCTCTCCTTGTTCTCCCCACCCTAGCAACTTGACAAGTTTAACAGGCCCCAGCTGAGCCATGGTGCTATTTCGTTACTGGACTTGTGCCAGGTTCCCAGATTTGTGGTGTACCTGTGTTTATATATCTCTGTAGAATGCTATAATGATCTCTTTTAGTACTTCTGTTCGTGAGATGAGAACAGATCCTGTTTAGTGTGGAAGTACATCAGCTTTGCTAAACTGGTTTAGACCAATCTCTGTAGAGCCACATGTCTGAGGCAAAGGAAATCTGGACAGTTTTTAATAAATCTGTAATGGGTGTGGCAGTCTTCAAAAAGCAATCTCAAAGCAAACTGAATCCAGCTTAACAACTCTACCTTGGATGCAGTTCATGGTCTTTCAAAGTTTGAAGGATTTTACTCACCTTGTGCAAATAATGTATGTATATTTTATTCATTATTCCTCATATTGCCCAATCTTTCCCTCCCCGCCTCTGTTCATTATACACACATCAGAGCATAAGTAATTTCTACTCTTAATTGGCAGGAGTTAATGGCTTGGAGCAAAGGCTGATTCTGTTGTGAAAGATAGGTGGCAAAGAGTTGGGTCTGAGCTGCGGTTTTTAAGCATTCATTTAGTTGAATATTTGAAACATGCTAATATTAGTGGAAATTGTTGATACTGGATTCCTGGATCAGGCATTCTTGCTATGGAAGGCTAGGAAGTGAACACCAGCTCTCTGTGGAGGCGATTGTCTGGCAGCTTGACCAGTGCAAACACAATTTAGGAAACTTCTCTCCTTAAATTCAGCCGGTTGCTGTAGGAAGCAGATCGTGCTACCAGTTTATCCCGTTTCAGCTGTTGCATAATTCCAATGTTTGCATGGAGGGTGGAAATTAGCATTTGAAAGTGGGCAATGATTTTTTTTATATATAGTAGTGGTGATGCATTGATAATAGGCAGGATTTGACAGAGGATTCATTGTCTTAACTTGAATAAGAAACTTATACTCAGTGGCCGCTTTTATTGAGTATGGTCTTCTGCTGCTGTAGGGCATCCAGTTCAAGGTTCGACACAGTGTGTGTTCTGAGATGCTCTTCTGCATACTACTGTTGTAATGTGTGGCTTTTTGAGTTAGTGATGCCTCCTTGTTAGCTTGAAACATTCTGGCCATTCTCCTTTGACCTCTCTCATTAACTAAAAGCATTTTTGCCCACAGAACAGCTGCTCACTGGATGACTTTTTGGTTTTTGCACCATGCTCTGTAAACTCTAGAGACTTTCTGTATGAAAGTCCTAGGAAATCAGCTGTTTCTGAGATACTCAAACCACCCCATCTAGCACCAACAAACATTCCAAGGCCAGAGTCACTTAGATGACATTTCTTCCCCATTCTGATGTTTGGTCTGAACAACAACTGAGCCTCATGACTCTGACTGCATGCATTGAGTTGCTGCTACATGATTGACTGATTAGATATTTGCATTACAGGTGTACCTAATAAAGTGGCCAATGAGTGTATTTATTGTTCTAGATTTATTATAGTCTGTAGCTAATGTTAGAGAAATCTCAGTCATTTGATTGAAAGGCACAAGATTTGCAAAATCTTCAGTCCACGTTCGGACAGAGCAGTTTATCTTCAACTTCTCTTTCTCCAATGATTTGATGAACCAAAGTTATTTTCTCTTCAGCTTCTTAATCGTCCCCTTCTTAACCTATCCTTCATTCCACTTGGCCAATTCACGCTACCAAAACAGTCTTTGTGATGTTTTCTCATGCTTCACTCTTTAAAATAATCTATGGACAAATTGGGAAAGGCGATGCTACTCATTTTTAATATTTTAAGAAAAATAGAATTAGCAGATAGCTAACATAGTAACTACTTTTTAAAGAAAGCAGAGCAAATAAATCATGTTATAATGGTGCTGGTAAAGGAAGTGTGGAATCCTGACATAATGAGGGAATAGATACAAAAATAAGAAATAATAATGAAGATAGCATGGATTTCAAAACGTGAAATCTGTCCTGACCAACTTAGAGTCTTAGAACCAGAGAACACCACAGTACAGTATCAGGCACTTCAGCCCATCTGGTCCATGCCAAGCTACTGTTCTGCCTAGTTCCCATTGACCTGCACCCAGTCAATAGCTCTCCATACCCCTCCCATCCGTGTACCTATCCCCACGACCTCTAGGTCCAGTCTCACTCAACCTCAGTGGAAAAAGCCTGCTTGCACTTACCCCATCTATACCTGACACAGATTGGGAGATCGTTTCGCTGAACACCTACGCTCTGTCCGCCAGAGAAAGCAGGATCTCCCAGTGGCCACACATTTTAATTCCATGTCCCATTCCCATTCTGACATGTCTATCCACGGCCTCCTCTACTGTCAAGATGAAGCCACACTCAGGTTGGAGGAACAACACCTTATATTCCGTCTGGGTAGCCTCCAACCTGATGGCATGAACATTGACTTCTCAAACTTCCGCTAGTGCCCCACCTCCCCCTCGTACCCCATCTGTTACATATTTATATACACACATTCTTTTTCTCTCCTTTTTCTCCCTCTGTCCCTCTGACTATACCCCTTGCCCATGCTCTGGGTTTCTCCCCCCCCCCCACTTTCTTTCTCCCTGGGCCTCCTGCCTTATGATCCTCTCGTATCCCTTTTGCCAATCACCTGTCCAGCTCTTGGCTCCATCCCTCTCCCTCCTGTCTTCTATCATTTTGGATCTCCTCCTCCCCCTCCCACTTTCAAATCTCTTACTAGCTCCTTTTTCAGTTAGTCCTGACAAAGGGTCTCGGCCCGAAACGTTGACTGTACCTCTTCCTAGAGATGCTGCCTGGCCTGCTGCGTTCACCAGTAACTTTGTGTGTTCTATCCATACCCCTCATAATTTTGTATACCTCTGTCAAATCTCTCCTTATTCTCCTACACCCTGGAGAATGAAAGTCTTAACCTATTCAACCTTTCCCTACAACTCAGAAGTTCAATTCTATTCAAGTTTATTGAACTGTTTGAGGAGCTAACAGACAACGGGTCGGTAGGAATGTGTTAAATAATTTTTGATATAATGGATGTCAGAGAGTGTGGACTCAAGTGAAAAGTAGCAGAATGGATTGCCGTCTGGCTTTGGGACAGAAAGTGAGGAGCGGGAGGAAAGGATAGCTTCTCCACTGTAGGAGAAAGTGAGTAGTGGATTCTACCAGAGCTTAGACCCCTACTGTTCGCCATTTGCCATTAACACTCTGGAATCAAAGACATGGTTTTAAAATTTCAAGTTCAACTTTATTCTCATTCAACCTTACGCATGTATTCAGCTAAACAAAACAATGTTTCTCAGGAACCTAGGTGCAAAACACAGTGGATATACCACATACAGCACATAAAATATTAGAACAATAATATTAATAAATTGTTCTGCAAATGTACAAGTTGACCTGTACTGGTCACCGAATTATAGGAAAGATGTCAATAAAATTGAGAGAGTACAGAGGAGATTTACTAAAATGTTGCCTGGGTTTCATCTCCTAAGTTACAGAGACAAGTTGAACAAGTTAGGTCTTTATTCTTTGGAAGGTAAAAGGTTGAGGGGGGACTTGATAGAGGTATTTAAAATTATGAGGGGGATAGATAGAGTTGACGTGGATAGGCTTTTTCCATTGAGAATGGGGCAGATTCAAACAAGAGGACATGAGTTGATAGTTAAAGGGCAAAAGTTTAGGGGTAACATGAGGGGGAACTTCTTTACTCAGAGAGTGGTAGTTGTGTGGAACGAGCTTCCAGCAGAAGTGGTTGAGGCGGGTTCGATGTTGTCATTTATTAAGTTAAGTTGGATAGATATATGGACAGGAAATGAATGGAGGGTTATGGGCTGAGTGCAGGTCGGTGGGACTAGGTGAGAGTAAGAGTTCGGCACGGACCAGAAGGGCTGAGATGGCCTGTTTCCGTGCTGTAATTGTTATATGGACATAAAATGCATATATGACAGATTCCGTAGTTAAGTATACCGCACTATTACTGCTACAGGCACTGTCATAAGCAATGCGTACCGGGTGTTCAGAAGTCTCACAGCCTGGGGAAAGAACCTATTACCCAGCTGAGCAGCCCTTGTCCCTATACTGCAGTAGCTTCTGCCTAATGGTAGGGGGTCAAAGAGATTGTGGGACGGATGGAAGTTAAACCCAAAGGTAGCGTTGACTGACCCGGGGGTGGGGGGACAGAGCTGTTGGTGGCCGGTACGGAGGGGCAGTGCAGAAAATTCCAGTAATATTGTGCAGAATAGAAAGGTCAGTTGGTTTCTCTTTTGGAGGTGTTAGTCCAGGTGGAGAAAGGAACAGTGGAGTCTCAGAGTTAAAATAGGTTGTTTGCTAAGATGATCAAATATTTATTTAAAAAAGGCAAACCAAACCCCAGGGTTTAGTTCCAGAAGGATAAAACTGAAAGAGTAATTGTTTTGAATTATGGTTAGATCATACTTGGGGTATTGCATGCATTTAAGGTCACCATATTATTTAGCAGATGGGGAACTCAATGCATTCTGCAAATACTGGAAATTCAGGTTATTGCACAGAATATACTGGAGGTCAGGCAGCATCTGTGGAGAGGAACAAGGAGTCGAAGTTTCAGGCTGAGTCTCTTTATCGGGACTGGAAAGGAAGGGGCAGAAGTCAGAATAAGAAGTTGGGGAGAGGGGAAGGTGTACAAGCTGAAAGGTGATAGGTGAAGTCACGTGAGAGAGAAGGTGGATGGGGGGATAGAGGAGGGAGGGAGGATGAAGTGAGAAGCTGGGAGGTGACTGACGGTGACACCCAAAATGCTAGAGAGACTCAGCAGGCCAGACCCTTCATCAGAAGCTGATAGGTGGAAAAGGTAACGCATGGTAGAAGAAGGAATCTGATAGGAGAAAAGAGTGGACCAAGGGACAAAGAGAAGGAGGAGGGGAACAAAAGGGAAGTGATGGGCAGGTGAGGAGAGGAGAAGAGGTAAGAGGGGAGCTTGAATGGAGAATGGAAAAGGAGAGAAGGTGAAGATACAGTACTAGAGAGGGTATAGAGAGGATTTTCAAGGATTATTTACCAGAAGTGTAAGTATTTATGTATCCCTAAGTTGGGCCCCTTTTATGTTGAGCCAAGGCAGCTTAAAGACAGATCTTACAGAGATCACATAAAATAACAGATTTTGATAGAACGGATGCAGAGAAACTGTTTCCAATTATAGGAATGAGCATAATTGGAGAACAGAAATAGAAAATGGTCATTAAATAACCTAATAGGGAATCTAGAAAACAAACATTGTAACCAAGGTGTGGTGAGACTGTGGAACGCACTGCCAGAGAAGGTGTTTGAAGTGGGTGGTTATGATCCTTTAAGGAAGCGGCTATGTGGGAGAAAAGGGTGGAGTGCTATGCTGATAGATTTAGGTGGGGAATGTAAGAGGAAGTGCAAGTGGAGCATAAAGTGCCAGCATGGATTGATTGGGCTGAATGGCCTGTTTCTGTGCCAAGTATCTTATGTAACTATACATTGTTGCCTGTTCCTCAGTAATTCATTGTCTTTAAAGCTGCCACCCTTGACATTGTGGACTTCTTTGGGAAATACAGATTCCCATCTGCCAACTTTTAAAAAAAACGCTTGGCTTTCTTTTTGCAGTAAGAGAAAACTGCACTCACTGAGCTGTTAATTGAATCCAAGCCTGGTTATATGACTACAGCTTCTGTTTTCACTTGAGTGTTACTGGTGGTGAAGTGCTTTGGAATGTTCAGAAGAAGTGATGGTGTTTATATGTACACGTTCTCTGATTTGGGTACATAGGATGAAAACGCAGATGGATTGTAAATGACACAGTTGCTTGGAGTAGAATCTCAAATGCCTAGCAACAATATTTAAAAGGTTGAGCACCTCCCGCGGGTTCAAGCTAAAGAAAAAGAACAAACGTTTATATAGCACCTTTTCAGAACTAAGAACTTGTAACACTTTTGAAGTACTACATTGCTGCAATGTAAAATCTAGATGGAAACTTTCTGCAGGAGAAATTCTGACAAACAGCAGTGAAGTAAATGAGCAAGTAATCAGATTAATGTTTGCATGAATATTTATGGAAATTTTTAGGAAGGGATGATTGGTAAGTGATAAACTATTATAAAAATCATATGGTGCTCTGTATTTAAAAAAAAGTATTTAAAACTGTATTTTATTTTGTTATTTTCCTTCAGGTGATGTAAACTCTGGTGGTGGTGGTTCTGATTTGCACCTGACTGCCAAGATGACATGTGGGAGTTCAGAGCTGTAGCACAATTTATTGAATAACCTTTAGCCCCCTTCCATAGTAGGTGTCAACCTGTAAGATGCCATTGCAAGTGTAGAAACTGACCACTCAAGCAACTCCACACATTCTGCTGATAAGGTTTCATCATTTCAACATGTCCTTCTCTTCCTTTCTCTCTGAGAAATTTTGCAATACCCCCCCCCAGCATTCTTTCCCTATTTCTGCATTTTGCTCTTCTATAATCATGTTCTGAATTCTTCTAGAACTATTTATTATAAAAATTAGAATCACCAGGGCTTGTTCATAGATTAAGTACTAAATTATTTTTAGTACTTACTAAAACTTGCTGCAAAAAGAAAGCCAAGTTTTTTTTGTTAACAGATGGGAATCGCATTTCCCAAGAGGTCCATGATGTCAAGGTGGGTGGCTTTAAAGGCAATGAATTACCGAGGAACAGGCAATAATGCATAGTTACATAAGAGACATGGCACAGTAAAAGCTAAATTATTTTTAAATACTAAATTATTTTAAAGCTTGTATCGTCCTTATGCTTTGCTATTTGAACTTGGTGATATTTGAACCATAAACACATCCCTACCGGCAATCTACAAACAGCTGTAGACAAGATGATCAAAACTGAGGTGATATCCCACGAGGCAGAAGTCGATTGCAGAATGGGGTGGAACTGGTTTTGGGGGCGTTCACTGCAGCGCAGAGGCGTGGCATAGTCACCTCGCGGAAGTGCCACGCGTTACAGCACCGGTTGTAAGATCGAGGTTGGATTCCCGCCACTTAAGGAGTTAAGGAGTTTGTACATTCTCCTTGTAGACGCGTGGGTTTCCTCCGGGTGTTCTGGTTTCCTCCCACAGTCCACAGATGTACCACTAGGGTGACTGAGCTGTGGGCATACCATATTGGCGCTAGAAGCACGGTGACACTTGTGGGCTGCCTAGCACGATCCTCCCTGATTTGATCAGATGCATTTACTGTACGTTTCGATGCACATGTGACAAATAGAGCGAGTCTTTAATCTTTAAAGTGGTGCCGCGAAGTAGGAGATAAATATTTGTGCAGAGGTAAGCATAACATGGGAGAAGAAGTGGGCTGAATTTTAAGTAGTGTAGTGTACTGTACGTGTTGTGCAGGCAAATCTTTCAGCTAGGTTCATATGGATGAAGATAAACGTACTTTTATGATGATATTATTTCATTTGAGCACAAGGTGAGTTACTAAATTTAAAATATGAATGAGTTGGAGCTACCCTTCCAAAGGAACAATAGCTTTGTTAGAGAATTTGAAAGAGAGTAGCATTTTAATAGACATTCAGTAATTGATCAGTGCTGTGGGACATTCCACAGTGACACTGAAGTTGACACACAGTGAAGAGCATGCTGACTGGTTGCATCATAGCCTCGTATGGAAATACCAGTGCCCAGGAACGGAGAAGTCCATCACAGTTAAAGCCCTCCCAACCATTGAGCACATCTACAAGGAGCACTGTCACAAGAAAGCAGCATCCATCATCAAGGGCCCCCACCATCTAGGCCATGTTGTCTGTTACTACCATTGGGCAGGAGCTACAGGAGCCTTCGGTCCCACATTACTAGGTTCAGGAACAGTTATTCCCCTCAAACCATCGGGCTCCTGAACCAATATGGATGACTTCACACACCAAAGCTCTGAACTCACCACAACCTACGGACTTACTTTCAAGGACTCTGCAAATCATGTTCTTCGTATTTTTTATTTTTTATTTGCACAGTTTGTCTTCTTTTGCACATTGGTTGTTTGTCGGTCTTCGTTTACATATAGTTTTTCATAAATTCTATTGAATTTCTTTATTTCCTGTCAATGCATGTGAGAAAATGAATCTCAGCGTAGTATTTGGTTGCACATATGTACTTCGATAAATAAATTTACTTTGACTTTGACATGAAGATAGGTCGAAGTACAGTTAATTCTTTGTTTTGTGCCTGAACGGATGCCATTAATGTCCTTGAGATAAGGTAAACAGATTAAGCAGATTTAGCAGCTTGTAGGAAAGCTATTCATAAAAATCCAGTTTTGGCTGGACTTTGTTCGCAAGGGTGTCAGCCATAGAAATTCATTCATGGTCAGTTCTGCCAAATATATACATACTGAGTGGCCAGTTTATTAGGTACCTCCTGTATTTAATAAAATGGCCACCGAGTGTATGTTCATGGTCTTCTGCTGCTGTAGCCATCAACTCAAGGTTTGACGTGTTGTGTATTCAGAGATACTTTGCTGCACACCGCTGTTTTCATGTGTGGTTACTTGAGTTACTGTTGCCTTCCTGTCAGCTTGAACTAGTCTGGTTCATTCTCCTCGGACCACTTCCATTAACAAGGCCTTTTCACCTACAGAACTACTGCTCACTGGATGACCATTTATTGGTAAACCCTAGAGATTGTTGTGTGTGAAAATCCCAGTAGATCAGTAGTTTCTGAGATACTTAAACCACCCTGTCTGGGGCCAACGGTCATTTTATGGTCACAGTCACTGAGATCACGTTTTTTTTCCCCCCCCCTTTCTGATACTTTGTCTGAGCAACAACTGAACCTCCTGACCGTGTCTGCATGCTTTCATGCGTTGAGTTGCTGCCACATGATTGGCTGATTAGTTATTTGTACTAACAAGCAGGTGTACCTGATAAAGTGACCAATGAGTGTATTTGTGTCAGTGCATAGTACCGTGACCCTGCTGTTCATTCCTTTGAAACTAATGACGTAAACTTACGGGTTATAATGAAGGGATTAAATTGTGGTCAGCCATGCTTTTTTCTGTATATCTGGGTGAAGATAGAAACATGAGTTCACAATTATATGTAACAACAGATAAGTGAAATGAAATGTGAAGGTGGTCTAACAAGATTTATGAAAGCTTTGTGTTAATCCACAAATTATAGCCAAGGGCTGTATTTAGGGGAATTAATACTGTGTAAAATAATTCACTCTCATAATATACCTGAAATCCGGACTCCACTTTTCTTTTTCACCTGAGGGATTAATTACTGCCACCTTGGCTGAGAAAGGGAACAGCTTGTGGTTTGCAGTGTCTCCCTTGGTATACAATTCCACCAAGCTGAATGAGAATAATAATCAATGTCTGTAGCCCGCAGTTCTTGGAACTGTTGACTGAGCTATGGGTGCCTTTAGGGACAGAGCAGACGGCAGGGAAAAGACATGATTTATAATTTGCGTGATAGAGATAGTTTCTAAACCCTATTGAAGGTTGGTGCTTGTTTTACGCATCTCCTTTGCTGTCTGGCTGCAACTGATGATTTATTGTCTCACAGAATGCACATCACCGAACAGGCCCTTTGGCCACGGCGTTGAACCGACCTTTAAACCTGCTCCAGGGTTAATCTAACCCTTCCGTTCAACATAACCCTCTGTTTGTCTTTCATCCATGTCCCTATCTAAGAGGGTCTCTTAAATGTCCCTAATGTATCTGCCACTATCATCGTCTCTGGTAGCTTGTTCCATGCAACTACCACTCTCTATATTAAAAATAAAACTATCTCTGACATCCCCGTCTACATTTCTGTAATCACCTTAAAGTCATGCCATATTCTATTAGCCATTTCTGCTCTGGAAAGAGGTCTCTATCTGCCCAATCTTTCCATATCTCTTATCATCTTGCACACCTCTATCAAGTCACTGCTCATCTGCCTTCGCTCCAAAGAGAAAAGCCCTGGCTTGCTTGTGAGACATGCATTCTGGTAAATCTCCTCTGCATCCTCTTCAAAGCTTGCACATCCTTCCTATAACTGGGGGGCGGCGACCAGAACTGAACACAAAATTTCAAGTGTGGTCAAACTGGAGATTTGTAGAGTTGCAGCACTCCCCGGCAGCTTTGTGACCTGGAATATCAAAGAGGCTTTCCCAGCCGACCGCTCCCTCCTTACCAACCTGAGTCATCCACGAGCGTGTTTGTGTGACTCAGTCATCATTGCTGCTCTTGGGGTGGATCGCCAGGCTTCTTGCTTTACATCACTCCAGTAGTCTTGTGGTTATTGTTTGCTAACCAGTTCTTTCTCTAAAATTCCAGATAATTTCAAATCTGTTATTACAAAGAGCATCTATTAATTATTGTGAAAGTTGGCTACATCCAGAATTGTGGGTTTGCAAGCTTTGTTATTTAGCTACATATTTTGTAGGTAATTTGTCTTTCAGTATATTGCAATTTTGGGATTAAAGTATTATATTAATTTGCATGTTGAGTGCACCCCTTTAAGAGAGCTAAACTTAATTCAAGACTATAATCCCCATCTTGTTAAGTATTTACAAGTACCCTCACTTTAGGAAGATTATCCTGTGCTAATCTGTACTTCAAGGACTAATTTACTTCACTATTACTATTTTTCTTAAGGGGTCTAGTTGTCAATAATCCCTATTTTGAATGGTGGATCCCTCCCCTCCCAACCAAGGAGGAGATACTCCCAGCTAACAAAGCATATTAAGCAGAATTTATTTTTACATGAAGCACGTTTAATTCTGAGCAGTAATTCTTGACAGAGATCTATAATTTACAAAGGAATTTCCAAACACAAGTACAGTTCCTACAAATTTGGAAACCAATGCCAATATGTTGCAGACAATTGAATTGTCCGTCATGGAAACTGAGTCTGAGGAATGAATTCTGTGTCATTCCTACCAACCCTGACTGTCTTTTAACATTTATCTTCTCATGGGACAGCATTTGGGGATTGCATTTATCAGGTCTGGTGGTTGGAGTCTTTAATTCGGCCAATATGTTTCTCTTGATTAGGTCATAGTTCAACAATGGATTCAATTGTTTCTGTGTGTACTGTTTATACACTGTTTAGAAAAGAATAAGCAGTTGCTATTTTGGGCCAAGACTCTTCTTCAGAACTAGTACTGGTAAGAGGATTAACTTGGTGAACAACAAACAGCTTGAATATTGGGCAGTTTCTGCTGCTCTGCAAAAAAGCTGAGGTTAGCAATGAGCTTCTTGGACCTAGAAAGTGAATCTCCATTATATCAGGGTTTCCCAACCTGGGGTCCAAGGACCCCTCAGTTAATGGTAAGGCTCCATGGCATAAAAAAAATTGTTGGGATCTCTGCATTATACTTACCATCTATGACGTGAGACGGGATTTACTTATTTATATGGGATAGCCCAATAGCAAAGTCATCCACATGAGAAAGTATGACATAACTTTGCGTGCTCTAAGATGGGTAAGGTTGTGGTCATGCCTGCAATATTGTGGTTACTGTGTTACCATGGCAACTCATAGTCTGCAGGAGTCTTGTGTAAGTTTATAGTGTAGCTCTTGATGTTTTATAAATCATCCAGGAGATTGGTTCTTGGGTTGTGGCTGTGGTTTAGGAAATGGTCACTTAACTTATCAAGTTGTTGGACTTGTAAACTCAAAGCAGGAGTTTAAATCCCTAAACATCAGATGGGGATTTTGAATTTGGTAAATGAAGAATCTTTAAAAGATGTCTATAATGTAAAGCAGAAGCTTGTGTTTTAAAAGAAGCATTTGTTGTGTGATTTTGGTATGCCACCCAGCCAATTTCTACAGTTATACCATGGAGAGCATTCCAACTAGCTGCATCACCACCTAATACAGAGGCTCCGATGCACAGGATCGGAAAAAGCTGCATAGACTTATGCAGCTCCATCATGGACACCGGCCTCTCCACATATTTAAAAGCTGATGCCTCAAGAAGGCAGCATCCACCCATAAGAACCCTCACCATCCAGGACATTACTATTCTTGTTGCTGTCATTAAGGAGGAGGTACAGGAACTTTAGAGCGCATTGTTTTAGGAACGGCTTCTAAAACATTGGAACAGCTTCTTCCTCTCTGCCATCAGATTTCTGAACGGTCTATGAACCCATAAAGCCACCTCATTATTTTGCTTTCTCTTTGCACTATATGTTTATTTTATACTGTGTATATTTCTGATTGTAGTTTGTGGTAATTTTTAAAAAAATTATTACTCTCTACTGCTGTTGGGAAACAATAGAAAAATCAGTGATTTTATGTAAACTTGATTCTGATTCTACATGTATGTCCTCCCAGAAAGGAAATTTGTGAAATAATCTCATTGAATGGCGGAACAATCCCAAGGGATCAATAGCTCTTTCTCTAATTATTTCTTATATTGTTATCCAATTTTCAACCATTGACCATTTCAGAAAGTAATTATCAAGTTGAGTGTAGGCACTTAAAAAGGCCATTGGGTTGGGACCTATCTCATGGGACAGCATTTGAGGACAGCTTTGAAAGTGGTGCTGTTGCATACCGAAGAGAGGTCAAACCTCTTCTGACCACTATTGTGAGAGCCCGCATTCAGACTGAGCAACCCAACAAATGCTTTCTTCCTTAGAAATCAACCTCTATTTTCCGGATTGCAAATGGTCATCTTTAAAAGAAGAAAGCTCTTATTCATTAATCCTTGAATTTTGTACAAGGGGCATTGCTGAAGTGACATTAAACATGAAAGGGATAAGTTTCCCTTTTCTCACCATTTTTTAACTTCAGTGGAAAATTTGATATGTACTACATTGCGTATGAAATTTAAAAGTGACAAACTTCAGTGAACTTTGTAAAAGATAAAAATGAAGTAGCTATTCGTTGCCTGTGTTCAGCCAAACACACATTAGACCCCGTACACACATTAGAACCTTGAGATGCTCTTAAACTGCAGTTGAACCTAACTCTACTAAGTTTGCTGTTCTTTTAGATTACAAGCCCAGCTTGGTGTGGGCATGATTGCAACAGTCCATAAAACAATCACCAGTATCTGAGATCCAAGTTGTTTTCGTGAGTTATACTAAAAAGAAGTCTTTCATAAGCATGAGTTCAGTGGAAATCTCAGTACATGGAGATCAGAAACTCCATAACTGAAGGCACTAGCTTAAACAATGAATTCTGTGATGATTCTAAATCACCATGGCAGGAAGGTCATAAATCTAGTTTGCATGAGCAAATACATTGTATGCATCATTTGTTTTGGATTATGTTCACAGTAATGCTTCTCTGAATTTACACCCACTTAGCCCAAATCTCTGTGATGTATTAACTCCACAATGATACCAACCCCTTCTGAAGGTGCTTCCATAGAGTGATTAGGTAGGGAGCTCCAGAATTATGAAGCAAGCAACAGTGAAAGAACAGTGATTATATTTCTAATCATGGGAATGCATGACCTAGAGGGAAACTTGAAACCAACATACCTGCTGTGCTTGGGCTCAGGTTGTTCAGAAAGTACGGTTGTGGAGATCTGCAATGCATCTCGTAACTGGTTCAGACTGTAACCTTGGTGACCAGTGATAATAGGAAGAATTATTTATTTATATGTATTCATTTTCTGAGAAACAGCACAGAATAAGACCTTCCATAAGACCATAAGATATAGGAGCAGAATTAGGTTGTTTGCCCTATCGAGTCTGCTCTGTCATTTAATCGTGGCCCCAGTCTCCTGCCATCTTCCTGTATCCTTTCATGCCCTGACCAGTCAAGAATCTATCAACCTCTGCCTTAAATATACATAAAGACTTGACCTCCATAGCTGCCTTTGGCAAAAAATTCCACAGGCATTCTCTGTCTAAAGAGATCCTTCAAGCTGTGCCGCCCAGCAATTCCTCCGATTTAATCCTAGCATAATCAGAGTACGATTCGCAATGACCAATTAAACTACCAACTGTTCTGTCTTTGGACTGTTGGAGGAAACGGGAGCACCCAGAGGAAACCCACTCAGTCACAGGGAGAAAGTACAAACTCCTTACAGGCAGCGAGGAGAATTGAACCCGGGTCGCTGGCACTGTAAAGCATTGTCCTAACCACTATGCTCCTGTGCTGCCCTATTTAAGGGTAGAGTAGGTTTCTTTGGTTTGAAACTTGAGGGCTTTGCAGTGTTTGCTCATTGACATTTCCTTGACGTATGCTTTGTAGGTGGTGGAAGATGTCAAGCGATCTAAAGGTGAGTCAGTCAACAAAAAATAACCAATCTCGCATCCAACCAGTGAAGTGTCTGGTCAGGGTTGAGCAGCGTTGCCGGGGTGTGATAGAGACTGAAAAACAATAGGGACATCTAAGAGATTCTTGAGATAGGTACATTGGTAAAAGAAAGGAGGAGGATTATTGGCTGTGTAAGAGGGAAGGGTTAGATTGATTGTCGTGTGGGTTTATGTAGTTTGACGCAACGTTGTAGGGCAAAGGGCCCTTATTGTTCTGTGTGCCTTGTTCTTTAGAGTATTGATGGGACAAAGGGATGGCAATGTTGAAGAATGTGAAGGAGATATGGACTCTGATTTGTGCTAGTGTTGCATAATTATTATAAATTACTGCATGCAAGCAGTCTACTTCAATATCATCTTTGGTTACTTACAAAATTGAATTGAATTTTACTAAGATTTTCAATACAGATTGAGCACCCCTTATCCAAAAATCCAAAATCTGGTAACCTCCAGCATCTGAAACCTTTTTGAGCGCTAACATGACACCACAAATGGAAAATTCCACAAGACACTGGGAAGGTTCCCAGGAAATGCGCAAGTCTCTACGCACCACAGACAGATTGAGTAATGATCTCACTTACCCTGATTGAGGCTCTGTTGTTCTGCAGTCATCATAGCCAGACCTTTGTGCATTACTCTCAGCGATTACCATGTGTTCTGCACTTATTCTCTGCTCTGTGTTGTGAAGATATTGTTGAAATTATCAAAAGGCCTGCAATTACCCCTAGGGTTAATAGTGGAAGGAAAAAGAGGAAGCATTTATGTTTATCTATTACACAGAAAGTCAAGATGCTGGAAAAATTTGACAGCAGTGTAAGTGTGAAGCATCTGACAAAGGAATATGGTGCTGGAACAGCCACTACCTCCGACCTGAACAAACAGATAAAGTTCTATGCTGAAAGTAATGAACAGAAGTGATTGAAAAATAGAAAAACACTGCATAAAGTGAAAAATGAAGAATCGACGTACAGGTTTCCCCCGCCGTCCGAAGGTAGAGCGTTCCTATGAAACGTTTTGTAAGCTGGAATGTCGTAAAGCGAAGAAGCAATTACCATTTATTTATATGAGAAAATTTTGTGAGCGTTCGCAGACCCAAAAATAAACCTACCAAATCATGCCAAATAACACATAAAACCTAAAATAACAGTAACATATAGTAAAAGCAGTAATGATATGATAAATACACAACCTGTATAAAGTAGAAATACTTTTCCACAATCATTGCCGGCACTGTTCTCTGAAGTGAAAATCTCACGCAAGCGCTCTCGGCAAGAACACTCTCTCCAGTAACCTTTAAGCTATGAAGCTGCCAAATCATACCAAATAACATGTAAAAATACACAGCCGATATAAAGTAGAAATAATGTATGTACAGTGTAGTATCACTTACTGGAATCGGGAAGACAGCGCCGAGCACACTGATGATGGTGTGTTAGGCTGAGACGTCGCAGGCTGGGGTGGTGCAGTGGCCCCCACCCTTCAGGCCACCGACCGGTACATTGCAGCGAAGAATGCAGCGGTAACCGGGAGGCACACAGCACATCTTTAAGAAAAAAGCCGAAATAAACATACTAATTAATTAGGTGCCGCCTGACATGTAATTGTCGGCCCAGATCACTGCCAAATGCCGATTGCATCGCCTCTGATCTGGGCCGACATTTACGTGTCAGGCAGCACCTAATTAATTAGCTTGTTTATTTCGGCTTTTTTCTTAAAGATGTGCTGGGTGCGTCCCGGCTACCACTGCATTCTCTGCGAATCGGTATCTATCCGTGGCCCGGGTGTTGGGGTGGTGGGACACCGGGGTGTCATCTCATCGTCGTCTGTTTCCATTAGAGCAGGCGGCTCATCTTCTCCTATGACTGCCCACCTTGATATCAAAGGTCGAAGTTCATCGTCTGCTGTGGCTGATGATGATGATGTGGCTTGCTTGACTGCTGAGCCTCGCGCATTTTTCTATCATACAGTTCTTTGTAAGCACTCAAACCATCCTGCAAATATCCCCTAAACCTACGTACCCTTTCAAAATTAAAGTCGTACTTTATCATTGCAGCGAAAATCTCACGCAGTTGCTTCATGTTCATTTCGCTACTGCATTCATTTTCGATTGTTATCCTTTCCTCTTCCAATTGCATCAGCTCTTCATCTGTCAGTTCTTGGTCATGGGATGCCAAAACCTCTTCAACATCATCTTTGTCAGCTTCTACAAGCCAAACTCACGTTGTCCTTACTTCGTTCACCACAATCGAAACACTTAATTATGTCTAGTTTTATGCTAAGTGTAACACCCTTACAAGCTCTTTCAGGCTTTTCCAGTACAGTACCTCAGAACTCATCTTGCAAACGGCTGCTCACAGGCACGTGTTTAAACAATGCCGGCTAGAATGCCGTTCCGAATCCGGGGGAGAGCGGCTGCTCGGGGCACGTGTTTAAACAATGCCGGCTAGAATGCCGTTCCGAATCCGGGGGGGGAGAGCGGCTGCTCGGGGCGCGCGCGGCTTTGTATCGCGCGCTGATTTTTTTTCCTAACAGTGAAAACACCTTCTGTTAGTGAAAACAGGGTACTAATGTAGGTCTTCTGTAACAGTGAGGTTTCATAAAGCGAACGTTGGAAAAGCGGGGGACACCTGTATGTTGAAAGAGTGGATTCATTAACATCGAAGTGAACATATGCCACTTAATGGTATATTGATCATGAAACAAGCAAAGATCTAACTAGATGAACTGAAAATTGAAGGTAATTGTGAATATTCAGCAGGCTGGTTCCAGAAATTTAAGATAAGGTGCAGCATTAAATTTTTAAAGATCCGTGTGGTGATAAAGCACCTGCTGATCATGAAGCAGCAGAGAAATTGAAGGGCCAGAGCACCGTGCATTCATAACAGAACAAGAAATCATGACAGTTTATAAAACCAAAGAAAAATTGCTACGACAAAAACCCTTGTTAATGAGGCAGACAACGCTGGAAGAAACCTTTAAAAATGTCATCCTGCACAGTGCCTCCTCATCCCGAGAGCATCCACTTCCAGGTCTCTTAGCTGCTTCTGATATTAACAGTGATGTACCTTCCCCCTCTGCTTCCTCAGACCTGATGTAGTTATAGTGTTCAGTGCTGCATCTATCTTCTTTCGTAAGTGAAGATCATCATGTTTTTTGTAATTATAAAACATATTATTTTTGCATGAAATCTGAATTTCTTCTCCTCCTGAAATCCCATGTTTGAATGTGACATGACCAGTGTCATTATTATGTTAAAAATCAAATGTTGACTTTTTCACAGTTTTCATTACATTTAGCTGTAATTAAATATGATCGCAAACAACAGGAATTTTGCAGATGCTGGAAATTCAAGCAACACACATCAAAGTTGCTGGTGCTGCGTTAAATATAATCTTTTGTTTTTATACCTTGCATAAACCGAAGAAAAGTAAAATATGAATACAGTGTTCTGTAATATTTTAGTCAAAACTGGCATCGAAGGTGCAAACTGAAAGCCTGCTATTGCTTATTGTTGTTTGACAGCTGATTCAGATATTCTCCTGATGCTGCTGGCTGTTTTTGTTACCCTGTACGCATTATACTTACATTATATTCATAGTACGTAATAAGTTTTTATAATAAGTACATACAGTATGTGGAGGAACAAGTGTAAGACAAAAGATTGCGTACTGGTAGCACATAATTTCAAAATCAGGAAAGGTGGCAATGCCAAACAGCCACAGACTGTTTACTTGGGCAGCCAACTTTTCTGATGGTTCAGTGTATATATTATGGTTTCATGTACAAAATTATTAAAAATTATGACATAAAACTACCTACAGTGTATATGTATAAGATGTGTGCGTAATGTAAATTGATTTTGTGTTTAGATTTGGGACCCATTCCCAAGCGATCTCATTACATTGATGCAAATATTCCAAAATCCAAAAATATCCAAAATCCAAAACACTTCCGGCTCCAAGTGTTTCATACAGGGTGTGCTCAATCTGCATATATTTTAATAATTTTATGATGAATATTGAATAAACAGAAATTTATTATGTTAAAGCATGCAATTTAAAACATGTTGAACCACTGTTTATAAAGCTGTTTACATTGTAAATACATGCTGGTATTTATGTATTTATGCACATTTTATTCCATATCTGTATCTTAACCTCTAACTTTACTTTTTTATTGTTGAATGTGTTTTTCTGTTGCATGTCATGCCACCATAGCGCAGTGAATTCCTAGTGTAAATGTAGCTCAGTGGCTACAATGGACAAGATGGAGCCAGTGATCATTGGCAGCTTTCTGTGACCTGCAGAAAATTGTTCCAAAATTCCTCTTAACTTTCATTGATCCTATTACAGTTACTATTTTATAGATTTACAGAGTATACCCACAAGAAAATGGATCTCTGGATTGTATATGGTGCCACGTATATAACCATATAACAATATAACAATTACAGCACGGAAACAGGCCATCTCGACCCTTCTAGTCCATGCTGAACTCTTACTCTCACCTAGTCCCACCGACTTGCACTCAGCCCATAACCCTCCATTCCTTTCCTGTCCATATATCTATCCAAATTAACTTTAGACGACAACATCGAACCTGCCTCAACCACTTCTGCTGGAAGCTCGTTCCACACAGCTACCACTCTCTGAGTAAAGAAGTTCCCCCTCATGTTACCCCTAAACTTTTTCCCTTTAACTCTCAACTCATGCCCTCTTGTTTGAATCTCCCCCATTCTCAATGGAAAAAGCCTATCCACGTCAACTCTATCAATCCCCGTCATAATTTTAAACATCTCTATCAAGTCCCCCCTCAACCTTCTACGCTCCAAAGAATAAAGACCTAACTTGTTCAACCTTTCTCTGTAACTAAGGAGATGAAACCCAGGCAACATTTTAGTACTAAATCTCCTCTGTATATACGTTGATAATAAAGTTTACTTTGAACTTGAACGTTATTAGGTACACTCGTACACCTCATTAATGAAAATATCTAATCAGCCAATCATGTGGCCGGTACTGAATACGTAAAAGCATGCAAGCATGGTGAACAGGTTTAGTTGTTATTCAGATCAAACATCAGAATGGGGAAGAAATGTGATTTAAGTGGCTTTGACTGTGGAATGATTGTTGGAGCCAGACGGGGTGGTTTGGGTATCTCAGATTTCCTGAGATTTACAGGCAAATAGTCTCTGAAGTTTACAGAGAATGGTGTTTTTTAAAAAAAAAGACATACATTGACCGGCAGTTCTGTGGGCAAAAATGTCTTGTTAAAGTGAGAGATCAGAGGGGAATGGACAGACTGGTTCAAGCTGACAGGAACGTAACAGTAACTCGAATAAGAACATGTTACAGCAGAGGTGTGCAGAAGAGCTTCTCGAAATGCACAACACATTGAACGGTGAAGTGAGTGGCCTACAGCAGTAGACGACCCTGAACATATTCTCAGTGGCCACTTTATTAGGTACAGGACGTACTTGTATGGTGAATTGTGTATAACAACTCAATGCCATGTACAAAAGGATGAAGATCATCTGGGGCGAGGTTTAGTATCCACAAGCAGGAGATGGCAAGGTTGCACTAAATTTTAGCATAGGCTCAGAGCTCCACTCATCAACTATAGATATGTGATGAGAAGGGAGGAATCTTTGATAATAAGTGTACTTTGAACTTTGAACTTCAGGCAGGGCAATAAAATGAAGAAAGGATAGCATGGTAAGCGGATGTTTTAGTGTGTCGCTAATACTCTGTTGTGCTCACTGCTGCAAATACCTTTTCATGCTTCAGGAATACAGTACTGGCTCTTTGCCACTGTTGTCTGCTGCTTCTTGGTATTTTCAGTAAAATTGATTATAAAACCAACAAGAGAATTTTGAAAACATCACAGTGTTTGGCTGGAAACAACTTCTCAAAGACTCTCTGTAGTCTTGGGCGACTGTGCTTTATGCTCCTATTTGAAAGTCTTGAGCATACTAACTATTATCATGAACATTACAAGTTGTATTCTGTTCATACAGACTGCATTGGAGAGGAAGGTGTCATTTTAGCATAGTCATAGTCATACTCTATTGATCCCAGGGGAACAGGACAGTGCTCTAATCTGGAAAGAATTAATACAGGATCAAAATTCCCCTACCCCACACTACACTGACAGTAAACAGATAAAAAAGTTCTTAAAGGGTCAATTACAATACTGGGGGAATAGAAGTAGACCTGATATATCAAACTCACAAAATCCCTTTTTAACTTTCTGTTTATTCAAAGTGTTGAGAAAGGTAATTTTTTTCTGTCATTAAAAACTAATAACTGGAGATGAATTTTTTCCTGATGTGGTGTCACTAAAGGAGTAAATGAAAATGCAACAGTTTAAGATGATATAATTAAGTGTTTTTTAAAATAATTCTTGTGTTAAAAATACCATCTGAGCATATCGACGAGGGGTGATTGATAAGTTCGTGGCCTAAGGTAGAAGGAGTCAATTTTAGAAAACCTAGCACATTTATTTTTAAACATAGTCCCCTCCTACATTTACACACTTAGTCCAGCAGTCGTGGAGCGTATGGATCTTGAACCTTCAGAAAGTGTCCACAGCAGGGGTGATTGATAAGTTTGTGGCCTACGGTAGAAGGACATGAGTTATACAGCTCTCGTTACATGCACATGCAGTTCAACTCTTTGAATGATTATGCAGAAAGTTTGAAGTTAATAACTCACCACCTCCTACCTTAGGCCACAAACTTATCAATCACCCCTGCTGTGGACACTTTCTGGGGGTCCAAGATCCGTGTGCTCCATAACCGTTGGATTAAGTGTGTAAATGTAGGAGGGGACTATGTTGAAAAATAAATGTGCTAGGTTTTCTAAAATTGACTCCCTCTACCTTAGACCACAAACTTATCAATCACCCCTCGTATGATTCTACTTAGCGTGAGTTCTGTATTGTCATTTGGATGCTTGCTGCGACTCTCGGGAGGAAGGATGAGGGGACACAGTATTTTCTGTTGCCAGGAGAAAAGACTGAAAAACCAGTGAACTTCTTAATGTACAGCTTGTGTGGATAAAATCTCTCGAGAAAGAATTCCAGCCTAGTCAATAAAGCAAAAGTGAAGTTACAAGACCCACAACCTAATGAATCAATAAAAACTTCAGGCAGTGGGATTCCAGGGAGGAACTTCAACAGCTTTTAATCAATTTTATTATGCTGTCATTCAGAAAGGATGTTCATAGGATCACAAGGCAGAGATCCAATATGGCTCCCTTGTTCACAAAAGGAGAAAGGCAGAAAGCAGGTAACTATAGACCAGTCGGTTTAACGGTTACGATGGGTGAGATACCGGACTCCGCAATCAAAAGGAAAGATGAATATGATTAAACCTAGTTAGC
This sequence comes from Mobula hypostoma, assembly GCF_963921235.1. Classification (NCBI taxonomy): domain Eukaryota; kingdom Metazoa; phylum Chordata; class Chondrichthyes; order Myliobatiformes; family Myliobatidae; genus Mobula; species Mobula hypostoma. The sequence goes on from NC_086105.1 coordinate 132,792,526, forward strand.
TTATTTTTATGAAAGTTAAATCATGATTGACAAATTTGCTCAATTTCTTTGAGGATGTAACTAGGAGAGTTGATATGGAAGAACCTGTAGATGTAATGGATTTAGGTTTCCACAGTACCACACTAGATACTGGTACAAAATTTAAAGCCTTTGATAGCAGAGGAAGTGTGTTAAGTTTAATTAGCCAATGGCCATCTTATATAAGACAGAATTGGAATAAATGGAAAGGTTATTATTAGAGTACAGTACCCCAGGGATCAGTTCCTGCAATTGCTCACCATTTACTTTAATGACCTGGAAGAAGGAGCTATATGTGAAGTTTCCATATCTGCCAGTGATGCAAAAATGGGGCAAGTTGTGATAAGGATACAGTGACTCCGCAGTAGGATAGAGAAAACTTGAGTGAGTGGGCAACAAAACTGGCAAGTGCAGTTTAATGTCGGTAGTTCTTTCTGCATTCTCATCAACTTCCACCTCCCCCCCCCCCGACCCAGATGTGTCACCGATCTAAACATAAAGGGCAATTTCAGTGGTAAATGCACCTGCTTAATGGGGCTGGGATGTGTTGAACACTGTAATATTATGGATGTAAACATTATTAAGCATGATTTTGGTCCCTGGTAGAAATTGGGTGACCCAGGCTGTAATCATGCAGAAAGGTAGTTTCATATTAGTCTTTGCAAATAATATTCCCCTGCTGCTTGTTCTGATGCATGAGCCAATTAATAAGGTAAGATGTTGTGCTTTATATTGCACAAACTGGAGCTCCCAGGGATGAGAAATGGAAGAAAGCAAAGATTATTTGGCCATTCACTAAGATCACTTAGCTCAGCGACAGTTTCCAACACTAATACCATATTCCAGTATATTCAGTCACAGCCCTCTTTTTCCATAAGCTTATTATCACAATATACAGCTCAGCTTGGGAAAACATCATCTCGGCATAAATCTATCAACCCTTGTTGGACTTTAGTGTGTGTCACTGAGATAACCTCTCATCCTTCTGAAATGTAGAAAGTATGCCCAGAATGATTCCTTCTTCCCATGACATCCCTTTCCCCTCCCCATCATCTCCATGTATCACCAGATTGGTTCCTGGGAACATGCACTGTGTTCCTTCATTACAAGTTTATTCTTGGGTAGAGACTAGACCTGGGTGCAGCAATTCAGTTGCATTTTTCGTAATTGGAGCAAGATCATCTCCTCTCTTGCACTCAAAACTTTACACAGGAAAAGCTAATGTATTGTTTGCTTAATGAATGACTTGCTGTACTTGCATGTCAAATTGGATTTTAGTGTCTCAGGAGACCCAAGTCACTCTGACTATCCCTAATCAGTCTGTGCCTATTCAAAACCATGCAGTATTGTGCAAAATATATATATCAAGATTGCACAGTACTTAAGTAATTTTATGTATTGCACTGTACTGCTGCCTCAAAAAAAGTCTTGATATATGTTAGTGATGATTAAGTTGATTTCTTGTGTACTGAGAGCGGGAAGGGGGTAGGGAGAGGACAATCGTGGTTGGGAAAAGGGGAAGGGAGAGAGGAGGGAGAAGGAAGCATCAGAGAGATATTTTGTAATGATCAATAAACCAATTGTTTGGATTCAAACGACCTTGCCCAGTGTCCCAGGACTGGATGTGTCTGCACTCACACCTGGATTTCCTTCTCTGCCACCTGCCCCACACCTTCCCACGGCACTCCACTCTCGACTTTCTAAACATTTTTTGAGCCCACCAGCTACATAAACTTGGTCTCCGCTCCACGTTGACAAATACAGTAGAGTGGAAATGTTTCAGGAACCGTAGTTATATATATGTGTGCCGAAGATCTTTGCACAGTTCTGTATCTATCCAGTGCCTTAGAATAAATAGCAATAATTTACCCACTACAGATGTCAGGCACACTGGCCTATAATTTCCTGGCTTATTCATCGAGCCTTTCTTAAACAACGGAACAACATTAACTATCCTCCAGTCCATCGACACCTCACCCATGGTTAAGGACGTTTTAAATATATCTGTGGTTGGGCCCTGCAGTTTCTGCACTAGCCTCCCATAAGGTCCAAGAGATCACCTTGTCAAGCCCTGGGGATTTATCCACCGGAGTTTTCTTCAAGACAGCATACACCTCCTCCGTGACCTCACCGTTGCTTGACCCACTTCTATAGACTCAGTGTCCATCGCTTTCAGCTCCTTGAATAGATGAGCAGTCTGATGTTGCAGAGGATAATTTTGTCCCTTGCTATCCTTTTTGCTCTTAATACTGTATATCTGTTGAAGCCCTTAGGATTCAACTTCAGCTTGTTTGTTTGAGTAACCTTGTGCCTTCTTTCAGCCCTCCTGATTTTCTTAAGTGTTCTCTTGCATTTTTTATACTCCTCAAGTACCTCATTTGCTCCTTCCTACCTATAACCTGGTATGCACCTCCTTTTTCTTAACCAGGGCCTCAATTCTCTTGAAAACCAAGGTTTCGAAAATCTGTTATCCTTGCCTTTTATTCTTACAGGAACATACAAACTCTGTACTCTCAAAATTTCACTTTTTAAGGCTTCCCACTTATGAATACATCTTTGCCAGAAAACAACATGCCCCAATCTACACTTACCAGCTCCTTTCTGATGCCATCTAAATTGACCTTTCTGCAATTTATAATCTCAACCCAAAGATTAGGCCTATCCTTCTTCATAATTATCTTGAAATTAATGGCATTATGATCACTAGATGTGAAGTGTTTCTGTGCACAAACCTCTGTCACCTGCTCTGTCTCATTCCCTAATAGGAAATCTAGTATCGCACTCTCTCTAGTTCAGACGTCTACGTATTGATTAAGGAAATCTTTCATGAACACATTTGACAAACTCAGTTCCATCCTGCCCTTTTATAGTATGGGACTCCTAGTTAATATGTGGGAAGTTATAATCACCTACTATCACAATCTTATCTCTTGCATAAGTCTGTGATCTCTCTATAAACTTGTACAAACATGGACAGTTGGGTCGTCTATAATATAATCCCCTTAATATGGTCATCCCTCTCTTGATTCTCAGTTCCACCTTTCAAGCCTCAGTAGACAAGCTCCCCAGCCTGTCTTGTCCAAATACTGCTGTGACATTTTCTCAGACTAGTAATTCCACCCCTCCTCCTTTAATCCATCCCGTTCTGTCACGTCTAAAGCAATTGAACCCTGAACACTAAGCTACCAGTCCTGTCCCTACAGCAACCAAGTCTCACTAATGGCTACAATGTCATAATTCCACATGCTGATCCATGCCCTGAACTCATTCGCCATTCCTACAATACTCCTTGCATTAAAATATACGCAGCTCAGAACATTAGCCCCACCATGCTCAATCTTTCAGTTCCTGACTTTGTACGTACAATATGTTGGCTTAACAACAACTTTCCTCACAACAAATCCACCATCTGCACTGGCACTCTGGCTGCTATGTCCCTGCAACAACCCACCCATGCAGCATTAGCAAATCTTCCTGCAAGGAATTAGTCTCCTTCCAGTTCAAGTACAGACCTTCCCTTCTGTACAGATCCCACCTTCCCTGGAAAACAGAGCAGCGATCCAAAAATCTGAAGCACTCTCCTCTGCATTGACTCCTTAGCCACATGTTAAACTGTATGAACTTCCTATTTCTGGCCTCACCAGCATATGACGTGGGTAGCAATCCTGAGATGACAACCCTGGAGATCCTGTCCTTTAACTTAGCACCTAACTCCCTGAACTCACTTTGCAGGACCTTGTCACCCTTCCTACCCATGTCATTGGCACTGGTAAGGACCATGACCTTGGGCTGCTCACCCTTCCACTTAAGAGTGCTGAGGACTCGATCCGAGATGGCCCGCACCTTGGCACACAGGAGGCAACATACCATCTGGGAATTTTGTTCTTGTCCATAAAATCTCCTGTTTACTCCCCTAACCAATGAATCCCCTATCGTTACAACACATCTTTGCTCTCCCTTCCCTTCTGAGCCACAGAGCCAGACTCCGTGCCAGAGACCTGACTTTCCACTGCTAGGCCACCACCTCCCTCAACAGTATTCAAGGCGGTATACCTGTTGTTGGAGGGGAATGCCACAGGGGTACTCTGCACTGGCTGCCTATCCCCTTTTCCCCCTTCTGATGGTCACCCAGTTACCTGCGTCCTGCACTTTGAGTGTAACTAGCTCCCTGTTTGTCCTGTTGATCTACCTCTCAGCCTCCCGTCTGGCTCCAGCTCCAATTCCTTAACGTGGTCTGTGTAAGAAGTTGCAAATAGGTGCACTTCTTCAGTTCAATTTCATGACAAACCATTCAATGTAAAACCTAAGCCACAAGATTCGATTGTCAGGAATTCTGACTTCTCACATTTGATCATTGCCTTCAAAATTTGTGTCTCCATTTCTTTATTATTCATGATTAAATGTAACAAAAGTGTTTAAAAGCTCTGGGGTCCTTACCTCTTATTTCATTTCAAATCGCTTTTGCAAAGTCTAGCCGTAAATGTTAATTCTTGCAATAAAGGAGATGCAATGAAGGATATGAAGCACGCAGTAACAATATGTTGAACTTTAAAAGAGCACAATCCAGTTCAAGGTCAAGTTCCTGGGTGTCACCATCTCTGAAGATCTATCTTGGGCCTGGCATATTGATGCAGTTACAAAGAAGGCATGTCAGTGGCTATGATTCATTAGGAGTTTGAGGAGATGTGGTATGTCACCAAAGACAGTAGCAAATTTCTACAGGTGTACCATGGAGAGCATTCTAACTGGTCGCATGACTGTCTGGTTTGGAGGAGCCACTGCACAGGATCAGAAAATGCTGCAGAGAATGGCAGACCCAGCGGCTTCCATCCTGGACACTAGCCTCCCCAGGGTCAAGACCTAACCGATTTCCATGACTTATTTAATTATAAGCAGACGCACAGTGAATTCCAGTTAATTGGGCTATTGGTTAATAATCGCGGCAGCGGCTTATTTGTGAACTTTTAAAGAACAAAAATGAATCAAGAAAATAGCCCATATTCCATTGTTTATTTGGGCCAATACGCCATTTAACTGGGACAGGAGACTGTTGCCAAACATGTTCTAACTAGCTTCAGTCGATTGCAGGCCATGTGACTGCTAGTTACTACACTGTGGTGAGAACAAACAGTTTTTATATAGCGTTGGCTGCATGCGTTTGTGTTCAAAGAGCAGCGACTTGTGCCACTGATAGTTGATGAGAAGTAAGCAGTAAGACAATTCAGGACTGTTTTGCTCACTGCAGTTTCAAGCATTCAGATTTGGAAATGCCAGAAATGGCCGGGAGTGAAAATTAAACAATTTCACTGCTTCAGCAAGTTAGGAATTAGGAAGAATTTGAAGGTATCGACAACTATCTTGAATGTTATCACTGGTCCCCACTCAGATGTCACCTGTGGCTCCAAGTAGTTGCTTGCATGCAACAGCGTCCACACCCCAGTACACCACTTCGACAGGTGGGCTAAACCAGGTGAGGGTAGCTGGCTGGTCTCATACTACAGTCAGAAAGGGACATGCCTGTCCTACCATGCAAAATCAGCTCCGGCAGACACTGGGTGGAAGAGATCTACAGTGCAATCCAATGATCAGCAAGATGGTTCTGTGAAGAGCATGACGAGGCACAGAAGCCATGGCCATCCACTGCAGTCAGGGACAACCCCAGTTGCGATGTCTACTCGTCCCACTGAACTTCTGAGGTCAAGAGAATGGAACTGCCCAGTGCAACAGCTTTTTGACTTTAAAAACTCTCAAACACAGGTTTCCTGTCATCGTCGGTGTAATGTGTGGATCTATTTCTTTTAGAGCAATGGCTCCCCTCAACCTCAGATACATATTGATCTGTTGTCTGCGCACGTGCATTTCTCCCCCCCCTTCCCCCCCTCCCCCCCTCTCCCCCCCAATGTGAATACACCAGTTAAACCCATCTCCCACGTGCGTGCTTTTATTTAATTGTGGTTGTGCGCAAACACAACCGTCAGATATGAAGGACAACCACCAGTAGAATTGATAGCTAATTTGTTCTGTAGTTCATTTAAGTACGTAATTTGTTTCTCAGTTAAACAGTAGTTTGGCTTTTTTAATACCTTTTAAATTATTTCCATGAAACTTTGGCTAATTAGTGCAGCTGCTTAACTGGTCCAAAATTTACTGGTGCTGATATGTCCCAATTAACTGAAATCCACTTTATCTATATGTCTAACTCTTAGTTTGTTGTTATATATTGCACTGCACTGCTGTTGCAAAACAAATTTCACGACATGTGTCGGTGATACTGAACTGCTGCTCATCCTGATTCTGATTCAGTTCTTTTCACCACCCACACAGGAGCTGATCCTCAAACTCAAATTAAAAAGGAGACACTGTATGGCGAAAGACAGCAAGCACCCCTGTAACAGTACGTTGAAGTTTTAAAAAAGCACAGCCCTTTTCACCACCCACACGTGTACTGACCCTCACACTCAGACCAGAAACAATAATTAATACTCCAAAACAAATGATTCAGATCTGACTGCTCCTCATCTGGCAATTACTGCTGGTATAGTTTCTTCACGTGTAAGGTTTGCAAGATTTATGTTCATCCTGAGAAGATTTTTGCAGCATTTCTCCCCCTCAAGTCTATCTGGCAGTCAGATTGGTTGTGTCAGAATCTGCCGATGTATGTTTCATAGCGTCACTGGATGAGTGGGCAGAGCTCTGTAAAAAGCTCGGAACTCTTCTCTGTGCTGTGTTGTTGGTTTTTAAAATGAGCTGTTGTGTAAAATTAGATTTAATTACCATCGTAAGCACAAACATTCTGCTGTGTTCTCTAACAGTGGCATTTCACTGGTCTAATCACGAGTATCAAATTCTCTAGATATTTTCATCTTTCCCAGCTCGTAACATCAACTAACCAAAGCCAAGATTCTCAACGTCTCCTTCTCCTCTCGTTAAGTTTAGTTTTAGTAATGCAGATTTGAGTTGTAAAGCACAGGAAGCCATCGTGGAGGTAAAACATAGGCCAACCTCTTTAACACATTCATCTCACGGGATGTCAGGGTTGTTGGTAAGACCAGCACTTATCGCCTATTCTTACCTGCCCTTGGAGGTGGAGGGCGTCTCTTGGATCATTGCTGTCTGAGTGGGGAAGGCGGTATAAGGGATCCTGGGATCTTTCCCAACGTGTCACAAGTACGACCCCAGGGGGTAGGGGGGGTCACATGAGTGGCAACAGGCCTACTGGCTTTAAGGAGTGCAATAAAACAGTACTGACTATGAATATAAGAATGAAAGAGCTTGCACGGTTCATTCTTGTAACTTTTTTTTATTAGGAATGAAGTTTATTTTGAGATATATATAAATAATACAATATAAAATTTGTCACAATGAATCACTGGGGATATTTCCAACATGGCTTAAGCTGTGACTTGAAGGGAGATCTGTGGGTGTTGGCTTTTTCATGCATCTCCCCTTGTCCTTCTCAGTAACGAGGCATCTAATGCGTGGTTATTTGAGTTACTGTTACCTTCCTGTCAGTGTGAACCAGTCTGGCCTTTCTCCTCTGACCTCTCTCATTAACAAGGCATTTTCACCCACAGAACTGCTGCTCACTGGATCCTTTTTGTTTTTCACACTGTTCTCTGTAAACTCTAGAGACTGTTGTGCATGAAAATCCCGGGAGATTGTATGTAGCCCGCAGAACGTAGCCGTGGTTCACCGGCGCCAACTTCCTAGGTCAGCAGTTTCCGAGATAATCAAACCACCCCCTCAGGCACCAACAATTATTCCACGGCTAAAAGTCACTTAGATCACCTAGAACCTCTTGACCATGCCTGCATGCTTTTATGCATTGAGTTGCTGATTAGATATTTGCATTAACAAGCAGGTGCACCTAATAAAGTGGCCACTGAGTGTAGGTTTACAGAATTCAAGCTGTAGGTTCCTTGGTTAGTGACACTGGAATTACTCCCGGATAAATTCACCACAACAAACTCAAAGGCTTAGTAGGAGTGGGTGGCATTGTAGCAAGCATGCTGTAAAGGAACACTTACTGCTGATTGAGTAGGAGTATGTTGTCTGCTCTCCCTGGTCACCTCACTCTAGCTAGAGATTCCACTACACCACATGCTCCCCCAAGAAACCACAAGGCTGAATCTATAGAAATATTCACTGTACAGCAGTAACCTGAGACCTCTTGTATCAGGGAGAATATTGAGTAACAATATTCCTTTGACACATCGCTATGCATACTAACATTTCTTTCAAATGCCATTGATTTCACCTTCTAACTGTTGTGTAGGGGCTGCTCTGGAGTATAACTATGTGCTGTAACAACCACCTTGCAGCTGGTGGGAGCGGGGCCGAGGATGATGCCCACAAAGGATGTTTGCTTAACAATGTAAAGCAACTTCAACCTATCAACACCGACTGACTGTCAGGTTATCAAACATTGCAGTTATTTAAGAGATACTTAGATAGGCATATGGATGATAGACAAGTAGAGGGCATACGTAGGAAGGAAGGGTTAGACTGGTCTTAGAGCAGGTTAAGTGGCCGGGAGAACATCATGGGCCATATGACCTGTCCTGTGCCATAATGTTATATGTTCTATACTGCTGTAGACAATGGGAGAAGAACTAGGCCATTCATTGAGTCTGCTGCACTATTTAATCAATATCCTTCTCAACCCTATTCTCCGGCCTTCTCCTTGTAACCATTGATGCCCTTACCAATTAAGAATCTATCAACCTCCGCTTTAAATATACCCAATGACTTGACCTCCCCAGCCGCCTGTGGCAATGAATTCCACAGATTCACCACCTGCAAAATAAATTTCTCCTTATCTCTGTTCTAAAGGGAGTCTTGGTATACTGAGGCTGTGCTCTAGACTCCCCCACAATAGGAAACTTTCTTTGCATGTCCTTTCTGTCTAGGTTTTTCAATATTTGGTAGGTTTCAATAAAATCTTCCCCCACCCTCATTCTTCTAAACTCCAGACAAGTACTGGCCCAGACACGTCAAATGCTCCTCACATGTTAAGCTTTTCATTCCCAGGACCATTCTTGTGAATCTTGCTGGCATTGGACTCCCTCTCCAAAGCCAGCACACTCTGGGTTGGACAGTAGTGTGGCGGTTAGCATAACGCACTGCAGCACCAGCGACCCAGGTGCGATTCTCACCACTGTTAGTAAGGAGTTTGTATGTGCTCCCTGTGACCGTGCGGGTTTCTTCCTACACTCCAGTCATCTGGGTTAGTAGGTTCATTGGTCACATGGGTGTAATTGGGCAGCACAGGCTCGTTGGGGTGCAAGAGCCTCGACCGTGCTCCAGCTCTAAATAAATAAGGGGCCCAAAATTGCTCACCAAGTGCTGTATGACCAATGCCTTATAAAACCTCAGCATTGCCTCCTTGATTTTATACTCTAGACCTCTCATAATAAATTATACAAACCCGATGTTAGAGATGCAATTTTCACAGTGTAAATATATAGCTCTTCGCAGGTTGTCAGTGCTGTTATTTAATGCTGTTTGACTCTCTTAAATAGCAAAGATGGAACAGCTAGTTTTGTTGATTGGGTGTGCTATTAGCATTTAAATCCCTACAAAATGAAAATGTATCTAACTTGAACTTATTTGGATCTATTTTCATTTGTGTACATTTGTTCAGCTTTAACTCGTTCGTTTCCAAGATTGGAGAATTTCATTTGCTAGAACATGACCAATTTTCCCATTTACATTCAATGTTAAATCAAGAGCTTTAACATGCAGATTGAAACCCTGGATTGGGAAGTGGTAGAGGTGAATATAATTACAATGTCTGACAGACATTGGGAACGTTACCTGGAGAGGAAATTTTTAAAGTGGTATGAGCCAACTGCCAGCAAACAGGACTCGCCCAGACGGTTGACTTGGTTGGTAGGGAGGGGTTTGACTGAAGAGCCTTATAATTATTGTGGTTCGATGGGTTCTTAACTTCGTGAAGCCTATTTCAGAATGCAGACTGATAGAGGAGTTTGAACAAGGTACAAAAGTCTGAGGTACATAATGGGATAGCTAGGGTGCCTAAGGGTTTTACACAGTATTGTATTTGTCAGTTTAAGTCAATCTGGTAGGAGCAAAGGATGCTGGGAATGGCAAGGGTGGTGCATGGTGGGAGGGGTGTGGGGCAGGTGGCAGAGAAAGAGTGCTGGGTGAAGGGGGAGGGTGGTACAGGTGCAGACACACCCAGCCCTGTGACGCCAGGCAAGGTAATTTGATTGCAAACAATTGGTTTATTGATCATTACTGAACGTCTCTCTGGTGTTTCCCTTTTCCCTTCCCCTTTTCCCAACCACGATTCCCTTCCCACTCTCAGTCCATAATATAGACCCATACCAGAATCCGGTTTATCATCACTCACATACGTGGTGTTTTGTTTTGAGGCAGCAGTACAGTGCAATACATAAAATTACTACATAACTCTGGAAATGTCTGAGGCACCCTAGCCCTATATATATAATCCTAAGACTTTTGCACAGTACTGTAGTAATTTTATTCAAGGGCTCTTAATGCACTGGAGCATACAAAAAATTTGCAGTGTTGTGATCAATTCATCACAAAATACAACCCTTAAGGAGTGATGGTCTTAAAGTAACAAACATTTGCCAACAACCAATTTAATGCGCCAAATGTGAGATGGGAAAATCTTGGTTCTGGTAACCTTCCATTCCTCTGTTGTAAGTTTAAATGTCACCTGTGTGTTGATTGCCACCCAGCAAGAAGCAGGCAAAGGCATCCATCTTGTCCAGAGAGATCAAAATCCAAATATAGTTTCTGCTTGATGTAAGGGTTTAGTGGAACCTCATCTGTTACAATAATAGTATGCGTAAGGTTTTGCCCCTGTAATCTTGGCCATATGGTTTGTCTGCAGGCCAGAATTGCTGTGTTTATGCCTGTGGCAGATAGAAATATGTAATAAATGTAGGGCTGAACATTGAATTACTGGTGAAGTTGCTGTAAACATTAATTTCAAATTGAACTGTGCGGTGACATTCTATACGTCTGCTCTATTCACTTTATGTTCTACAGGCTTGGGGGCCTTTGGTGCTGCTGTCGCTCTTCTTTTCTGCAAGTGAACGGTCGCGGATTGTTATTGCGGCTGTTTATTTTTCCGCGGGTGAGGGAGTTGCGGCCTGTTATTTTTGCTGTCGTTTTTTCTGTGGGGGAGGGGAATTTTGGGGTTTGCGAGTTTTCTTTCTTTTTTTCTGCTGGGGGTGGAGTGGGGGAGTTGATGTCTATTCTTTCATCAACACCCATGGTCCTTCTGTATTTCATGGCTATCTGGAGAAGACAAGTATCAGAGTTGTATTGAATGAGTATACTTTGACAATAAAATGAATCTTTGAACCATTGTTTGTAAAACTGAGAATGTTTCAAAATGGCAGTTGCAAAACTCATTTCAATGTTTGCAAGTTAAATATGGAAGCAATTCTTGTTACTATTTGCACATTTTGCTGCCCAACACACAGAGCCAACACTGGCCACTGAAGAGCAGGTAACTAGATCTAAAACCTGATGACCGTCTGTGCGTAAGTATCCATTTTTAAAAAATCTACTTTGTAATGGTCTGCATTTAAGCAACCGCATTCTGTCAAACATTCCCAGTGATCTTTGGAAGGCTGGTCGTAGTTGGAGGGATCTACATGTAGATCGGGGATGAGTTGGAGATCTGGATGGATGGGAAATAAGGTTTCTGTAATAAAATATTTGTACAGCAAAATCTGTGTAAGTGGAATGAATGAAATATTCCTTCACTGGATCGAGGCATCAGACTGCAAGACCACGCAGAGGGTGATAAAAACTGCCGAGAGCTTTAGCGGGTCTCCCTCTCCCCCTACTTGTGACATTTTCCTGGAGTGTTGCATGAGGAGAAACTGAAGCTTTGTTGAGGATCCCTGCCCCCCATCCCACAATCTCTTAGACCCACTGCCGTCAGGAAGGAGGTACAGGAGCGTGGGGACTAGGGCAGCCAGAGCGCGTAACAGTTTCTTCCCTCAGGCGGTGAGACTAATGAACACCCTGCCACCACCAAGTCTTGTCACTAGGACAACGAGCTGTTTACTGTACTGTTTCCTGTTTATCTCCGCTGAGCAGTTCAAATGCATTTTGAATTATGTTTTATTAACTTATTTTTAGTAATGTTTAGTTTTAAATACTGTGTGTGATATATGTATCATTGGCGCACCGTGGTCTGGAGGAACGCTGTTTCCTTTGGTTGTGTATGTGTCCAGCCAGATGACAATAAACTTGAACTTAATATCCTGTCAATTCTCACACTATTAGGAGGTTTACCAGTCAGTGGTACCCTTAAGCGCCCGTATAAACTAGTAAATTTACTTTATAGCATAAACTACACAGACCACAGTGGAATTGGAAGGCAGTTAACATTTACAAATCGTGGTTCCCACAGAAGGATTGCAGTGCTGTGTACCTTTTCAGCTCCTTTTATAACAGTTTGCTCATGTTCTTTTTCAGTTTCATCTTGGCCTGCTGATGCTACAATGATGAGAAAATAGCAACTATCTGGCATTGACTTTAAGTTATCAAATTCATCCCAGCTCTGATGTTGTTGGGGCTTTATCTTTCTGCCTTTGTGCTGTAAGGTACCGTGAGAATTGGCAATAGAAGCAGCAGGAAATGCCAAACGCACAATTAACTTCAGCTGGGAGTGTGTGGGGTGATAACAATGTCCCGGGCAGGGTGAGGATGATTGGGTAGTACCCCTGTCATTCAGGATTGTTGGCCATATTGTGGTATTTATGTACTAATTTCTAAAATGCATTGCCTGGGAATGTGGTGGTGGCAGATACTCCCACATTCAAGAAATATTTAGATGTGCACTTGAAATGCTAAGGCTTCAGGCCAAGTGATCGGAAAATGGATTAGTACAACAGGGAATCTGACCGGCGCAGACTGGGGACCTGTTTTACACTGCAACACACACTAGGTGCTGGAGGAACTCAGCAGGTCGGGCAGCATCTATGGAAAAGAATAAACAATTGACTGTTCACTTCTTTCCATAGATGCTACCTGACTTGCTGAGTTCCTCCAGCATTTTGTGTGTGGCTTTGGATTTCCAGCATCTGCAGATTTTCTCATGTTTGTTGACCTGAGTATAATGTTCTATGTAACTATTCTTAATTTTCTGAAGAGCTTTCCTCCCCCTCCCCTTCTCTTGATACAGACTATTTAAATTTAAGTGGTGCATACCCAGCTTCCAAAATAATGCTGACAGCAAACACCCTTTGTTGTATCTGCATGTCTTTGAATTGGCAAGTAAGCTTGTGAATAATGGAGCTGGCATGTAAATAATGGAACTAGACTGCTTTCATTCACTGCATTCTAATGTCTAAACCTTTTGGAACCTTTATTAAGCATGCAGCATTTCAAAGGTATTTGTAAAACCACAGTTTTATCTCTTGTATGATATGACTCTTTTCCATAGCATAGCTCTTCAAATAGCTCTTCGGTCTGACTGTCTTTTGTTCCATTTCTAATTGAGATGTTAAAGGATATAATGATGAGCACCCACACACATTGAAGGAGCATTTGTCATTGCGGTAGGAATGAGTCAGTTTAGATTATATATTTTACAGTGGCCACACCCTGAGCTCCTTAGAAAAGCATCCATCAGCGGAACATTTAAGTTGCGGACGACCTGATTCCTTTGTGGTGTTTGCTTTAAGCACACTGACGTTCAGATTTTCAGTTTTTGTTTTAGATGGAGGAAGGAGAATTTGTTCCAGGGACTGGATTTGTGGGTGGGGTGGTGAGAGAGCTTGTGCGGTTTGCATCTTGACTTGTGTGTTGAATACATTTTTAAATGTTAACAAAAGGGGCAATTGTTCATTACTGTGAGGGAGGAGTTGCTGTTCGTCATTTGATTTACTTGTGCTCTGAACTGCAGGCTTCAGATCAACCAGGTGTGGTCTTTGAGAGCAGTAAGAGACGTTGCAGTTTCTCATACTGGGGAATAGCAGACTTTTATTTTTAAATCTGTAGACAAAAGCAATATCCATTTTACACTTACTATGTTTTGATTGGAATTCTTGGATTGTCTGACTAAAGCATTATTTCAGACCATTTACTGATATTTATATCGAGTAGTACTAAACTGTGGATGGTTGTGCAATAAATGTGAGTTTACACCTGTCTGTGATTTGCAACTTCATGTTGTTATCATTCTGCCAGACTTTTCTACAGTTAAGTCCCGCCAGGTCCATCTCAATGGCCAAGCAGGGCCACTGGACTAATTCGGAGAGCCTGGAAAAGAGGAAACTTAGCTGGCGTGACATCTGGGAGATGGAGGGATCTCGGCTAAGTTTTGTCATCAGAGCCACTTATGACCTCCTACCCACACCCCAGGACCTGAACCAGTGGTGGGGAGAAGACCCCGCTTGCTCTCTTTGTTAAGCACCTTCATCACTAAGGCACGTTTTAACAGGATTCACCACGAGCCTCACCCAGGGGCGGTACACTTGGCAGCATAACCAAGTTCTCAGACAGCTGGCATCAATCTTGGAACAAAGGCGAATCACCACAAATGCTCTCCCACAAACATCGGCAGGAAATGTGCACATTACATGATTTGTACCAGCAGGCCAACCTCCAGAGCACCATATAACATCAAAAGATGTAAGCTCGGGATTGGAAAATGGATGGGTACTTGGGAAAAAAAAACTTGTATTTCCCCAGACATTGCGGCTACAACGCTCCAGCCAGACATGGTGCTGTGGTCCACAACAGCCAAGCTGGCATACGTTGTGGAATTGACAGTACCATGGGGAGATGGTGTTGAAGAAGCTTATGAGGGGAAAAAGACCAAGTACTCTGAACTGGCAACTGAAACTGCCCAGAATGGCTGGCAGACCAAGAGTTTCCCTGTAGAAGTGGGATGCAGGGGATTCGTTGCTACATCTACGACCAGTCTATTGAAGAAGATGGGGGTGAGGGGTCACTCCCTCCACCAAGCAATCAAGTCCTTGTCAAATGCAGCAGAAGAAAGCAGCAATTGGATTTGGATTAAAAGGAAAGACAACAACTGGGCTGCAAGATGAAGATAGGAGGGTATTGCACTGAGGGGGGTGTATCTGGGATGCCAGGTAGCACCGTTGAGCCCTCTGGAGACTTCGTGGGCTTATCAATGAAACGTCAAAGAAGGAGGGTGCCCACCTGATGACCCCGATGACGTACCTACCCTCCCTCCTTGTCACCACTCCAAGCCCACTGCCGACATCGAGAGTGCCAACTTACCATGGGGATTGAAACATCAAGTCCTAGTAGCTCTACCTCAACACAGCTCTTGTGTAAGAGTAGGGCACTCTTATAACATTACTATATTGAGAAGGTTTCAGTTCTCTATTTAGCTAAAGTACTGTGTATTTTAACTTGCAAAAAACAGAATTACATAATTACAAATTATTGCTCATGTGGCAGTTATCAAAACTTTATTCCTTATTTTAATATTTTGTATTCGTCTATAGATTATGTAAAAAATCTCTTCAAACATTAAAACAACAGAGGGTTAAACGTTTCAAAAATGAAACGTGGGTTATAAGTTACAGTATTTTTGGATTCAGCAAGCAGTTATGTTTGAACTGAAAAGCAGACTCCCAAAATCTGGAAGAAAATTCTGTTCCTGATTTGTTTTCCAAGTTGATAGTGGTTTAATATATTACCCGCCAAGTGGTCCAATGTCCTGGTGAGTTGTTATATTTAGTAGGGAACACTTGTGACATAATTGTAACGACTAGCAGGACAAGAAATATGACTGTTAAATACTCAGAGCCAATCCTAGTTCAGTTATCAGCCAAGCTCTACTTTTAGAGTTCTGATCACGTAATTATGTTTAAAAAAGAAACAGGAACACAAAAGGTTACATTCTATGCATACCCAAAGGAGGCAAAAATGAGTTGATCTCTTTCATCGCCATTAGAAAAATTGATTAGTTCAAGTGTTAATTTCTATATTGGTAGGCAACCATTTGAAAGTCTGGAGTTTTGCCTTTTTTTTTGAGGAGCTGTATTGGACTGTGGACTGAAGAACTGACTGTCTAGATTAAGCAGACATATTACATGAGAAATATTTTAATTAATGGTTTTGCCAGATGTGCTTGGATCCAAATTTAATGTCTGTTCCTTCCACAAATATTTCCTTGTGATTTGTACAGTCTTGTATTTTCCATCATGCTGCACCACACACAAAGTTTGTTTATCGTTATGTATGAAAGAAGAAATGTGAAAACTTAATCTGCTCTTTTTGGATTTTTCAGCTGAAGTTTGTATCTTGAAGCAACAAGATGTTGGTGCTCCTGGGATTTATTCTCATCTTTCACATAGCAACAGCAGCACTGCTGTTCATTGCCACGATAGATAATGTGAGTAAACGTTTTCTTTTGAGTCTTTAGTTCGGCAGGGGTGCATGGATTCAATGTACCAGGTGCTTAGTACATTGCAGATCAGAAAGGCAGTACTTGCCTTATCCTTTCCCTAACATTGGCAGAATGAGCAGTACTTCACGTGAAATGAATTTACAAACAGGAGAAAATCTGCAGATGCTGGAAATCCAAGCAACACACACAAAATGCTGGAGGTACTCAGCAGGCCAGGCAGCATCTATGGGGAAAAAAGAACAGTGGGCATTTCGGGCCGAGACCCTTCGGCAGGATGAACTTACAAGTGTTTGGGTTTATCTTCCAGACAGAGCAGTAATAACCTTCATTAAAAATCTCAATGCATGAAAAGCAAACAAACATCTCTAGGCCCTTCATAGAGGCTTGAAGAAAACAACTGAATGTTGTTTTCTTCAAGTCTCGAACGGCCAGATTTGGGGACAGCTTCTTTCCAACTGTGATAGACTGCTGAACGGATCCTGACCCGGATCTGGGCCGTACCCTCCAAATATCCGGACCTGCCTCTCGGTTTTTTTGCACTACCTTACCTTCCATTTTTCTATTTTCTATTTATGATTTATAATTTAAATTTTTAATATTTACTGACTTTTACTATTTTTAATATTTAATATTTGTAATCCAGGGAGCGGGAAGCACAGAATCAAATATCGCTGTGATGATTGTATGTTCTAGTATCAATTGTTTGGCGACAATAAATTATAAAGAATGTTAAACAAGAAAATGGTTATCAGGAAAGGTGATATGCAGTTTGGTTACATCTTCTCTGTGGATGATTATAACGATTTTAATGTGCCCATTCACCTTTTTAAAAACATTTAGGCCCTATCTGGAACAAATGAGACCCTGCAGATGCTGAAAATACAAACTGACACACACACACACACACACACACACACACACACACAGATGGAGGGACTCAGTGGTATCTATGGAGAGGAATAGATTCGACGTTTCGGGCCGAGTCCCTTCACCCCGTCCTGATGAAGGGTCTCGGCCCAAATCTGTTTGTTCACCTCCATAAATGCTACCTGACCTGTTGAGTGTTTGTGTGTGTTACTGAAGTACTTTTTAATTTCTGGATAAAGGTGCAACAAGTGGGTTATGGGATGAGGTGAGGTGTGGGATGATTAGGCTAGCATTACAATATAGCCAGTGAGTGCAATAACCTCCTTCACTGCTATTTAATTCTAGACTGACCAACAAAATAAATGCTCACTGTGAGGCTGCGAAGTCTAAGTAACTTGTAAAGAGAATACAGAAAGTTTTTGATGTCCCACTTTGAAGCTATAAGCATCATTTGAAAGGAAATGCATTTTATCCGTTACTTAATTTTTCAAAATTGTTTAATTTTCCATAGGCCTGGTGGCAAAATGACGTCAGCAGCACTGATATATGGCAAACGTGCTACAACAATGGTTCCACATGCCATAACGATAATATTATTGGTTATGGAGGTAAGTGTTTGCAAAATGACACACAGTGCCTGAATAGATTTAATCTGAATCTGTACGTGGCCTGTCGGCGGCGTCAACAGAGCTTTACTGAGAGGGATTTCTCTCAGGTCGGTGGCGGTTATTTAAAAAGGGAGCTTCAACTGCGTTTGTCCACTGTACGTGGCCTATCAGCGGCTATAACCGGAGCACCGATCGTGAGTTAGATAGTTAGTAGGGAAGGTTCAGGCATAAAAGGGAGACACTGCCCAGCGGAGCGCTTATCGAAGGAGTGGTCACTGACGGAGTGATCTCAGGCAGAGTAGTAGGGCTTTGGCTCATTTGAGCTTCGGCAATAATGAGTTGAGGCGAGGTAAGTTACCCGTGAGGAATAGAGACAGGAAGTATGTTTGTGAAGCCGGTGTTCTGTTCTGGGTGTCAGATGTGGGATGTCCAGGAGACTCCCAGCCTCCTGGACGGCCACATCTGCGCCAGGTGTGTCGAGCTGCAGCTCCTTAGGGACCGTGTTAAGGAACTGGAGATGCAGCTCAATGACCTTCGTCTGGTCAGGGAAAGTGAGGAGGTGAGAGAGAGGAGCTATAGGCAGGTAGTCACCCCAGGGCCTCGGGAGACAGATAAGTCGGTAACAGTCAGGAGAGGGAAGGGCAGGAGTCAGATACTAGAGAGTACCCCTGTGGCTGCCCCCCTTAACAATAAGTATACCTGTTTGAGAACCGTTGGGGGGGGGCGGCCTACCTGGGGGAAGCAACAGTGGCCGCACCTCTGGCACAGATTCTGGCCCTGTGATTCAGAAGGGCAGGGAAAGGAAGAAGGCAGCAGTGATAGGGGACTCTATAGTTAGGGGGTCAGACAGGCGATTCTGTGGATGCAGGAAAGAAACACGGATGGTAGTTTGCCTCTCAGGTGCCAGCATCTGGGATGTTTCTGATCATGTCCACGGTATCCTGAAGTGGACAGGTGAACAGCTAGAGGTCGTCGTACATATTGGGACCAATGACATAGGTAGGAAAAGGGAGGAGGTCCTGAAAACAGACTACAGGGAGTTAGGAAGGAAGTTGAGAAGCAGGACCTCAAAGATAGTAATCTTGGGATTAATGCCTGTGCCATGTGACAGTGAGTATAGGAATAAAGTGAGGTGGAGGATAAATGTGTGGCTGAGGGATTGGAGCAGGGGGCAGGGATTCAGATTTCTGGATCATTGGGACCTCTTTTGGGACAGGCATGACCTGTACAAAAAGAATGGGTTGCACATGAATCCAAGGGGGTCCAATATTCTGGCAGGGAGTTTTGCTATGCAATTGGGAGAGTTTAAACTAGAATTGCTGGGGGTTGGGAACCCAACTGAAGAGACTGAGGAAGAGGCGGTTGGCTCACAAATAGAGAAAGCTTGGAGACAGTGTGAGAGGGAGGATAGGCAGGTGATAGAAAAGGGATACGCTCAAACCGATGGTTTGAGATGTGTCTATTTTAATGCAAGAAGCATCATGAGCAAAGTGGATGAGGTTAGAGCATGGATCAGTACTTGGAGCTATGATGTTGTGGCCATTACAGAGACTTGGATGGCTCAGGGGCAGGAATGGTTACTTAGAGTGCCAGGCTTTAGATGTTTCAGAAAGGACAGGGAGGGACGCAAAAGAGGTGAGGGCATGACACTGCTGTTGAGAGATAGTGTCATAGCTGCAGAAAAGGAAGAAGTCATGGAGGGATTGTCTACTGAGTGTCTGTGGGTGGAAGTTAGAAACATAGAAACATAGAAACATAGAAAAATAGGTGCAGGAGTAGGCCATTCGGCCCTTCGAGCCTGCACCGCCATTTATTATGATCATGGCTGATCATCCAACTCAGAACCCAGCCTTCCCTCCATACCCCCTGACCCCTGTAGCCACAAGGGCCATATCTAACTTCCTTTTAAACATAGCTAATGAACTGGCCTCAACAGTTTGCTGTGGCAGAGAATTCCACAGATTCACCACTCTCTGTGTGAAGAAGTTTTTCCTAACCTCGGTCCTAAAAGGCTTCCCCTCTATCCTCAAACTGTGACCCCTCGTTCTAGACCTCCCCAACATCGGGAACAATCTTCCTGCATCTAGCCTGTCCAATCCCTTTAGGATCTTATACGTTTCAATCAGATCCCCCCTCAATCTTCTAAATTCCAACGAGTACAAGCCCAGTTCATCCAGTCTTTCTTCATATGAAAGACCTGCCATCCCAGGAATCAATCTGGTGAACCTTCTTTGTACTCCCTCTATGGCAAAGATGTCTTTCCTCAGATTAGGGGACCAAAACTGCACACAATACTCCAGGTGTGGTCTCACCAAGGCCTTGTACAACTGCAGTAGTACCTCCCTGCTCCTGTACTCGAATCCTCTCGCTATAAATGCCAGCATACCGTTCGCCTTTTTCACCGCCTGCTGTACCTGCATGCCCACTTTCAATGACTGGTGTATAATGACACCCAGGTCTCGTTGCACCTCCCCTTTTCCTAATCGGCCACCATTCAGATAATAATCTGTTTTCCTATTTTTGCCACCAAAGTGGATAACTTCACATTTATCCACATTAAATTGCATCTGCCATGAGTTTGCCCACTCACCCAACCTATCCAAGTCACCCTGCATCCTCTTAGCATCCTCCTCACTGCTAACACTGCCACCCAGCTTCGTGTCATCCGCAAACTTGGAGATGCTGCATTTAATTCCCTCATCCAAGTCATTAATATATATTGTAAACAACTGGGGTCCCAGCACTGAGCCTTGCGGTACCCCACTAGTCACCGCCTGCCATTCTGAAAAGGTCCCGTTTATTCCCACTCTTTGCTTCCTGTCTGCTAACCAATTCTCCACCCACACCAATACCTTACCCCCAATACCGTGTGCTTTAAGTTTGCACACTAATCTCCTATGTGGGACCTTGTCAAAAGCCTTTTGAAAATCCAAATATACCACATCCACTGGTTCTCCCCTATCCACTCTACTAGTTACATCCTCAAAAAATTCTATGAGATTCGTCAGACATGATTTTCCTTTCACAAATCCATGCTGACTTTGTCCGATCATTTCACCGCTTTCCAAATGTGCTGTTATCACATCCTTGATAACTGACTCCAGCAGTTTCCCCACCACCGACGTTAGGCTAACCGGCCTATAATTCCCCGGTATTCTACTGGGTGTTTTTTATAGACCACCCAATGGTAACAGACATCGAGGAGCAGATAGGGAGACAGATTCTGGAAGCATGTAATAATAACAGGTTTGTCGTGGTGGGAGATTTTAATTTCCCAAATATTGATTGGCATCTCCCTAGAGCAAGGGGTTTAGAATGGGTGGAGTTTGTTAAGTGTGTTTAGGAAGGTTTCCTGACACAATATGTAGATAAGCCTACAATAGGAGAGGCTGTACTTGATCTGGTATTGGGAAATTAACCTGGTTAGGTATCAGGTCTCTCAATAGGAGAGCATTTTGGAGATAGTGATCACAATTCTATCTCCTTTACCATAGCATTGGAGAGGGATAGGAACAGACATGCTAGGAAAACCTTTAATTGGAGTAAGGGGAAATATGAAGCTATCAGGCAGGAACTTGGAAGCATAAATTAGAAACAGATGTTCTCAGAGAAATTTATGGCAGAAATGTGGCAAATGTTCAGGGAATATTTGAATGGCATTCTGCATAGGTACATTCCAATGAGATGGGGAACGGATGGTAGGGTACAGGAACCATGGTGCACAAAGGCTGTTGAAAATCTAGTCAAGAAGAAAAGCTTACAAAAGGATCAAAAAATTAGGTAATGATAGAGATCTAGAAGACTATAAGGCTAGCAGGAAGGAGTTTAAGAATGAAATTGGGAGAGCCAGAAGGGGCCATGAGAAGGCCTTGGCGAGCAGGATTAAAGAAAACCCCAAGGCATTCTACAAGTATGTGAAGAGCAGGAGGATAAGATGTGAGAGAATAGGACCAATCAAGTATGACAGTGGAAAAGTGTGTATGGAACCGGAGGAGATAGCAGAGGTACTTAAAGAAGGATCTTGGCGATTGTAGGGAAGACTTACAGCGGATTGAAAAGCTTGAGCATGTAAATTTTAAGAAAGAGGATGTGCTGGAGATTTTGGAAGGCATCAAGTTGGTTAAGTCTCCGGGACCGGACGAGATGTACCCCAGGCTACTGTGGGAGGTGAGGGAGGAGATTGCTGAGTCTCTGGCAATGATCTTTGCATCATCAATGGGGATGGGAGAGGTTCCGGAGGATTGAAGGGTTGTAGATATTTTTCCCTTATCCAAGAAAGGGATAGCCCAGGAAATTATAGACCAGTGAATCTTACTTCAGTGGTTGGTAAGTTGATAGAAAAGATCTTAAGAGACAGGATTTATGAACAATTAGAGAGGCATAATATGATTAGGAATAGTTAGCATGGCTTTGTGAAAGACAGGTCATGCCTTACGAGCCTGATTGAATTTTTTGAGGATGTGACTAAACACGTCGATGAAGGTAGAGCAGTAGATGTAGTGTATACGGATTTCAGCAAGGCATTTGATAAGTTATCCCATGCAAGGCTTATTGAGAAAGTAAGGAGGCATGGGATCATGGGGACCTTGCTTTGTGGATCCAGAACTGGCTTGCCCACAGAAGGCAAGGAGTGGTTGTGGATGGGTCATATTCTGCATGGAGGTTGGTGACCAGTGGTGTGCCTCAGGGATCTGTTCTGGGACCCTCTTCTCTT
Source organism: Mobula hypostoma (assembly GCF_963921235.1). Classification (NCBI taxonomy): domain Eukaryota; kingdom Metazoa; phylum Chordata; class Chondrichthyes; order Myliobatiformes; family Myliobatidae; genus Mobula; species Mobula hypostoma. The sequence continues at coordinate 132,815,138 of NC_086105.1, forward strand.
TGTGATTTTTATAAATGACCTGGATGAGGAAGTGGAGGGATGGGTTAGTAAATTTCCTGATGGCACAAAGGTTGAGGGTGTTCTGGATAGTGTGGAGGGTTGTCAGAGGTTGCAGTGGGACATCGATAGGATGTAAAACTGGGCTGAGAGGTGGCAGATGGAGTTCAATCCAGATAAGTGTGAAGTGGTTCATTTTGGTAGGTCAAGTATGATGGCAGAATATAATATTTATGGTAAGACTCTTGGCAGTGTGGAGGATTAGAGGGATATTGAGGTCTGAGTCCACAGGACCCTCAAAGCTGCTGTGCAGGTTGGCTGTGTGGTTAAGAAGGCATATGGTGCATTGGCCTTCATCAACCATGGGACTGAGTTTAAGTGCTGAGAGGTAATGTTACAACTATATAGGACCCTGGTCAGACCCCACTTGGAGTACTGTGCTCAGTTCTGGTCACCTAACTACAGGAAGAATGTGGAAGCTATAGAAAGGGTGCAGAGGAGATTTACAAGGACGTTGCCTGGATTGGGGAGCATGCCTTACGAGAATAGGTTAAGTGAACTTGGCCTTTTCTCCTTGGAGCGTTGGATGATGAGAGGTAACATGATTGAGGTGTATAAGATGATGAGAGGCATTGATCGTGTGGATAGTCAGAGGCTTTTTCCCAGGACTGAAATGGCTATCATGAGAGGGCACAGTTTTAAGGCGCTTGGAAGTAGGTACAGAGGAAATGTCAGAGGTAAATTTTTTACTCAGAGAGTGGTGAGCATATGGTATGGGCTGCCGGCAATGGTGGTGGAGGCGGATACGATAAGGTCTTTTAAGAGACTCATGGATAGGTCACGAGGGCTATGGGTAACCCTTGGTAATTTCTAAAGTAAATACATGTTCAGCACAGCATTGTGGGCTGAAGGGCCTGTATTGTGCTGTAGGTTTTCTATGCTTCTATGAATCAGAGTCAGGTTTAATATCACAGGCAAATGTCGTGAAATTTGTTTTTTTGCAGCAGGATTTTGTACCTTCTCCTTGATGGTAGCAATGAGAAGAGGGCATGTCCTTAATGATGGATACCACTTTTAATTGAGACATTGCCCTTTGAAGGTATCCAGGATGTTCGGGAGGCTTGTATCCGTGATGGACCTGACTGAGTTTATAACTTTCTGCAGCTTTTTTCAATCTTGTGCAGTGGTGTTTCCATACCAGATGGTGTTACAACCATTTAGAATGCTCTCCATGTAGAAACCTGTAGAAATTTGTTGGTGTCTTTGGTGATATACCTAGTCTCCTCAAACTCCTCATGAAAAATGTGCCAACTTGGCAATTGAATCAATAAGCTGGGCCCAGGAAAGATCTTCAGAGATGACACCCTGGAACTTGTCACTGCTCACCCATTCCACTTTTGATCCCTTTATGAGGACTGGCGTGTGTTCCCTCGACTTCTCCTTCCTGAAGTCCATAATCAGTTTCTTGGTCTTACTGACGTTGAGTGCAAGGTTATAGTTGAGACACCGCTCAACCAACTGATTTATCCCGGACACCTCCTCATCACCATCTGAAATACTGCCAACAATAATTGTGTCATCGTCAAATTTATAGATGGCGTATGAGCTGTGCCTAGCCTGGTCGTGGTGTAGAGAGAGTGGAGCAGTGGGCTCAGAATGCTTCCTTGAGGTGCACCAGTGTTGATTGTCAGTGAGGAAGCAATGTTATTTCCAATCCGCACAGACTATGGTCTCCCAGTGAGGAAGTCAAAGGTCCAGTTGCAGAGGGAGTTTCAGAGGCCTAGGTTTTGGAGCTTGTTTATGGGTTCTTGATTAGTCAGGGCTTGAAAGGTTAGGGGGTTAAAGCAGGAGAATGGGGTTGAGAGGGAAAATAGATTAGTGAAAAATTAAATGGCGGAGCAGACTCCATGAGTCTAATGGCCTAATTTTGCTCCTATGTCTCATGATTTTGGACTCTGCTGTGCATACTGTTGCTTCAGCTCCCAGTGGTTTCCTTCCATTGTCCCAGCCATTATAATTTAATGCTTTACTGAACAACACGATATGGCCCACTTATTCAATGTTAGTCATTCCAGACTGAGATGGAACATGAGTTACCTGCCAGACAGCGAGAAAAGAAAGGACACTCAAATGCATGTATGGCCATCACTGAGGCAAGCTTCAAGTCTGATTAAAGTAACAAGGCACAAGACAATAAAATGAATCGGTATTTAGCCTTGGTACTCTGTGCCAATTAAAGTGTTGAGCCAGATTAAAATGTCGAGGCAGGAGAGCAGAAAGTGAACCGGTACTCAGCCCTCTTGCCTGTGCCAACCAAGATCCTGCCACCCTCACCCCCGCCTGACTGCATTTGACCCATCTCCCTGTCTCTTCCCGCCACTGCCGTTGGCCAGGAGGTACAGTAGTCTTGAGTCCCCCGCTACCCGGATCAGGAACAGTTGTTGCCCCACAGTCATCGGCCTCCCAGTCTGTCTCTATTCACCTCAGTGCTGAACTCACTCCGCAGCCTGACGACTCACTTTCGGGGTTGCTGTGGCTCTTGTTCTCAGTGTTATTTCTTCACTTTTTAAATTATTTGCCTGATTTGTCTTCTGTTGCGCATTGAGTTTTTGTCGGTCTTTGTTATATCTGTTTTTTTGTGCATTGTTTTGTGGGAGCCTGCAAGAAGATGAGTCTCCAGGTTGCATGTGGTATATATACTATGATAATAAAGTACTTCGAACTTTCTTTATAATTTTGGCAGCATTCTGTACAGTAGACATTCTGATGATTGGTTTCAATTTACATCCAATTTTTTTAAAAACTTTTTTATTGAAGGTTCAGAAGACTCCCTGGGGAGTTGCTAAACCAAAGGATTTTTTTCCCGCATATAGGCAGGGAAAATAATTGACTGGTTGGCAGGTATGTGGGCGGCTATGTTTTGCCTTTACCTGCTGAGATAAAGGACTGCATAGGGAAAGCCAACAAACGTGTAGTGAGGCATCGGTGTGGTGTAGAAATCTGAAACATACTTCTAAGAATTTAACAAGGAATTTGTAGAGAAATATGCTGAGAGGAATTTTTAAGATCAAAAATTAGACTTGTGCCTGAGATTCTCGTACAATTTTGGGCCAAATGCCAATCCCTTTGATTATATTTTCTATCTTCTGTAGAGTGCATCAAGGCAATACAGGCGACAATGTGTCTGTCGGTGATCTTCTGCTGTATTTCATTCGTTGTCTTTGTTGTTCAACTGTTCCGGCTGCAGAAGGGTCAGCGATTTTACATTGCTGGAACCCTGCAACTACTTTCAAGTAAGTCTGTATGTATAATAAAAGTGCTTACTCCAAAGCTCTGCTATTAGAAGGGTGAAAAGGCTCTAGATCTAATGATGTCCCTTCTGATTGTAATGATGAAGTGTGGTCGCTGCTTGTCCTTCTCAACCCCTCTGGATTGTCTGGATCACCTTGTATCTGTAGATCACCCAGTGTTGTGCATCTCCTTCTTGGATCCCATTCGCGATTTAGCATCGCTCTTGGGATCTTCTTCTCTTCTGTATTCGCACCTTCATGAGGCTTCCAGGGATATAAAGCATTTCAGATATCAGTTACAGGCATGGTATCTGCTTTCGGGTATGCTGACCTCTACCAGTGCATCTTTCTGTCACTTGGCTTTTACCTTTGCAATGTCAGATTAATGTGATTCTCTTCAGGCCCTCCAGTGAACTCACTTCTTCTAAGTTAACGTGAGAAGGCTTCCCTTTTAGCATTTCCAAGAGATTGCATCCCTTGCAACTTGCTGGCCTGCACAATCCGAGGCCCTGGTCCTTTATCCTAGTGAACTGGACTCTACAACAACACAGATTTCGCAGAATCAGCAATGCTAAAGGAGCTGAACTGTGCATGTAATGACATCATTTTACTTTATGGCACATAGAACATCGACTGAACAGCACAGTACAGGCCCTTCGGCCCACAATGCTGTGCTGACCTTTTAACCTACTCCAAGATCAATCTTACCCTTCCCTCCCACATATCCCTCCATTTTTCCTTCATCCAGGTATCTACCTAAGAGTTTCTAAGTGTCCCTAATGTATCTGCCTCCGGCAGCACATTCCACACACCCACCGCTCTCTGTGAGTAAAAAAAGAATCCCATCTCAGACATTCCCCCCTATACTTACCTCTAATAACCTTAAAAGTATGCCCTGTCATGAGCTTTTTCTGTCCCAGGAAGAAGTTTTCCACTCTATCAATGCCTCTTAGCATCTTATACACCTTTATAACATCACCTGTCATCCTCCTTTGCTCCAGAGAAAATCCCTAGCTTGCTCAACCTATTTTCCTGGTTGCTGCAGCTCCCCCGCAGTAGGTCACCCCCTCAAAAGTATCCTAAGTGGTGTACTTATTATTGTGTGGAATGGTCACAGGGATGCTCTACCCTATTCTGATAGCGCCCCCCGCCCCGGTACATGCCTCCTGCAGCTTAGGGGTGACTACCTCCCTGTAGCTCCTATTATCACTTCCTCAGTTTCTCGTGTGAGCCGAAGGTCATCGCGCTGCAGCTCCAGTTTCTTACGGTGTTCTTTACTGAGCTGCACCTCAGTGCACCTGGTGCGAATGTGGTTATCCGGGAGGCTAAAGGTGTCCCAGAATTCCCACATCTTATACAATGAACACAACACGGCCCCTAGAGCCATTCCCACTGCACTAGCGTTGATTTCCCTTCATCATCACCTTTTTAAAAGCTTTGTTCAACACTTTTGGTCACGTTTACTGTCAGCTCTTATTACTATTTTTCCTGTGTAAAGTGCCCTTTATATCTATTTCTTTATCAAAATTCCCATTAAAATGTAAATTGTGTTTAACATTCTGATAATTGGCAACAGGGTTGTGAAAACGTGTCATCAAAATGGATCGATGTTAACTGCAGCATTGCATTACATGCTGATTTGTACAACTTCTGGACCAAGTTTATATTTTAAAAAAAAACTAACTTTTCCTTCTGCTGAATCCTTATTGAGATGTTACATTTTAATTGACTGTAAAAGAAAAAAAAAATCAGTGATTTCTTGCTGGAAGGGCACAAATCCGTGTTGGAGAATTAATCCCACTAACAAATAAATTTTGTCTCTTTTTGTAGGTCTCTGTGTAATGATTGCAGCTTCCATCTACACAGACCGGCAGCAAAGCTTCCATAAATATTTGCATGAAGGACAGTATGGATATGCCTTTATTCTAGCCTGGATCGCATTTGCTTTCACTTTTATTAGTGGTGTAATGTACATTGTTTTACGGAAACGCAAATAGAGGCTTGGATTGACCTAACCCCTCACATACCACTGCAGAGACGTTCTGTTTCTGAGTCAATTTCATCAAGATCTCCTGCAAATAATCCTTTTGTACAGTAATTTTCAAATCAAGCAAAAATACAATAGCTAATTTTGCAACTGTTTTGAAGCCTTTTTAGCAGTTACAAATTCTTTAAAGGTCAGATTGGCAGTTTTAAGAAGAAATAAACATCATTCTTTGGTTTATGTTAAGGTAAATTTAAAAGTTTCACAGTGGCAGACACCTATTATTTTACTGCCAGTCAATATGAAATGTTCACACTCACAGGAGGTGGTTTAAATATTTCAACCTTCAAGAAAATGAGCTCCATGTTGTTCACGAGATACTTTTTTAAAAAAACTAGTGGCCTTATGCTCATGTTTCTCAAATTTGGCTTTCTTTAGGTAAACATATTTAATTTCCCTAAAGCATCATTTTACTGGACATACAGATTCTAAAAGCTATATATCAGTCATTTAGGATAAAATACCATGAAAAGTTGGAAGGCTATAGTAACAGAAATGCTTAGTGAAGTACATTATATTTGTCTATAGCAGAAAATGATGTACAGGTGACCATGCAATATTGATGAAGGGTGGAGAATTAATTCTTTGAAAAGTCCCCATCACCGTTTTCCACAAGTCATTGCATCTGAATCAGGTTTATTATCACCAACACATGTCATTAGATTTGTTGGGTTTGCAGCAGCAGTCATAAAAAATTACTGCAAGTTACTACAATAAATAATGCATCAGATGAATAATAATATTCATGGGCCATTCATCGGTGCATTGAGAAACACAATCTGAAAAAAATACATTTTGTTTCATGTATTTACTTTTTCACAAATTCTGCTTAGAGCAAATTTTCACACCTCAGATTTTGGGGTAGTGGTTTGTAACTTCTGAAGGGCAAATTTTCATTACCCAAATTGTCATCACATGGGAGATGCCTCTATATATTGTCAGAGAGAACAGGTTATAGGTAAAATAACTGGAGGAATGGGACTGATGGGAATGGTCTGAGAGCAAGCATGGATTTGATAGCTTAATAGCTGCCTCCTATGTCATAATATCAAAAATAAGCAAATAGAATTAATAGTGGTCTGGCAGACAATCACAATGTATAAGATCATCCTTTGAAATTATGTTTTTTAAGCTGGTGAATGGAAAAGTGTAATGTAAATGCTTAGAATTGATGGTCCTTGACCTTGGAAAAAGAATAAATTTGATGTCTGGGCTTATTTGTATATTTTATTTATTAGTATAATATAAACCATCTTGTGAAGTGTAAACGACTTTCCTGAAACACTGCAAAATTGCTTCCAAGTGAAGTAGTAGTGGAGTATTTCTGATTTTAGTATTTGTTTTGGCTTAATAGAAGAAGGTAAAGCAAAGTTGAATTGGAATTCCTTATTTATAATTCTACTCATCTGAGATTCATGGTACCAGAGTGATTTTAATGTTCATTTCTGATTCCACAAAAATGAAAACTAGGCTTTTCATGTGTAGATCTCTTTTGTGCTTGGGAGGAATTGTTTTATGTATTCAGCCACTAACAAACTTGCCTCTTGCAGCTCAGAATTCTCAGTTATACACTCATTGGCTATTTTATTACCTAATAAAGTGGCCATTGTGTGTGTTTGTGGTCTTCTCTTGCTCTGTCCCATCCACTTCATAATTTGACATGTTATACATTCAGAGAAGCTCTTCTGCACACCACTGTTGTAAGGCATGGTTATTCGAGTTACTGTCACCTTCCTGACAGCTTGAACGAATCTGGCCATTCTCCTCTGATCTCTCTCATTGACAAGGGTTTTTTGCACACAGAACAGCCGTTTCTCTGGATTTTTTTTTCTTCCGTTTTTTGCACCATTCTCTGTAAACTCTAGAGACTGTTGTGTGAAAATCCCAGATCAGCAGCTTCTGAGATGCTCATCCACCCCATCTGGGACCAAAAATCAATCCATGGTCAAAGTCATTTAGATCATATTTCTTTCCTATTCTGACCAACAACTGAACTTTGTGACCATGTCTACAAGCTTTTATGCATTGAGTTGTTGCCTTGCGATTGGCTGATTAGATATTTGCTTTAACAAACAAATGTACAGGTACACCTAATTTGGTGGCGACTGATTGTAGCTTTTTTGCCCCTAGATATCCCAAGAGTAATTATTAAACTTTTGCATTTCAATAATTGGACACTGAATCAATTTACTGTGATGACTCCCTCTCTATAAAACGCTGACCTGAGCACAGCCAACAGAATTTTCCCCTCATTATTTAGCTAAATCATGCAAGAGGTTTTCTCAGAAACTAAATAAGAAACCCTTGACAGAGTCTTGACCATCTTGACATTAGTGGAAACAAAATACTGCTGTAAATAAATACTTGAATTCAGCATTAGTATGTTGGTGCTGCTTGTTTTCTTCCTGATTAGCTGGACTGCAATGATTGCAGAGGCTTTAAAACCCAAACATCAGATAGAATTTGTTGCACAGTTGCTTTTTGCTCTCAGCATTTTCCATTCCTGCACTTATTTTTTATAATCAGAAAATTAGGATCAACATAAATAGAAAATAATATAATTGCACTGAAACTTTGCATTCAACATCCTGGCAAAGGAATATCTCATCTCTCAATGTACCGCCATTCCAGAGAACTGAACATTACTTCAAAAAAATCAGTTTTAACTGACATAGAAATTGTAACTCAGTGTAGGAAATGCCACTACAGATCCACTTCCAGAATAATGACCATCAATACAACAGTTGTGACACATTTTTATATAACTTTTAGTGGCAGAATTAACATAATGTCAAGTAACCAGTTAATAGTTTTCTTTTTTCAAATATTTTACTCAATGTAATACCTAAAAGGCTGGGATTTTTAAAAATTGCCGGTTTAGCTATGTTTATAGCTTAGTGAGCAAACCTTTCCTTTTATAAAAAAATGTTAGGTGTACATCTTTTTTAATAACTCATTGTCAGTCAATGGAAACAGTAAAAGTTGGCAATTTGTTAACTGCAACTGCACATGTTCATGGAAGAGACAGAGGGACCATGGTTTCCATAGTGAGGATCACAATTTGATTTTTACAAGTGGATTCCATTGCATAACCAATGAGGTAATAAAGGAGATTTTTAAAAATATATTAGTCAGTCCTAAATAAAATTATGACAGCATATAAACCAAATTATTTTTTTGAAGATCCACTTAAAAGTCATTCAAGTGGTGTTGGAGTAACCACTAGTTCCAAAATTGGTGTTTTCTTTACCACAATATATTAAGGTCTTATTTTTGTAATATATTTATTGCATGCTAATTTTTTATCAATGCTTTTTACTCTAGTGATAACGTGCAGTGATACAAGCTAATACTCACGCCCAATATAAATTTGCATTTATACCTTGTGCATAATAAATATGGATTTTCTCATGCAATGTCACAGATAACAATTTAACCTATATTTTTTGCTGAAATTACTATAGGATAAAAATCACTGAAAAGATCAGAAGGGGTAGGACAGTTTCTAGATACACTGTATTGCGTGTATCGTGAAAGACTTGGATGCATTTTGATCTGCTGGCTGTTGATCCTAAGTCAATTTACTTTTGAATCCATTAACTTCTGTCATTGAGTGATATAGCTTATGACATGAACTAGATTTCAGAATTAAGTTCACAATTCATGAATTTTAGCACGTTTGATTTTGCATTGTTAAGTACTTTATAATAGTTGACAAATAATCTAGAATTAATTTCAGACAAAAGCAAGCAAGTTTTTAAAACTGAAAAACACAATTATGGATGTAGATCCTATATTTTAAATAAAACATTTACGACTGAGATCTTGTATATAGTCCAACATTTTATACATGGTAAACATGGATCTGATGGATTAAGTAAGCCATAAACAGTCAGATTATTAAACATGCTTCACTTACTTATTTCTTCCTTTGGATCTAATTTACCATATTAATTAGTTTTCAAAGAGACTTTTTAGAAAATATTTTCTTCCTCCAATTTTTAAAAAAATTAACAGGTTGCGTGTCTTAATAGTAGTGTGATTGTTTTTAACGTAGCATTTTTGTTTAGTTATTTTACCGTGATTCTACAATGATGTAATATAGACTCTGGTAAAGAAATCTGAAATATAAGGAATGATTGACAATTATCTGTATTTTGTATGTGTAATAAAGTACTGCCTAGCAAATCACTAATTGGTTTACATTGTCAATTTATGCCACCCCTCGCCCCCGATAAATAACAGATATGAGTCCAGCTTGTCTGAAATTCAATCTCCTTTGCTCTTGCCTCCTTGTGATCTACAGGTCTGCATCGGCATGTGATCAGTCATCTGGTAGTTCCTATGGTGGGAGATTTTAATACCAGAGGACAGCCTCAGAATAGAGGGATGTTCTTTTAGAACCGAGATGAGGAAGAATTTCTTTAGCCAGAGAGTGGTGAATCTGTGGAATTTGTTGCCACAGACAGCTGTGGAGGCCAAGTCTTTACATATATTTAAGGCAAAGGTTGATAGATTCTTGATTGGTCAGGGCATGTAGGGATATCAAATCAAGTCAAGTCAAGTTTATTGTCATTTCGACCATAAGCTGCTGGTGCTATCCACAGTAAAAACGAAACGACGTTCCTCCAGGACCATGGTGCTACATGAAACAACACAAAACTACACTAGACTATGTGAGACAGCACAAAGCAATATTAGACTACGTAAAACATAAAAACTGCACTAGACTATGAGGAGAAGGTAGGAGACTGCGGCTGAGAAGAAAATTAGATCAGCCATGATGGAGCACACTCAATAGGCAAAATGGCCTAATTCTGCTTCTGTAACTTATGGTTTCACTCAAATTGTCTACAGTCTATAAGACCATAATACATAGGAGCAGAATTAGGACATTCAGCCTATCGAGCCTGCTCTGCCATCCCATCATGGCTGATCCCAGATCCCACTCAACCCCATCCTCCTCCCTTCTTGCCATATCCTTTGATGCCCTGACCGATCAGGAAACAATATGGTTTTATGGAAACACAAACTGGAAAACAGAATAAACAGTTCTAAAGAGTTTTGTAATCTCAAATTCTGCAGAAGCTGCAAACCCAGAGTAACATGCACGACATGCTGAAGGAACTCAGCAGGCCATGCAGCATCCATAGAAAAGAAAAGGCAGTCGATGTTTCAGGCCAACACCCTTCATCAGGACTGCAAAGGAAGGACACAGAAGCCAGAATAAGAAAGTGGGTGGGGAGAGGAATGAGGAGGAGAGATTACTAGAAGTTGGAGAAATGTTTATGCCATCGGGATGTCATCAACTGTCTGGAATATATGAAGAGCATGGATTCAAAACTTTTGAATAACTTATTTTGAATTATGTAACACCAGTTCTAGGGAAGGTAAAGAAGTTGGTCTTGGCCCAAAAGCTTAGACCTGAGCTTTCTTTTACTTTAATGCAAGGATGTTAATCACAATGCAGCACTGGTATAACCTGAGGTGGCTGGAAAAGAGGAGCCTAAGGTACTGTGAATACGTTTTAGAACTGTTGCTAATTATTGTGAGAACCTAGACATCCAGTGTACAGTGTAGCCACTCAAATGAATTGGTTTGACTATTGTATGGTATGTACTGTATAACCATGGGGAATTTAATATCATTAATACTTTGAGCTGAAGTAATTAATAATCAATCAGATTCATTATCACTGACATGACATGAAATTTGTTTTACAGCAGCAGTACAGTGCAGTCATAAAATCTATAATGTACAATACTAAGCAAATAGCGCATGGGTTTTGGGACTGTTTCAGATAAATTGATGGCAGAGAGGTAAAGCTGTTACTAAAATATTGAGTGTGCATCTCCAGGTTCGTGTAATGATAGTAATGAGAAGAGGGCATGTCCTGGATGATGAGGGTCCTTAATGATGGATGCTGCCTTCTTGAAGTACCACATCTTGAAGACTTCCTTGATGTTGGAGAGGGATGTGCACATGTTAGAACTGGCTGACTTCTATAACCCTCTGCCATCTCTTTTGATCCTGTGCATTAGAGAGTCCATACCACTCTGTGTTCCAACCAGTCAGAAGGGTCTCCATGGTATATCTATAGAAATTTCCAAGCCTTTGGTGACACGCTGGATCTCCTCAGACTCCTAATGAAGTATAGCTGCTGGTATGCCTCCTTCAATGATTGCATCAATATCGTGTGCTAGAATAGATCCTCTGAGATGCTGACATCCAGATCACCAGACCCCTCAATGAGTATTGATATGTTCTCCCGACTCCCCCCTTCCCGAAGTCCACAATCAGTTCCTAGTTCTTGCTGACACTGCGTGAGGTTGTTGATGCAACACCATTCAACCAGCTGATGTATCTTATCCCTGTGATATTCTGCCAACAACAATATCACATTAATGAATTTACAGATGGTGTTTGAACTGTGCTTGGCTACACAGTCACAACTGTAGAAAAAGTAGAGCAGCACTCTAGAGTGGTCACTGAGGAAATGTGATCACTGATCTGCACTAACTGTAGTCTCCCAACAAGGAAGCTGAAGTTCTGGTTCCAGAGGGAATAGATTAATAATTAGCTTTACACGGTACATGTACATTTAAAGATACAGTGAAATGCGTTGCTTGCATTAACAACCAAAACAACACTTAGGATGTGTTCGAGGTAATTACGGAAAAGGGTAAGTTTGGTCCTCGGGTTGGGATACAAAACTGGAGAAAGGCCATTTTGATGGTATCAGAAAGGATCTGGCTGTTTCCTGGCAAAGGTGTACTTGGTAAGTGGGAGGCCTTCCAATGTGAAATTTTGAGTACAAAGCTTGTATGTGCCCGTTAGAATAAAAGGCAAGGATAACAGGTTTAGGGTACCTTGGTTTTCAAGAAATATTGAGTCCCTGAGGTATGTGAGAATAAAAAATGCAAAAGACAACTTAAAAATAAAATCAGGAGGGTTAAAAGACCAATCATGAACAAGAAAGTCAGCAGATGCCGGAAGTCCAGGCAACACACACAAAATGCTGGAGGAAATCTACAGGCCAGGCAGCATCTTTGAAAAAGAGTACAGTTAATGTTTCGGGCCAGGACTCTTCATCAGGACTGGGAAAAAAAGATGAGTCAAAATAAGAAAGTGGGAGGTTTTTTACTCTGACTCTTTTTTTTGGACTAGATGGGCTGAAGGGCCTGTTTCTGTGTTTTTTTTTATGACTGTGTATCCTATAAAGGTCTGTTCATTCTGAGATTGCTTAGATAGCCCCACGATGAACAAAGCTTGCTTATGCAGATGCTGCTCAGAATGAGCAATAATGATGATGTGAATCACTGTTGAAGATATAAATTATGCTTTTTCTAGAATCATAAATTACCTTAGATGTCCATTTATCTGTATAACACCAACAGCACTGCAGCACTAGTTAATACAGCATAATGAAATACTAGTTTTCATAAGGAAGAGCTTACTACTATGCTATGGTCAGGTGCTTATGACATTCTTGGCTGCTGCTGATTATATAAGACATATTAAAAAAAACATAAGATGTGGGGGATAGTCTGGTCAGGCAGCATCTGTGGAGAGAGAAACAAGTAACATTTTAATTCACTCATTAGAACTGGAAAAGTGAGAAACAAATAGAGGAAAGGGGAAGTGAGAATAATTTACTGAGTACTCACTTATGGAAAAATAATATATTAACCAACTCCAGATATGCTGACCATACCTCCCTGAGCAAACAATACGACTTTTAAAAGTTGTAGTGGAGGAAATGAGATTTACCCATGTTTGTTCCATAGGCACCACAGCTGTTTCCATCAACACATCGTTAAACCAAAAATACAGAATATGTTGAAGGTATCATTTAACAATAACTGAACTAATGGAACGTGTTCTTCTAATATGCAATATTTAAAAAGCATGATTTGCTAAAAAGATTTTTACTTCTAGAATTAAAGTTCTAATGATGCTGCATTGCAAGAAATTCTGATAAATATTCTCCAGTTAATGTTAAATGGCTTATACATTTATAAAACAATTAATCTGAATACCAATGGAAGCACTTACCCTGCTTTCTTCAATAAGAACTGTAGTACAAGTAATTGCTTTACAACTACTAGCTACTAAATCATCCTGCAATTTTAAATGTGCGCCAATTTACATACAGAACGGCAGACTTTAGAAAAACACATTGTCTCAGAGTGAAGGAAGCACCATTGTTAATTAACAGTCATTTAATACACTTGAAAATTTGGTTGGACATTTTTTCTTCTATATTTGAAACTAACAACTAATTGCTAACTAAAAACTTGCTAACAACAGCATGACATATTTAGTGGGACAAGTTAAATGTTTACATATGAACACATATTTACTTCTGTTCAAAAATGAACACCACATTGACAAATGCTTAAACACATTTGTTTTTAACAAACTTAGGCAGAACAAGACCAAAATTTCCTCAGTAATTAATCCTTAAAGAGCGGTTCACAATAAACTAAAGTTGTTTTTGTTTTTAGTATTTTTGCATAAGCAATGCGATAACAAATGATTGATATGGATTTCTTCAGCGTAATCTTTAGGTTCCAATAAGCAAAAAGCTTGTGATTCACAGAAAAAGACAAAATAACAATGGACATCTTCCGCTTGAATTAGTAAAATATTAAATTTCAAGTACAAACAGAAACAAAGTGCAAGTGGAAGGAGAGCTTTTGCCTCTCCAAATATTTTCCATTGTGATAGGCACTTCAGACTAGGATCATCATGGTATGCACAGTATCACAAAACTGTATATACAGGAACAAGTCTGCTGAACATCTGCAGCATTCCAGGAGATTGCAATTCCACTTTTCACATGCGATGGATATACTGCAGGCTCCTGGGATGGCTTGAGGTATTGAGTTTAGGAAGTAGATCTCCTGTTGAAATTATAGTAGGAGCTGCAGATTGAAAGGGAACATAAATAAATATAGAAATATACAGTTATTATTTATTTGATTCACAAGTATTCTGGTATGCAGTATTTCAATTATGTTCCATCTTTGTTAAAAATTTCAGTAATAATGCAACAATTGAAAAGATGATCTCCACATGCCTTTGTCACACATCCACAGATTCAACAACCAAAAGTTTATCTTCCTGCTCTGCTTTCATTTTTCAGCTTCACTTGATCCTAATCCATTTAAATTTAAAAAAAATTCTCTTCTACAAACCCCATTTCCAGAAAAGTTGGGATATTTTCCAAAATGCAATAAAAACAAAAATCTGTGATATGTTAATTCACGTGAACCTTTATTTAACTGACGAAAGTACAAAGAAAAGATTTTCCAATAGTTTTACTGACCAACTTAATTGTATTTTGTAAATATACACAAATTTAGAATTTGATGGCTGCAACACACTCAACAAAAGTTGGGATAGAGGCATGTTTACCATTGTGTTACATCACCTTTCCTCATAATAATACTCTTTAAGCGTTTTGGAACTGAGGATACTAATTGTAGTAGATTTGCAATTGGAAATGTTGTCCATTCTTGCTTGATATAAGACTTCAGCTGCTCAACAGTCCGTGGTCTCCGTTGTCTGATTCTTCTCTTCATGATGCGCCATTCATTTTCAGAGTCAATGGTACCTTCACATACATGCAACTCACCCATGCCGTGGGCACTGATGCACTCCCATACCATCACAGATGCTGGCTTTTGCACCTTTCGCTGATAACAATCTGGATGGTCGTTTTCATCTTTGGCACGGAGAACTTGACGCCCGTTTTTCCGAAAACTAGCCGAAATGTGGACTCATCTGACCACAGCACACGGTTCCACAGTATTTCGGTCCATCTGAGATGAGCTTGGGCCCAGAGAACTCGCCGGCGTTTCTGCATAGAGTTGATATATGGCTTCCTCCTTGCATAATACAGTTTCAAGTTGCATTTCTGGATGCAGCGACGGACTGTGTTGAGTGACAATGGTTTTCCGAAGTACTCCCGAACCCAGGTGGCTATAATTATCACAGTAGCATGACGGTTTCTTAGGCAGTGCCGCCTGAGGGCTCGACGATCATGCGCATTCAACAGTGGTTTCCGACCTTGCCCTTTACGCACTGAGATGTCTCTGAATTCTCTGAATCTTTTCACAATATTATGTACTGTAGATGTTGAAAGACCTACATTCTCTGCAATCTTGCGTTGAGAAATGTTCCTTTTGAACTGACTACCAATTCTCTCACGAATTTTGGCACAAAGGGGTGAGCCACGACCCATCCTTGCTTGCAAAGACTGAGCCTTTGACGGACGCTACTTTTATACCCAGTCATGATACCTCACCTGCTACCAATTAGCCTGCTTAATGTGGAGCCTTCCAAACCGGTGTTACTTGAATATTCTATGCACTTTTCAATCTTATTTTAACTCTGTCCCAACTTCTGTTGAGTGTGTTGCAGCCATCAAATTCTAAATTTGTGTATATTTACAAAATACAATTAAGTTGGTCAGTAAAACTATTGAAAACCTTTTCTTTGTACTTTTGTCAATTAAATAAAGGTTCACGTGAATTAACATATCACAGATTTTTGTTTTTATTGCATTTTGGAAAATATCCCAACTTTTCTGGAAATGGGGTTTGTAGTTTACTATCAGCGTATTGGTAAAACAGAACCACCTCCAAAATATATCAGCATCAAAGCTTCTCAATTTCAGAGCTCCCAGCTTCTTCTTTAAAAGCAGCAAGAACAATGAGCTGTGGATACAAGATGTACCAACGTTTGTGTCAGATGCTTACTACTGATCAAGTTTATGTTTCAGTGAGACCTGTAAATGATAAACGATACGCGAAAAAAGAGCTGCTGAAGCGATTCTGTGGTATCTTTAGAGGGAAATGGGCGGTCAATGTTCCATGTCAAGACCTTTTATCTGGACTAAAAGAGGGAAAATAGCCAGGGTAAGGAGGAGAGGAGGATGGAGAAAAGCTGGTAAATGATAAGTGAACCCAGGTGTGATGACTGATTGGCAGATGGACACAAAGAGGAAAGGGTAGAGATAATGACAGACACTGGTAGGTGAAGGCAACAAATAGCTGCCGATTATGCCTACAGTATAGTTACTGTTAGGAACATATATTACTCACAACACTGACTTCTTACCCTTAATATTTCTATCTCCTCCCAGACTAATTCACCATCTTAAGCTTGCGAGCTCATTCCTCACCATTGGAGTGATCTCATTTACAAATAGTTCAAAAGCACGAGGCAGCTAGGGAATTGGGTAGAATGCATGACTTTAAGCTGAACATCATGCTTGAAATTACACTTGTGCTTGATTCACACAATATTTTATGTTGTGTACAGATTTATTATAAGAACACCCATATTATTCATTTTGTACATTAAAATTCACCAGATTAAAAGGCAACATTCCCAAATAAGATATTGATTTTCAGTTATAGCTTTGAATCATAAAAAAGCAAGGAGTACCTTTTTTCTGACTATGATTGTTCATTACTTTCTGTAAGATCAATTATTATTTGACTACTTGTCGCATTACTTGCCTGGAAAACAGAATATTTAGGCACTGTGTGTTAATTAAATGATCAGTGATGCATCTCCCGACAACTCAGTTTTAATATATGCCTTACTGATTATAATATAGATAAACTCCATTTATTTCTCGACGCTTATAGTTCATGTGGCACAGTGGGTCAATGAATAATTTGTCTCAGATAATCACAGATATCCAACTTAATTAAGAGATCTGTTAATTCTCATGTGGCAAGATATCATACATTAAATTAATTGAATGGTTCAGAAAAAAGGTGATCAATCTGGAAACATTGTCTGTTTCCCTTTCTATAGATACTGCCTAATCTGAACACCATTTCTATTATTTTCTACTTTTACATGTTTTCCATAACATTAGTTATATCATTTTGAAATGTGATGCTACATGATACCTAATTCTTAGCTATGCTATTATTTTGCTAATGATTGTAAAATTAATCACTGTTAACAAAAAAAGCAATTTCCAAATTAAATCAACATTGTTCATTTTAGATAACCATTTAAAACTAATTATCAACTATATTTAAGTTAAATATGATTGTAAACACAAGAAAGTCTGCAGATGCTGGAAATCCAAATCAACAAACACACAGAATGCTGGAGGAACTCAGCAGGTCAGGCAGCGTATATGGAAAAATCAACTTTTCGGTTTGAGACCTTTCTTCAGGATAATTAAATATAACTGTAAATTTACAATATGTAAATCTAATAACTGTGTGATTCTTATGCTAAATGTCTGATTTTATTCATTACGTAATTTATTGAGTTGGTTGTTCCTAACTAGCAACTCTTGCAAAAAAAATTCAATAAAACCAAAACATTCCCCGCAAAGAAGCATTTCTGACCTACCTGTCTTGTATTACCTAGTTCTTCTTTCCTATTAGGTTGCCAAACCAGAGTGTCTGGGGACTCTGTGTTCCCTTCTGTTGTTTTTGAAGCTACGCCTATGTTAACAAAAGAAGTCCAAAGTAAATGCCGATCCCATTAACACTGTTGAATTAAAGTTAGAATGGCTAATGAACTGTTCCAAATTTATTGAAAAAAAAACAACCTAACAAATATAGTTATTCTTGGAATTGTTAGACAGCTGTCTGAGCAGATATTTCATATATCAGACCCTCCCACCTGGGTTGAATATATTTGTATGGCGATCTTATAATATTAAACAGTGAGTGCTACCTTTGAAACAACAGGAGGGTGATTGACATGTGTTAAATGCTCATCCATCAATATTGGCGGTAGAATTTCCAAACGTGCATCATTTAAGCTAAAGATACCATGAGAAAACATAGTTGGTTGTAAGATATATTCAGACTTGACTTGATAATGTCACTAAAGGAAGACATTATTGAATAACCACTGAGCTGTTTGATATAATATGATGCACAGTGGATCATTTTCCACTATAACAGAATCAAAAGTCAAATGTGAATTACCTGGCACAGAATAATTGGAAACTACCGCCAATAGTAGAAATAAAATATGATGTTGTTTGTATTTCCTGCAGGAAGTTCAGGACTCCTTCGGATAAAGACAACAAAAATCTTTCTTAAAAAATGACATCTTTATGATATTTGAATGGGGACAAGAAAATTGATCGTTTATTGCATTATTGATGAAGAGTTGAGAATTCCAGACAAGTATTTGAAAAGTCAAAGGAAGTAGCCTATTCTGATCAACATAATTGCATTTATATCAACAACGTTATGACACGTTAAATCACAAGATGCCAATATATATAGTGCACTAAATTAAATATATTAAATCTTGTTCCTTCATTTACTGGCTGATGAAAAATGCTCTGTATAAAAATTTTTTAGGGTCTATGAGTAAAGTTTGCCTTAACTCTTCATTGTTCTCCAACTAAATACTAGTGCCAATACAATTTTGGGACTGTTTATTCAGATCTCCAAGGAAGCAATACAGCCTCATTTATTATTAATTTCATCATCCTTTTTTAGCATCTCTTTGTGCCTTTACTGAGATGCAAATCTCACTTCTGTGCACTCTTTCAAATTTTTGGACAAACAGCTCTTCCCACTTGTAATTTCCACCGGGGTTTTCCTGAAACTTTCATGGCCACGCACATTGATCCAACCCAGTATCTGATGAAAGCAAGATGGGGATTGGGGATACCCTGCTAAAAATGTTTTACAATTTTGTCATATTTCACTCATATACCATTGCTGAGTGTAGCCAGCAGAAAGGGTGGTTTGTCTATGCAGCCTCCCACTCCAGTTCAATATCAATAACTTTCTCAAACTAGAGACCACGGCCAACTCCATTTCCCTTGAGGGGCAGATTCCACTCATTATTTTGTCAATATGACGAGACAGTTCAGGATTAGCAGAGGGTACCAGTAATAAACTGTATAGTGATGGGCTGTTTCAATCCAATATCTGATTTACCAGGCAGGTCTAATAATTCCATCTCCTTCTTATTTAAGTTAGTTACCACAGCAGTGTGTATTTGCCGGCATTACAGTATCCAAATACTTTGGCAATGGAATATTCCTTGTATTCTTTGCATCTGCAGGCACAGAATTTGAAGTTCTAAAGAGAAATATTGAAAGGAAAAGAATATTAGTTCAGCCATCTATATAATCTAGCCAGTAATACGATGGAGTGAATCACTGGTTCTTTTAAACATTACCTTGTTTTAATTTCATTGATTCCAAATTTATTTTTGTAGTTTTGTCTTGTAAGATACCAATTTTTAATTGCTTTTGCAAAATGTGCAACACTTGTATGTCCGTTTTGCAAATATGATTCACTTCATTCACATCTCCCATTCTGACACTGGCTTCAATATTTAAAGGCGAAGGAAACACCATTTGGTAAGAATACTTGAAAGGAATGCAATTGCGAAATTATACGACACCATGGATGTGGGTAGGCTTAGGTGTGACTTTAAGCTTAAGTACAAACCCCATTTCCAGAAAAGTTGGGATATTTTCCAAAATGCAATAAAAACAAAAATCTGTGATATGTTAATTCACGTGAACCTTTATTTAACTGATAAAAGTACAAAGAAAAGATTTTTGATAGTTTTACTGACCAACTTAATTGTATTTTGTAAATACACATAAATTTAGAATTTGATGGCTGCAACACACTCAACAAAAGTTGGGACAGAGTTAAAATAAGATTGAAAAGTGCATAGAATATTCAAGTAACACTGGTTTGGAAGACTCCACATTAAGCAGGCTAATTGGTAGCAGGTGAGGTATCATGACTGGGTATAAAAGTAGCGTCCGTCAAAGGCTCAGTCTTTGCAAGCAAGGATGGGTCGTGGCTCACCCCTTTGTGCCAAAATTCGTGAGAGGGTTGTTAGTCAGTTCAAAAGGAACATTTCTCAATGCAAGATTGCAGAGAATGTAGGTCTTTCAACATCTACAGTACATAATATTGTGAAAAGATTCAGAGAATTCAGAGACATCTCAGTGCGTAAAGGGCAAGGTCGGAAACCACTGTTGAATGCGCGTGATCTTCGAGCCCTCAGGCGGCACTGCCTAAGAGACCGTCATGCTACTGTGACAATTACTCCCTGGGCTCGGGAGTACTTCAGAAAACCATTGTCACTCAACACAGTCTGTCGCTGCATCTTATGCAAGGAGGAAGCCATACATCAACTCTATGCAGAAACGCTGGCGAGTTCTCTGGGCCCGAGCTCATCTCAGATGGACCGAAAGACTGGAACCGTGTACTGTGGTCAGATGAGTCCACATTTCAGCTAGTTTTCGAAAAAACGGGCGTTGAGTTCTCCGTGCCAAAGATGAAAACGACAATCCAGATTGTTATCAGCGAAAGGTGCAAAAGCCAGCATCTGTGATGGTATGGGGGTGCATCAGTGCCCACGGCATGGGTGAGTTGCATGTATGTGAAGGTACCATTGACTCTGAAAATGAATGGCGCATCATGAAGAGGAGAATCAGACAACGGAGACCACGAACTGTTGAGCAGCTGAAGTCTTATATCAAGCAAGAATGGACAACATTTCCAATTGCGAATCTACTACAGTTAGTATCCTCAGTTCCAAAACGATTAAAAAGTGTTATTAAAAGGAAAGGTGATGTAACACAATGGTAAACATGCCTCCATCCCAACTTTTGTTGAGTGTGTTGCAGCCATCAAATTCCAAATTTGTGTATGTTTACAAAACACAATTAAGTTGGTCAGTAAATCTATTGAAAATCTTTTCTTTGTACTTTTGTCAGTTAAATAAAGGTTCACGTGAATTAACATATCACAGATTTTTGTTTTTATTGCATTTTGGAAAATATCCCAACTTTTCTGGAAATGGGGTTTGTATTACAGGAGAGTATTTCTACATCTCTGACCTTACCCTTCTGGAAGCTAGCTGCAACAGTTCCTCTTAAGAATAATTAAAACTGAATGTGTTCTTATTTTTCACTGAACTTTTTGGCCGACTATTAAATTAGAAATAGAAGGAACTGCATTAGTTTTTTTTTGAAAACTGTACAGTCAGTGAGGACTATGCATCGCAGCCTGAAGGTGTTGCCACATAGTATAGTGGCAGCAACATTGCATGCCCACAACTCACTAATCCTAAGTCTTTCGAATGTCGGAAGAAACCGGAGCACCAAGAGGAAGCCCACGTGGTGAGAGATACCAATGGAATCGGACCCTGATTGGTGACTGCCACCACCATAAAGTGGTTTGCTAACTGCAGTACTACCATGAGACGGGGAGTTGGGGGGGGCAGGGTAGCATAAGAGTTTGTGTAGCACAAAACAACAACAGCAACCCAGGTTCATTTCCAGGGACTAACAGACATTAAAGATCTACACAACAGTCAGATAAAATTCAAGGATATACTTTCATCAATGAAAACAGGAATCAGGACTTCATACAAGCTTATGCAATTCGGACTCAAGTCCACACACCAGAATATGCATTTCTACACGCCACTAAACTTAAATGAGAGCACAACCCAGAAAAAAAATGGAAAGAATTATCACTATTGAAGAAAAAGTTAAGCAGTGGAAGAGCTTGACCCTCTATGGAAGGCATCCCTATGATCAGAGCAGACTAGATGTCAACAAGGAAGCGTTGAATGCCAGGCTCAGAACTGGGGACCTTTTCCCAGAAATAGAAGGGTTCCTTGTGGCAGTATAGGACCAGGTGGTTAACACAAAAAATAATGAAAAATACACAATAAAAGACCAACAAGTTCAAGACGTCAAATGCAGAAAATGGCAAGGGAAACCAGAAACAATCCAACATATTACAGGATCCTGCAGCATTTTAGCTTAATCTGATTACTTACACAGACACAATCAAATGGCAAACATCATTCACCAAAATCTTGTTTTAAAATACAAACTCAAAAGAAACCATACCTTATTATAAACACAAGCCCGATCCAATTTTAGAGTCAGAGTCCCACAAATTATTTTATGACTGATCTATTATTACAGACTGCACATTCCATAATAATCATCTGGATATAATACAGGATAAACAAGCAAGAATAACTTACTTAATAGATACTAAACACCACTAGAATAGTCCAGAAGTTCCTAGCAATTGAGAAATTGAGTGTTTGTATCTCAAGTTTTATTAGCTTGAGCTAAGAAAAATAAAAATAATAGCAATGTATATGAATAAGTACACTTGTCGACAGTCAGGAAACAGTGTTAAGGTAGGTTTCTTTGGATCCATTAAAACTTGGAGGGAAAGAAGGAGTTCTGTATTCTGGATGGATGATGGGGCAGTATAATAGGAGATGCAACAAAATGTGAGAAGGGACTGACTTGGGTGAAGTCTGTATGTAGCTTTGTATGATGGGGTGGCGCAGTGCTCTCACAGTTCCAGTAACCCAAGATAAATTTTAACCACCAATGATTGTTGTGTGGAGTTTGCACCTTCTTCCTCCGGTTTGCAGCTTCTCTCTGTGGGTTTTCTCCCACCCAAAAAATGTATGGGCATTTCGGTAAACTGGTTACTGTAAATTGCTTAAGCAAGTAGGATTGATGGGAATGTGAGGGAATGGGTTTGGGCAGGATTAGGGTAGGTGCTCAATCATTATGAACTCTGAGCGGAAGGGCCTGCTTCTCTGTTTTTCCGGGATTCCGTTGTTCTAGACGTGACAGAACAGGAGGGATTAAAGGAGGAGAGGTGGTGTACCTAGCCAGGGAAAATGTCATGACAGTGCTCCATCAGGACAAAAAACTAGAGCAGGGGTCCCCAACCTTTTTTGCAATGCGGACCGGCTGACCTGGGGTGGGGGGGACAAGAGTAGCAGTCAAATACGTTGTGTTTACCCCGAGAAAGACTACAATGGCCATGAAGCCTTGCGTGGGCACCAGTGTGCTTGCGTGTATGTGCTGATTTTTTCTACAAATGGTTCTTGGCGATTCTGTTCGGGGGGGGGGGTGTTAATCATGACCGGAATATAGGTGATAAGTGGCTAATACACTCAATTTTGTTTCTAAAAGGGTTTATCTAACGAATTTAATATTAAACACACAGTGCATATTTTCCTCGCATGAATATAGCGATAAGTCAATTATCAGGGGAGGACAGGGGAGCTTGAAGTAAGTGTTGAACGAACTTCCAGTAGAAGTGGTAGAGGCAGGTTCGATATTATCATTTGAAGAAAAATCGGATAAGTATATGGACAGGAAAGGAATGGAGGGTTATGGGCTGAGTGCAGGTTGGTGGGACTAGGTGAGAGGAACACTCACAATGTGCTGGAGGAACTCAGCAGGTCAGTTGAAAAGATTAGTCGACGTTTCGGGCCGAAACCCTTCGTCAGGACTGAAGGAAGAACTTTGGGGAGGGTTTGAAGAATGCTGGTAGTTGAAAAAAACAGTAATTTGAAAGACAAAGGGGTGGGGGAGGGGAAGCAGGGGGGTGATTGGCGGGAGAACAATGCGCAGTAGTAGAAGGAGGTGGAACTATGAGGGAGGTGATGTGAAACTCCACTCCGTCTGCCACAACAGACAGGATCTCCCGGTAGCCACCCACTTCAACTCTGCTTCCCATTCCCATTCAGATATGTCCATACATGGTCTCCTCTACCACCATGATGAGGCTAAACTCAGGTTGGAGGAGCAACACCTCATATACTGTCTAGGTAGTCTCCAGCCCCTTGGTATGAACATAGAATTCTCCAACTTCTGGTAATTCCCTCCCCCTCCCTTCCTCTATCCCTATTTCACATCACCTCCCTCAAAGTTCTGCCTCCTTCTACTACTGCGCATTGTTCTCCTGCCAATCACCTCCCTGCTCCCCCCCCCACCCCTTTGTCTTTCAAATTACTATTTTTTTTCAACTACCAGCATTCTTCAAACCCTCCCCAAAGTCCTTCCTTCAGTCCTGACGAAGGGTTTCGGCCCGAAACGTCGACTAATCTTTTCAACTGATACTGACTGACCTGCTGAGTTCCTCCAGCGCATTGTGAGTGTTCCTTTGACAACAGCATCTGCAGATTATTTTGAGTTTGGGACTAGGTGAGAGTAGCATTCGGCACGGACTAGAAGGGCAGAGATGGCTTGTTTCCATGCTTTAATTATTATATGGTTATATAAGTCACTTATAAGTCAATAGCATCATAACATTTTAAGTAACGTTTGGATATTAAACACACAGCACATATTTTCCCCGTATGAACATATAAAATCATTGTAACACACCAATATCGCTGAATCAGTGGGAGCCCTGGACTGAATACTTGCTCCCTGCAACAAGACAGTGCCATCCAGGGGTGATGGGGGACAGCGATACTCGAAGGGGGTTCCTTATGTCCAGTCTATTCCGCAATTTAGTTTTCATTGCATTCATTGCAGAGATATGTTGGAAATGGAAGCAACGTTTTCAGTGCTTTCGTGGCTATCTCAGGATATTCAGCCTTGACTTTGATCCAGAATGCCGGCAGAGATGTTACGTCAAACATACTTTTCAGCCTGCTGTCATTTGCAAGCTCAAGGAGTTGATCTCCTTCCCTCGCTGACATGGATGACGCGCGGGTAATGATCTCGCGTGTATTCAAGCTCAACAGTAGGCGTGACAGGGAATGAGGAAAGGTGCAGCTGTCTCATATCACCAAATCATATCATTTCCTCGTGGCCTGGTGGTTGGGGACTGCTGAACTAGGGGACTTGTCTAGTGAGACATTACAGAACTAAGAAATAAAGAAACTATGTCCATGTTACTGAGGCTATATTACAGACCTTGCAACAGTCCTAGGGATTTAGAGGAACACATTTTTTTTTTTTTTGCGTATGCCTGCGTGTGCGTGCGTGCGCATCTGTGTGTGCGTCTGTGATGATGTCTTTTTCATGCCTTTTTTTTACAAAGCGCAGAGCGAGAGAGAGACTGTGTGGAGAGCCACTCCTCACACAGACATTTTCGCAGTATTTTCCTTTATTTTACGAAGTTGCATTGAGATTTTGACACTCAATCCGGCACGGATGAAAAGCGTACTCGGGAGCGGACCCGACTGGTTTCAAACCCGGGAACCTCCGCTCCCGGGTCAGGCGCCGATGTCATTGTGCCACCAGCCGGCCAGAGGAACACATTTGTAAAGAGATCGCAGACTGTTGCAAGAAGCATAAGGTTATTATAGTAGGTGATTTTAACTTTCCACATATTGACTGAGAATCCCATACTGTAAAAGGACTAGATGGGATAGAGATGACTAATGGGATCAAGACAGTTTCCTACATCAGTATGTAGAAGGCCCAATGAGAGAACATGCAATACTGGATCTGCTATTAAGGAAAGAAACAGGGCAGGTGACAGATATTTGTGTAGGGTTACACTTTGCATCTAGTGACCACAATGCCATTAGTTTCAAAGTAAATATCCCAACAGAAGTCTGGTCCGCAGGTTGAGATTCTAAATTGATGAAAGGCAAATTTTACTGTTATCAGAAATGATCTGGCAGGTATTGATTGGGACTGCCTGCTTCTGTCAAAGGTGTGCTTTGTAATTAGGAAACCTTCAAAGGGGAAATTTTGAGAGTACAAAGCTTATATGTGCCTGTCAGAATAAAAGGTAAAGATAATAGATGCCGGGAACCTTGGTTTTCCAGAGATATTGAAGCCCTGGGTAAGAGAAAAAAAGGAGGTGCATAGCAGGTTCAGGCAGGTAGGAAGAAATGAGGTGCTTATGGAGTATAAGAAATGCAAGAGAACACTTAAGAAATAAATCAGGAGGGCTAAAAGAAGGCATTAAGTTGCTCTAGCAGACAAAGTGAAGGAGAATCCTGAGAGAGTCTACTGATATGTTAGGAGCAAAAGGATTGCAAGGGACAAAAATGGTCCTCTGGAAGACCAGAATGGTAATCCATTTGTGGAGCTAGAACAGATGGGGAGATCTTGAATAAATTTTTTGCATCCGTATTTACTCAGGAGATGGACACAGAGTTTATAGAAATGAGGCAAAGGGGCATCAACCTCACAGATCCTGTGCAGATTATAGAGGAGGTGTTTGCTACCTTGAGGCAAATCAGGACGGATAAATCCCTGACAAGGTGTTCCCTCAGTCGCTACAGGAGGCAAGTACAGAAATTGCTGGGGCTCTAGCACAGATATTGAAATCATCCTCAGCGGCACAAGAGGTACTAGAGGATTGGAGAATAGCCACTGTTGTTCCACTGTTTAAAACAAACTCAGGAACTAGGAATTTATGGACCGGTGAGTCTGATATCAGTTGTGGGGAAACTTACTGGAAGGTATTCTAAGGGACTGGATATATAAGTATTTCGATAGACGTGGACTAATTAAGGAAAGTCAGCATGGCTTTGTGCGTGGGAGGTCATGTCCAACCAATCTTAGAGTTTGTCAAGGAAGTTACCAGGGCAAGTGGATGTAGGCAAGGCAGTGGAATTGTCTGCATGGGACTTTAGCAAGGCATTTGACAAGGTCCCACATGGAAGACTAGTCAAGAAAGTTCAACAGAAGAACATAAGAAATAGAAGCAGGAGTTGCCCCGCCATTCAATAAGATCATAGCTGATCTGTCCGTAAACTCAGCTCCATCTACCTGCCTTTTCCCCATAACCCTTAGTTCCCTTACTATGTAAAAACCTATCTAACTGTTTCTTAAATATATCTAGTGAGAAAACCTCAACTGCTTCCCTGGGCAGAGAATTTCACAGATTCACTACTCTCAGGGAAAAACAGTTTCTCCTCATCTCCGTCCTAAATCTTCTCCCCTGAATCTTGAGGCAATGTCCCCTAGTTCTAGTTTCACCTACCAATAAAACATAGAACAGTACAGCACAGTACAGGCCCTTCGGCCCACAATGTTGTGCCGACCCTTAAACCGTGCCTCCCATATAACCCCCCACCTTAAATCCCTCCATATACCTGTCTAGTAGTCTCTTAAATTTCACTAGTGTATCTGCTTCCACCACTTACTCAGGCAGTGCATTCCACGCACCAACCACTCTCTGAGTAAAAAACCCTCATCTAATATCCCGCTTGAACTTCCACCCCTTAGCTTAAAGCCATGTCCTCTTGTACCGAGCAGTGGTGCCCTGGGGAAGGGGCGCTGGCTGTCCACTCTATCCATTCCTGTTAATATCCTGTATACCTCTATCATGTCTCCTCTCATCCTCCTTCTCTCCAAAGAGTAAAGCCCTCGCTCCCTTAATCTCTGATCATAATGCATACTCTCTAAACCAGGCAGCATCCTGGTAAATCTCCTCTGTACCCTTTCCAATGTTTCCACATCCTTCCTATAGTGAGGCGACCAGAACTGGACACAGTAGTCCAAGTGTGGCCTAACCAGAGTTTTATAGAGCTGCAATGGAAACAACTTTCCTACTTCTATCTTATCTATCCCTTTCAAAATTTTGTATGTTTCTATAAGATACCCTCTTATTCTTCTGAATTCCAGAGAGTATAGTCTCAGGCGACTCAATCTCTCCTCATAGGTTAACCCCTTCATCCCTGGAATCAACCTGGTGAACCTCCTCTGCACTGCCTCCAAAGCCATTATATCCTTCCTCAAGTATGGAAACCAGAACTGCACACAGTACCTCAGGTGCGGCCTCACCAGTACCCTATATAGTTGCAGCATGACCTCCCTGCTCTTGAATTCAATCCCTCTAGCAATGAACGCCAACATTCCATTTGCCTTCTTAATAACCTGTTGTACCTGCAAGCCACTTTTTGCGATTCACGAACAAGCACTCCCAAGTCCCTCTGCACAACAGCATGCTGCAATCTTTCACCGTTTAAATAATACAGTCACTCAGCATTCAAGATGGGTAAATTGGATTACACTTTGGCTTTGTGTGAGAAGCCAAGAGTGGTAATAGATGGTTGCCTCTCTAGCTGGAGGCCTGTGTCTCGTAATGTGCCTCAGGGATCGGAGCTGGGCCCTTTGTTGCTTGTCACCTATATCAATGACCTGGATGATAATGTGGTTAACTGGATCAGCAAGTTTGTGGATGACACCAAGATTAGGAATGTAGTGGACAGTGAGGAAGGTTATCAAGGCTCACAGAGGGATTTGCATCAGCTGGAAAAAAAAATGAGCTAAAGATGGCAGATGGAATTTAATGTAGAGGTTTTGAACTTTGGTAGGACCAATCAGGGTAGGTCTTACACTGTGAACGGTAGGACACTGAGGAGCATGGTAGAACAAAGGGATCTGGGAATAGAGGTTCATAATTCATTGAATGTGGCGTCACAGGTAGATAGGGTCGTAAAGAAAAGTTACGGCACATTGGCCTTCAGAAGTCAATGTATTTAGTACAGGAGATGGGATGTTATATTGAAATTGGATAAGATGGTGGTGAGGCCTAATTTGGAGTACTGTGTGCAGTTTTGGTCACCTATTTACAGGAAAGATGTAAATAAGGTTGGAAGAGTGCAGAGAAAATTTACAAGGATGTTGCTAGGTCTAGAGGATCTGAGTTATAAGGAAAATCTGAACAAAGTTTGGACCGCATTTCTTAGAATGTAGAAGGTTAAGAGGAGATTTGATAGAGATATTCAAAATTCTGAGGTGTACAGATAGGGTAAATGCAAGCAGGCTTTTTCCACTCAGGTTGGGTGGGACTACAATCAGAGGTCATGAGCTAAGGGTAAAAGGTGAAAAGTTCAAGGGGAACACAAGGGGAAACTTCTTCACTCAGAGGGTTATGAAAATGTGGCAGGAGCTGCCAGCACAAGAGGTGTATGCCAGCTTGATTTTAACATTTATGAGAAGTTTGGATAGATACATTAATGGTAGGGGTATACAGGGCTATGGTTCCGGTGCAAGTCGATGGGACTAGGCAGTTTAAATGGTTTTGGAATGGACTAAATAGGCCAAAAGGTCTGTTTCTGAGCCGTACTTCTCTATGACTGATCTGACAATGAAATAATTGTTACTCTGCATTTAAAGCAGTGCAAAAACACCGTAAGATAAAGAACACAATAATAACAGAATAAGTATAAAAATACACAAGATTGCTTATATACACAGGTTGATTGTACGTCCATAAAGTGACATGAGGTACTTTATGGACATAAGGTGACTGTACAGGAAATGATAAAAGTAGAAGTAGTTGGGGGTATGGAGGGGTGGTTTAGTGACTGAGTTGTTGATCAGACTGTATTTGGGAAAAGTAATTGCTTTTGATGCAGCTGATAGGTCATTTAAATGAACATAGTACCCAAAAAATTTTTCTGAATGGTATCTTTGTTTACCAGAAACAACAAATTCTCAGAATGTTATGGATTGAAAGCATCAGTTTCATTAATGTAGAAGGCAGAGAAAAATGATTTGTCATTACAGCACCAGAGTACAATATGTTCCAGACTCATATTTCTGAACACAAAATGCATACTAGCACGATTGTTCCATAGATTTCCACCTCTGGAGTAGAGACGCTGTTATATATCTTATAATTCTAAGATGACCTGCATGCAATGCTATTGTAATGTCAAACTATAGTTAAATGAATCAATACCTTTCAGTCTTCTGCAAGTTCAGTTCATAATTAATAGAATCAGAAGTTTTCCTATAAGGCAAAGGCTGTGATTTCTGGTCTGATGGAGCTCCGAGGACTGTACATGAATCCACATAGTTTGCATTTGCCACAGGCTCTGCATTTTTCAGATCTGCTCCAGAAATTGGATCATGTGATAAAGCAATCGTTTCAGGCTGTCGTGTTCAAGGAAGTAAAAATCATTTATAATAATTAAAATAAAAGTAACACTGAGTAAAAAGTAATGTAAATAAAACATTCAGGATTATTTTGTACCTCTTCTGGGTTCCTCCCGAGCCTTGCGCTATTTACTGCCTGTAAAATAGTTCTCACTTTCTTTTCCAAATGTTTTATTCTAGACTGTGAAAAAAGGCATACTGTTTATCTTGACATCTTGTATATACTAATAAATGCTTTAAAACATACTGACAATGGCAAGAAATTTATACAAATAGGAAGTCAAGGTCATGTCAGAAGATAGCAAAATTCAATTAGAAAGGAATCAGATGTTTAACCCAGCAAAATAAAAGTGTTTACAAAGTTATCCTTAGTTGGAAGTGCTAAATGCTTCTCAACTTTTGAAGCAGTGGATAATGTTTCATTCTGTAACACTTTTAAGACTTGAAATAATAATTAGAAGGACAGAGTAAAGACTGAATTTTGCACCTTTCAAAGGCATGTCACATTTCTCACTGATCACAGAATTAATACCTTTAGCAAGTAGCTTATTGTCCACTTCAGGACAATTTTGGTTTAACAGGGAGACAGCAAGAATTTAATAAGGTGGAGAACCTGAAAGATCACAGTAATCATAAAATCCAAAGTTATTTAAAAAATATGGAAAGTGCAAGTAGATAATAAGAGCAACGCCTACAGGGGAGCAAAACATAACCTGTATGTGGAGGTTGGGGATGTGGGTGTTCTCAAACAACAGGGATAATCCTGCATTGTTATAAAGGCAGACAACTGCTCAATAAGATAAGCCTAGTAAAATTATTAAGGAACTAGCACTTCTGAAAATGTATAGCTTGCCAGACCTGGATTAAAGTTATACCAAGAAGAAAGGAAGGAAGTTGCAGAAGCTCTAACTAAAATTACTCAATATCCCCTGGCTACAGGAGTGAAGAGTGAGAATTGGAGAGGTGCTGACACTGAATTATCTAAACAAAGATAGTAATTACAAGTGTCATAAAGTCATACAGCACGAAAACAGACCCTTCAGCCCAACTTGTCCATGCTGAGCAAGAAGTCCATCGAAGATAGTCCCATTTGGCCCATAACCTTTTAAATTTTTCCTATCCAAGTATTTGTCCAACTGTCTTTTAAAAGGTGTTATTGAACAATCATTTGCTCTGGTAGGTACAATATTCTATCTATTTCTACCTATGTTTTCCTTCCTGATTTCCTTATAGTGTACTAAAGGATCCCAGCTACCTGTACCTGACCCATGCCTCCTTTCTTTTTCTGAAAAGGCCCTCAATATATCTGGAATGCAGGGTTCCCTACTCTTGCCCTTTTGTGACTGCAAGACTTATCTGTGGGATTTCATAGTACTTATTACATGGTTCCCTTTTTAGTAATATACATTAATAATTTAAATTTAAATATTGGGAGGCATGAGCCTTGCCCTTCAGCCTGCAGGATTCCTGTTAAGGGTGATCTCACTTTTAAATACCCCCCACTTGCCAGAAGTCCTTTCACCACAAATAACATACTCCAATCAGCTTTTGCAAACTCTTGTGTTATATTTCAGGTGACGGGGTCGAGGTGTGCTCTACCAAAGGAGGTGGAAGGTGCTCCTTCCTCTGTTAGCCTGCAGGTCACCCTTCGGCAAGTAATTCCTTGCTTGGTTTCCCCCCTCCCACCCCCTCGATCAGGCTTGCATGCAGCCATGGGAGCAGGCGGTGGATAGTCGTACAAGCAGCTGGTACATATCACAAATCCTGGTTATAGGACCATCGACACTGGGCAAACAGCTCTGAAGAGTATAGGTAATGGTTGGGGTCACCCATCTTGTAAAGAAGGTAGCAATGGCAAATCACTTCTGTAGGAAAATTTGCCAAAAACAATCATGGTCATGGAGACCATGATCGTCCACATTATACAAAACAGCACATAATGATGATGACAATAATATATATCATATTGTCAAAATCTGCCCTGTCCCAATTTAGAAATTGAACCTGTGGACCAAACCTGTTTTAAATAAAAAAGTTAATGAGAAAAGTGCATTTGAGGTAGCCCACATGAACTTTAGCAAGGTACTTGTCAATTTCCCAGTGGGGTCATTAAAAATGTCCACTGATTAGCAAGTTGGATCCAAGTGAACTCAGTAGAACAGGGGATTCTAACTTATTTTATTCCATGTACCCGTACCATTAACTGAGGTTGGGAACTCTTGCAGTAGAAGGACTGCTCATCTGTTTTGTGACCTCAAGACTTATCTGTGGGATTTCATAGGACTTGCTCCATGGTTCCCTTTTTAGTAATATTCATTAATAATTTAAATTTAAATATTGGGAGGGGCATGATGGAGAAATCTGCAGATGATTCATTAATTAGACGAATGGTTGACTGTAAAGAGGAATGCTTTAAATTGTGAAGTGTGGGAAATGATGATTAATCCTAGAGAATTAACAGATTACACATTTGGTGAGGTGCAATAAGGCAAAAGGTACATAAAATGAATGACAGGAGACGGAATCATATGGAGGAACATTTGAACTAAGGAATATATTTGCACAGATCCTTGAAGATCCTAGCAAGGCAAGTTATTAAGGTGGTTAAAAAGGGACTATGGAGGCTTGCCTTTTGGTAAACAAAGTAATGGAATAAAAGAGCAGCAAGTTATTGCCAGAATTGCATACAATACTAGGCAGGTTTGAATACTATCAGAATCAATATCACCAACATATGTGATGAAATTTGTTGTTTTTGGGGCAGCAGTACAATTCAATGCAGTGTGTGTGTATATATATTAGTTAAATTAAGTAAGTAGTGCAAAAAAAGTAGTGATATAGTGTTCACGAGTTAAATGACCATTCAGAAATCAGATGGCAGAAGGGAAGAAGCTGTTCCTGAATGGTTGAGCATGTGTCTTCAGCCTCCTATACCACCTTCCTGATGGTAGGAATGAGAAGGCGGCATGTTCTGGGTAATAGGGGTCATTAACGGATGCTGTCTTTTTGAGGCATCGCTCTTTGAAGATGTCCTGGATGTTACACAAGCTGGTGCCCATGATGCAACTGACTGAGTTCATAACTTTCTGCAGCTTCTTTCGATCCTGTGTAGTAGTCCCCCCAAAAGAATTTACTATGGGGGAACTACTACTATGGGGGGAATACTATGTACAATTCTTGCCATCCTGTTACAGGAAAGAAGGGATTCCACTAGAGTGGATGCAGAGGAGATTTAAAATGTAATTGTTGCCAGGACTGGAATATTGTAGTTATGAAGGTAAATTGAATACAACATGGCTGTTTCTTTGGAATACAGCAGACTGAAGAGAAGACTAAATGAGCTGGTTACAATTATGAGGCTCCAATTTTCCTTAACAGAGAGTTATAAACCAAGAGAAATCATTACTAGAACGATTAAAAGGATGAGGACAAAAATCCAGAGGATAGTGTAGCTTTTGATTTCTTAGTTAAATGGCACAACTATTAGAGGTGCTGCCTCAAAGCTCCAAGGACCTGGGATCAATCTTAATCTCTTCTGCTGTGTGCAGAGTTTTTGTGTTCTCCACAGAATTCCATGGGTTTCCTCTGGTGGTCCAGTTTCTTCCTACATCTCAGAGACCCTCAGACTGGAAATTTAATTGAAACTGTAAATTGCATGTATGCATTTCTAAATGACAATAAAAGAGGACTCAGTGTAACTGGGTTACCTGTCTGGACACCGCCCCCTCTGCTGACTGCCCCTGTGGCTCCTCCCACAGATCCCTGAATAAAGGCGATTTCGCCATTGCTCCTCCTCCTCAGTCTAGGGGCAGACACTCTGCATGGAGGTCACATTTTACTGTGAATAAAAGCCTTTCAGTATTTACCCTACTTCCAGTCTTTTGAAGTAATTGAAGGTGCATCAGCAAGTGAGTAGAAACCAGAAGGAGAAGATGAAATGAGGATAAAGGAGAAAATGAAGAGTGGTTAGTGTAGGATTAATGTTTGTGAATAGCATGGTTTCTGCACGGTGTGATTCTGACACTAACACAAAGGAGTATAGCCGCCCATTTAAAAAGTAGTTGGAAGCAATGACCCGCAGGATGATGGACCTCAGGATCAGGCCATGAATACTCTCTCAGAATTAGACATTAACCCTTTTTTGTCTGGGCCTGACTTGAACACAAACAGCTGTGTCAGATGTATTGGGAAAAAACAACACTTTTCAGTTCAGTTTTGTGGTTCAGTTTTAATACTTTACAAAACACTTTTATTGAAGATTTATTTTTAAATTATATTTTAATTTTTACTGATATCTCATTATTTCTGAATGCCAAAGATAAAGCTGGCATTCATGGGATGGACAGGCCCTGCACTTCAGTCAGTAATTCTAATTAAGAAGTTTTGTCCCTCAATAAGAATGAATATGCTCCAAAGGGAGGCAACCAATGATCTCGGGTAATTTGCCAGGCAAAGTACGATCTTAAATTTTGTTTTAAAGCATATTAATAAAAAGGTCTAAAATTGTATGCATAAAGAACTAAAATAGTTGTCAAAATCTTACTTGAATACTTTTAGCCAGTTCTTCATGTTTTTGCGTGCAGTCAATGTTTTCAACTCGTCTTGTTAACTCTTCAAGTTTCTTGCCCAAAGTATCACTACCGAGCTCAGTGTTCATTTTATGGTGAAGGATTTTCTGAATCTAATAACATACCAAATTGGAACAAGTTCCTGATTTGCAAATAGAGAAAATTAAAGCAAAGCTCAAAAGGTTAAAAAATACAACGTTAAATTAAGTGAGATTGATCAGGTATTGCAATGTGGTCTCCTTATTCTTTCAGTACTAATATCACCCAATTGAAAGAAAATCTCTCATTTGTTACCCTATTTAAATAATTTGGAAGTAGATTTTTTTTTGTCTCTCTGTTCTTTATAAAGTCTCTTGGTCTGATTTTGGAAGTTACCATTACATTCCATGAATTCTTGTGTAATTGAATGCTTTTGTGCGTGACATTACTGATATTTATTTAAAACTCAGTTGTGTGTGTGTGTGTGGTAACATACAGTAAGATTACAGCTGTGTCATTTTAATTTCCTTAATACCTAAAAACCTACTGATTTCTGACTTGAATAAGTTCAACAACTGAACCTTGACAGCCCTTAGGCTAGAGAATTCATAAGCTTGATTATCCTAGAGTGAAAAAATTATTTTAATCTCTGTTCAGAATGGTTGGCTCCTTACTTTGAGGCAGTGTTCCACTCATCCCAGAGAAGAGAAAGATCCTTGTAAACACCCTATCAAGCTCTGTAAAAATTTTGTCTGCTTTAATGAGGTCACCACTCATGCTTCAAAATTCCAATAGAAGCCACTTATTTTTCCATGTATTACAAACTTTGATGTCATGAATCAATCAGGTGAATCTTTGTTACAGTCTTTCTCGTGTACGTAGAAAGGGATAGAAGATCCGTAGATAATATTCTGAGTATGGATCTCACTCAGACCACCAAGATCTTTGCATCCTCTCTAGGAATAGGTGGCTGATGTGACACCACAAGTGGATGAGTTAGAAGCTAATGTTATTCCTTCATTCAAGATGTCTACCAGAATACTACCTGGATTAGAGGGCATGTTCCAGAAGGAGAGGTTGGACAATCTAAGGTTCTTTTCTCTGGGGCAGTAGATGTCAAGAGGAGATCTGATAGAAGTTTACAAAATTATGAGAGGCATAGATAGACAGCTGGTACCTTTTTCGGGGTTGAGATGTCTAATACCAGAAGGCATGCATTTAAGGTGAGAGGGGAAAGGGGAAAGCTCAATGGAGATGAGTGGGAATGCTTTACAGCACCAGTAACCCAGGTTCAATACCCATCACTGCCTGTAAGGAACTCGTACGTTCTCCTTGTGAGTTTCCTCTGGGTGCTCCTGTTTCCTCCCGCATTCCAAAGATGTACCAGTTGGAAGGTTAATTGGTCATTGTAAATTGTCCCGTGATAAGGCTAGGATTAAACTGGGGATTGCTGGGTGGCGCTGCTCAAAGGCTGTAAGTCAATAAATAATTAATTTTTATTTATATACAGAGTGTGATGGGTGCCAGGAATGTGCTGCCAGGAGTGGAGGGACATGGACAATATGCACAGTGAAGAGTCTGCTCCTGTGCTGTTCTATTCGAAACAACATAGAATAGGATTCTTAGACCAAAGCAATTCATAGATAAAACCATAAGACACAGGAGCAGAACTAGGCCACTCAGCCCATCAAGGGACATCAAGAGGATGCAGTACTGGGCTGAGAAGTGGCAGATGGAGTTCAACCCATATAAGTGTGAAGTGGTTCATTTCGGTAGGTCAAATTCAAAGACAGAATATGAAATTACTGGTAAAACTCTCGGCAGTGTGAAGGATCTTGGGGTTCACATCCATAGGACACTCAAAGCTGCTGTGCAAGTTGAGTGTTGTTAAGAAGGCATATGGTGTCTTGGCCTTCATCAACTGTGGGATTGAGTTCAAGAACCGTGAGGTAATGTTACAGCTATACAAGACCTTAGTTAGACCCCACTTGAGAGTACTCTGTTTAGTTCTGCTAGCCTCATTACAGGAAGGATGTGGATACTATAGAAAGAGTGCAGAGGAGATTTACAGGGATGTTGCCTGGATTGGAGAGCATGCCCTATGAGAATAAGTTGAGTGAATGAGCCTTTTCTTCTTGGAGCGATGGAGGATGAGAGGTGACCTGATAGGGGTGGAAAAGATGATGAGAGGCATAGATCGTGTGGATAACCAGAGGCTTTTTCCCAGGGCTGAAATGGCTAACGCAAGGGGGCATAGTTTTAAGGTGCCTGGAAGTAGATACAAGGGGGATGTCAGTGTCAGTGCGATCGCGGGACCATCACAGCAGGAGGAGGAGTGAGGGGCTCAGGAGAACGCTGAGTGCTGAGAAGCAGCTGAGAAGCTGAGGAGAGTGTACTTTGAAAGGAGTGTGGAGGGCAACTGAAGGGTTAAATAGAGTGTTGATTAGTTGATTAGAGGGGGTGAGTACTTGAGATAATTGGCAGGGACAAATAAAAGGAGGGGTAACTGAAGAGGAGTGGCCAGGAATGAGGGCAAGTTCCAAGATGAGGAGGGAGGAGGGAGGAGGGAGGAGGGAGGAGGGAGGAGGGAGGAGGGAGGAGGGAGGAGGGAGGAGGGAGGAGGGAGGAGGGAGGAGGGAGGAGGGAGGAGGGAGGAGGGGCAGCCTGGCAGTTGATTGAATGGGTGGGGACTGGTGTGGAGGAGCCTAGTAGTTTGGAAAGGGTTAGTTTGCAGCCTATGGCTGCAAAAGGGAGTGGGGGGTGAGATTGAAGGGGGAGGGTGGGAGACTGTGGAATACTCCAGAAGTAAGGGTAGCCAAAAAATGGGTGCATCAAGTGAAAGACCTAGAGTAATGGGGGACAACAAATTGAGGAAAATGGGTGAATTGGAGGAATTTATAGTTCTGTACAAAATTAAAGGTCAGAAGGAAGGAGAAAGAGGATGTAGAGCCCTTAATTCTTTGAAAGTGGCAGCAGCATTAGAGAACCAAATAGGTAAAGGATTCCAGGCCAAGATTTTGTCTAATGGATTGCTGAAAATTTGTTGCAAAGATATTGACCAATATAACAGTGCAAAAATGGTGGGAAAATTGGTTGTGAAAATGGAGTGTATTACTCTGAAAGGAAGGGAGTTAAGAGGGTACTGTGTGGTATTTGGTCTGGCATAACTGAAAAGGAAATTTTGGACAATATTAAAGGTGGTTGAGTGATTGAAGCCAAATGATTAAAATTGAGAGAAGGTGGTAATTGGGATTCCCCTGTTCTTCTGGTTTTTGCAGGTGATGTTCTTCCAACTGGAGTCTATCCTGGGTGCATGTCTTATCAAGTTAGAGAATACATTAGGCCTCCCTTATGCTGTTATAATTGCCAGAGATTTGGACATGTTGCTGGTTCATATTGAGGTATGAGAAGATGTATGAAATGTGGAGAGGATCATGATATTAAAGCATGTAAGGCAGCGGTGCCTAAATGCAGTAACTGGAGGGGACTATACAGTGGCGTTCAGAGGATGTGAGTATTTTAGTAAGGCAAAGCAGATTCAGGATATTAGTATCCAACAAAAGATATCATATGCTGAAGCAGTAAGGAAAGTTGATAGAGAGCAAAGGATAAGTAAAGAAAAGATTAGAATGATGGGGAGTCAGTTCATTCTGAGTTCTCCAACTATGGTTCCTTTAGGCATGTTGGTGATGACTAAAGAGTCTTTTTTGGCGTTTGTTGTTGATGTACTGGTCGGGGCTAAAACTACAGCAAAGAGGTCGGATATGATAAAAGTAGTTGTTGGAGCTGCAGATTCCTTGATATAAAACAAATTTTGCCAGAAAAATTACATGAGTATATGACAGACTGAATACTTCCCAGCTGTCGGGATCAGAGAGTACGGAGGAGCTTTATGTGGATGAAGAGGCCAATAATTAGTATTTTGATGTTTTTAATATTACAATGGAATGCAAGAAGTTTATCTGCAAATGGTCAAAAATTACAAAGATTTGTTGGAACTTTTAAAGACAGGCCTGATTTGATCTGTATACAGGAGACATGGTTAAAGCCTCATTTAGATTTTGTGATCCCTGGATATGATAGTTTGAGAGCTGACAGAACAGGCAAATCTGGTGGAGGGTGTGCAACTTTCATAAAAACAGGACTCCAGTTTAGAAGACTTGATTTTAAATCTAACCTTGAAATTGTGGCTGTGGAGGTTTGGAGCTCTCATGGTCAAATAACTTTGATTAACTTTTATAATCCAGGTAATATGATGTTATCAGATTTGGATGAAATTATGAATAAGGTAAGATCCCCAGTAATCTAGGTTGGGGTTTTCAATGCCCATATACCTATATGGGGTAGTGAAAGTAAAGATAGTAATGGAGTGGTAACAGAGGAGTTTCTAGATAAATAAACATGGTACCGCTAAATGATGGAAGGCCTACAAGATTTAATATTGTAAAGAATACTTGTAGTCACTTAGACTTATCTATCACTTCCTCAAACTTAGCTGGGGAATGGGATGTTATGGACAGATACGCACTAGGAAGTGATCACTATCCTATATTATGTAGATTTGGTAGAAATTTGATAGTAGGAGAGGTCTGCTAGGTATAATTTTTCTTTGACCCATTGAGATGAGTACCAGGAGAAAGCTGTGGATATAATAGAAGAGATTAATAGCGAGGGCTCCATAGACAATTGGAATGAATCCCTCTGTTCTATAATTCATAAAGTTGCTCAGTTGACTATTCTGCTACAGAATGTACTTAAGGCTTGAGCATTAGTTCTGTGGTGGAATAAAAATTGTGATACAGCAGTAAGAAACAGAAATAGATTACAGGAAATTAAGAAAGTACCCAGTGTTATGACTTGCTTAAGCATTTAGATGACTCTGTGTTAATAGAAATTCTAGCATTGTTTAATTCAGTGTGGAAA
Source organism: Mobula hypostoma (assembly GCF_963921235.1). NCBI lineage: Eukaryota > Metazoa > Chordata > Chondrichthyes > Myliobatiformes > Myliobatidae > Mobula > Mobula hypostoma. The sequence continues at coordinate 132,854,612 of NC_086105.1, forward strand.
GAAGGAAAATTACCAGTAGAATGGAAGCATGCGGTGGTAGTTCTAGTTTTAAAGCCAAGTAAGGACGCGTCTAGTCCTAGTTCGTATCGGCCTATAGTTTTAACGTCAGTGCTTTGTAAAGCTATGGAATGAATGGTCACTAACAGCCTTGTTTATTTTTTTGGAAAATAAGGGACATTTTGCTGCCTATCAAAGTGGTTTTGGTACTGGAAGTTCAACAATGGAATCTGTTGCCCTTTTAGATCACGATTATTAAAAAAGCATTTCAAAATAGATGAAGTAATAGTAACTGTATTTCTAGATATTGAAAGAGCATATGACTCACTATGGAAGGATGGCTTATTAATTAAACTCTATGATGCGGGAATTAGAGGTAGAATGTTTAATTGGATCGAAGATTTCCTTAAGGAAAGGACAATTTTTAAGAAAGAATAGGCGGAACAAGCTCCAAGTCAGTTAAAATAGGTAATGGTACCCCTCAAGGAAGTGTCATTAGTCCAGTTCTTTTTAATGTCATGATAAATGATATCTTTGATCAGGTAGGGACAGAATTTGGCAAATCAATGTTTGCAGACCATGGTGCAATCTGGAAAAGAGGAAGAAACATCAAGTATATATTAAGGCAGGTACAAAAAGCTTTAAGATCAGTTGAAAACTGGGCTAATAAATGGGGTTTCAGGATTTCTGCTTCTAAGTCCAAATACATGATTTTTGGCTTTAGAAGAAAGATTCCTGATTGTGAATTGTGTCTATATGATTCTCCACTAGAAAGAGTCAAGGTATTCAAGTTTTTAGGTATCTGGTTTGATGAAAGACTTGCTTGGAGGGTTCATATAGATAAAACAATTGGAAAGTATGAGAAAGTTTTAAATGTTATGAGAAATAATGCTGGTTGTGACTGGGGAGCAGGGCGGGAAACTATGTACTTAATATATCTAGCTATGATTAGATCAGTTATAGATTACGGTTGTATTGTTTATGGCTTTGCTGCTACGGCAGTGCTTGGAAAACTAGACACTGTGCAGTCCAAAGCACTTAGACTCTGTTGTGGAGCTTTTAGAACAACATCAGTCCTGGCATTATGTGTGGAACTGGGAGAAGTGCCTCTGCATTTAAGACGAATTCAGTTGGGCCTGCAGTATTGGGTAAAACTAAATGGATTCAATCACAGCTGTCCATAAAAGTGTCTTTTGCAGGGGAAGTCGGAGTGCCAAAGTAAAATTAAAAGATACCCATTTTTAGATTTGGTTAATAACTGGGCTGTGAAATTAATACTGACTGAGGAAGACATAGTTGGCCAAATTTGCTTGCCACTCGTCCCTTTTTGGCTCTTTCTAGAACCAGAAGTAGACCTATTCCTTCCTTTTCAGCTTAAAGGAAGCAGTGCAATTTCATCAGCGTTGATCACAAATGAATATTTAAATAATAAATGGGGATCTTACCTGAAGATTTTTACTGATGGCTCAGTGGACCCAGAGAGCAGTAGGACAGAATCTGGGATGTATGTGTCTCAATTTAGAGTTAAGATTCGTCACTGGGTTTCAGATGGTGTTTCTGTCTTTGCAACAGAATTATTAGCAATGCTCTGGGCCTTATGGTGGATAGAAGACTTTTGACTATGTAGGGTTATCATCTGTTCGGATTCTGCTGCTGCCTTAGTCTATAAAAGGGAGTAAATCAAAAGCTCGTCCTGACATAGTTATTGAGATTCCTAGTGTTGTTTAGAGTAGGGAAGATGGGTTGTGCAGTTAGATTTTCATGGATACTTGGGCATGCTGGGGTGGAGGGAAATGAAATTGTGGATGGCATTGCAAAGTCTTCCTTACAGAGCAGGCAAGTAGAAATTAGAGTTCCCCTAGTTGGAGCAGGATTGAGAAGTAGGATTAAAAAGTATAGAGAAGAAGTGGCAGGGGGATTGGAAAAATGAATTAAGGGGCAGGCAACACACATCAAAGTTGCTGGTGAACACAGTAGGCCAGGCAGCATCTCTAGGAAGAGGTACAGTCCACGTTTCGGGCCAAGACCCTTCGTCCAGACTAACTGAAAGAAGAGCAAGTAAGAGATTTGAAAATGGGAGGGGGAGGGGGAGATCCAAAATGATAGGAGAAGACAGGAGGGAGAGGGATGGAGCCACGAGCTGGACAGTTGATTGGCAAAAGGGATATGAGAGGATCATGGGACAGGAGGCCTAGGGAGAAAGAAAAGGGGGGGGAACCTAGAGAATGGGCAAGGGGTATAGTGAGGGGGACAGAGGGAGAAAAAGGAGAGAGAAAAAGAATGTGTGTATATAAATAAATAACAGATGGGGTACGAGGGGGAGGTGGGGCATTAGTGGAAGTTTGAGAAGTCAATGTTCATGCTATCAGGTTGGAGGCTACCCAGACAGAATACAAGGTGTTGTTCCTCCATCCTGAGTGTGGCTTTATCTTTACAGTAGAGGAGGCTGTGGATAGACATATCAGAATGGGATGTGGAATTAAAATGTGTGGCCACTGGGAGATCCTGCCTTCTCTGGTGGACAGGGCATAGGTGTTCAGCGAAATGATCTCCCATTCTGCGTCCGGTCTCGCCAATATATAGAAGGCCACATCGGGAGCACCGGACGCAGTATATCACCCCAGCCGACTCACAGGCGAAGTGTCGCCTCAGCTGGAAGGACTGTCTGGGGTCCTGAATGGTGGTAAGGGAGGAAGTGTAAGGGCATGTGTAGCACTTGTTCTGCTTACAAGGATAAGTGCCAGTAGGGAAATCGGTGGGGAGGGATGGGGGGGGGGGAACCAATGGACAAAGGAGTCGCGTAGGGAGCAATCCCTACAGAAAGTGGGGGCGGGGGGAGGGAAAGATGTGCTTAGTGGTGGGATCCTGTTGAGGTGGCGGAAGTTATGGAGAATAATATGTTGGACCCAGAGACTGGTGGGTTGGTAGGTGAGGACAAGGGGAACCCTATTCCTAGTGGGGTGGCGGGAGGATGGAGTGAGAGCAGATGTGCGTGAAATGGGGGAGATGCGTTTGAGAGCAGAGTTGATGGTGGAGGAAGGGAAGCCCCTTTCTTTAAAAAAGGAGGACATCTCCCTTGTCCTGGAATGAAAAACCTCATCCTGAGAGCAGATGCGGCGGAGATGGAGGAATTGCGAGAAGGGGATGGCATTTTTGCAAGGGACAGGGTGAGAAAAGGAATTGTCCAGATAGATGTGAGAGTCAGTAGGCTTATAGTAGACATCAGTAGATAAGCTGTCTCCAGAGATAGAGACAGAAAGATCTAGAAAGGGGAGGGAGGTGTCCAAAATGGACCAGGTAAACTTGAGGGCAGGGTGAAAGTTGGAGGCAAAGTTAATGAAGTCAGTGAGCTCAGCATGCGTGTAGGAAAGCAGCGCCAATGCAGTCATCGATGTAGCGAAGGAAAAGTGGGGGACAGATACCAGAATAGGTTTGGAACATGGATTGTTCCACAAAGCCAACAAAAAGGCAGGCATAGCTAGGACCCCTACAGGTGCCCATAGCTACACCTTCAGTTAGTACCAGAATAGGTTTGGAACATAGATTGTTCCACAAAGTCCTAGCTATGCCTGCCTTTTTGTTGCAAACTAAAGTTTCGGCACAGACCAGAAGGGCCAAACGGCCTGCTTTCTGTGCTGGAGTGTTCTATGGTTCTATGGTCAGAGGTAAGTTTTTCACATAGCAAGTGGTGGGTGCATGGAATGCACTGCCAGCGAAGGTGGTAGAGGCGGATACAACAGGGTCTTTAAAGAGACTCTTAGATAGGTACATGGAGCTTAGAAAATCAGTGGGCTATGCAGTAGAGAAATTCTAGGCAGTTTTTAAAGAGCAGGTTACACGGTTGGCACAATATTGTGGGCTGAATGGCCTGTAACGTGGTGTAGATTTTCTATGTTTTTAAGAGTGCTCTGCCATTCCCTCATGGCTGATTTATTACCCCTCTCAATCCCGTTCTCCTGCAAACTAGGATATTAATATTGTTGCAATGTGAAAATGACAATGATCACATTGTACTAAACTTCAAGCATCTACCTGCCCTCACATTAACACATTTACAAATGAGCCAACTGTTAGTAAAGGGACTTGTTCGTAACACTAGGATAACATCGTGCATCTGCATTTTCCAATACGTCCAACATTCATGTATATGCCCCTTGTACAGTACCATAGCCTGTGCTTGTCACAGTAAACCACATTTTAGGAAATTGAACCAAATTTAGCCGCTTTATAATAACACTTTGACACTTTTAATCCACTCTTATCTAATTAAAGAAAAATAACAAAGAATATTTTAATGAAGAGGTATCTCAAAACTTAACTAATCACTGTAAATCTAAGGAAGCATTAATTCATCCAAATGATGTTTTTAATCAACTTTGAAATACATTATTTAATGAACATAATTTATCTTGGAAGTTCTTAGCATCCCAACAGTCCTATTTCAAAACCAAATTAAAACTAAGATCACCTCCTCCCAGGTTATCTTCTTGGCAGTTTGTGTACTTTTTTCACAACTTAAGTTGAAATGGACACTTTTCGCATCATGTGAAATCTTGATTTTCTTGTGCTTATTTTTTCCTTCTCTTCTTGAATGGAACCTCTTCCTTTCAGCTCGATCTTAAGGTATTATATAAAATTATATAGATAAAACAAAATAAATCTCTCACTGTCCCTCAAAAAAAAACTCAATTATTATTTCATTATTACAATTCTCTATTACCAGTTTTAGCTGTTATAATAGGAGGTCCTGAATATAACTAGTTTCCCATTTTGTTGTTTAGCAAATTACTTAGGTCATATGTGGAATTCTGTGGAGAGTTTGGACAATTCTCCTTAAAGAAGATATCTTCACTTAGGAAGAAATATAGAACAGTAATCTCCTGACTGAATTTTTAGAAAATATATATGAAGTGCTATTCTTCTAGCAGACAAAAACCACAATTGATTATATGAGCTGTGTTTAATAAGAAAGACTTTACAGGCAGTCCTCTGGTTATTTCAGACTTCTGTTCCTGAAAACTGTTCATACCCCAAACTGTCCCCAAGTCAGATATGATCAAAAACATTTCTGCGGGAATCACAGAAACAGCTGTGACACGAGAGCAAGCAGCCATTGGAAGAGCGGCCCTCACTGAGTGAGCCAGTCTGCTCACTACTCCCAGTTCTTAAAGGTTCAGTTCAGCTCCCAACTCTGGTGGCTCAAGGGGGTGGCATATGGTAAGGAGTGTTGTGGAGAGAAGACATGGAGAAATGCCTATTCCCATCTGGCAGAAGCAGCCAGCAAATTCATCCCCATCCATTTAGTCAGTATCCAAAATGCTTATTTGTTTGTACAGGTTGTCCACAACCAGTGAAAAACCTGTATACAACTGAATTTCTGTTCTAGTCAGATATATAGTACTTTGAAACAAGTTTTCAGCCCCCACAATTATTTCACATTTTACACTTACTAAATTTAACTTTATAAAGTAGGGCTTTTTGAGCTAATCTACAAACTATTGGGCATCATGTCAAATCAAAAGAAAAATTTCAAATTCTGTCAGTAATTTACTAAAGATAAAAACTAAAATTATGAGGCTGGAAAAAGTATTCATCCCCTTTGTAATTACTATGCTAACTTTCCTCAGGTGCAATATACAGTATTACCTTACCAACTCACCTAATATGTAGGAAATTGGAGAATCATCTGAGTAAATACCAATTCTTTCTGGAAGGTCTAAAAGTATGTGAGATTTTCAACAGACTAAACCAAAATGAAGCCCAAAGAGCATTCAAAACAAGTCAGGGAAATGATAATAGAGAAGCACAAATCTGGGGAAGGTACAAAAACCTCTCAAAGGCACGAACATACTTCACAGATCAGTATAGTCCTTCCTGAAGAAGTGGAAAAAAATATTAAACTACATCTATACTACCTAGGTCAGGCCGCTCCTCTAATCCTAGTCACTGGAGAAAAATGGCACTTGTAAGAGAGGCTACTGTAATGCCAACAGTTATTGAGTGAACTGCAGAAGTCAGTGGCTGCAACTGGAGATGAAGATCATGGCTCCACAATCTCTAAGACCTTGCACAAAAAGGGTATTTTCAAAAGACGGGCAAGGAAGAAGCCCCAATAAAAAAAAGATTCGAAATTCAAGTTTCAAAGTGCATTTATAATTAAAGAAAAATTAACAAAATAAAAGTAAAATTATAAAGTAAATTATAAATTAACTTTTGAGATTTGTTTGCTTACAGGCGGTCGCAAAGCAAGGAATTTGAAAGAACTGAATTAAAAAAAATAAGACCAACCACCCCCACCCCCCACCCCCGTGCCCCACAAAGAAAGAAAACAAAACATATCTTGAAACAACAACATTCGGAACCAAAGTGAGTCCTTGGATCCATCTCCCTGGAGCAGGCCCACAGCCTTGGCACTCAGTTCATCATATTAGTCGGGCAAATCGCTGCAAAGTTCGCAGACATGAAACATAGTAGCCGGGTGCAGTCTCACAGCATTAGCACCGTGGAGAGAAGAACCCTCAGACTATCTGGGCCAGCGTTTAAATTATCTGAACTTTGCACTAAGATCTAGCCCCGCCATAGCGATTCACTTTGGGCCTAGATTTCACTGCTGGGGAAGCTGTTCTCGACCTTTCCAATTTGGTCTGGCACTCCGAGCGATCCAACCTTGCCCAGCACCCTGCTTTCCAGTCTATCTGGGCCGCCATTTAGATTGTCCAAACAGTGTATTGTACCTCTCATTAAGATCCAGGTCCACAGCAAACCACTCTGCCTAGCGATTTGCTACAGACCTGGATTTTGTTGCTAAAGAAACCGTTCTCAATCTCTCCATATCAGTTCGGCGCTTAGAACAATTCACCCTTGCACCCGGGATAGCTGGATGGACATTGGATCTCCTCTGAACCATTCACTCCAACCAGCACAGCTCCAGCACCAAGTATACCGATTTTGTGGGGCAGATCTTGCGAATTCACTTTGCCTTCGCTCACCTCTTCATTGTTTGCAGTGGTAGTTTATCAGTTTTAATTTCAAAGTGTTATTAATAATGCTTTTAAATCAAATTCCTTTGCCTTCGAACTACTAGTAAGCTGTTGCATGTTTTCAGTAAAGTCATCTTGAACTGGAAGCATAACCTTGCCTGTAAAGACTTTGCAAAGCATCACTTAGAAGGCACTGTAAAAATGTGGAAGCTCTTATGGTCAGACGAGACCAAGGTGAAATTTTCTGGCCTCAACACCAAGTGGTACATGTGGCATAAATCTAATACTGCGCATCAGCCGGGTAACACTATCACCATCCCCATCCCTACTGTATAGTGGAAGTAGCATCATTCTATGGAACACACATCAAAGTTGCTGGTGAACGCAGCAGGCCAGGCAGCATCTCTAGGAAGAGGTACAGTCGACGTTTCAGGTCGAGACCCTTCATCAGGACTAACTTCATTCTATGGAGACGCTTTTCAGCAGCAGGAACTGGAAATCTGATTAGGATTGATGAGAAGATGAATGCTGCTATAGACCGATAGATCGTGGATAAAAACCTGCTAGCTACTGCCAGAAAGTTTAATCTGGAGAGGAAGTTCATCTTTCAGCAGGACAACGACCCAAAGCACACCATCAGAGCAACCAAGGAATGGCTTCAAATGAAGAAAATTGATTTCCTTGAGTGGTCCAATCAAAGTCCTGATCTTAATTTGATTGAACATCTCTGACAAGACCTCAAGTTTGCTGTCCACTGCCACTCCTCAACTAACCTGGCACAGCTTGAGCAATTTTGCAATGAAGAATTCGCAACTCTTGCTCCATCACGCTGTGCAGAACTAACAGAAGCTCATGCAAAGCTAACAGAGACTTATCCAAGAAGGCTATTGGCTGTAATAGTTGTGAGAGGTGGTTCAATTAAATACTGAGCAAAGGGGGATGAATACTTTTGAACTACTGACATTGCAGTTTATGTTATTTTAGTTTGTCATGCTTTACAATTTTCCCTGTATTTTGGGCTTTAATGTGGGGGTAAAAAGGAGCATTGTGATTCACAAATAAAAATTCAGTTAAATTGATCAAAATCCCTGGTTGTAACACTCATTTATTTGAAAAAAGGGTTGGGGCTGAATACTATTTCAAGGGACTATATTCTGTCGAACCTTTGGTTCTTCTATTGTTAATTACGTTAAAACTTCAAATATTAGCACTTGCGGCTGTTAACATTACTTGATATCAAAGAGTGAAAAAGGAAAAGCAGTGAGGGAGCTGGGAAGAAAACTGTGGATGACCAATTCTATAAACTTCCATTCACCTGACAACAGAAAGGAACTATCATTTTCATGCTTAAAATATTACATGAACAGCAACAGGCAATTAAAGACTACAAGAACTGATATGTACATCACTCTTTATCAGGGTTCCCAACCTGGGTCCACAACTGAAATAAAAGGTTGGGAACCTCTGCTCTACATGTACTTCTCAATCCATCCACAACTGCTATCTTTCCAGAAGAGCTTCAAAAGCAAATTTAAAAAATTATAGGAAAATTTGGGAGTAAAAATCCAGTAAATTCTGTACTGCCTCATATATACAATCAAAACCTAATCAGCTAATAATGATAGATCACAATGATATACTTCATTCTACCAAGCTATTTGGACATGTATAACAGCTCTGGCTATATTATAAAATTTAAGTTTACTTACCAGGGCTTTTCAGAATCTCCCTTAGGATAATTGGAGTACATTCAATATCATCTTGATCATCAGTAAGAATTTTAGATTCATTTGATTTCTCTTCATAATGGCATTTTGAAACACTGGAACTTTGACTTTCAGTATGTTCACTTATTTTAATTTTGTTATTTATATTTTCAGTAACACGTAATTCTGACAACAGTACATTATTCATCATGTTCCATTGTGTTGCAGTGGGCAATTTTTCTAAGACAGGAACAAGCGAATGCTTTAATTTCTTTAGCTTGCCAGTTGTATTGTTAGAGTTTGAAGAAATAAGATCTTCAGCATCAACAATGTGAAAGGCTGCTTTGACATTCCTGTTTTTATCTGAATGAATGGATTTTACATAATTTTTCTGATTCAGCATCTTGGAAACCTTGGTAGATTTGGTCTTAGAAGCTCTATTGAAGTCCTCTTTTAATACAAAGGAAGATATATGTAGAGTACTACCATGAGGAGTTTTGTTTTGATCAGCAGTTTCTGAAGATGAGTTTATATTCTTTTTCAGCAAGCTACTATTATGATGTTTCTTCTGAGGATATGTTTTAGTTTCAAGGTGACCACTAGTTTGAACATTTTTTGGACTTATTAAGCTTCGATTCTCAACTTGGTTTTCTGTTATGTCAACAGCAGGCGATATTTTGAACTTGGTCTTCATGACCTCATTTTTGTCACTAAAACTAGCTCTCTGATTTACCTCCGACTCTGGAAGCTCATTATTTTTATGTTTTGAAATGATGAGGTCATTATGTTTACCACCATCTATATTTCCTGTATCCACACACTGCAAATACTTTTCCTGATGATCACATTCTTTGTTGGGCTGTCCATTCTTAATGTGATGTCTCCCTCGGAGTAATGCTTCCCACTGTTCGCGGTCACTTACTCTAAGGGTTTTCTTTGCTCTGAAACCTTTTCGTGGGATAATACTTGCCATGTTTGATTATCTACAAGGTTCAAAGATAAACTGATAGCATAATTAAGTACAGATGATATTAAGATAGAAATTTATCACAATTCTCATTCACATTGCCACTTTTATGCAAACTACTAGCATTCAATTTTGTCAAGATACCTCAACTCTAACTTAAGTGGAGTACACAACATTTCACACAGAATAAATAATTTTATAAAAATCTGCAGGAACTTTTTATTTTCTCACTAGACCCACGTACATAATTTTCAAGATTTTACAACAACTACATCCCCAGGTAATTTACAATCCATAACAATACACTTTCTACCAAAATTAATCAATCATCTGGAGAAGAATTTCTAGGAAATGTTTTCCAATTCTTCAAGACATTTTTCAAGACTGGGAAAGAGAAAACAATTCAGCTTTTAAGTTGCAGAGGGAATGGGGGAAAGAAATGTGTCCAACAGGCAGTTACCTAGCAAACACATGTTTCAGGTTCAAGCATCTACCTTTTTATTTGTTTGCCTACCACAAATGATTTTGGTCTATTATTTTCAATGGTTCACAATAAGAAACTATGAAAATACCATGAAATTTAGGAGCTCATGTCTTAATTTAGTTCTAACAAAATTCCCCTTTGATCTGGCACAGTGCAGAGAATTCACCTACATTTGAATAGCAGGTACTTGAAATAGAGTCTCATTACCTAACCAAGCCCGAAGAGACCTGCTTTTGGTTTAGCCATGGTTGGATTTGGTTTGGGTTAGGTGTCAATAACGTATCTGAGTTACCTTCCAATTTGAAAAGCATCACAAGAAGGAGGAGTAACATGCTGAGATCTTTTTAAAAAATTTTGTCTACAATTATACTGTTCTACTTCCATTCATCATTAAACCAATGAAAGACTCATCATTATATATTAAAAAAGGGGGAAACTGTTTGCTTTTAAACATTTACACTGTATGTTTGGAAAAAAATATTCAAAATCTTGTCAGATTTACATCTTGCAGCCTGCTTTAAGATATAGTATAACATCACATTCAAAATTAATCAAAAATCAGAAAACTGTGAATGCTGGAAATATGAAAAAATAATGACAAAATATAAACACAGGAAAGCAGAAGTAATGCTTCGGGTCAGAACTTGGCCAGCAAAAGAAAACAATACAAAGAACATTTAAAGAATTAAAATAACTTGTATCATTATTCACATGGCTTATTGATTTTTTTGTAAGTTACTAAAAATTTCAGAGGGCAGACTAACATCTACTTTCCAGGCACCATATTTTAGACTACTTTGTGCTCTAAAATAGCAGACAAAAGACAGAACTGGATACTGGCCACCATATTAGGTGAAAATCTATCAATCTTTTATGGACTTCAGTAAGGCCTTTGACAAGGTTCCACATGGAAGGTTCAATCGTTAGGTATTAATATCGAAGTAGTAAAATGGATTCAGCAGTGGCTGGATGGGAGACACCAGAGAGTAGTGGTGGATAACTGTGTGTCAGATTGGAGGACGGTGTGTAGTGGTGTGCCTCAGGGATCTGTACTGGGTCAAGTGTTGTTTGTCATATATATTAATGATCTGGATAATGGGGTGGTAAATTGGATTAGTAAGTATGCAGATGATACTAAGATAGGTGGAGTTGTGGATAATGAAGTAGGTTTTCAAAGCTTGCAGAGAGATTTAGACCACTTAGAAGAGTGGGCTGAAAGATGGAAGATGGAGTTTAATGCTGATAAGTGAGGTGCTACATTTTGGTAGGACTAATCAAAATAGGACATACATGGTAAATGGTAGGGCATTGAAGAATGCGGTAGAACAAAGGGATCTAGGAATAATGGTACATAGTTCCCTGAAGGAGGAATCTCATGTGGATAGGGTGGTGAAGAAAGCTTTTGGTATGCTGGCCTTTATTTCAGAGCATTGAGTATAGGAGCAACACTCCTTTCTCTCCTCCCACTTCTTCCAAACTAAAGGTGTAGCTATGGGCACCCGTATAGGCTATGACTGCCTCTTTGTTGGCTTTGTGGAACAATCCATGTTCCGAACCCATTCTGGTATCTGCCCCCCACTTTTCCTTCACTACATCGACGACTGCATTGGCGCTGCTTCCTGCACGCATGCTGAGTTCATTGACTTTCTAAACTTTGCCTCCAACTTTCACCCTGCCCTCAAGTTTACCTGGTCCATTTCCGACACCTCCCTCCCCTTTCTAGATCTTTCTGTTTCTATCTCTGGAAACAGCTTATCCACTGATGTCTACTATAAGCCTACTGACTCTCACAGCTATCTGGACTATTCCTCTTCTCACCCTGTCCCTTGCAAAAATGCCATCGCCTTTTCACAATTCCTCCGTCTCCACCGCATCTGCTCTCAGGATGAGGCTTTTCATTCCAGGACGAGGGAGATGTCCTCCTTTTTTAAAGAAAGGGACTTCCCTTCCCCCACCATCAACTCTGCTCTCAAACGCATCTCCCCTATTTCACACACATCTGCTCTCACTCCATCCTCCCGCCACCCCACTAGGAATAGGGTTCCTCTGGTCCTCACCTACCACCCCACCAGCCTCCAGGTCCAACATATTATTCTCTGTAACTTCCGCCACCTCCAACGGGATCCCACCACTAAGCACATTTTTCCTCCCCACCCCCCCCCCCGCTTTCCGCAGGGATTGCTCCCTATGCAACTCCCTTGTCCATTCGTCCCCCCCATCCCTCCCCACCCCTCCCCACTGATCTCCCTCCTGGCACTTATCCCTGTAAGCGGAACAAATGCTACACATGCCCTTACACTTCCTCCCTTACCACCATTCAGGGCCCCAGACAGTCCTTCCAGGTGAGGCAACACTTCACCTGTGAGTCGGCTGGGGTGATATACTGCGTCTGGTGCTCCTGATGTGGCCTTCTATATATTGGCGAGACCCAACGCAGACTGGGAGACCATTTTGCTGAACACCTACGCTCTGTCCACCAGAGAAAGCAGGATCTCCCAGTGGCCACACATTTTAATTCCACATCCCATTCCCATTCTGACATGTCTATCCTCAGCCTCCTCTACTGTAAAGATGAAGCCACACTCAGGTTGGAGGAACAACACCTTATATTCCGTCTGGGTAGCCTCCAACCTGATGGCATGAACATTGACTTCTCTAACTTCTGCTAAAGCCCCACCTCCCCCTCGTACCCCATCTGTTATTTATTTATTTATACACACACATTCTTTCTCTCACTCTCCTTTTTCTCCCTCTGTCCCTCTGACTATACCCCTTGCCCATCCTCTGGGCTCCACCCCCCTTGTCTTTCTCCCCGGGCCTCCTGTCCCATGATCCTCTCATATCCCCTTTGCCAATCACCTGTCCAGCTCTTGGCTCCATCCCTCCCCCTCCTGTCTTCTCCTATCATTTTGGACCTCCCCTTCCCCCTCCCACTTTCAAATCTCTTACTAATTCTTCCTTCAGTTAGTCCTGACGAAGGGTCTTGGCCTGAAACGTCGACTGTACCTCTTCCTAGAGATGCTGCCTGGCCTGCTGCGTTCACCAGCAACTTTGTTGTGTGTTGCTTGAACTTCCAGCATCTGCAGAATTCCTCTTCATTGAGTATAGGAGTTGGGATGTAATGTTGAAATTGTATAAGGCATTGGTAAGGCCGAATTTGGAGTATTGTGTACAGCTCTGGTCACCAAATTATAGGAAAGATGTCAATAAAATTGAGAGTGTACAGAGGAGGTTTACTAAAATGTTACCTGGGTTTCATCACCAAAGTTACAGAGAAATGTTGAACACGTTGAGTCTTTATTCTTTGCAGCGTAGAAGGTTGAGGGGGGACTTGATAGAGGTATTTAAAATTATGATGGGGATAGACAGAGTTGACGTGGATAGGCTTTTTCCATTAAGAGTGGGGGGATTCAAACAAGAGAACATGAGTTGAGGGTTAAAGGGCAAAAATTTAGGGGTAACATGAGGGGGAACTTCTTTACCCAGAGAGTGGTAGCTGTGTGGAACGAGCTTCCAGCAGAAGTGGTTGAGGCAGGTTTGATATTGTCATTTAAAGTTAAATTGGATAGGTATATGGACAGGAAATGAATGGAGGGTTATGGGCTGAGTGCAGGTCGGTGGGACTAGGTGAGAGTAAGAGTTCGGCATGGACTAGAAGGGCCGAGATGGCCTGTTTCCGTGCTGTAATTGTTATATGGTTATAATCTTAAACAATAGAAAGACTGCTTAGCTTAAATACAGAAAAGCAAAGACTGTCTGTCTGACTGAATTCCCTAATGCGATAATAATTTATTCTGTAGCAACCAGGGCTCCAGAGAAAAATCTACTCTCAATAATTGCTGAATAAATAAACAAATCATCTAAGTGAAAAATCATAAAGTACTGCAGTTAAATTTACTGGATATAAATGGGAGGGAAAACAAATTCTGCAAATCTGAGGAATCTGTAAAAAGACTAATTATACATAATATACCTATTGGGCAGGAGTTTGGAACTGGAGCCATTTAAGTGAGAGGACAGAAATTTGGTTGATGGAGTATAATGAAAGAGATTTTTAAGCTTTCTACTTGGTACAAAGAATTAAAAAAGCAGAATATTACATAAATGAAAAGAAACTACCGAATGCGTACCGAAGCGCTGAGACACCCTGTAAAAGATAACAGTGTGCATAAAAAGCAAATAATTAGAAACATAAGATACAAGAGCTAAAATAGCCATACAGTCATTCAAATATCGACCTCTACTGCAGTGTTGGATTATTTCAACACAAATTAAATTTTGGTGAAAACATCTAAAGCACTCCGTATAGTTTTTGTCTCTTTAATTAAAGAGGGATTAACTTTACTGGAGGCGGTTCAAAGAAGTTCACACTTAATGATTCCTGAGATGAGGAGTTAAGCTTATAAAGAAAATTAAACACATTTTGCCCAATCTCTGTGTGAAGTTTAGAATAATGTAAAGTGATATTATTCAGAAAAAGTAGTCCTGGTGCTAATTTTTTTTTAAAAGGATGGTGTTATGGCTGGTGTAAGACCTGTGTGTGGTCAGCAAAGCAATTCACAACATATGTAGACTAACATTATTTTCTAGTGTTTTCTTGAAAATAAAATAATTTAAAATTACCTCAGCACAGTTCAGACATTGCTGTTGAGTCTCCCACCCCCCACAAATAAACTTGTGAGAAACTGACCTCAGAAAGAGACCCTGCTGAATGTTCCGTCAGCAAGGGAAAAAATCTTCAAGCAATTAGTCTTTGTGAGATATGTACATTAATAACTATAATTGAAGACTCAGAGATAGAGAAAGAACAATTTTGAATACCAGTCCAGTGAAAAAAAGACCATAAGACATGAGAGCAGAATCAGGCCATTCAGCTCATCATCTCTGCTCTGCCATTCTATCATGGCTGATTTATTACCCTATTTCAGGCTGAAAGCTCATGATCAGAACTTTTCCAGTGTTGATGAAGTGTCTTCAATTTGAAATTTTAACTGATTTCTCCCTCCTCAGATGCAAACCAACTTGCTTAGTGTTCCAGCATTTTCTGTTTTTATTTCAGATTTTCAGCATTTGCATTTTTCTTTTTTCACTTTTATCTTATACTATAGCTCCCTCTACCATCCTACTCATGCATCTGCACTTATCACAGTATTATGCTCAATAAGGACTTTAGGCTTGTAAGTGAGAACAAACAACAAGAGAGCTGATTGGGCAAGCAATGCACACAAGAAAATCAAGGCAATGTAATTAATTGGAGCAGAATTTTTAAAATCATCAGGAATATTAATAGCACTGCAACACCAAAAAAAAACCTGGAAGATTAAAGGACAAAGCTAAGCAAGTACAGCTTGATGCTGCTCCTAATGGAGATGTATTTAAGAATGTCAAAAATCAGTTAGATTAATTAATTAATTAAGAATGATGATTCAGGCTTTCAGATAAACAGTCAATAATCCATCTGCCCATCAGATATTTAACTACTTTACTGCAGGTTGTGTTAGATGAATGCGTGCAAATTAGCACCTACTTTGATATTACAGCAGAGATTAAACTTCAAAAGTACCTCTTTAGCTATAAAGAGTACAACATACAATTGTATAGTGAACAATTAAATTGTACAATGGGACGAGTAAAATCAAACATCTACCTTTCTATTAAGTGCTTTAAAAAAACTTTTAGGAACTCAAAATGAATTATCTTGGAAGGAGCCTATTTTTTCCAAACAGGGAGAGGCCATGCTCAAGTTTATGAAAGGTCAGATACTGGAATATATACATTGTTACATTTATTTTACTGAAATTCATATTGGGTTCACAGAAACTGGGCCCATTTTGACAACCCCAATATTGTTAGCTGCTGTGATTTTCATCTATTTCATTATTTTCTACCATTTGTACCTCTTGAGTTTGTTTTATTTAAATTATTTAGATAAATTCTAGGGAATATTTCTAACTGTAATATGAGTTCTCTGTACTATTTGATATATTTGTTGTCTTCACCAATGTGGGCCAATATAGAAAGGTCAGCTGCAAATAAAGTACAAACCTTTTTGGCAGATGTACAAATGATCACTTTTGATTTTCCTGGGAGATTTAAATAGAAGATTTAAATCATCACCATAGGCAGTGGTTGGGGATTTAAATCAACATCACAGCAATGCTAAAGTGTGATATCTGGCTTTGCTGTTACATTAATAATAGAACAAAGTCACACAATACTTTTCATATCATTATGTATAGTATCATTGGAATAGCACTGGGTAATGAAAAAATCCAGAAATGGTGCCAACAATTTGTGGAACATGAATCCATGGGAAAGCTGGCCCTGTAATTATTTCAATGGTCTTGCAATACTGCTCTGAAAAACAGATTAAACAGACAGAATGATTTAAATGACTAAAAATCATGTAATTATTACAAAATTATTGGCTTGTGTCCTTTGCTCAGGAAGAGACATGGTTAGAATGCCACATTAAAAACTAGATAATATTTCAAACAAACGTGAAACAAATAACACAAACAGAAAACAACCCCAAATCCCAAAAAAATATTTAATGTATTAACATTGCATTTTGGACTGACAATACTCTAAAATAGACATCAGTCAAATTTGACTCAAAATTAGCCACTTATTTGGGTAAAAACGTGTCACTTATTTCTACTGTGATACATTTTGAACTAAAGACTGTATGGTGTGGCTGATTAACACCTTTTCGCAAATGTGGAATACATTTAAACAAAATGTTAAACATATTCTGAAGTTAGCTAACGTAAACTCTTAAGGTGCAAATGTTACTAAAGACAGCTTATTTTGTTACAGCACACACAAAATGCTGGAGGAACACAGCAGGTCAGGCAGCATCCATGGAAATGAATATACAGTTGATGAACATGCAACTGACGAAGGGTCTCGGCCTGAAACGTCGACTGCGCCTCTTCCTATAGATGCTGCCTGGCCTGCTGCGTTCACCAGCAACTTTGATGTATGATACAGTTGATGATGTGGGCTGAGACCATTTTTCAGGATTGCAAGAAGGGGCAAAAAGCCAGAACAAAAAGTGTGGGTGGGGGGGTGGGGGAAGGGGAAGGAGGATCAAAGAAGAGTCAGAGGGAAGCAGAGATCACAGAGGGTGAGCAGTGAGAGGGTCTCACTGAACTCCCGTCCATGAGAAAATTTAAACGTCTTCGGGGGTAGGCATCATAAGACCATAAGACAAAGGAGCAGAAATCAGCCATTCAGCCCATCGAGTCCACTCCGCCATTTCATCATGAGCTGATCCATTCTCCCATTTAGTCCCACTCCCCCGCCTTCTCACCATAACCTTTGATGCCCTGGCTACTCAGATACCGATCAATCTCTGCCTTAAATACACCCAATGACTTGGCCTCCACTGCTGCCCGTGACAACAAATTCCATAGATTCACCACCCTCTAGCTAAAAAAATTTCTTCACATCTCTGTTCTGAATGGGCGCCCTTCAATCCTTAAGTCATGCCCTCTCATCATGGGAAACAACTTTGCCACATCCACTCTGTCCATGCCTTTCAACATTCGAAATGTTTCTATGAGGTCCCCCCCCCCGATTCTTCTAAACTCCAAGGAATACAGTCCAAGAGCGGACAAACGTTCCTCATATGTTAACCCTCTCATTCCCGGAATCATTCTAGTGAATCTTCTCTGTACCCTCTCCAATGTCAGCACATCCTTTCTTAAATAAGGAGACCAAAACTGCCCACAGTACTCTAAGAGAGGTCTCACCAGCGCCTTATAGAGCCTCAACATCACATCCCTGCCCCTAGACTCTATTCCTTGAGAGATGAATGCCAACATTGCATTCACCTTCTTCACCACCGACTCAACCTGGAGGTTAACCTTAAGTATATCCTGCACAAGGACTCCCAAGTCCCATTGTATCTCAGATCTTTGAATTCTCTCCCCATTTAAATAATAGTCTGCTCGTTTATTTCTTCTGCCAAAGTGCATAACCATACACTTTCCAACATTGTATTTAATTTGCCATTTCTTTGCCCATTCTTCCAATCTATCCAAGTCTCTCTGCAGACTCTCTGTTTCCTCAGCACTACCGGCCCCTCCACCTATCTTCGTATCATCAGTAAACTTAGCCACAAAGTCACCTATTCCATAATCCAAATCGTTGATGTACAACGTAAAAAGAAGCGGCCCCAACACGGACCCCTGTGGAACACCAGTGGTAACAAGCAGCCAACCAGAATAGGATCCCTTTATTCCCACTCTCTGTTTCCTGCCAATCAGCCAACGCTTTATCCACATATGTGACTTTCCCGTAATTCCATGGGCTCTTAACTTGTTAAGTAGCCTCATGTGTGGCACCTTGTCAAAGGCCTTCTGAAAATCCAAATATACAACATCCACTGCATCTCCCTTGTCTAGCCTACTTGTAATTTCCTCAAAAATTTGTAATAGGTTTGTCAGGCAGGATTTTCCTTTAAGGAAACCATGCTGAGTTCTGCCTATCTTGTCATATGCCTCCAGGTACTCCGTAACCTCATCCTTGACAATCGACTCCAACAACTTCCCAACCACCGATGTCAAGCTAACAGATCTATAATTTCCTTTTTCCTTCCTTGCCCCCTTCTTAAATAGCAGAGTGACATTTGCAATCTCCCAGTCCTCCAGAACCATGCCAGAATCTATTGACTTTTGAAAGATCATCGCTAATGCCTTCACAATCTCCACAGCTAGTTCCTTCAGAACACGACGGTGCATTCCATCTGGTCCTGAAGATTTATCTACCTTTAGACTAATCAGCTTCTGGAATACTTTCTCTGTCGTAATTGTGACTGTGCACACTTCTCTTCCCGGCCACCCATGAGTGTCTGGTATACTGCTGATGTCTTCCTCAGTGAAGACTGATGCAAAATACTTGTTGAGTTCCTCTGCCATCTCCTTATCTCCCATTGCAATTTCTCCAGCATAATTTTCTATCAGTCCTATATCTACTCTTACCTGTCTTTTACTCTTTATATACTTGAAAAAGCTTTTAGTATCCTCTTTGATATTATTTACTAGCTTCCTTTCATAGTTCATCTTTTTCCTCTTAATGACCTTCTTAGTTTCCTTTTGTAAGCTTTTAAAAACTTCCCAATCATCTGTCTTCCCACTAAGTTTTGCTTCCTTGTATTCCCTCTCCTTTGCTTTAACTTTGGCTTTGACTTCTCTCGTCAGCCACAGTTGCATCCTTTTTCCATTCGAAAATTTCTTCTTTTTTGGAATATACCTGTCTTGCACCTTCCTCATTTCTCGCATAAACTCCAGCCACTGCTGCTCTGCCGTCCTTCCCACCAGTGTCTCTTTCCAGTCAACTTTGGCCAGTTCCTCTCTCATGCCACTATAATTTCCTTTACTCCACTGAAATACCGACACATCAGATTTTGGCTTCTCTTTTTCAAATTTCACAGTGAACTCAGTCATGTTATGATCACTTCCTCCTAAGGGTTCCTTCACCTCAATCTCTCTAATCACCTCCAGTTCATTACACAACACCCAATCTAGTACAGCCGATCCCCTAGTGGGCTCAACAACAAGCTGTTCTAAAAAGCCATCTCGCAGACATTCTACAAATTCTCTCTCGAGATCCAGTGCCGACCTGATTTTCCCCATCCATTCGCATGTTAAAATCCCCCAAAATGATCATAACACTGCCCTTCTGACAAGCCTTTTCTATTTCCTGTTGTAATTTGTAGTCCACATCACTGCAGCTGTTTGGAGGCCTGTATATAACTGCAATCAGGGTCCTTTTACCCCTGCGATTTTTTAGCTCAACCCATGAAGATTCTGCACCTTCTGATCCTATGTCACCTCTTTCTAATGATCTAATATCATTTCTTACCAATAAAGCCACGCCTCCCCCTCTGCCTACCTGCCTATCCTTCCGATACCAGAGACATGCATGCTTTAGCCACGTCTCAGTGATGGCCACAATATCATACCTGCCAATCTGTAGCTGTACGACAAGATCATCCACTTTATTCCTTATGCTGTGTGCATTTAAATATAACATCTTAAGACCAGTATTTGGTACTGCAACTTTATTGTTGCAGTACCAAAACAAAAAGGCGAGGGAAGAGGACCGGATCGAGACAACGGAGGCTTATGGAGAAGAGAAGTTATAAGCCGTGTCTCCCCTCTCTCATCATGGGAAATGTGAGATCGCTGGGGAATAAAATCGACGAACTGACTGCGCTTGTCAGGAGTCAGAGAACATTTCGGGAGAGCAGTGTCATGTGCTTCACTGAGACATGGCTGCACGAGGACATACCTGATCAAAGCGTTTCCATAGAGGGCTTCCAGACCGTTCGAGCTGACCAGAATTGCAGAGACCGGTAAGCGCAAAGGAGGGGGGCTGGCGGTTCTGGTAAATAACAGATGGTGCAATCCTGGGCATATTACGATCAAGGAACGTGTCTGTAACTCGGATATTGAACTTTTTGCTGTTGGACTCCGGCCATATTATTTGCCAAGGGAAATCTCGCATGCAATTGTGGTTGTTGTGTACATCCCTCCCTCTGCAAACCCGACGTCGGAGTGTAACATCATTTACACCGTCATAGCCAGATTACAAACCCAGCACCCGAGTGCCCTCATTACCATCTCGGGTGACTTCAACCAGGTTACCATGGCTAGAACACTGCCCAACTTTATGCAGTATGTGAGCTGTACAACCAGAGGGGAGAGGACTCTGGATTTGATGTACGCTAATGTTAAGGATGCATACAACTCCTCTCCCCTTCCCCCATTGGGAAGGTCAGATCACAACCTGGTGCATCTAAAACCCTGCTACGTACCTCTGGTGAAGAGTAAACCTGCAACCTCGAGGACAGTGAGGAAATGGTCGGAGGAGGCTTATGAGGCGCTCCAAGGTTGTTTTGAGGTGACAGACTAGCAGGCACTCTGTGAGCCACATGGAGAGGATATTGATGGGCTCACAGAATGCATCACTGATTACATTAACTTCTGTGTGGACTGCAATGTTCCGACAAGAACTGTCCTTTGTTATTCAAATAACAAGCCATGGGTGACAAAGGACATTAAGGACATCCTGAACGCTAAAAAGAGGGTGTTTAGAGATGGAAATAGGGAGGAGCTGAGGGCAATACAGAGGGACCTGAAAGCCAGGATCAGGAAGGCTAAAGACAGGTACAGGAGGAAGCTTGAGTGGAAACTCCAGCAAAACAACATGAGAGAGGTCTGGAGGGGGATGAGGACCATTATTGGGTTTCGGCAAACTAGCAACAGAGGAGCTGAAGGCAGTGTGGACAGGGCCAACGAACTTAACCTGTTCTTTAACAGATTTGACATTGTGACCCCTACCCAACCCCCACATGAGCCATCTGTTGTCGGCCCCCAACCAAAATATATTCCACTCTCCCCTCCTATCCCTCCTCACAGTCCCCCACCCTGCTCTCATAACTAGACCCCTCCCCCACACGAAACCACCATGGTGGGCTTCACGGCTGAACAGGTGAGAAGACAGCTGAAACGTCTCAACCCAAGCAAGGCTGCAGGACCGGATGGTGTCAGTACCAGGGTGCTCAAAGCCTGTGCCCAAAGCCTGTGCCCCTCAGCTATGTGGAGTACTTCGCCATGTATTCAACCTGAGCCTGAGGCTCCGGAGGGCCCCTGTACTGTGGAAGACTTCCTGCCTCGTCCCTGTGCTGAAGATGCCGCGCCCCAGCAGCCTCAATGACTACAGACCGGTGGCATTGACCTCCCACATCATGAAGACCCTGGAGAGACTTGTTCTGGAGCTGCTCTGGCCTATGGTCAGGCCACACTTAGATCCTCTCCAGTTCCCCTACCAGCCCCGACTAGGAGGTGAGGATGCCATCGTCTTGCAGAACCGTGTCTACGCCCACCTGGACAAGCCAGCGATCACTGTGAGGGTCACGTTTTTTGACTTCTCCAGTGCGTTCAACACCATCCGCCCTGCTCTGCTGGGGGAGAAGCTGACAGCAATGCAGGTGGATGCTTCCCTGGTATCATGGATTCTTGATTACCTGACTGGCAGACCACAGTACGTGTGCTTGCAACACTATGTGTCCGACAGAGTGATCAGCAGCACTGGGGCTCCACAGGGGACTGTCTTGTCTCCCTTTCTCTTCACCATTTACACCTCGGACTTCAACTACTGCACAAAATCTTGTCATCTTCAGAAGTTTTCTGATGACTCTGCCATAGTTGGATGCATCAGCAAGGGAGATGAGGTTGAGTACAGGGCTATGGTAGGAAACTTTGTCACATGGTGTGAACAGAATTATCTGCAACTTAATGTGAAAAAGACTAAGGAGCTGGTGGTAGACCCGAGGAAAGCTAAGGTACCAGTGACCCCCGTTTCCATCCAGGGGGTCAGTGTGGACATGGTGGAGGATTACAAATACCTGGGGATACGAACTGACAATAAACTGGACTGGTCTAAGAACAC
The DNA here is from genome assembly GCF_963921235.1 of Mobula hypostoma. Taxonomy (NCBI): domain Eukaryota; kingdom Metazoa; phylum Chordata; class Chondrichthyes; order Myliobatiformes; family Myliobatidae; genus Mobula; species Mobula hypostoma. The sequence continues at coordinate 132,877,208 of NC_086105.1, forward strand.
TGAGGCTGTCTACAAGAAGGGTCAGAGCCGTCTCTATTTCCTGAGGAGACTGAGGTCCTTTAACATCGGCCGGATGATGCTGAGGATGTTCTACGAGTCTGTGGTGGCCAGTGCGATCATGTTTGCTGTTGTGTGCTGGGGCAGTAGGCTGAGGGTAGCAGACACCAGCAGAATCAACAAACTCATGCGTAAGGCCAGCGATGTTGTGGGGATGGAACTGGACTCTCTGACGGTGGTGTCTGAAAAGAGGATGCTGTCTGTTGCATGCCATCTTGGACAATGTCTCCCATCCACTACATAATGTACTGGGTGGGCACAGGAGTACATTGAGCCAGAGACTCATTCCTCCGAGATGCAGCACAAAATGTCATAGGAAGTCATTCCTGCTTGTGGCCATCAAACTTTACAACTCCTCCCTTGGAGGGTCAGACACCCTGAACCGATAGGCTGGTCCTGGACTTATTTCATAATTTACTGGCATAATTTACATATTACTAAACTATTTATTACTATTTTCTATTACTATTTACTATCTACTAATAGTAATATTACTGTTACTATTTCTATTACTATTTATGGTGCAACTGTAACAAAAACCAATTTCCCCCGGGATCAATAAAGTATGACTATGACTATTGCACAGCAACTCATCCCAATGGCTACAAATTTGCCCCATCACCTGCCTGTCTTTCCTGACATCTTTACTGTTCACTATCATAGATTTATTTCTGTTTTCCCCTTCCTCCGCTCTATCATTCCGGTTTCCATCCCCCTGCCAACTTGGTTTAAACCCTCCCTAACAGCTCTATTAAACCTTCCCACCAGAATATTTGTCCCCTTTGGGTTCAGGTGTAACCCGTCCATTTTGAACAGGTCATACTTCCTCCAGAAGACATCCCAATGATCCAAGAATCTGAAGCCCTGCCCCCTGCACCAGCCTTTCAGCCATGCATTCATCTGCCTGATCCTACATTCTTGCCCTTGCTAGCACGTGGCACAGGTAGCAATCCCGAGATTACTACCCTGGAGGTCCTGCTTCTCAGCTTCCTTCCTAACTCTCAGAAATCTCTCTTCAGGACCTCCTCCCTTTTCCTATCTATGTCATTGGTACCAACATGTACCAAGACAACTGGCTGCTCACCCTCTCCCTTCAGAATATTCTGGACCCGATCCGAGACATCCTGTACCCTGGCACCTGGGAGGCAACACACCATGCGGGTATCTCTATCAGGCTCACAGAATCTCCTGACTGTTCCCCGAACTATGGAATCCCCTATGACTACCGCATTCCTCTTCTCCCTCCTTCCCTCCTGCACAACAGCGCCAGGCTCAGTGCCAGAGACCCAGTCACCGTGGGTGTCTCCTGTCAGGTCATCCCCCTCAACAGCATCCAGAACAAGATATTTATTGCTGAGGGGGACAGCCACAGGGGCGCCCTCCACTATCCGGGCATTTTCCTTCCCTCTCCTGACAGTCACCCAGTTTTCTGACCCCTGTAGCATACGGATGACTATCTCCCTGTAGCGCCTGTCTATCACCTCTTCACTTTCCCTGATAAGCAGTAGGTCATCAAGCTGCAGCTCCAGATCCCTAACACGGTCTCTGAGGAGCTGCATCTCGGTGCACCTGGCGCAGATGTGGCCATCAGGGAGGCTGGAGGACTCCCAGGATTCCCACATTTGACACCCTGAACAAAGCACGAACCCTGCAGGCATGCTATCTAATTCTACAGGAATGAAACAGGAAAAATAAGTCTACTCACACACATACCTCGCCAAACGCACGAACTTTTTAAACCGTTAGCTGTGTCAGCCCTGCCTTCCCCTGTCTGTCCGGGCCGATTCCCCAAGGGGGGGAAAAAAAAAGAGTTGGTGCTTTGCTCTCGCCCCTTCCTGTTATCGCCGAAGCCCATTGAAGCCAAAGCCCTGCACTCTGCTGTCACTCACTCCGCTGCCTGCTGTATAGGGTGGTCTCCTTTTTAAACTCTCTGCGTTGTCCTGTCTACGTCACGCGCCTGCACAGTCTCGTCCTTCTTGCACTCGAAGAAGTTTTAAAAAAAACTGCCTTCCTTCAGAATTCAGCTCCCACACTGCTCTGCTTCTCTCAATCCAAAAGAAAGCCGTTGGAAGTAACCTTCCTTTTTAAACTCTCTGCGCTGTCCTGTCTATGTCACACGCCTGCGCAGTCTTGTCCTTCTTAGACTCAAAGAAGTTTTTAAAAAACTGCCTTCCTTCAGAATTCAGCTCCCACGCCGCTCTGCTTGTCTCATCCTGGAAGGGACTTTGTAGTGGAACAGTATTTCATAAACAAGAGAAATTCTGCAGATGCTAGAAATCCAAAGCAACACATAAAATGCTGGAGAAACTCAGCTGGTCAGGCAGCATCTATGGAAATGAAGTTTCTCCAGCATTTTGTGTGCATTGCTTTTGATTTCTAACATCTGCAAAATTTATCGTGTTTATTATTTTGTTTCTTTTGCATACTACATTATATTCAATTTCATGTTTTTCCTGGCTACATTCTTGATATCATTAACATAAATATAGACTCCATTCCACACCCCTGGCAATTGAGCTTTCTCAGATTAAAATTATCAGTGAAGAAAAAGCAGATACCATAAATTAAGATGACGTAGTGCACTGAAAGTGAGTTATGTTCTCAAAGCTTGATGCAAATCATTAGTTTAATTGTAATATAGCCTCATGAGTAATTTTAATTTGTTAGATGAGGTTTGTTCATTTGTGACATTTTGATTGCTAAGGGAACATTTAATTGTTGAAAACCATATTTTCTCTAGAGCATCAGTGAAAGAAATACAGATACTATACTATGAATAATTTACATTAAACACACATATGGAATAAAGTCCTCATATTGGAACTATAGCTGCAAGCAAAATTAAGATCTTTACTTACAGATGGACGACTTAGATCAGAATGCAGCAAAAATGCAATAAGTATAGTTTCTCAATCTGAAAAGCAAGGATGAATGCATATTAACAGCAGCTGATTGGAGTAGCAATAATGCCTCAATCACTCAAATTCTCATCTTTAGTTTTAACATGTAGAAAAATAATGCTCTACAAAGCCGCACAGTGGCTACTTCACAGTTCCAGCAATCTGGGTTCAATCCTGACATCCTCTGCTGTGCAATTTGTATGTTTTCACTGTAACTGCACTGGCTTCCTCTGGGTGCTCTGGGTCCTCCCATATGAAAAAACATATTGATTGGTAGCTAATTTGCTGCTATAGATTGCTCCTTGCATGTATGTATGGTAAAATTTAAGAAGGAGGGAGGAATATTGGTAGAATGAAATGGATTAGGGTAGGATTAATGTAAAAATATGTTCTTCATGGACTGTGTGGACTCAGTTGGCTGAATGACATGTAATTATGCTGTACATCTCCAAGTGTCTGCATTTGATAGGGGTAGACAAATATGGTATGAAAGACAGGAAAATTTATTGAAACCAGCATTTTTGGCAAATAATATGACAAACACAAGTTTTGACCAATTTTTTTTAATAGAAGGATCCGGTCTTAAAACTCCAAGTTATCTTATCTGACCACAGTATAAAATCTATTTCACCTTATAGACATTTTATTGAACTATTCACATTTTTATGACAAGGAAAATGCAACAATTTTATGGTGTTCTCATTACTTATGTCACTAATGTTACTTATGGTTTATTGTACAATTTCAAATGTTTGATGTGCTATTGTGTCTGCCTTTAAGTAAGCATTAATTTTCTTTTGTTCATTCACAGGAAGAGCAACAAGCTTTTACTACACTCATCCTAGTTGGTGGACAACATATGAAAGATTTCTAGTCTGAATTCCTTGGAATCACAGTTTTTGGGTTTTGCATACTGTGAGATGCTTAATTGTGATGACTGCAAAGTTTTTATTTTTCTAAGTTATTTGTATATTTTAGTTTTATTTATTCACTTTTCAGGACTTGGACATTGCTGGCATTTATTGCACTTGAGAAGGTGGCACTGAACTGCATTCTTGAACCTTGCAAAATTTTGTTAAAGATCCTGCCACAGTTCTGCTGGAGAGGGAGTTCCAGGATTTAACCCGGTGAGGAGGAAGAAACGGCAGTATTTTTCTATGTCAGGCTGGAGTATAACATAGGGAACATGTAGACCTGTGATGTTCCCAAGCAGCTGAAGCCTTTGTCCTTCTTGGTAACAGAGGTCACAGGTTACGAAGTACCACAAGTGATGGACTGAAATGCACTTTATAAAAGGTACACAGGAGGTGAAGCGAATGAATAATTAGAGTTCGTTGTTACTGAAAACAGCAGGAGGAGAGAGAGCAGCGCGCCACGCGTGCGCAGCCCTCTGGTGAAAAATGATTATTGTATCTGTTAAATAAAGGCCGTGGACAATTCTGATTTGATGGGGACGGATGTGAAAGCACAGAGGAACATCTGGAAAAATTTCTGAAATGCCAGTTCGCTGCTGTTGTTACTGCGTGATCGGGAATCTTTCAGAGGGAAGGCCTCAAAATCCCTGGCTTTGCCTGCTGTTGGCGACCGAGATGGAGGTCGAATCGTTTGGATAGAGATGGCGCTCAGTACTCGGTGTTGGAGAGCTGATCAGAGCTCGAAGTTTTCGGATGACTCAGAGTCAGACCGTGGTTAGGTATGGCAGGGAGAATTTTCTTCCTTCTCCCGTCTGCGTGAGATGTGGGACATTTGAGAGACTTTGAACTTTTTACTGTGCTCATGGACTTCTTCATCAAGTTATGGTATTGTTGCACTGCTGTAACTATATGTTATAATTATGTGGTTTTGTTAGTTTTTTTTCAGTCTTGGTCTGTCCTGTGTTTTGTGATATCACACTGGAGGAAATATTGTATCATTTCTTAATGCATGCATTACTAAATGACAATAAAAGAGGACTGTGTGTCTTCATAATCTAAGTGGGATACCTTGTCCTAGATGTTGCTCAGATCCTCGAGATTGCTGGAAGTGAAGTCATCTCACAACTGGGGAATATTCCATCATATTCTGACTCATGCCTTGTAGATGGTAGAAAGACTCTTGGTTGTTAGGTGAATCAGTCCTTAAAACATAACCAGTCACTGACTTGGTATACTGTCGGACTGTTTCCTGAGGTAATCCATGAAATCAAATATTGCACAATCAGGAAAATTCCTACTTCTAAGCTTATGATGGAAGTAAGGTCATTCATAAAACAGCTGAAGATGTTGGAAAACTCTTGCAGTAATGTTCTTGGGTTAGAATTATTGACCTCCAACAACCACAGCTATTTTTATTTGTGTGGTTTAACTCCAGCCATATGAATATTTTCCCTGAAAGTATGTCATTACCAGAGTTCTTCATATTAAATTTGGTCAAGTGCTGTCAGTCTCATCTTACCTGCAGCATTCAGCTCTTTGCCTTATGTTTGGAGCAAGGCTTTAATGAGACCTGGACTCATCTAGGCATCTTCCAAATTGTCAGGTGCATAGATATTGGTAGTGTAACTGTACTGAGGAGAGCTTGGCTAGAGACATGGGTGGTTATAAAGCTTGGTCTTCAGTGTTACAGTAGAATGTTGTCTCATCATTGCTGCAACCAACACTCTCAGCCATTTCTTAATATCAAGTAGAGTAGTGGTCACCAACCCGTATATCGCGATCGACCGGTCGATCTTTGAGATTTTCCCAGTAGATCCCGAAAAAAATCAAAAATAAATACACAAATACTGTTATAATGTGAGCATTATAAAAATAAGTAATACTAATTAGGATAATAGTAATATAGCAATACTTTCGCTACTGAAAGCTGTTTGCAAAGAGAGATTGTTTCCAGGTTGCGGGATTTTAGTTCCGTTCTTTCTGCTCAGTGCGCATGTGTGCAGCTCCCCCGCCATGCATCGTGTTTTCAGCATAGGTTGTGCTGCATTATGGTGACCAATTAGATTAGAGTGCAGACTGTCGCAGACATCAATATACGGCAGTCGCTCGTGATATCCTGATAGCATGGCGGAGGCTCCACGAAAGAGGGCGAAAACGTACAAATTCCATCCAGAATGGGAAGAGGAATTTCTATTTATCTTGGTGAAAGACAAGTGTGTATGTATGTTGTGCCACCAAACACAACCACTGACTAAAAGAGGGAATCTGGAGCGGCACCACAACACCAACCACCAGAAATTTAAAGGCACCTACCCCCCAAAGAGCGCAATCCATGCCAGGAAAGTTGAGGAGCTGAAATCAGGGTTGAAGGCCCAACAATCGTTTTTAACAAAACATGCTGTTCAAAATAAGGCTGCTATTGAAGCATCATTTCGTGTAAGTCACCTTTTGGCTAAACACAAGAAGCCTTTTACAGATGGCGATTTATCCAAGGAAGCAACGGCCATTACCACAGAGACTGTTTTTAATGACTTTAAAAACAAAAACAGCATCACAACCGCAATACATAATATACCGCTTGGCCCTGCAACAGTGACAAGAAGGGTAGAGTTACTGTCAGAGTTCGTGGATCGACTTGTCACTCTGTGATTATTTTTCACTACAGTTTGATGAATCTCTGGATGTAATGCAAACAGCTCAGGTTGTTGTATTTGTCAGAATGGATTTCCAGGATTTTACAACAAAGGAGGACTTCCTCACTCTTTTGTAACTAAAAGAGAGAACGAGAGGTGAGGATATTTACAATGAATTTTAAAAATATGTCCATGAAAATGACATTCCCATTCATAAACTGGTGGCAATTACAACTGATGGGGCCCCAGCAATGCGCTGTGTCCGCATTGGTTTTATAGTACAGGTTTCCCCTGCGATCCGAAGGTAGAGTGTTCCTATGAAACGGTTCGTAAACCGAAATGTCGTAAAGCGAAGAAGCAATTACCATTTATTTATATGGGAAAATTTTGTGAGCGTTTGCAGACCCAAAAATAACCTACCAAATCATGCCAAATAACACATAAAACCTAAAATAACAGTAACATATAGTAAAAGCAGGAATGATATGATAAATACACAGCCTGTATAAAGTAGAAATACTTTTCCACAATCATTACTGAACTGTTCTCCGTAGCGAAAATCTCACGCAAGCGCCATCGGCAGAAAATCTCACGCAAGTGCTGTTGGCAAGAACACTCTCTCCAGTAACCTTTATACTATGAAGCTGCCAAATCATACCAAATAACACCTAAAAATACACAGCCTATATAAAGTAGAAATAATGTATGTACAGTGGAGTATCACTTATCGGAATTGGGACAGCGCCGAGCAGACTGATGATGGTGTGTTAGACTGAGTCATCGCAGGCTAGGTGGTGCTGTGGCCCCCACCCTCCGGGCCACCAACCGAAACTGATCCGCGAAGCATGCAGGGGTCCAGCGGTAGCCGGGAGGTACACAGCACATCTTTAAGAAAAAAGCCGAAACAAACACGCTAATTAATTAGGTACTGCCTGTAATTGTCGGCCCAGATCAGTGCTGATTTCCGATTGTGTCGTCTCTGATCTGGGCCGACAATTACGTGTCGGCGGCATCTAATTAATTAGCATGTTTATTCCAGCTTTTTTCTTAAGGATGTACTGTGTGTCTCCCGGCTACCTTTGCATTCTCTGTGAATTGGTATCTGTCCGTGGCCTGGGAGTTGGGGTGGTGGAACACTGGGGTGTCATCTCGTCGCCTGTTTCCATTAGAGCAGGCAGCTCATCTTCTTCTATCACTGCCCGCCTCGATGTCCAAGGTCGAGGTTTGTCGTCTGCTGTGGCTGATGTGGAAGGCTTGCTTGACTGCTGAGCCTCACGCATTTTTCTATCACAGAGTTCTTTAATAAGGACTCAAACCATCCTGCAAGTATCCCCTAAACCGACGTACCCTTTCAAAATTAAAGTCGTACTTTATCATTACTCATTCAGTTTCGATTGTTATCCTTTTTTATTCCAATTGCATCAGCTCTTCATCTGTCAGTTCTTGGTGATGGGATGCCAAAACCTCTTAAACATCACGTTCGTCAGCTTCCACAAGCCAAACTCACTTTGTCCTTACTTCGTTCACCACGATCAAAACGCTTAATTATGTCTAGTTTTACCGCAAGTGTAACACCCTTACGAGCTCTTTCAGGCTTTTCCGATACCATAGAACTCATCTTGCAAATGGCTGCTCACAGGCACGTGTTTAAGCAAAGCAGTTCTGAATCCGGGGGAGAGCAGCTGCTCGGGGCGCGCTGCCTTTCATTGCGCGCAGATTTTTTCGCGTGAATTTTTTTTTCGTAACAGTGAAAACACCTTCTGAAAGCGAAAACAGGGTACTACTATAGGTCTTTCGTAACAGTGAAGTTTCGTAAAGCGAACGTTCGAAAAGCAGGGAACACCTGTACTAAAAGTCAGTGCCTACTTCGGGTCAACTTATCTATGTGAAATTGCATGTTCACAGATGGAAATTATTAAATCTAAGTACAGGAGCTGTCTTACTGGCAGATACCTCACAGACTGTCTCAGACTGGCTGGCTGTAGTTATGAGCCAAATTTCAGGGAACTAGCAGAAAGTATTCAGCCCCAGTCATCACACTGAGTGCAACAGTAATTTTTATTCATTTATTTTTCCGGTTGAAATAAAATTAAATAATGAAACTTAGAATTAAAGGTGTGGTATTGTAATACTCTTAAGGAAAGACAGCTATGGCCTGTTTGATATGCTAGTTTGATATGTTAGTTGTTTGAATTAATTTGAAAGTTTGACAAAAGTATTTTATGTAATTCAAATACAATTAGCCCAAATAAAAGGCCTCAAATTGGAAGTACAATCTGAGCTGTTTTTTACTCTAAATGATTTAGTAGGTAGATCTTGCCTTTCACTAAGATCAAAGTAGGGGATCTTGGGCTTAAAAAGGTTGGTGACCACTAATGTAGAGTGAATTGAATTGGCTGGAGGTCAGCTTCTATGAGGATCACAAGCACTCTAGCTAGATCAACGAGTCAGGACTTCTTCCCGAATTACGTTGATTAAGCTTCAGCAGTTTATCAGTCAAGATGGTGCCTGCATACAACTCTTCTTCAGTCAACATCTTCTGGATAAACTACTAAACTATTTATTTCACTTCTTTTACATCTGCTTTTCATCTTGAGTGTGTTTCTGGAACTGCTGGAGCCTGCAATTTCCAGTTTGGAGATCGATTGAGCAATCCGGTGTTTTGCTGTCTCTGAGAAGATTCTGGGAAGCAGCAAGTGTGAACTTCGAGGCGAAAAAACTACGAGCCGATGTTCGACTCCATTTCATCGATTAAAGCATCCATTATTCGCCGATTAAAGGGATGAGGACAATTGAAACATTGAGGCGAATGTGGAGGGTGAGTGCTAATGGCCTTCTGATCACTGATGCCAAAGAAAAAGCCTATCTCTGTATGGCCTACCTGTGTGCCCAAAGTCACTCTCTTTTGATAAGGCCGGTGAATGCTACCGAGGTTTCTGCATATGGATTTTGGACTAAGGATTATTTTTTCAATCTTATGGTTTTTATATTGTTTTCGCCGTTCTCGTGTTTTTGTGCAGAGGAGGGGGTTTTGGGGGTCAATGTCCTTGTTGCGTTTTGTGCATGGGAGGGAGATTTGGGAGTGATGTTCTTGTTGCGTTTTGTGCAGAGGGGAAGAGGGGTTTGGGGGTTGATGATTGTGTTGGTGGGTTTTTTGTTTCTCTCCAAAATGACATCTATGGTTTTTCTTTTTTCCATGGCTATCTGGAGAAGAAGAATCTCAGAGATGTATGCTGTACACATACTTAGCTAACAAATGAACCATTGAAACTTTGAGCACTCATGCTTAGTCATGTTATCTTTAAGAATGGAGATGTTTTTGTTGCCTCCTTCTTTCATTACCTATTTATTAGTCTACTACTTTCCATCACCAAATGTAGTAAACTGCTGAGCTATTAACTGCTCTGATAGTTGAGAGATCTACCAGAATTGGCTGCATGCAGTTTTTGTTGTTTAGTAAGGTACTTTATGATGCAAGTCTTTGAATCACCAAGACATATTGGACCTAGTACAGGTAAATGAAATTAGCGTACATGGGTACAACAGATGGCAAGGTTATGAAGGGCCTATTTCTGTGGCGTAGGGAATACATTCTCTGAGAGTACATGTCCTGCACTGGAGCTCCAGCAGCCTGATACCTCATTTTTAGGAATTCCTGGCATTCTTAAGAGTCAGAGGATATAGCACAAAAACAGGAACATGTCCATGTCTACCATCAGCCATCCACTTTTAGTGTAAATTTTACATAAATCCTCCATTAATCCATTCTGCACTTTCCACTGAACCAAGATTCATTGGCAAAGAGTTATGTGGGGCACAAGAGGTTACAGATTATGTAATGGTGCCCAGTTCCTCATGGATGTCTAGTTTCTGAATCAATCTCATTCAGCACAATAAGAATCTTTGGTGTGAGGATAAGACTGTCTTCATAAGGAATGTGAGGTGACCATTTCTACTAATGCCACCGAAGATAGATGAACTGCCATTGGTGGGTTTGTGAGGACAAGCTCGTTAGTTTATTCCAACTTATGCTCCCGCTCTCCTTTGCGGCAATGAACTGCCCCCACCCCCCATGGGTCTGCCCTGTCTATGGTACAGGATGTACCCAGGATTGTAATGGATGAGTCTGCCATGTTGTCTGTACAGTATGATTCAGTCAGTATGGTAAAATCAGGTTATTAAAAGGCTATCCCAATTTAGATACCAGGCCCTAGCTGTCTGCAGGAAGTTCTTTATACAGTGAACTTCACCATATCTGTTTTCAGTAACCAAATTGCTGCTTGTTGGCTCACATTTATTCTTCTGCTGTTTCAATGGGTACAACTAACTCAATGGGGTGCTAATCTATTATAGTGGGCATTTAAAAGTCAGCACTTTGTGGGTTAGGATATAAAGTTATAATATGCTTTAAGTATAATAATAGATGAACTCCTAAAAAATTGGACTTTTGAGCATTTATAAATAGTTTTAAGAATCGTTTGCTTCATGAAATGCATTTCATTTTTAGTTTCAAATGGATATGGTAAACAGAAACAATGTCTCACTGGTTGATGTTTGAAGAATCTTGTACATTCATCTTCCATTTTTATCTCTTGTTCCTTGCCAATTTTCTCCTGTGGTTCTTCATTATCGTCATGAGTGTCTTTAGTGAGGTTCATAACCATGGCAACATCTTCATTCATCATTTGGCAAACTACAAGAGTTTCAGCACAGCAATCTAATCCATGATGTCATTGTCATTTAAGTCTCTATTATTCATTGTCCACATCTTTTCCACACAATAACAATTCCGCTTTCATATCCTTATCCTGAAAATTTAAAGCTTGTTGTTCAACATGGTTAAGAGGCAGGTAAAGAGGCCATAAGTTATATCAGGCATTTTTCAATACAGCTTGTGCCAATGATTTCCAATGATGTGCATCTGCACGATCCTCAAGTTCACCATCAGATGAACAAGAGCTAACCACATTCTTACAGTTCATTCTTATAGTTGCTGCATACCTAAAAATAATCTTGTGTACTGATCTTTCATGCTTATCCCTTGATCCATGGCAATTTTTCTGTGCTTCTTCATTACTGTCATGAATTTCATTAGTGGGATTTATAATCTCTTTTCCATCATCTGGAAGACGAGTTTCACACTGCAAATCTGAATCTGGATCAGAATTGGTGGGGGAAGGGAGGAAGAGAGACCTTTGCTCATGTAACTTTTTCCTTAACAGTAGCACACCAGCAGCTCGGCTTCATTAGGAGTCTGAAGAGATGTAGTATGTCACTGAAGACTCTTACAAATTTCTCAGAATGTACGGTGGATAGCATTCTCACTGATTGCATCACAGTCTTGCGTGGAGACTCCAATGCACAAGATTGCATGAAAGCTGCAAAGGATTGTAGATTCAGCTGGCTCCATCATGTCCACCATTGAGGACATCTTGAAGAAGTGGCACTTCAAGGCAGTGGCATCCAGCACTAAGGACCATCACCATCCAGGATAAGCCTTCTTTTCATTACTTCTATTGGGGAGGAGCTATAAGAACTGGAAGATTCACACTCAAATGATTCAGAAACTGCTTCTTCCCTTCCACCATCAAATTTCTGAACAGTCCATGAATATCTTGTTATTCCTTTTTTGTGTACTATTTTTGTAATTTACAGTAGTTTGATATCTTTGCACTATCCTGCTGCAATAAAACAAATTTCACATCACAAATCAATAATGATAAATGTAATTTTGATCTAGGAAGAACAGAATCTTACAATTTGCAGCAAATCTTGGTTGCGATAACATTTCAGAGCCTCTATGATAAAGTAATTATCAAACCACTCAGTGGTTAGCCCCCGAGTAAACTAGGCACGTTAATTACTTCTTTTAAGCATGTACAACACCTTCACTCCCTTCAGTGCTCAAGGGTGGCCATTCTTGCTCATCACCAACCACTTATACTTGTGTGTGGAAGTCATATCTGATCAGGCACAGAAACCCATTTTGCTGTGCACTTCCTTCACTGCCTATTCATGTTTCAACATATTTTATTCTTGAAATCCAGCGCCAGAAGAGTTTTATCTGGAATACAACTTGCTCAAGCAGAAACATCATTATTCCTCATTAATTATATAAATTAACTATACAGATCTACACTGCCATTATAGAGAGCATCCTCACTGTCTGGTTTGGTGCAGCATTCTCTCAGGTCAGCAGAAAACATCACTGACTGCAATCTACTATCACTGTGTGTATACGTCCAGGACAAAGAAGTGGGCATGAAAAAATGTTACTTAACTACTTACCCTGCAAACCGCCTTTTCCCAAAAGCAACCTTCTGGAAAGCACTATAGGGCTACTTGTACAACACATCATTCCATTTAAAATTTCTTCCCTCCAGGGAGTTTAATCTGATCAATCATTCTGTTTAGCTCCCACCCCCTCTATCAATTACCCCCGTCACTGCACTGTAAGCATTTTAAACCATTTTTATAATGCTGTTTACATCATAAATACACGTTGATATATATGTATTTGTGCACATTTCACTCCATATTCGTACTTCAACCTGTAATTTTCAATTGTTGAATATTTTTTGTTGCATGTCACACCAAGACACCACAGCAAATTCCTAATACATGTAAATGTACATGGCGAATTGGCAAGGTATTGCACAAATTGTGTTTGTAACCCTTGATGTATTAAACTCATAAGGCACATTAAAATAAATCAATGCATTTCTTTGTGGCCTTTCATTGTGGATAATCCTTTGTTTTTATACTGCAGATGTCACAGCACAACTTAATATTTTCCAACCGTCCATTCCAAATTTCCAAGACTTACTTGTCTATAATAATTCAATGATTTTTCTGGCCTTTTCAAAGAATAGTACCCAGAAGTTATGCCAAAGCAACCTTAGATATGTGCAGAAAACTGGCACTGATAAAAATTAGCCATGATTTTACTGAATGGCACAGCAGGAAATTAGGGCTGAATGGTCTTACTTTTGCTACTATTTCTTATGTGTTAATGGTTGCTCACTAGCAAAGCTAGGTCGACTGGTGGCGCAGTGAGATCAGCACTGGGCTTGAGAACGGAGGTTCCCGAGTTCAATCCAGTGACAGACCACTCCCGAGTGTGCTCTCCATCCGTGCCGGGTTGATGTTGAGCTTGCTACTCGACCTTGTAAAAAAAAACCACTGCCACTTCCAGTTTAAATTCCCACGCGGAATATTGTGGAGGATCAAATACCCAAACCCAAAGCTCTTGCTTGAATCAACCTTGATGTCAAATTTTAAACAGGTTTCTGAAGAGCAATGGTTTACTACCATTATCAAAATAATCCATCAGGTTGTGCACTAGCTCATATTTGTCTATTTTTTTTTGTAGAATTTCAACTTTACATATAATTGTAAATGTCAGCTGGCTTTCCACATCACCATACTCTGCACTATCATTTTGAATACTCCTAGATGCCATAAAATGCAAGCACAAAAAAGTCCAAATCCTGCAAACATGGATTCTGCATGTGTTCTGATTACAGATATTGGGACAGAAAAACGTCCATTACACTATGTTGTGAACAAGTATTGGTTTTCTACCAGCTACAGCTGGTAATGTGGTATTCAATCAACAGATGCTGCTTCCAAACTTGAATATTTTTAATATATTCTGTTCTTATATTGCATTTCTAGTATCTGTAGAATTTTTATCTTTGTATGTTACTTGATTATCTCTTAAGACATAGTAATAAAGCAGTTATAAGGCCATAAGACAGAGGAACAGAATTTGGCCATTTGGCCCATCAAGTCTGCTCCACCATTCCAACATGGCTGATTGATTATCCCTCTCAACCCCATTCATGTCTTCTCTCCATAACCTTTGAGCCCTGACAAATCAAGAACTTATCAACTTCTGCGTAGGGGGGGATAATAAATCAGCCATGATAGAATGGCGGAGCAGTTTCATTGGACCAAACGGCCCAATTCACTTTAAAATACCATCAATGGAAACTTGTCTCTTTGAACATGAAAACTCCATTGTCCATATAGAGATGCTGAGGTCTATGTATTAGACCATAAGATAGAGAAGCAGAACAAGGCCATTCAGTCCATTGAGTCTGCTCCGCCATTCAATCATAGCTGATTTATTATCCCTCCCAACCCCAATCCCCTGCCTTTTAGCTATAACCTTTGAGGTCATGACTAATCAAGAACCTATCAACCTCCGCTTTAAATCTACCCAATGACCTAGTCTCTGCAGCCATCTGTGGCAATGAATTCCACAGAGTCACCACTCTCTGGCTAGAGAAATTCCTCCTCATCTCTATTCTGAGGCTGTGCCCTCTAGTCCTAGACTCATTCCCTACAGGAAACATCCTCCCTACATCCACTCTGTCTAGGCCTTTCAGTATTGGATAGGCTTCAATGAGACCCCTCATTCTCATTCTTTTAAACTCCAGCTAGTACAGGCATAGAGCCATCAAATGGTTCCTTTCATTTCCCAGAATCATTCTTGTGAACCTCATCTGAACGCTCTCCCATGTCAACACACCTCTTCATAAATAAGGAGCCCAAACTGGTCACAATACTCCATGTGGATGACCAATGCCTTATATAAGCTCAGCATCACATCCTGGCACTTACGTTCAAGTCCTCTTGAAATTAATCCTAACATTGCATTTACCTTCCTAATCATTGACTCAACCTGCAAAATAACCTGGGGGAAATCCTGCACAAGAACTCCCAAGACACTTTGCACCTTTGATTTTTGAATTTTCTTTCCATTTAGAAAATAGTCTACATTTTTATTCCTTTTACCAAAGTGCATGACCATACACTTCACTACACTGTGTTTTGTCTGCCACTTTACCTATTCTCCCAATCTGCCCAAGTCTTTTTGCAGACTTCCAGCTTCCTCAACACTATCTGCTCCTCCACCTATCTTTGTATCATCTGCAAACTTGGCCACAAAGCCATCAATTCCATTATCCAAATTGTTGACATATAACACGAAAAGAAGCTGTCCCAATACTAACCCCTGTGGAACACCTCTAGTTACTGTCAGGTAAACAGAATAAGCCCCCTTTATTCTCCCTCTTTGCCTCCTGACAATCAGCCAATCTTCTATCCATGCTAGCATAGTTTCTGTAATACCATGGTTCTTATTTTGTTAAGCAGGCTCATGTGCAGCACCTTAAAAAAGGCTTTTCGAAAATCCAAGTAGATAACATCCACACACATTCTTTTGTCTATCCTGCTCATTATTTCCTCAACGAATTCCAACAGATTTGTCAGGCAAGATTTCCCCTTAAGGAAACCATGCCAACTTTGGCCTACTTAATTATATGCCTCCAAGTACCCTGAAACGTCATCCTTAATAAGACTCCAATATCTTCCCAACTACTGAAGTCAGGCTAACTGTCCTATAATTTCTGTTCTTTTGCCTCCCTCCCTTCGTAAAGATGAAGTGACACTTGCAGTTTTCTAGTTCTCCAGAACCATTCCAGAACCTAGTGATTCTTGAAAGATCATTACTAATGCCTCCACAATCTCTTATAACCATATTAGAATTACAGCACGGAAACAGGCCATCTCGGCCCTTCTAGTCCATGCCGAACTCTTACTCTCACCTAGTCCCATCGACCTGCACTCAGCCCATAACCCTTCATTCCTTTCCTGTCCATATATCTATCCAATTTAACTTTAAATGACAACATCGAACCTGCCTCAACCACTTCTGCTGGAAGCTTGTTCCAAACAGCTACCACTCTCTGAGTAAAGAAGTTCCCCCTCATGTTACCCCTAAACTTTTGCCCTTTAACTCTCAACTCATGTCCTCTTGTTTGAATCTCCCCCACTCTCAATGGAAAAAGCTTATCCACATCAACTCTATCTATCCCCCTCATAACTTCAGATACCTCTATCAAGTCCCCCCTCAACCTTCTACGCTCCAAAGAATAAAGACCCAACTTGTTCAACCTTTCTCTGCAACTTAGGTGATGAAACCAGATAACATTCTAGTAAATCTCCTCCGTACTCTCTCAATTTTATTGACCAGAACTGTACACAATACTCCAAATTTGGCCTTACCAATGCCTTATACAATTTCAACATTACATCCCAACTCCTATACTCAATGCTCTGATTAATAAAGGCCAGCATACCAAAAGCTTTCTTCACCACCCTATCCACATGAGGTTCCACCTTCAGGGGACTATACACCATTATTCCTAGATCCCTCTGTTCTACTGCACTCTTCAATGCCCTACCATTTACTATGTATGTCCTATTTTGATTAGTCCTACCAAAATATAGCACCTCACATTTATCAGCTACCTCTTTTGGAAACCTGGGGTGTATTCCATCTGGTCCAGGTGACTTGTCTACCTTTAGATTGTTCAGTTTTGCTAAGCACCTTCTCCTTAGTAAAAGCAGGAACACTGACTTCTGCCTCTTGACAATCTCACATTTCTGGCATTTTGCTGCTATCTTCCGCAACCAAGACTGATGCAAAATACTTACTAAGTTTGCCTGCCATTTTTGTTCCTCATTACGATCTCTCCAGTGGTTCAATATACACTCTTACCTCTCTTTTACTTTTTATATAGAGAACATATTTGGTATTCTCTTTTATCTTATAGGCTAATTTACCTTCCTATTTCATCTTTTCTCTCCTTATGGGTTTTCTAGGTGCCTTCTGTTGGATTTAAAAGCTTCCCAATCCTCTAATATCCTACTAATTTTCGCACTATTATATAGCCTCTCTTTTGCATTAATGCTCTGGCTTCCCTTGTCAGCCACAGTTGCCTCATCCTTCCTTTAGAATACTTCACCTTTGGAATATATCTATCCTGCGTCTTATGAATTGCCCCCAGAAACACCAGCCATTACTGTTCTGCCATCGTTCTTGGTAGAGTCCCCTTCCAATTAACTTTGGTCAGCTCCTCTCATGCCGAATAATTTCCTTTACTCCACTGTAACACTGATACATCTGACTTTATCTTCTCCCTCTCAAACTGCGGGGTGAATTCTATCATATTATTGGTACTGTCTCCCAAGGGTTCCTTTACCTTAAGCTCTCCAATCCAATCTGGTTCATTACACAACAACTAATCCAAAATTGCCTTTCCTCTAGCAGGCTCAACCACAAGCTGCTCTAAAAAGCCATCTCATAGGCATTCTACAAATTCCCTCTCTAGGGTTCCAGCACCAATCTAATTCTCCCAATCTACTTGCATATTAAAATCCCCATGACTATTGTAACATAGCCCTTATTACATGCCTTTTCTATCTTCCCATTGTAATTTATATCCCACATCTTGGATACTATTTGGACACCTATTTGAATGCATATATTTGAATTACATGCATTCAAATATAAAACCTTCAGTTCAGTATTCATTATCCTTTTCAATTTTGAGCCCATGTTATACTGCAATTCCTCCCACTGACTGCAATTTTGCCCATCTGTCATCTTTCCTCCTAGTTCAACTACACACTGCATCGACTATTATGCCAACTTCCCCATCTTCTGCTCTATCACTCTTGTACCCATCCCTTTGCCAAATAGGTTTAACTCCTCCCCAACAGCTCTAATAAACTTGCCTCAAGGATATTGGGCCCCCCTTGGGTGCAGGTGTAACCAGTCTTTTTTCTACAGATAGTCATAGTCATACTTTATTGATCCCGGGGGAAATTGGTTTTTGTTACAGTTGCACCATAAATAAATAGTAATAAAACCATAAATAATTAAATAGTAATATGTAAATTATGCCAGGAAATAAGTCCAGGACCACTCTATTGGCTCAGGGTGTCTGACCCTCCAAGGGAGGAGTTGTAAAGATCATACCTTCCTAGGAGACATCCCAATAATCCAAAAATCTGAAACTTTGCCCCTTGCACCCCTCCTTCAGCCACTCATTTATCCGTGCTATCACCTGATTCCTGCCCTGACTAGCACATGCTACTGGGAGTTATCCAGAGATTACTACCCGAGAGGTCTTGTTGATTCTGTTGGTGTCTGCTACCCTCAGCCTACTGCCCCAGCACACAACAGCAAACATGATAGCACTGGCCACCACAGACTCATAGAACATCCTCAGCATCGTCCGGCAGATGTTAAAGGACCTCAGTCTCCTCAGGAAATAGAGACGGCTCGGACCCTTCTTGTAGACAGCCTCAGTGTTCTTTGACCAGTCCAGTTTATTGTCAATTCATATCCCCAGGTATTTGTAATCCTCCACCATGTCCACACTGAACCCCTGGATGGAAACAGGGGTCACCGGTACCTTAGCTCTCCTCAGGTCTACCACCAGCTCCTTAGTCTTTTTCACATTAAGCTGCAGATAATTCTGCTCACACCATGTGACAAAGTTTCCTACCGTAGCCCTGTACTCAGCCTCATCTCCCTTGCTGATGCATCCAACTATGGCAGAGTCATCAGAAAACTTCTGCAGATGACAAGACTCTGTGCAGTAGTTGAAGTCCGAGGTGTAAATGGTGAATCGAAAGGGAGACAAGACAGTCCCCTGTGGAGCCCCAGTGCTGCTGATCACTCTGTTGGACACACACTGTTGCAAGCACGCGTACTGTGGTCTGCCAGTCAGGTAATCAAGAATCCATGACACCAGGAAAGCATAGAAACATAGAAACATAGAAAATAGGTGCAGGAGTAGGCCATTCGGCCCTTCAAGCCTGCACCGCCATTTATTATGATCATGGCTGATCATCCAACTCAGAACCCCGCCCCAGCCTTCCCTCCATACCCCCTGATCCCCGTAGCCACAAGGGCCATATCTAACTCCCTCTTAAATATAGCCAATGAACTGGCCTCAACTGCTTCCTGTGGCAGAGAATTCCAGATTCACCACTCTCTGTGTGAAGAAGTTTTTCCCAATCTCGGTCCTAAAAGGCTTCCCCTTTATCCTCAAACTGTGACCCCACGTTCTGGACTTCCCCAACATCGGGAACAATCTTCTTGCATCTAGCCTGTCCAATCCCTTTAGGATCTTATACGTTTCAATCAGATCCCCCCTCAATCTTCTAAATTCCAACGAGTACAAGCCCAGTTCATCCAGTCTTTCTTCATATGAAAGTCCTGCCATCCCAGGAATCAATCTGGTGAACCTTCTTTGTACTCCCTCTATGGCAAGGATGTCTTTCCTCAGATTAGGGGACCAAAACTGCACACAATACTCCAGGTGTGGTCTCACCAAGGCCTTGTACAACTGCAGTAGTACCTCCCTGCTCCTGTACGCGAATCCTCTCGCTATAAATGCCAGCATACCATTTGCCTTTTTCACCGCCTGCTGTACCTGCATGCCCACTTTCAATGACTGGTGTATAATGACACCCAGGTCTCGTTGCACCTCCCCTTTTCCTAATCGGCCACCATTCAGATAATAATCTGTTTTCCTATTTTTGCCACCAAAGTGGATAACTTCACATTTATCCACATTAAATTGCATCTGCCATGAATTTGCCCACTCACCCAACCTATCCAAGTCACTCTACATCCTCTTAGCATCCTCCTCACAGCTAACACTACCACCCAGCTTCGTGTCATCCGCAAACTTGGAGATGCTGCATTTAATTCCCTCATCCAAGTCATTAATATATATTGTAAACAACTGGGGTCCCAGCACTGAGCCTTGCGGTACCCCACTAGTCACCGCCTGCCATTCTGAAAAGGTCCCGTTTATTCCCACGCTTTGCTTCCTGTCTGCTAACCAATTCTCTATCCACATCAATAGCTTACCCCCAATACCGTGCTTTAAGTTTGCACACTAATCTCCTGTGTGGGACCTTGTCAAACGCCTTTTGAAAATCCAAATATACCACATCCACTGGTTCTCCCCTATCCACTCTACTAGTTACATCCTCAAAAAATTCTATGAGATTCATCAGACATGATTTTCCTTTCACAAATCCATGCTGACTTTGTCTGATGATTTCACCGCTTTCCAAATGTGCTGTTATCACATCTTTGATAACTGACTCCAGCAGTTTCTCCACCACCGACGTTAGGCTAACCGGTCTATAATTCCCCGGTTTCTCTCTCCCTCCTTTTTTAAAAAGTGGGGTTACATTAGCCACCCTCCAATCCTCAGGAACTAGTCCAGAATCTAACGAGTTTTGAAAAATTATCACTAATGCATCCACTATTTCTTGCGCTACTTCCTTAAGCACTCTGGGATGCAGACCATCTGGCCCTGGGGATTTATCTGCCTTCAATCCCTTCAATTTACCTAACACCACTTCCCTACTAACATGTATTTCGCTCAGTTCCTCCATCTCACTGGACCCTCTGTCCCCTACTATTTCTGGAAGATTATTTATGTCCTCCTTCGTGAAGACAGAACCAAAGTAATTATTCAATTGGTCTGCCATGTCCTTGCTCCCCATAATCAATTCACCTGTTTCTGTCTGTAGGGGACCTACATTTGTCTTTACCAGTCTTTTCCTTTTTATATATCTATAAAAGCTTTTACAGTCCGTTTTTATGTTCCCTGCCAGTTTTCTCTCATAATCTTTTTTCCCCTTCCTAATTAAGCCCTTTGTCCTCCTCTGCTGAACTCTGACTTTCTCCCAGTCCTTAGGTGAGCCACTTTTTCTGGCTAATTTGTATGCTTCTTCTTTGGAATTGATACTATCCCTAATTTCTCTTGTCAGCCACGGGTGCACTACCTTCCACCTGCATCGCTGTCAGCTTCTCCCCCGACAGAGAAGGGCGGATGGTGTTGAACGCGCTGGAGAAGTCAAAAAACATGACCCTCACAGTGCTCGCTGGCTTGTCCAAGTGGATGTAGACACAGTTCAGCAGGTAGACGATGGCATCCTCAACTCCTAGTCGGGGCTGGTAGGCGAACTGGAGGGGATCTAAGTGTGGCCTGACCATAGGCCGGAGCAGCTCCAGAACAAGTCTCTCCAGGGTCTTCATGATGTGGGAGGTCAATGCCACCAGTCTGTAGTCATTGAGGCCACTGGGGCGCGGCATCTTTGGCACAGGGACGAGGCAGGACGTCTTCCACAGCACAGGAACCCTCCAGAGCCTCAGGCTCAGGTTGAAGACATGGCGAAGTACTCCACGTAACTGAGGGGCACAGGCTTTGAGCACCCTGGTACTGACACCATCCGGTCCAGCAGCCTTGCTTGGGTTGAGACGTTTCACCTGTCTTCTCACCTGTTCAGCTGTGAAGCCCACCGTGGTTTCCTGTGGGGAAGGGGTATAGTCATGAGGGCGGGGTGGGAGACTGTGAGGAGGGGTAGGAGGGGAGAGTGGAATATGTGTTGGTTGGGGGTCGACAACAGATGACTCATGTGAGGGATGGGCAGGGGCCACAATGTCAAATCTGTTAACGAACAGGTTAAGTTCGTTGGCCCTGTCCACACTGCCTTCAGCTCCTCTGTTGTTAGTTTGCCAGAACCCAGTGACGGTCTGATGGTGGAGGGGAAGAAGCTGTTCCTGAAATATTGAACGTGCATCCTCAGATTCCTGTACCTCCTCCCTGACAGCAATAATGAGAAGGCGGCATCTCCAAGATGAGGGCTTTCCAGTCTGGATTCCATAGGCCCCTTGGTTCATGGCAGGGGTCTATAGTATAAAAAAGATTGGGAACCTCTGCCCTAGATGGTGAGTCTTTAATGATGGATGATGCCTTCTTGAGGCACCACCTTTTGAACATGTCTTTGATGGTGGGGAGGCTAGTGCCTATGATGGAACTGGCTGAGTGTATAACCCTCTGCAGCTTTTTTTGATCCTGGGCACTGGAGCCTCCATAACAGGTGGTGATGCAATTCACTCCATAGTATATCTGTAGAAATCTGCTAGAGTCTTTGATGACATACCAAACCCCTAATGAAGTATAGCTGCTGGTGCGCCTTCTTTGTGATTGCATCAATATATTGGGCACAGGATACAGTCAACTCATGGGATGCATGGGGTTCTGATCCTGAGAACTCTCAAGCCAATTTCTCCATTGGGAAACTCTGACCTCACATCAGCTTGCCCTTTGTCCCTCACACCTCCAGTTTACTCACTTTTCCAGTTGTCATGAAAGATCTTTGGCCTAAAACATTCATTCTGTTGTCCTTTGCAGATATTGCCTGACCTTCATTTTAAAAAAAATTTGGGCTAGTAACAACTGCAACTGTTTAATTTTCAATTGCTGTTAGACAAAATGTCTTGCCATGAAAATATTATACCTGCTGAAAACATCCATATAACATCTGTTGAGAATTTAAGCCCATTTCCGAAACCAAGAATATTAAATTCTATTTCTGTCTTTTCAAATACAATATTTCTTCCAATTGTCTTTTTCGAATTGTCTTTTCATAGAAGCACACAAGTTCTTGTATGCAATGTCTGATTTCATTCAGTATTTGGGAGATGCAACAAACTGAGCAAATTAAAAATGCTCGCTAGGTACATTTGGATAATTCCTGCGAAACATATTATTTTAGACAGCCTAACTACTACTTTTGTCAGTTGTTTGCATTTGGCCAAGTGCAGTAAAGCTCATGAGAGTATTTGACAACCCTCTATCTGAAACACAGCGTTGCATTGAGCCTTATCCAAAATAGTCAACTTTGAATATGTGTGTGTGGATATATCTTAAGTAGTTTGCACCATGAAATCCAAATGCATTATTCCAGTTATCTATCCTGAGATTTTGTAGCATGCTGTGAGACTAATGTGGAGTTAAATACCAAGGATTCACTATGAGTGACAATATTGAACAGCCCAACCAGTGAAATGAGTTACTATCACTGTAAGCTTGCTATGATTTATAAATGTACAAATTATGTTTGTTAGTTCTACTCAAATCATGATGAAATAAACTCTTTATTAGAAGCAAAAGTTTATATTTGTTACACTTAATATAACAGATTTATTCACAATGAATACATTGATGAATAAAACATTGGATAAAGCCTAGGACTGTCAAATAGACTATTAATTCAAGATTTACATGCTGTAGTTATATAAATCAAATTAAAAATAAGCTTGCCACCAACCTTCCCTCTAATTTTTTTTTCCCCACAGCTGCGCAGATCAACCTCCGAGCAGGATATTTCACTACATGGCCTGAAAACGGTGAAGCACTTTAAATTATTATATTATATATTAAAAATTCCAGCTGCACGGCAACTAAGGCTATTTGTACAGGAGCATTTATACTTACACTTTATACATTTCAGTTACTGTGCAGCGGCATAAGCATGCAGCTTAGAGGGAACAGTGTTTGCCACTTTGTTAGTTTACAAGAAATATGGAGATAGGAAAAACAGCAAAAACTTGCTTTGATAAGCATTTACACTAATTATGTTAATCTAGACTGGGGTTCCCAACCTTTTTTATGCCATGGATCATTAAGCAAGGAGTCCATGACTCCAGATTGGAAACCCCTGATCTAGACAAATACAAGGGCAAAAAAAAAGTTCAAAATAAGAGTTTTTCCAGCAAATAAGCTGAATCCTACAAATCAGATTCTTGAGATTAATAGATTAATGAGAAAATATTTGAGTCATTAATTTGAAATATAATTACCAAAATATGTCATTTCAGGAACAAGAGATTCAGATGAGAATTGTTTACACAGAATGAATAAGAATTCAAAACTCTAGTATACAATAATACTAATACCGTCAGTTAGAGGAAGGCTTTTCTACATTAATAAAAAGGCTCCTGGAATCATTGTTAATTCTGCAAAATTAAAAAAATAGTCAGACTATGATCTAAACTGTAAATTCAATAGATATTATTAATTTTGGATTACTTTAGTGATTTCATGCCCAAAGCTTAAAGACTTCCAGTTAGTGAGGTAGGAGCTGCTGGTAATTGTGTAGTACCACAGCCACCCATTTTATCTCCTTTATTAGTTCTGCTGATAATGTAATTATAAAAAGCTGCAGCATGGTGGTTGAATAATTAGCACTGCTGCCTCACAGCCTCTAGTATTGCCTATGTGGAGTTTGTACCTTCTCCCATTGATAGCGTGGTTTCACATGGCTGCTTTGGTTCCATCCTGAAGTACTGACAGACTAATTGTGTACTGTTACTATCTCTCAGGTAAGTGGCAAAAATAACAACTTGATGGGTATACAAGAAATTTTATATGTAGCAGATAAAGGAAATGGTGGGAGATGGGCTGAATTGCCTTCTTCTGCGCAGTAATATAACATTGTTGTTTTTAACAACTCACCAAGAATTCATTCACCCAGGGTCTGAAATTCAAGCTAGCTGAAGCAAAATTAGGCATGGAATAGATTTCCTCTCTGTTCTTTGTGGAATTAGGATGAAAGTGTAAAAGATTCATCTGGTTCCCATTCAAGATGAAGTCAATTGCTAGCACAGATTCTAACATTAACCTTATTAATTCTATTAGACAATGTGCCACACCATAAAGTTGAGCAATATACTGAAATCAAGGGACACAAATGAGATAGTCAACTCTTGGACACATCTAGCTTTTTCTGGTGAATAAAGCATTAGGATTAGGGCTACTGGAATCCTTCTGGAGACCTAGGCGGAAAGGAGCTGCTGAAATTCATTTCCTCCTCTTCAGCTGCTCATTTTTTAAAGTGATGGGCAGGGATGCTTTTACCTGATTGGAAGATTGTGCTGTATTCAACCAGAATTTTACGTCTCGACGCTCAACTCACTGAGAACTTCTGACGCCTCCATAACAGATCAGGCAGTGGAAAAATTATTTGTAGGCATTATGGCTGTTCCGTAACATTTTGAGTGTCAGTATGCATGATACATTTGCCCTAAGAAGTTCTTCATTGTGACTCAAGTGCAGTTAACATAGTGAGCTGCTGCAGAATGTACAATACAGCCAGGAATACTCATTTAATTCATACTCCACAGTATTTTTGGAGACTGAAAGCTCTTTTGATTGCTCTATTAGGATATTTGACAATCGGCATCTGAAAATGTTAGTTGAACACTCAGTGAATAGGACCATGTGCCAACAGGAAGCTTGTAAATCTTGAAAAGCTGCAAGGCCTTGTCACCAGTTCATGCCTGGCAATAAGAAAGAAATGCCAGCTGTATGAACAGTCAGAGATCATCTTTGTGTACCAGTGGATAGCAAACTGTGAAATGTTGCAAATTTCTTCAGGTACAGCCCAACACACAAACACACACACCCCTCTCACAGCCTCTATAAGCATGGCACTGGACTCAATTTTGAAATTGCAGTTGTGCCTTTGGCCTATGCCAGACTTTGATAAGCATATTATTAAACATCTTGGCATCTTTCAGGTTTCTTCTGAGGTTTTCAAAGAACTGCTTCCTGAACATCTGGGTTAGTTTGGTCTCCTGCCAAGAGCACTTTCCTTCCCCCAACTCATGGCGCCACCTGCATTGAACCAGATTCCCCAGATGCTTTATCATTCAATTCTGGTCTTTATGATGTTGTCTCATTATAACTTTCATCACTGTTATGGCATGTGATCAGTTGTGAAAAGAATTTCAAAAACATTTTCCTTGTTATGCTTCAATATATCACATGCTAGGTTTAAATGCTCAGCAGAATGTATTGCCATTTTTACAAGATCATTCCTTTTCCATTCTCCTTCACCATATCGCCAATATCCTGTTCTGTATCTCTGACCTGTTGGGATATCCCAAGACATGTATCCTGAAACTCTTCTCATTATGGTTTGCTACATGCTGTTTATATGGTTTCTTTTTCATCGCCTCCATCTTCCCATCTAATGTAGGAGGCTCAATGTAAGACAAGATACAATCTCATAATTCTCCCACTTATTAACATTTCCGCGGGTGTGGAGCAAAGTGTTTAGCAACTTAGAAAGAAAACTACAAGTTAATAATTCAATGTCATATTTGATCAACTGCATGTAACCTCCAAAGTCCAAACTGACTTTACTATCTCCCAATTTGAAGACGAGAAGTGAAATAAAGTTTCATTCCCTTATTGTTCAAACTGGATGATTGTTTGATACAACTTTCTTACATAGGCCATGAATGGCAAACAAAGATAGATCTTTATTCCTCAATTGTGCAGTCTGTTATTGTGCATTCATGTTATATAATTCTGGTAGGTAGATAGTTCATAAGGCCCACGTCTTCAATCAGGACATGGCTATGAATCTCTGGTGTGTACTCACTAACATGTTTCCAAAATAAGTCTCTTTGTGCAGATTTAGCTACCTCAAATTTCCTTGAAAAACTGTTTGTTATTGTTTCATTGAAGAGTCTCAACAAGGCAGCACCATAGTATTGTGCTTTTATATTTAGTATTAGGGCGGCAGGGTGGAGATACGGTTCTACCAAAGGTGGTTGCTGGTGATTCTTTTCTCTGCTAGCCTGCAACTCACCCCTGAGCAAGTTGTAGCATCTGCTTAGCCCCGTGATCAAGGTCACATGAAGCCATGGGAGCAGGTGGTGGATGGTTATATGACCAGCTGGTACATATCACAAGTCTTGGTTATGTGACCACTGTTACTAAGCAGACAATCTCTGAAGAGTATTGATAATAGCCAGGGCCACCCACCTTGTAAAGACACTGCCCAGAAGAAGGCAATGGCAAAGCACTTCTGTAGAAAATTTGCCAAGAACAATCATGGTCAAAACCATGATCGCCTACATTATACAACATGGTACATGACGATAATAATGATATTTGATATGCAAAGTCAGTTAACTTCTGAAATTAGAATGACCAACAGCTGCATTTATGACACAGTCATAATAGGGATTACAGATTTCAGATACAGTACCATTAATAGTAAAATGCTGTCAGAAAGTAATAGTTAACACCTTTTCAATTTGTGTATAACAATTTTCCTTTGTGGGTAAACATGTGGGATATCTACTATATCTCTTTTGTCCATTATCCATGGTAGGACTAATTACTGCTTCATCACCACAGACAGAAGCATCACAGACTAGTTCCAACACACTGAAATCATTGTACCATACTAAAAAACAAAACACATTACTGAGGCTTTTTCATTTGCAGGTCATATTTTTGCTGACTCTTACTCCAGCATCATGGTCCATCTGGTTTTTTTTAAATGGTTGATTATCTGCTGTTAACATTGTGATAAGATGGGTGTAATCCTGGTACAACAACAGATCAACATACCAAGTCCTTATCTTCAGCAACCATTTTGGGTTTCCTGACTTTGAAGATTACCTTAGTTTCATTTCTCTTTTTTTTTAAACTGGCTGTAGCCCAATTTCATCTGCTTGCAGATCTAAACGAATTACCTTTTTCTGGACAAAAGCACATTTACTTTTCTTAAGTTTGACATTACGCAGAATATTCTGAACACTTCCTCGACAACTGGAAAATTCTCAGTTTTTGACTTCACATGCCATGCCAGAACCTTAACAGCATCTAATCCATAGATTTCCTGTTGATTTTAAGAGTGCAGTTGCTTGTGGAAACTGACTATTGAGAAATGGTGGCCTTCTTCATTTAGATTATAATATATCACAACAAGGGATGACCAGAGAACAGCAGAACATACATCAGGCTGCTGTTTATTGAAACACACACAAAATGCGAGATGCTGCAAGCCAGGGAGCATCTACGTGTAACCCTCAGGATAAGTGCGGAGGGATGTATGAATAAGGGAGTCACTTATCTTTCTTTTTAAATCTTTTTATTAGTTTTTCAAAATTATAAACTCAATAACAAAGTTGGTACAAAGAGATTGGAAAAATGTTCATCATAAATATATAAAATAATTTTTAAGTAACATAGAAATAAAAGACTTCCAAACTCAATGAGACTAAACATTAAGAAAGAAATAAAAAGAAAAAAAAACCCCAAAAGAAAAAGAGAAAAAAAAACCCAAAAAAAGGCAAAACAGGCCAACAGCTTGTATCAGACACGATCAATAAAGTTGTTAACTCCGCTCCTCTCATCATATAATTTTAGAAAAAAGATTCGGAAAAGTCAGATTACATCATATGAAAATGTTGCATAAAAGGTTTCCAAGCATCTTCAAATTTAACCGAAGGGTCAAAAATACCACTTCTAATTTTTTCTAAATTTTAAACTTAATATGGTTTGAGAAAACCATTGGAATGTAGTTGGAGGATTAGTCTCCTTCCAGTTCAACAAAATAGATCTTCTCGCCATTAAAGTAACAAAAGCTATCATTCGAGAGGCTGAAGAAGACAAAGATCTATGTTCTACCACTGGCAATCCAAAGATTGCCGTAATAGGATGGGGTTGTCACTTATCTTATAAGCGGAACAAGTGCTACACCTGCCCCTGCACCTTCTCCCTCACTACCATTCAGGGCACCGAACAGTCCTTCCAGGTAGGTGACACTTCACCTGCAAGTCTTTTGGGGTTATCTACTGCATCTAGTGCTCCTGTTGTGGCCTTCTGTATATTGGTGAGACCTGACGTAGATTGGGAGACCGCTTCGCTGAGCACCTACACTCTGCCTGCCAGAAAAAGCAGGATCTCCCACTGGCCACCCATTTTAATTCCACTTTCCATTCCGACATGACAGTCCAGTCTTCTACTGTCGCAATGAGGCCACACTCAGGTTGGAGGAATAACACCTTATATTCCAACTAGGTAGCCTGCAACCTGATGGCATGACCATTGATTTTGAACTTACAGGAATATCACCCCCCCCCACCTACCATTTCCATTTTTCATCTCATCTCTTTACCTGCCCTTTATGTCCCTTTGGTGCTCCTCCCCCTTTTCTTTCTTCCATGGCCTTCTGTCCTCTCCCATCAGATTCCCTCTTCTCTAGCGCTCTATCTCTTTCACCAATCAACTTCTCAGCTCTTTACTTCACCCCTCCCCCACCTTCCCAGTTTCACCTATCACCTTGTGTTTCTTCCTCCCCTCCCCCCACGTTCTTACTCCGACTCCTCAGTTTTTTCCCTTTGGTCCTGATGAAGGGTCTCAGCCAAAAACATTGAATGTAATCTTTTCCATTGATGCTGCCTGGCCTGCTGAGTTCCTCCAGCATTTTGTGTGTGTTGCTTGGATTTCCAGCATCTGCAGATTTTCTCTTGTTTGCAGTTTATTAATTACAGTTTGGCATTCAATACAATCATCCCTTCAGTATTAATCACTAAGCTTTGAAATTTGGGCCTCTGCATGTCCCTCTGCATCTGGATTCTCAACTTCCTCATCAAGTGACCACAGTCAATAGGGATCGGTGGTAGTATTTCCTCCTCGCTGACAACACAGTGCATCTCAAGAATGAGTTCTTTGCTCACAGCTCTACTCTACATTCATGACTATGTGGCTAAACACAGCTCAAATGCATTTATAAATTTTGCAGTGCTAAGATTATTGTTGCTTGTAAGAATCTCAGGGGCAATGATAGCCTGTACTGCAGTGAGGTATATCAGCTGCTTGAACAGTGTCGCAACAACCTTACACTCATCAGCAAAACTAAGGAACCGACTGTAGACTGCAGGAAGGTGAAGCAGTCCTGATTGAGGGACCAGCTGTGGAAAGGGTGAGCAACTTCAGGTTCTTGGGTGTTAACATCTCAGTCTGTCCAGGGCTCAACACACTTATGCTAGTACACAGAAGGCATGGCAGCAGCTCTACTTTGTTAGAAGCTTGAGTAGATTTGGTAAGTTGCTAAAAACTCTTGCAAATTTCTAAAGATGTGCAGTGGAGAGCATCACAGCCTCATATAGTGCTTCCAATGCACAGGACCACAAGACGCCGCAGAGGACTGTAGACTCAGGTAGCACCATCACAATGAGGCCTTCTTCCATCATTAAGGACATTCACCATCCAGAACATGCCCTCTTGTCATTACTATCAAGGAGGTATAAAAAGCATTTGATAAAGTGAAGCACAATAAGTTATTTGAAATATTACAGAAAACTCTAGATCTAGATTCGAAAGACCTCCACCTAATCAGAAATCTGTACTGGGAACAAACTGCTGCTGTAAGAATAGATGGAGAAGTGAGTCAGTTTACGAAAATCAAGAGAGGCGTTAAGACAAGGGTGTGTTTTCTCCCCGATTTACTTAATGTGTACAGTGAAACAATATTACAAAAAATAAGAGACATCTTGGGAATCAAAGTTGGCGGTGAAAACATCAATAATTTCAGATATGCAGATAACACTGTGTTGATTGCAAGTATGGAGGAAGAACTACCAAATTTAATTGATATAATTGTTGAAGAAAGTGCAAAAATAGGTCTATCTATCGATTGCAAAAAGACAGAATGTATGGTGATATCAAAAAAGAAGGAGAATCCTATCTGCAGGCTGAGAATAAACGGGGAAGACATAAAACAAGTACAAGTACAAGCTACTTAGGAAGCTGGGTGACATCAGATGGCAGGTGCGACATGGACATCAAAAGAAGAATAGGGATGGCAAAAGACACCTTTACGAGAATGAAGAGTATACTAATACTAAACTAGGCATGACAACCCACCTCAGAGTACTGAAATGTTACGTTTATCCGGTTATGATATATGGTTCAGAATGTTGGACAATATCTAGTAACATGAGGAAACGAATTGAAGCAGCAGAGATGTAGTTTTTGAGGAGGATGCAAAAAATATCATGGATGAAATGAATATCTAACGAGGACGTCATGAACAGAGCAAACACAAAAAGAGAAATAATGTATGAGATCATGAAAAGGCAACGTAACTTCATTGGACATGTGATTAGGAAAGAGGAGTTAGAATGCACGGTAATTATGGGAAAGATTGAAGGGAAGAAAGCAAGAGGAAGACAAAGACAAAGACAAAGACAAATGATGATGGAGACAGCAGCCAGAGAACTGGAAATGAATACCAATGAATTGATCCACTTGACCCGAAACAGGAGTGTGTGTGCCATGGCATGTGAGTCAAAGCTCAAAATGGGCACGACACCTGATGATGATGATAATGATGATAGGAGCCTGAATGTCCACACTCAATGATTCAGAAACATCATCTTCCTCTCCATCATATTTGTGAACAGTCCAGGAACCCTACCTCATTATCTTGCACTATTTATTTTGTAATTAATTTTAATAATAATTTGCTGCCGCAAAAATACAAGTTTCACAAGATAGTGTTATTAAACCCAATTCTGACTACTAAAAATTTCTGCTTCTGTGAACTCTGCATTTAATTTCTTGGATGTAAGCAAGCGGCAATACTTGTCTTCTGCTCTATGAAGGACCGCCTTAAAATTTCTACACACCTGGGTGATCTTGTCTATGTTGCAACCCATAACAATAAACCATGTCACATACTTCAAGCCACACTTTCAGTATGCTGGATGAACTCAGCAGGTCAGGCAGCATCAGTTAGAAATGATGAGTCGACGTTTTGGGCCGGAACCCTTCATCAGGACTGAAGAATGAAAGATGGGGAAGGATTTGAAGAATGCTTGTAGCGTCAGTTGATAGACCAGTAATTTGAAAGACAAAGGGGTGGGAGAGGGGAAGCATTGACGTCATAGCCCTGAAAACAATGGGTAGTAGAAGATGGAGGCGGAACCATGAGGGAGTTGGGGAAGGGGGTAGAGTGAAACAGGGATAGAGGAAGGGAGGGGAAGGAATTACCGGAAGTTGGAGAATTCTATGTTCATACCAAGGGGCTGGAGTCTACCTAGATGGTATACGAGGTGTTGCTCCTCCAACCTGAGTTTAGCCTCATCACGGCAGTAGAGGAGGCCATGTACGGACATATCTGAATGGGAATGGGAATGGGAAGCAGAGTTGAAGTGGATGGCTACCGGGAGATCCCGTCTGTTGTGGCGGACGGAGTGGAGGTGCTCGACGAAGCGGTCCCCCAATCTGCGTTGGGTTTCACAGATGTAGGGGAGGCCGCACCGGGAGCACCGGATGCAATAGATGACCCCAATAGACTCACAAGTGAAGTGTTGTCTCACCTGGAAGGACTGTTTGGGGCCTTGAATGGTTGCAAGAGATGAGGTGTAGGGACAGGTGTAGCACTTACGCTTACAGGGATAAGTGCCGGGTGGGAGATCAGTGGGGATGGACACATGGATAAGGGAGTTGCAGAGGGACCGATCCCTGCGGAAAGCAGAGAGGGGTGGAGAGGGAAAGATGTGCTTAGTGGTGGGGTCCTGTTGAAGGTGGCGGAAGTCGCGGAGCATAATGTGCTGGATCCGGAGGCTGGTGGGGTGGTAGGTAAGGACAAGGGGAACTCTGTCCCTGTTGTGGTTGCGGGAGGATGGGGCCAGGGCTGAAGTGCGCGAAATGGAGGAGATGCGGGTGAGGGAATCATTGATGACAGTAGAAGGGAAACCACAATCCTTAAAGAAAGATGACATTTGAGGTGTCCTGGAACGGAAAGCCTCATCCTCGGAGCAGATGCGGCGGAGACGGAGGAACTAGGAATAGGGAATGGCATTTTTGCATGTGGCGGGGTGGGAAGAGGTATAGTCGAGGTAGTTATGAGAGTCAGTGGGCTTGTAGAAGATGTCAGTGGACAGTCTGTCTCCAGAGATGGAGACCGAGACATCGAGAAAGGGGAGAGAAGTGTCCAAGATAGAGTAAATGAATTTGAGGGCTGGGTAGAAGTTTGAAGTAAAGTCGTTGAAATTGACGAGCTCAGCATCGGTGCAGGAAGCAGCACCAATGTAGTCGTCAATTTACCGAAGGAAAAGTTGGGGAGCAGTACCAGAATAGGTCTGGAGTACAGACTGTTCCACATAACCAACGAAGAGGCAGGCATAGCTGGGGCCCATGCAAATTCCCATAGTTACACCCTTAGTCTGAAGAAAGTGGGAAGGGCCAAAAGAGAAGTTATTAAGTGTGAGAACCAGTTCCGCCAACCGGGGGAGGGTAGTGGTGGTGGGGAACTGGTGAGGTCTATTATCCAGGAAGTAGAGGAGGGCTTTGAGGTCTTCTTGATGGGGAATGGAGGTGTATAAGGATTGGACATCCATAGTAAAAATGTAGTGGTTGGGGCTGGGTAACTGGAAGTTATTGAAGAGGTGGAGGGCAGAGGATGTATCCCAGATGTAGGTGGGGAGGGACTGAACTATGGGTGACAAAATGAAGTCCATGTAGGCAGATACAAGTTCGGTGGGACAGGAGCAGGCAGAAACTATGGGTCTACCGGGTCAGTCAGGCTTGTGTACCTTTGGGAGGAGGTAAAACCGAGCGATACGGGATGTGGGAATAATGAGTTTAGTAGCTGAGGATGGAAGGTCTCCAGAGTTGATAAGGGCGGTGATGGTGCAGGAGACAACGGTTTGATGTTTTTTGGTGGGGTCCTGTTCCAGTGGTAAGTAAGAGGAGGTGTCAGAGACCTGCCATTTTGCCTCAGTGAGGTAGAGGTCCGTCCGCCAGACTACTACGGCACCACCTTTGTCAGCAGGTTTGATGGTGAGGTTGGGATTAGTGCGGAGAGAGTGGAGGGCAGTGCGTTCACAGGGAGTGAGGTTGGAACAGGAGAGAGGAGTGGTGAAGTTGAGACAGTTGATGTCTCGGCAACAGTTGGAGATGAAGAGATTGAGTGCAGGTAGAAGGCCCGGGCAGGGTGTCCAGGAGGAGGAGGAGGGTTGAAGACAGGAGAAGGGGTCATCTATAGCGGGAGGGGAATCCTTGCCAAAGAAGAAGACTCGGAGACGTAGGTGACGGAAGAAGAGTTCAGTGTCATGGCGGGCACGGAACTCACTGAGGTGTGGACGGAGGGGGACAAAAGTGAGGCCCTTGCTAAGGACAGAACGTTCTGCCTCAGAGAGGGGAAGGTCAGAGGGGATGGTGAAGACACGGCAAGGGTTGGGGCTGAGCTCAGAGGAAGGTGAAGAGTGGGAGGTATCAGGAGGGAGAGGGGTGTTGGGATGTTCATATTCCATACTTCCGCCACCTACAACAGGACCCCACCACTAAGCACATCTTTCCCTCTCCACCCCTCTCTGCTTTCCGCAGGGATTGGTCCCTCCGCAACTCCCTTATCCACATGTCCATCCCCACTGATCTCCCACCCAGCACTTACCCCTGTAAGCGTAAGTGCTACACCTGTCCCTACACCTCATCTCTTGTAACCATTCAGGGCCCCAAACAGTCCTTCCAGGTGAGACAACACTTCACTTGTGAGTCTGTTGGGGTCATCTATTGCATCCGGTGCTCCCGGCGCGGCCTCCTCTACATCTGTGAAACCCGACGCAGATTGGGGGATCACTTCATCGAGCACCTCCACTCTGTCCGCCACAACAGACAGGATCTCCCGGTAGCCATCCACTTCAACTCTGCTTCCCATTCCCATTCCCATTCAGATATGTCCGTACATGGCCTCCTCTACTGCCGTGATGAGGCTAAACTCAGGTTGGAGGAGCAACACCTCGTATACCATCTAGGTAGACTCCAGCCCCTTGGTATGAACATAGAATTCTCCAACTTCCCGTAATTCCTTCCCCTCCCTTCCTCTATCCCTGTTTCACTCTACCTCCTCCCCCAGCTCCCTCATGGTTCCGCCTCCATCTTCTACTACCCATTGTTTTCAGGGCTTATGACATCAATGCTTCCCCTCTCCCACCCCTTTGTCTTTCAAATTATTGGTCTTTCAACTGATGCTACAAGCACTCTTCAAATTCTTCCCCATCTTTCATTCTTTAGTCCTGACGAAGGGTTCCAGCCCGAAACGTCAACTCATCGTTTCTGACTGATGCTGCCCGACCTGCTGAGTTCATCCAGCGTACTGAAAGTGTTGCTTTGATCTTTTACAGCATCTGCAGATTATTTTGTGTTTACATACTTCAAGCCACTTTGTCTGGTACGGAAGGGCCACCACACAGGATTGGAAAAAACTGCAGGAAGTTGTAACTCAGCCAGCTCCGTGTCCAGCATCCAGGACACTTTCAAAAGGCAGTGCCTCAAAAAGGCAGCATCCATCATCAAGGAACACTACCACCCACGACATGCCTTCTTATTGTAACTTAGTTTTTATTACCATGTATTGCAATGTACTGCTGCTGCAAAACAACAAATTTAGCGACGTATGTCAATGATATTAAACCTGATTCTGATTATATTTACTCCATACACTTTATCTGGCAAGGTCATCTGTTAAAAGGTAATCACTGTTAGATTCATTCCATTTATTTTCATTCTCACACAGTCTAATGAGAATAAATTCTTATTTCTCTTCATTGGAACCTGACATAGCTTTAGAATACAAGATTCACCATGATGATGAGCATGTAGGTACATCAATATTCATTTTTTATGCTTCAATTATCGAACCTTAATTTTTATGAACATGTTTTAAAATGTGCTGGAAATGATGTATATAGCCTTTGCTCACTTATCTAAATGTTGGGTTAACCTTCCTTCTCTACTATAGCTGTTTTCTTTCATTTGGGTTTTGCTGTGTTCCATCAAGCTTTTAATATAGACAGCATGTGCATGTGCCAACAATGAAAACATTTTGCAACTACAAAACAGCAGGCCGGGTGTGAACGACTCTCATGGTTACATTATGAGTGTTTCCTGCCATGGCTGTATTTTGTATCACTTGTGCACACAAGACCCAAAATTGATACTAGTGAAAATTCTTCAGTTATCCTGAATATTGACTTCTACAATAGGTGAGGCTTGGCGTTTATTGAGCTCCTTTATTCTGCCCGATATAGGCAGAATTTTCCAGTGGCCAACTATTTCAGTTCCACTCCCCATTTCCATTCCATGGTCTTCCCTAATGTTACAATGAAGCACACTATCAGGTTGGAGGAGCAACACCTAATATTCTATCTGGGTAGCCTCCAACCAGACAGCATAAAAATGATACCTCTAAATTCTGGTAACTTATTCCACCTTCCATTTCTTTCTTTTTCCATTCCCCAGCCTGGCTCCCGTTACCCCCTTCTCTTCTCACCAGCCTACCACCTTCCTCTGGTGCCCCTCCACCTTCCCTTTCTCCCACTCTCCTCTCCTATCAGATTCTTTCTTTAGCACTTCGCCTGTTCCATCTAAAACCTTTCAGCTTCTCACTTCACCTTCCTCCCCCACTCATCCACCCATCTTCCTCCTCACTTGGATTCACCTATTACCTTCCAGTTTGTCACTCTGCATTTCCAGCATCTGCAGTAGTTCGTGTTCATTTTAGCATGTTGTGATGGTTTAAACTTCATTGCATTTTTAGAGCTTATTTCCATGTATGAGATAATCCCAGTGCCCATTTGAATTTCAGAATCAAAATCAGGTTTATCATCATCAGCATGGAAGAAAGAAAAGGCGGGGATGGCATGAACATCGATTTCTTAAACTTCCGGCAATGCCCCCCCCTCACCATTCCCCATCCCCTTTTCCCTCTCTCACCTTATCTCCTTGCCCGCCCATCGCCTTCCCCTGGTGTTCTGCCCCCCCCCCACTTTCCTTTCTTCTATGGCCTTCTGTCATCTCCTATTAGATTTCCCCCCTCTCCAGCCCTGTATCTCTTTCACCAACAACTTCCCAACTCTTTACTTCACCCCTCCACCTCTCGGTTTCACTTATCACCTGTTGTTTCTCCCTCCCCATATCTTTTAATTCCACTCCTCATCATCTTTTCCTCCAGTCCTGCCAAAGGGCCTTAGCCCGAAACAATTTTGTCAATAGATGCTGCCTGACCTGCTGAGTTCTTCCAGTATTTTGTGCAAGTATATTAAACGGTTAGATTAAAAAGAGAAAAACAGAAAATAATATTTAAAAATCGAGGTAGTGTTCATGGATTCAGTGTCCATTTAGGTATTGGATGGCAGAGGGGAAGAAGCTGTTCCTGAATCACAGAGTGTGTGCCTTCAGGCTTCTGCACCTCCCTCCTGAGAGTAACAGTGAGAAGAGGTCATGTTCTGGGTGATGAGGGTTCTTAATAATGGACACCCCCTTTCTGAGGCATCACTCCTTGAAGATGTCTTCGATACAATGGAGGCTGGAACCCAAGATGGTGCAGACTAACTTTACAACTTTGTCACTTCTTTCAGTCCTGTGCAGTAGTCCTCCTTCCCCCCTCCCCCCCATACCAGACAGTGATGCAGCCTGTCAGAATGCTCTTCACAGTATATCTATAAAAGTTTTCAAGTGTTTTAGAGGACAAACCAAATCTCTTCAAACTCCTAATGAAATAGAGCCACTGATTTGCCTTCCTTGTAGCTGCATCGCTATGTTGTGACCAGGTTAGATCCTCAGAGAATTTGAAAATGGTGGCTAGGAACCAGGAACTTGAAACTGCTCACTCTCTCCACTTCTGATCCCTCTATGAGGATTGGTTCGTGCTCCCTCGTCTTACTCTTCCTGAAGTCCATAATCAGTTCTTTGGTTTTTCTGATGTTGAGTGCAAGGTTCTTGATGCGGCACCACTCAACTAGCTGGTATATCTCACTCCTGTAC
This sequence comes from Mobula hypostoma, assembly GCF_963921235.1. Classification (NCBI taxonomy): domain Eukaryota; kingdom Metazoa; phylum Chordata; class Chondrichthyes; order Myliobatiformes; family Myliobatidae; genus Mobula; species Mobula hypostoma. The sequence goes on from NC_086105.1 coordinate 132,915,022, forward strand.
ACCCTCTCATCTCCATCTGAGATTCTACCAACAATGGTTGCATCATCAGCAAATTTATAGATGGCATTTGAGCTATACCTAGCCACACAGTCATGGGTATAGAGAAGTGCGCTAAACACACACCCCTGAGGTGCGCCAGTGTAGATCATCAGTGAGGAGCAGATGTTATCACCAATCTGCATAGATTGTGGCCTTCCAGTTAGGAAGTCAAGGATCCAATTGCAGAGGGAAGTACAGAGGCCCAGGTTCTGTAGCTTTTTGATCAGGACTGTGAGAATGATGGCGTTAAACACTGAGCTATAGTCAACCAACAGCATTCTGACATAGGTGTTTGTATTGTCCAGGTGATCTAAGAGGCATTGAGCTGTTTGTTAACAGCTCAGATTTGATATGTTCATCTTTAAGACTACAGTGACAAGCAGCAAATGAATTTTCAAAACAATTAAACAGCTGTTAACTATTTTCACTGATTTCTGATTGTGGGTCTTGCACCTATAATGCTATATGATTTCTGACTTGAAATGTTTTGCAGCTTCTCCAGTGCTATGCTAAATTCTCATTCTGCAGATGTGTATATTTGCCAGGTGAGTGGTACCATCGGGAATGCCAGTAAATATAGTGTTCCTCCAGAGACACATCCTGTGACGTCCGGTAAATGTTGTTTGCCATGATATGCACTGCATTTGGTGTCTTGTGCAGGCAAGCTGAGAAATATGAAGAGCGTGCAAATATGGCAAACCTGAGAAGTAAAGATCTCAAAATAAAGCACATTCCCTTTATTCAAGGGCTCCTGAAAACTTTCAGTATACAGTATATTGCTGCAGCCCAGACACCCACCAAGCACATGACACAATCCTCCAATGAACTGACATTCACATGAAATATTATACATACTATCCGTCTTTTATGAACTATCAGCTTCCGGAGCCCCATTTCTTGAATAAATACCGAAGTAACAATACAAAATAAATTCACTATATCTCATTTCAAGTTACTTTTCTGAATATCACAGTGGAGGGCACATAGATGTTCTGTTCAAGGAAACGCATTCAGTAAAAATGCAAATCACATTTTCCTTTTTTCCCGCGAAGGAACAGCAGACTTAGTAAAGAAATTACCTTGAATTTGATCCCCCACTTTACATGAGCATTCCGACCCTGAGATACTTGGATGATATTCCAGGTTAAGAGTTTAGGAGGAAGCATAAAAACACCAGCAGAACGAAACACGTGGAGCAAGCTCACCACCCAAACACAGCGGATTCTCTAAATAAAATCAACATACATTTCGAGACGGCTTTAAATTTACACCGACGTTTTTTTTCCCCCTAGCCGAAATACCCATACGCAGGCATATCTGACCAAATTCTTCATTCAGTTACGCCTTACAACTGTTGCATTTAAGATTTGGACGGATTTACATTTTCAACTCTGAAAGAGTTGAGTTGAAGTGCCAAAGTTGATAATTCCCCCACCCCGAGCGGATGAGCTAGCAGTCTTGACACCCAACGCGAACTCAGCTTTGACATACCAACCTGGCGCCAGTCACATCGCCGATAAAGTACTCGGCTCCGATCCAACGAGGGCGACCCGGGGAGGGGGGGCGCACGCGCAACGACCGTTAACCGCGGGAATTACCGGTAAATTCGAAATTTCAAACCACATCCCCGCCCCTTCGCACGCCGGGGCTCGAGCCGCCGCCACGCCCACGCAGCTGGACCCGCGAGACCGGACTGGAGGCTCTCGGCACGGCAGCGCAGCGCGTGAGAGCGCCGCGGAAACGCCCGGAGGAGCCCGGCGGGGTCACGGGCAGCTTCTCTGGGGAGGTGTGAATATGGTCGACGTTCTTGGTTATTCCTCGCCATAGATCCCAGCTGAGCCCCCCCCCCGCCCCAGCGCTTTGGGTGTGTTGAAGATTTCGCGCGTCCGTAGTACAGTATTGCTCGTGTTTATGACCCTTGGGCTCTCAGTAAATAAAACGTTCGTGGATATGGGCATATGCGAGGGCACGGTTGTTGCAAATAAACCAAGGGACACAGAGCAGCGCATATAGAACTTATAATGGATTGCTAGTCTGCGACATTAGCTGCCCCCACCCTCCAGCCCCATGCAAATAGCGGGGCAAATAACTCATTGGTTACTTACTTTTAAAATTGCTTTTTGGCTCAAGTCCTGTGTCCCGAGGGTAGGTTGCCTTTCTGCTACACTGTCAAGAGTACGAGATGAGTGTGCGCAATCTATTGCAGGCTTTGCCTGTGTCGGTTTGAGCCCCGTTGTGTATTTGCATCTACCCAGAGGCGTACAAGGAGTAGAGGGAAACACCTGCACCAGACAGACAGGCAAAGTTGTTCCTGCAAGACGCCTCCTAAGTATAATAACACTGACTACCTTGGTGATCCGTGATGGTTGCTAAATCTTGCACTATTTATAGATCTCATACATGCTTGTTAAAATGTCGATTAATCTGAAAGAGGAAAAAACTGGTTTTACCAGTTACTACACGTGTACGCTTCTATTCCCGTGTGCTTGAGCTCAACGCCTATCTCTTATGGAGTCCCTCGGAATGGAAGTCGACTTATTTCATCCCTGTTCTGATGCGTTTGGTATGCTAATGTAGGGCCCGCAGACTACCTGTGTGTTGGGGCAGGTGGGCGTTGAAGTGGTTCTGTACAGGCTAATCATTTCCGTGCTGCTGAGAAATGATGTCGCAACTTACTTAGATCAGTCACAGAGCAGAGAATCCCATGACTTAATAGACTTTTCTACTGAGCATACCTTGAATTTTACTTCTGTCCAGATGGTAATCTTTTTTCCTAGACACAAACTGAAGTAGAGTTCTGCCTGTCTGCTCTGAGACATGCAAATGATACACATGCTCAAATAGGGGCAGCTGAGTTTAATAGGGCTTCAATGTTGGGGATTTTGGCCTTGGAGAGGACACTGACATTGGTTCACGTAGCTGAAGGATTTTGTGGGGACAGTTTATGATACCTCTCTCTTGTGGTTTGTGATGCCTGCTTTAGGTAGTCCATCCGGAACAACATTGCTTTCCTGTAGAGGATGTGCCCCATATTCCGTCTGGGTAGCCTCCAACCTGATGGCATGAACATTGTCTTCTCTAACTTCTGCTAATGCACTACCTCCCCCTTGTACCCCATCTGTTATTTATTTATATACACACATTCTTTCTCTCTCTCCTTTTTCTCCCTCTGTCCCTCTGACTATACCCCTTGCCCATCCTCTGGGGTTTTTCCCCCCTCCCCCTTTTCCTTCTCCCTGGGCCTCCTGTCCCATGATCATCTCATATCCCTTTTGCCTATCACCTGTCCAGCTCTTGGCTCCATCCCTCCCCCTCCTGTCTTCTCCTATCATTTTGGATCTCTCCCTCCCCCTCCCACTTTCAAATCTCTTACTAGCTCTTCCTTCAGTTAGTCCTGACGAAGGGTCTCGGCCTGAAACGTCGACTGTACCTCTTCCTAGAGATGCTGCCTGGCCTGCTGTGTTCACCAGCAACTTTGATGTGTGTTGCTTGAATTTCCAGCATCTGCAGAATTCCTCGTGTGTGCCCATGCTAGATGTTTTCATCTGTCAGTCTATACACGTATTAGACTTGAAAAATATGCTATTATTGGTAATTGCTAATTTCATATCAGCCTCACAAAGGTAACGGTCTGAATTTATTAAATTCTGTAACATCTGACAAGTTTTTAAAGACAGAACAGGCTGTCTGAATAAGGTAATGCTATAGTTTTCAATGTTCTTCGCTTACAAATGTAACCTGATGGCCAACTGGACACAGTGATTTGAAGCAGCCAAGGCTTATACTATGGCTGTTTGCAAGCTTACTTGTTATATTTTTAAAGTGATTCAGGAATTCTTATCAATATGCAGTCATTGATGTCTACATCGCTGATACCGTACAATCTCAGAAATATGAATGAATAAGTAATGTCAGAAGTGCTTAAAATAAACATATATAGCAATATTCATTTTGTATCTGTATAATGCATCTTGTTAAATAATGTTCAGGTATATGAATGACACAAGAAATTCTGCAGATGATGGAAATCCAAAGTAACATTAACAGAATGCTGAAGGAACTCAGCAGATCAGGCATCATCTACAGAGAGGAATAGAGTCAACATTCATCAATGCTGTGACTTGCGACTTTCCTAAGAATATTAGAAACTAGCATCAAGGTATAATTGAAAATATAACAAAAGTATGTGATTAAAGGTTTGTCTATAAATTCTGTCGCTTTTGTTTTGTTTAATTGAATTGAGATAACTTGAAGCAACGATCCAGTTTGTGTCTTTCTGCAGATCTCGACCAACAAATGAACACATAGCGCCTACATATCACTGCTGCTTACCCAGGGTCAGTTAAAATGAGGGACCACAATCAAAAGAAGCTAAGCAAGTGTTCCAGAAGTCAATTATATGTCAAAAAATTTTGCAAAGTTAAATTTTTTGGGAAAAGAGCTGGGAATTTAATTTTTCTCTCCAGATATGATCCCCGTGCATCTTTAAATTTCAGTATTTTTTGCCATGCACTATTGAATTGAATGGAATTGACTTTATTACTTACAAGTGAATGATATATCACTTAAAAAAAACGTTTCACAATGGATCTTTCATTAATAGACTTCATACCTGTTTCAGTTTGGATGACCCCAGTTTTGCCCGTGTTAGAGAAAAAATAACATAGAGGCCCTTTAACATTTTACATGTTACTTAATGGTTTGATGATGTGCAAATGTTGCTGATACTGATGCAGATTTGCTCAAAAACTGAATTGCCAAACATATTATCCAGGATTACTTTCCTCTAGTGGCTTTCATCCTCCCAAGTGGTCCTGGATAATAGCTTTCAGCAGGTAAAGTTGTGCAATATTCAACTCTGATCAGTCTTTGAATCTTCTCTTGCATGTATTGCAACATCCTTGCACATCAGTCTATTTTCCTGTTTGTTGTGTTCATAACCTTTTGAAATGCTTCATAATCTAGACTCGGGAATAACAAAACGTTACAACAGCCCAGACTTTTAAATACCACATAAGATCATTAGGCATGGCTACATATGGCATTTTTTCAGGTGCTTCCTCTTTGTCGATCACAATTTATTGAATAATGACAGCTTTAGAATTAAGGCGTCCTGGGAAACATTCACCAATCTGATGTAGAAATTTATCACAATCTCAGTCGCAAATGGTGAGCATCTGTGCCCCAAATGATCAAGCCTATGAACCCTATTTCTGTTTTTAATTTTCTGCATACAGGTCTGGAACCCATCTAAGGAATCCATGTTGCAGTACCTCTGTGACAAGAAAATCCATTCTTGTGACTTAACTAAACCTTGAGAGAGTACACTCCTTCACAATCATGTACATTGTGCCACGTTGTGTAAGGTTTAAATGGGAAAATTATAATGACCACAGAATTCTGTCCCTTTGTAAAGTTGTACCATTCTGTAGTTGTTCTCAATAACAAAGGGGAAGGTAATTTCCTACTGTTATAAGAAAGCTGATTAATCATTTCACTAGGCATTATAAAGAGTAAATTTGATGACATTCCTTTTTTTGTCAATGAAAGTCTGGAATAGTGTTGAAAAAACTAAGTGCAGAAATGCTGCACTTGTCACTTTCTTTATGTGGGATTTAAAATCCAAATCTGAATCAAGGGGAGCCAAGTTCTCAAGTTTATGAAGAAGTCCGTTTCTTTTGGCTGTGAGACCAACCAAAAGTATTTCATTTTTTTCTTCATTTAGTTTTAGAAAATTATTGCTCAGCCATTTGTTTATTGCAGCCATACCAGAAGTCAAAGAAGATAGGGTGTCTCCATAAGGCTTAAACAAGATATACAATTGTGTGTCATTTGGATAACTGTGGAAATCAAGCCTATGCGCTCTAATGATGTACCCTAAAGGGAACAAGTTTAAGGAAAGTAGGGGACCAAGGCTATGGTCGACACTGCAAAATCTTTCCTTTGGATTTGGAATTGGCCCTTTGAGCCACGCTGCCAAGCAACCCCCCCCCCCCCCCATTTAACCCTAGCCTAATCATGGGCCAAATTACAATGACCAATTAAAACCTATCAACTTTGCACTCTGGGAAGGAACCCACATGGTCAATTTTTTAAGTTTCTCAATAAATGCATTCCAGGCCACAGAACTACAGTATCTATTGACCTCCCAGTAGACCATGTGATTTGCCTTACTCAGTAAACAGCTGATATATTGTGAATCCCAGGAATCATCTTGAACATTAACTGCATGTAACTGCAGCACCAGTGATAAGGACCAAGAAAGCATAGTCAAGGGAGGCAGAGAAGTGCTTAAAGAACAGATTTGAGTTGGTGGACTGGATGATATTTGGGGATTCATCTTCAAGTCTGAATGAATACGCCACAGTTGTCAAAAATTTGATCAAGAGCTGTGTGGATGAGTGTGTGCCTTCAAGAACATAATGCACATACCCAAATCAAAAGCTGTGGATGAACTAGGGGATTTGTACTGCGCAGAGGGCTAGATCTGTGGCATTCAAGACCTCTGATACAGAACTACACTAGAATTCCAGGTACAACCTACGGAAGGCTATTTTAGGAGTGAAAAGGCAATTCTGATTGAGGTTAGAGACAGAATCAAATGCACATCAGCTCTGGCAGAGCTTGTAGGCCATTACTTCCTACAAAGCGAAATCTAACACCATGAATGACTGAGATTCACTCACAGATTTTCTCAATGCCTTTTATACATGCTTTGAAAGGGAGAATAAAAATTCCATCCGTGCGAATTCCTGCAGCATCTGGTGACCCTGTGATTTCTGTCTCAGAGGCCGATATCAGAATATATTTCAAGAGGCTGAACTCTTGCAAGGCATCAGGCCTTGATGGTATACCTGGTGGGGCTCTGAAAACCTGTGGCAGCCAACTGGCAGGAGTGTTCAGGGACATTTTCAGTCTCTCATTGCTGCATTCAGAGGTTCCCACCTGTTTCAAAGGGGCACCAATCATACCAGTGCCCAAGAAGAGCTGCCTCAATGATTATTGCCCCATGGCACTCACATCTACAGTGATGAGGTGCTTTAGGAAGTTGGTTGTGGCAAGAATCAATTCCTGCCTAAACAAGGACCTGGACCCACTGCAATTTGTCTAGCGCTACAATAGATCTACAGCAGAGGCAATCTCACTGGCTCTCCATTCAGCCTTGGATCACCTGGACAATAGTAACACCTATGTCAGGCTGCTGTCTATTGATTACATCTCAGCATATGACACGATCATACCCTCATTACCTCCAAAGCCTCTGTACCTCCCTCTGCAACTGGATCCTTGACTTCCTCACTGGGAGACCACAGTCTGTGCGGATTGGAAATAACAGTGCTTCCTCACTGACAATCAACACTGGCAGACCTCAGGGATGCATGCTGAGCCCACTGCTTCACTCTCTTGACACCCATGACCGTGTGGTTAGTGTTTGTGACAACGCAAACACACTCTCTATAAATTGTTGACTGAACTATTGTTGCCAGAATTTCAGATGGTGACAATGAGGCGTACAGGAGTGAGATGGTTGACTAGTGTCACAGAAACAACCTTGCACTTAACATCAGTAAGAGCTAGGAATTGATTGTGGACCTTAGGAAGGGGAAGTTGATGGAACAACAGTCCTTATGGAGGGATCAGCAGTGGAAAGGCTAAGCAGTTTCAATCTCCTGGGTGTCAACATCTCTGAAGACCTATCCTGGACCCAACATATTGATGCAATTACAAAGAAGGTACAACAGCAGCTATATGTCATTTGGAGTTTGAGGAGACTTGTGTCACCAAAGACACTCGCATATTTCTACAGATGAACCACAGCACAGCACAATACAGCAGTGCCCCTACTTCCTCAGGAGTTTGCAAAGATTTGACATGACATCCAAAACTTTGACAAACTTGCAGAGATGTGTGACTGCATCACCGATACTCTTGAATGAAAAATCCTACAAAAGGTAGTGGACACGGCCCAGTCCATCATGGTTAAAGCCCTCCCCACCACTGAACACATCTTCAAGACACGCTGTTGCAGGAAAGCAGCGTTTATAATCAGGGACCGCATCACCCAGGCAGTGCTCTCTTCTCGTTGCCGCTGCCATCAGGAAGAGGGTACAGGAGTCTCAAGACCCACACCACCAGGTCCAGGAACCAGTTATTACCTCTCTGCCATCAGGCTCTTGAACCAAAGGGGATAACTTTACTCATTGAAATGTTCCCTCAACCTGTGGACTCACTTTCAAGGACTCTTCATCTTGATATTTATTGCTTATTTATTATTTCTTTCATTTTGTATTTACAACGTTTGTTGTCTTTTGCTCACTGGGTGAACACTATATTCTGGCGTTGAACTCAGCAGTTGAGTTCCATTATAGATGCAGATTTAGATTTAATTATCACACGTGCATTGAAGTATACAGTGAAATATGTCATTTGCATTAACAACCAACAAACCTAAGGATGTGCTGAGGGCAGCTCGCAAGTGTCGCCACACATTCCCGCGCTAACATAGCATGCTGGAATGAAAATTACTTTAAAATTTGTTCTGTGTTTTTTTTTCTGATTCAGCTCAGGCCATTCACCGATGTATTCACAAACAAAGGGAGGCACTGCACGCGTGTCGAAGGCCACGAGAAATCACTATTAGAACTAACAGAAATGCAATATAGAAAGAAAAGCAAATTATTACTGCAGTAGTAGTACAGAAAATAACATAATGCACAACATCCACTTAATATGCTGATCTCTGCAGTGTCAGAGATCTGACAAGCTGTCAGCCTTTTCTACTCTCTTTTACTCTCTCTAATTCGCTCAATGTCCTGGATCCTGTCTCCGACAATTAGCATCACGATGGGGCTCAGCAGCGACTCCTTTGAGCTTATCTGCAGAAACAGCTTATTTCTACCTTTAATGTCTCTCTTTTCCCTTTTCAAGGTGGATGGGATTCTGTTGCAGACCCTGACCTGGAGCTATGCTCAAACTTCTGTTCTTTGTGGTGGTTGGAACCGTTCTTGGGGCTCATCAACCAGCCGTTTTTTGATATCCCAAGGATGCGGCCTAGAAGACAAGCGTACCTTCAGGGTTCCAAGGTTTTGCGGCCCTGGATATGAGCTGATTCTATGCTGGGTGCTGCTCACTGAAGCATCATGGGAGAAAATGGAACGTCGGGGAACAGTAGATCTGCTGTCAGGAGCTCTGTACTCAGCAAATCACGCGCATTCTCTCTCCTTCTCTCGTTGGTGGGGGAAGAGTTTGTTGCTGATTCTCGAGTCGAAGAACTTGGAGAAAAAAGCAGCGTAGCAGACTTTAACACTGTATATCAGTGAGTTGTTTGTCTTTGTTGGTCTCCCCTCTCACTGTGAAAAGAGGATACCTCTCTTCCCCTTTATTAGTGAGACCGAGTCCGTTCTTTGTTGAATTGTTGGATGACGATTAGTTTTTGCTGTATTACCCATCATGGTCTTTCTTGGGGACTTTGCTATTGCTTGCTTGGTGGGTGGAGGGCACTGATGTTTTTTTTTGCTGAAGTAAGTGGGGAAGGGTCATTGATTTGCTGCTGCTTGTGTGTGGGAGGGGTTGTAGTGGGCTTTGGGGTTCCAATGTTTTTACTGTCACTCATTCTTTGGGACACTCTTCTGTTTTGATGGATGTCTGTGAAGAACAAGAATTTTAGGATGTATATTGTATACATTTCTTTGACATTAAAAGGAACTATTGAACTATTGAGCATTGGTCATGACCTACCCTAAGACAAAGTTCTTCCCGATCTCCAACTCCTAGCACTGGCACTAGTTATGACTTAGTCTGAAAGACGATTCTGCCTTGCACAAAGAAAGTGTCCCTTCTTATACCCTTTAAGATTCCTTCAAAACTATGATATAATTACAGTATCATCCCAGTACTTTTCCATCCCTAATGATACCAGCTGCACACCCTTATCTCTTACAACCGTCAGTCCAGACACATAATTTGGGAAAACAGAGACGACAGATCTGCAAAGAGGTAAATATTCTTTACCATTATCTCATCTTAATGATGTGCGTTCAAAATAGAGACAAAACATTGATCAGTAAGGGGAAAACCATTTTATCCTTGAACTTCCATTTTATTTTGGCATGTACCAATGAGGAATAACAATTAACTATTTCCTCACGTATGTCCACAAAGTTCAGTCGTACAACACAAGAAAGAGCAGTAACAACAACAAAACAAGCCTTTCTCCCCCCAACCCTCCACCCTCCACCCATTCACACACACAAATAGGTCTCCAACCACAGGACAGGCGCCCTCGGGCTGCCAGTCCTTGGCAAAATCGTACCTTAGGTGGGTTTTAGACTCAAGAATGTGGCCTTGAACTATTCATTAGGGTTATGTACAAAATGCTGTTTAAAACTGATAATTAATTCTCAGACAAGAATTAACAACTTTGTTGTAAGATCATTAGAAACACTGGACAGATGAGAGCATTTCATCTACAGTATGTCTTCAAAATTAAGGAAGAGTTCAAGAGCAGTCATGAAAGCATAGAGAAACACAGCACAGAAACAGGCCCTTTGGCCCATCTAGTCCATGCTGAACCCATTTAAACTGCCTACGCCCATTGACCTGTTCCAGGATTATAGCCATCCATGTATCTATCCAAACTTCTCTTAAACATTGAAATCAGGCTTGTATGCGTCACTTGTGCTGGCAGCTTGTTCCACACTCTCACAACCCTCTGAGTGAAGAAGTTTCCCCTCATGTTCCCCTTAAGCTTTTCACCTTTCCCCATGACCTCTGGTTGTAGTCCCACCCAACCTCAGTAGAAAAGGCCTGCTTGCACTTACCCTATCTATACCCCTCATAATTTTGTATGTCCCTATCAAATCTTCTTTCAATCTTCTATGTTCTAAGGAATACAGTCTTAACCTATTCAGTCTTTCCTTATAACCCAGGTCCCACATCCTTGGAAATTTTCTCTATACCCTTTCAACTTTGCTTAAATCTTTCCTGTAGGTAGGTGACCAAAACTGCACACAATATTCCAAATTAGGCCTCACCAATGTCTTATACAACTTCAACATAACATCCCATCTCTTGTGCTCAATACATTAATTTATGAAAGCCAATCCGCCAAAAGCTTTCTTTACGACCCTATTTACCTGTAATGCCACTTTCAATGAATTATAGACATGCATTCCTAAATCCCTTTGTTGTACCACACTCCTCAGTGCCCTACTGATCACTGTGTAAGACCCACCCTGGTTGGTCCTACCAAAGTGCAACACCTCGCACTTGTTTGCATTAAGAAAATATTTCATAATGCATTCATGAAGAAAATGTTTTCAGTAGTATAATGCCCTGGTTCATATCTTTACTGTTATGCTGTAGGTATTTCATTTAGCAGTTCTGTAGGAGCAGTCTGTTCTACTTTCAGCCTGTTTGGGTTATTGTTGATGATCAGGGATGATGTGGAACGTGTGCCAGCCGGTTAGGATGCCAGAACTGGGAGGATGTTTTTTTGATGAGGGTAACTAAGATTGGTCTTGGGGGGTCTTGTTTGGCAGGAGGTAAAGAGAGAAGACGCTGGGGAGAACCGATCATAGGATATGAACCGGTGGGAGACCTGTTTGTATGAGATGGATTGTGAGCGACGTTCGGAACATGGTGTGAGCTTTCACACAGACCGAGGGCCCAGTGCGTGAGTGACCAAGAAGTTCAAATGAGTTCCAGCTTGTGCACACATGGCTGTTTAATTAAGATGTGCCCTTTTCTTTTTGTTATTCTTCACTAACCCTTTAGTTAAGATTCACAGATATAATTCCTTTAATCATATGCAGTGTACTGTATTAGTTCATGGCACTAATTTGTAACAGGGTAGCAAATTACACAGCATCCACACAAACCGGGGTTTGGGGTGAGAGAGCTGTCACAGTCTCACAGTTCTGGCGGGACCAGAGACTGTCTTCCCTACACTTACGCAGCCAAGGAAACAGGGTGTTTCACCAGTAAAAGTAAACAACAACTGCCATAAACATAAGACAGATACTAATATACTGACAGAAAAAACACAATGGATATATTTTTACTGAGAATGGAGAAAATGCGAAATGTGCTACCAGATGGAAACGTGGAAGCTAATAGTATCGATACACTTAAGGGAAGCTGGACAGATATGTAAGAAGAAATAATAGAGGAATAGATTTATGGTGTGAATTTAATTAAAAAGAATAGAAAGCTGGTATGGAGTATAAACACAAGCATTGGCTAAATAATTTGTTTTTATACTGTAAATTCTTTTCTTTTTCAATATTTTTATTAACTTCTACATAGAAGAATATAGAGCAGATGAAGATATATATTATAAGTCTAAAAAAGATAAAATAATACCAAATTCCTTATATTTGAGTCACACTTGCAATCTCATTACCCTGTATTTATGTAAATTAAATGAAATCGTAATATTGAAATGTAATAATTTTATTATACAAAAAAAATCTAAACCCAATAAATTCTATAAATTCTGTAATTTTATGCAAAATTCCATCACTGGTGATCATCTCTTGTATATACAAGTAGACAACAATACATAAAACATGTAAAAATAGTCAACCTAGTGAAATGTTGCAAAATAAAGTTTCTCTTACATCTTTGTGGTACAACTATTCAAATCAGGTACATTCTTGGGGATGGAAAGTTTAAAAATAAGATATAATGGTAAGATGGCAGTTGAAATTTCATAAACACTTCCTGTGCTCTGTCCCCATCCTCCCTGTCACCTCAACCAGGCCTCATCTGGATTCCTGAATAAGTCTGTTTCTAACAGATGACATAAGATTGGAAGGTCTAGAAACCTTGTGGGTAGAGTTAAGAAACAGCAAGGGGACATCAGATACCAAGTGTTGGTGGGCACAGGGTCAACCGTAGCCATCATCTGTCCGGGTGTCCTCCCCAACACGGACCAGGCACCCCTGCCTGGGTGGACAATGATGGTGGTTCAACTGGCTACGGTCACTGGCGATTGTGTGGGAAAAGGAGGCTGCGTATCGCATTGGGGAAAAACACTGTGGAGCATGAGGTCTGGCTAGCTGACATCTGGGAGTCCTGTATCATTGGGCTGGACCTGCTCTCGCCTCTGTGGATGTGCCGAGGGGCAACACTCTACCTTGGTGCTGAAGCTGTGATTCTCCAGCAGGGCAACTCCAGAAAGTTGGCTCGGTGGGGGCAACAGCCACCACCAGCAGTCTCACAGCAGCCTGCCGCTGTGCAGCACACCCCCACAAAGCTCCAATGCAACACAGCAGGACCAGGGGCAAGTGGCGGTGGTATCACTTCAGGGGGCAGCCGGCGACGAGGTCGACCTCCCCACCATTGACCACCAGAGGCTGTGCAGAGAGTAGGAGAGAGATCCTGTGCAGACTCTGGTGAGGAGAAGGCTGAGCATTGGACGATGGCCTTGGTGGGGTGGGGGAAGGGGGGGAGGTCTCTGCCCTGGATCCAGAGACCAAAGCCCTATACTCTCAGTGGGGAACGCTGGACGTGCGGGATGGTTTGCTGTTCCGGAGATGGCAGTTTTCTGACGGCGACAGTCACCCTCCTGCAGCTCGTGGTCCCCCAGGGGCTAGGCACCATGGTGCTGCAGTTGATGAACAAGCTGGTGGGGGCCGGCCATTTCGGGGTTGCAAAGTTGTTGGGCAAGCTGTGAAATGCTTCTGTTGGCCTGGGTACAGGCAGGACATGAAGCTGTTCATGTACTGCTGCGATACTTGCGCACCTCCCAGAAGGAGCTGGGCTGCCAGTCTATGGTGCCAATACAGCATTACATAGTGGGGGCCCCAGTATGAGTCATCTGCCCCTCCCAGAAGAAGAGACTATCCCTCAAGCTGGGAAGCTTACTGGGAGAGGCGCTCAACTGCATCTCCGATGTGGTGTATTGGGTTTGGCTGCCTGAGCGGCTGAGGGCAGTCATGCTGCACTGGGACAGGCTGGCAACTTATCAGCCCTTGGCCACCACCAAACCAGCAAGGGTGAAGGAAGGAAGGAAGTGACACTCCAGGTGCCCTGCCTCTTGCCTTACCGACAGTGCCTCTCCTGGGGCATCCGGAAACCTCCCAGCACCCCAGTGACTTTTGGACTTTGTTATGGGCTCTGGGGTTGCCGAGGATGGTTGACCCCCCCTGGGTGGGGGCATTGTGACACTCCAGGGGAGGGGCGTGGTTGACAGCCTGCCCCGCATTTCTAATGACCAGTGCTGTTCATTGTTCTTGTGTTAAAATGCTTTTGTGGGGTTATGGTGGGAAGTTCAAGTTCATTTATTGTTACGTTTTAGCTTGGGTTGTACACTTATTTGCATGTGTGTTTGTGGGTCACCCTGACTGTAACTGGGGTGTGTAATAATCACCTCCCCCATCTGTATGTGACTAGGTGGGTTCTCTCCCTGGGATATTGCACCCGGTCTGTTATTGTGCTTATCACAATAAAAGCAGTTGTTGAGTTGAACGACTGCCTTATGGACCAAATGCATGCCAGAGTATGAATACAATAAATGCTAGAAATACTTAGCAGATCAGCTGAGAGAAACACATTCAATATTTTAGGGCAAAGACTTTTCACCACAACTTAAATTTTTAGTGTATTGCTCCTAAAACTATTCCCGAAGTGGATAATAATCAACAATACATGCATTGATAAAAGTTGCTGTAAATTAAGTAAATCAGGGAATCTTAATTATACCTTTGATGATATGTTTGAATCACAAGTCTTTTATGGTGCAGAAGGTGGCCGTTCAGTCCATCACCCATTAGACATCTGATTGAAGATTCAGTCTTCTGTCAAGCCACTCTGATGTTTTTTCCCTCTTTCCCTCTAAATCTGCCTTCAAGTACAATCTGTTGATAATGCTACATTTTATTTATAAGACTTGAAAGATATTCCATGTGGATTTTTATCATACTTTTAGCTCTCAAAACCACTTTGCAAAGTTTGCCTATCATTCTGAGCGCATTTGGGCGATTACTTTTTCTTTCTCTTAAATAAATTAAATTTATAGAGCATAATTTCAGAGCTTGCAGCTGATGCAGAATTGACAAATTTAGTAAAATTCAGAAATTCAAAGTTCAAAATAAATTTACTATCAAAGTGCATATATGTCACCATATTCAAACCTGAGATTCATTTTCTTGCAGGCATTCACAGTGAGTACAAGAAACAATAGAATCAATGAAAGAGCACACCCAATAGGATGGACATACAATCAATTTGCAAAGACAACAAACTGTGCAAATAGAAAAATAATAATAAGCAATAAATATCGAGAACATGAGTGAAGAGTCCTTGAAAGTGAATCCATAGGTTACTGATAAATCTCAACAGTAATAATCAAAATTGTGTTAAAAATACTTAAAAGGGGAAAAAATTATAAGGCTTACAAGGAAGGAGGAAAAGAGTGGCTAGTTAGTTGGAGAGCATTATCAAAGAATCAACAAAGGTTAAAAATCCTCTGTGGGTATTATTGTGTACAAGAGCTTTGCTGTATTAGTCAGCTTTGAAATCTTTTACAGTTCTCAGAAACATATAAAGCATCTGTTCAAAACAAATTAAAATATACATATCTGCAATTTAGCTTTTCACATTACGGTAGACTGTTGCATTCATTACATAAATTCTTTCATTAACCCTAGGAATTTAGAAAAGTTGAATGAGGTTTGTTATGCTACAATAAGCACCTAATAAAAAATAAATATCATTAATCATAATGGCATGGTAGTGGTTAATGTACTCGATTAGCATCTGAAGACCTGCACTTTTAATATCGAGACACGAGTTTGATTCCACCACAGCAGCTAGGAAATTTAATAATTTGAAATGACTGTGTATCATTGTTTCAAGTGTGGTCAACGTCTTGTGGATAAACAAAGGAGGAATAGGGAAAGGAAATCTTAGCTGCAACGGGCAAATTGGTGGTGATTGTCACATACATAACAGGTAGACAGTCCTTACAATTTTGATTCTTGTGAGTTGGAAAGGAAGGCATGTGGGATTACTGTCCCCAGTGGTGATAAATCAATGAATCTAGATGGTGATTGGAGGATTTCAGCAGGTTTATTACTTTCGTTACTACAGTTCCGTATCTTATGGTAATACAGAGAGGGCATGTTCCAATCGACATGGCAGGAATGTGATCTTTTTTACTTGCCATGGACAATTTGATGCATTTTTCTGAGCATTGCTGACAAAGCCTACAATTCTGTCCTCTCTAATTGCAAATGGGGAGGAGGTGGTGAGTTATTCTCTTGAACTACTCCAAATCTTATGTATTCCCAGTGTGCTATTGGGGAGGGAGTTCCCTCCATGAAGACATTCTGCCTTTGTCGTCGTTAATAGAAGTAATGGTTTCGGAGATGCGCTGGAGTAGCCTAAGCAAGTAATTACAGTCTGTTTTGTCCACATGAATAATGGAGCAATGATGTATTGGAGATAGAGAGAACGAACGTTTAAGATAGTGAACATTAACAGTAAAGCTGACTGTTTAGTTGATACTGATTTAGTATTTAAGATTTAGTTATTTTTCAGGATGAGGTGTCGCTGCCAAAACCTATCCAGTCACACACTACCCTGGCCTGCACATATTGCCCATTTGATCCTGAACTAAGTAGTTTGCTAGGCCACACACAAAGGCAAGTTTGGGAGGACTAGCAGATTCCGTTCCCTCAGCCATGTATTTTTTTGACAAATCCAATAGCTTGGCAGGCATCATTACTAAAAGATTAGATTAGCTTTAATTCAGATTATTAACTGAATTTAATTCCCACAGCAGCCAAGGTGGGATTTCATATCTAGTCTCTGAAGGTGTGTAATGAGAAAGTGGAGGTAAGTTACATGAAAATCTGCTTTATATAAAGACCATGCGTTTGTCTGGAGAACTATATGCTCGAACAATAGAGAGAAATCCTGTATTTTGCAATGAGAATAGTCCTTTCAACTGAACGAAAGGCAGGCATTCTGATTACTAGCATCGAAGAGGAGTGGCAACATCCATAAGTAGTATATGCAATCGGTGGCTACTTTATTAGGGGCACATGTACATCTGCTCACTATTACAACGATCTTATCAGCCAATCATATGACAACAGCTCAGTGCATAAAAGCATGCAGGCAAGAGATTCAGCTGTTGTTCAGATCAAACATCAGAAAGGGGAAACAATGGCTTTGATCATGGAATAACAGTTGGTGCCAGTCGGGGTGGTTTGAATATCTCAGAAACTGCTGATCCCCTGGGATTTTCGGACACAACAGTCTCTAGAGTTTACAGAGAATGGGGCAAAAAAACAAAGACCATCCATTGAGCAGCAGTTCTGTGGTTGAAAACGCCTTGTTAATGAGAACGGTCAAAGGAGAATGGACAAACTGGTTCAAGCTGACAGGAAGGTGACAGTAACTCAAATGAACACACTTTACAACAGTGGTGTGCAGAAGAGCATCTCTGAACACACAGAACATCTAACCTTGAAGTGGATGGGCTACAGCAGCTGAAGACCATGAACATACACCCTGTGACTACTTTATTAGGTACAGGAGGTACTAATGAATGTAGTTGATTAGAAAGACTGTTAAAATTTCAATTTACTAAAGTTTTCAGTTGCACCTTAGTAAGCTAGAAAATTGTGACAAAAGGTCTTTAAGCTGAGATGCTAATGCTGTTTCTCTTCCACAGATGTTTCTTGACCAGCATTTTCTGTTTTTATTTCAGTTTTCCAACACTTGCATGTTTTTTTTATTATCATCTACTAGGAACAATATTATTTTATCTTCATTGTATAGCATTGGCTTCTGCATTGGCTTATATAGTCATGGAACTTGGACTGATTGAGTTTAATTTATGTGGCAATTGTCAATATGAAACATATTTAATGGTACCAAAAATTAGATTAACAGATGCTAATTATGTTTGTTTGAGGAATAGTTTCATGAGAGAAGTTGCAGAGTCTAATATATCTCTCATCTATGAACAAACTCATTAGTTTTCCAAATTAAAAGTCTATTTGGAAAAGCTAATTTCAAAGTAATAATCATGGGATTAAATTCATGGATTAAGATTCTATGCATGGTCACGTTGTGTTTGCTGATCCTTGGTCTGGTAGTCTCATGCCTAAAGTATCTCCTTGCACAGTTATGATATTAGGATCAAGTCTGTTATAAGATTACTACATTTCTTACAGGAGTTATCTGGTATTTCTTCCTTTGTGCTGTCTCACAAACCAGATCTGAAGGTGGTGGGGTAGAAATACATTTTTGTTTCTAAATGGCATAAAGAAGGGTCTCGACCCTGAACGTTAACCGTTCACTCTTTTCCATAACTGCTGCTTGACCTAGTGAGTTCTTCCAGCATTTTGTGTGTGTTGCTTTGGATTTCCAGCATTTGCAGACTTTCTTGTGTTTGTGTCTAACTGTGCTTTTATAAATATACTAGTTAACCCTACAGACTTATGTTCCTGTTTTCATCCACTCCAGGCTGAAAATTAATTAGCTACTTGAAATAGTGAAACTACTAAGATGATCCGGTGGAAATTGAATTTATTTGTTTTCTCAGAAGTTGTAGCTTTTGCTCTTCATTTATTAAAAGTCTTCTGTATTGATTTTTGGGAAAAACTACCTTCTGTTTGCTCATATTTCATTGTATATTGCATGCTGGCAAGTGTCGTGCTGCATAGCTCCTACAAACATTCAGTGGTTATACTCCTCTTACACTGTCCAGCTGTAACGACATCATGGGCAGTATCCAGATAATGAACGTTATTCCATTTCAGCTAGCTAATAGAATTCAATCTCATGCAATCATTCCTTAGCGAATGTGAGATTGGTGTGCATAACTATTTACAATATAATTAAGTGTTTAATAGTTTCTGTTCCAAGTGTGTACTAGGGCCAATACAAGGGGCCATAAGTTTAAGGCGATTGAAGGAAAGTATAGTGGGGTGGGGAGATGTCAGAGGTAAGTTGTTTACACAGAGAGTGGTGGGTGCGTGGAATGCCTTACCCGGGGGGAGGGGGTGCGGGGGTGTGTGTGTTAAAGGCAGATTCATTTGGTGTATTTAAGGAACTCTTAGACAGACATATGGATAATTGAAAAATAGAGAGCTATTTTGGAGAGAAGGGTTAGGTTGATCGTAGAGTATGTTAAAAGGTTGATGCAACAATATGGCCAAAGGCCTGTACTGTGCAGTTCTGTTCTATGTTATAATTTGGAAGTGTATATATAGAAACTCAGCTTAATATATATTCCTCAATCCTTTTTAATCCTTCTATTTGTTATCGTAAATTTGTGGCTCCCATATTTGTCTCCTGATTTACTCTAAGCTTCTTACATTTTGTTTATACTTCAATTAAATCTCTGTTTGTCTTGCTCAGTTTTTTAAAAAAAAGCTTAACCAATATCTCCTGAAGGCTAAATTATACCATTTATTTTATAGCCATGCCAGTTCCGGTATTAGTTTCCAATCCTCCATTTTATGTGTTAACGAATAAATTTGCTCTTTTGTCAAATACCTTGTTAATAACCATTTAGATATGCTTCTATCACCAATTCATCAATTTCAAGTTAGACAGATATGACCCTTAACTTTAGAAATCCTGTCTTTGATTATAATTAAACAATATCAATTTTCTCTCAGAGATTATTCCACTGGGCCATGCATCCAACCACTCGTATTTAAGTTGCTTCTGGTTGGAGATGTCTATCTTCCACCTACTGATTGATGAAAGCCAGCCCACGACTGTACAATAGAAAGGAGAATCTCTTGGCTGTTATGTCAATTGGCAGTCACCATTTCCCTGCACTATTTTATTGCTGAATGGTAGAAGGTCTAGAGAACATATAGAACAGTATAGCAATTCAGCACTGATGATGATGCCAGTTTAAATCATGCAGATGCTGGAAATCCGAGGAACACACAACAAAATGCTGGAGGAACTCAGCAGGCCAGGCAGCATCTATGGGAAAAGAGATTCATCCTGATGATGGATCTCAGCCCGAATCTTTGACAGTACTCTTTTACATAGATGCTGCCTTGCCTGTTCAGTTCCTACAGCATTTTGTGTGTGTTGCCCAGTATAAATTAATCCTATCAGTCTGCATAGTCTATATCACTCATTCCCTACCTGTTCATCTTCTTGTTTAAATGTCTCTTAAACATTACTCTCAATTCTGCTTCCACCATCTCCCTGGTAATGTGTTCCAGGCACCCACCATTATGAGAAAAGAATTGCCTTGTAAATCTCTTTTCCTTGCTCACTTTAAAGCTATGTCCTCTGTTATTTGATTTTTCTATCCAGGGAAAAAGACTGACCATCTTTGCCTCTCATAATCCCATAACTAAATAATTCTCTGGGAAGGAGAATGACTTTGTTTCAGGGATGAATGGTGGGGGAAATTATCAAATTTAGTTTACTTCACAATTTTGTAAATTGTTGCTGAGGAGAAGGAGAGGGACCTCAACTGTAGCAAAAAAAAATGTGACAATCATCCTGTCCCCCAGGCATTTAATATTTTACCAGCAATATCACTGCCTTTTGCACCTGGATTGGGCTTTGTGTTTTGCAGGAAGGGTTGGCGAATTACTTTACTTTAATGTGGGTACTCGCCATACTATCTGATGTTTGGGCGCGAGGCGAGGTTGCCCATTGACCTTTGTTTTGGGACTGACGAGGGTGACTTACCACCAAAGCCTTATCTGAAGTACATGTCTGATATGAGGAGAGAGCTGAAAATGGCTTTTGAATTGGCTGGGGTCGCAGCAGCCAAGCAGAATTGAGGAAATAAGAGGAGGTATGATCAGAAAGTGAGGTTCTCCCAACTCCTGCCGGGAGACCGAGTCCTCATAAGGAATTTGGGGCTGCCTGGAAAGCATACGTTGGCTGACTGCTGGGCGGCCACACCCTATGTGGTGGAGAGTCAGATGCCAAACCTACCAGTTTTCCGGATCAAACTAGAGGAGGGGAATGGGCCTGTCAAGATTCTCCATCAGAACCACCTGTTGCCCCTGGGACAAGAGGTGCAGGTAGACCCAGAGCTCAACTTGGAGCCTACACCTAGTAAGAGGACTCTGCGAAAACGCGGGGCAACTGCAGGGCCCGCAGCGGGAGAGGCTGGGCCGGGCCTCGCCCGTGAGACGGATACTGATTCGGAGGATGATGACCTGGATGTGTGGTACATGCTGCCTTTCGCTAACTCCCCATTGATTGAGGAAGAGACTTCTGGCCCTTTTCCCACTGAGTCAGGTGAAGTTGCGGGGTGGCTATCTGTTGGCAGCCTGGGTTACAGCAGGATCCTGAAGGAGAGGAAGTGGGGCTTGGACATGGGACAGAGGGCTCCGAGTTGCAGGGGGACATGAGTGGTAGATCGAGTGAGAACTCACCAAGTAGACCCGAAGTATCCCCAGTAGTGTCTGAGTCTGAAGAGTTCGGTGAGGAGGTACGGAAGTCTCAGAGAATTAGGAGACCACCAGATAGGTTGGCCTATGTAGCACTGGGGGAACAGGGCGTGAACTCTACTGTTTTGGGGAGCTATGTCACTGCCTTTTGCACCTGGATTTGGCTTTGTGTTTTGCAGGAGGGGTTGGTGAATTATCTCAACGTTATGAGGACATGACTAAGTTTGGTGGAGGGAGAATATAATGGCTTCTTTGCAATGTTTCACTGCTAAGGCTAATGTAATGGTTTTTTTGTAATGTTCATTGCTGAGGTAACGTTTTCTCTGTAGCAGCAATGTTTGGGTTATGGCTGGAGATAACAGGATTGTAGTATGCATGTTAGCCAATTGGAGATTGTTGTTTTGTCTTTTGTATCTGGAGTGATGTTGTTTTCACGGTCTTTTGTCCAGGAGAGAGGAAGTGGGAAGACGCGTGTGGTGGTAGAGCTGGTAGACCACCGGATGGAGTGGACTGGGATCTGAGGGTTCGAAGGTCGGTGACGCTCGTAGGAGACCGATGGTGGAAGAATGCCGAATGAGTGAGCACCTACATGACTTTGACTTGACTTGGACCCTTTTTAAAAATTTTCATTACTAACCCTATATTCAGATTAAGATACATAAATTTCAGTCATTTAATTGCATATGGTGTACTGTCTGACATTTTGCATTATGGGTTTGCATCTGGGGGTACATTACACAGCATCCACACAAACGCAATTACTTGGTTTGGCGGGGCCGAAGACTGATTCCCCTAGATGAACACGAGCTGGGCAAGCCTGAGGGTTGCATATAACATGCAAATAATTCACAAGTTAAGAGTGACTGGTAGTTTTTTAAAGGAAAAAACACACCGATCAATCATAATTTGTATGTTTTTTTCAGAACAAAAACACTTGTGTGAAATGGGAAGTCTGTTTGATTGTCAGTTTCAGGTCTATTGCACATTCTCTTGAAATCAAGTATTACCAATCCATCTGGATATAATTCTGTGTAACAAACAAAAGAAAATCTGCAGATGCTGGAAATCAAGGTAATACACACAAAGTGCTGGAGGAACTCAGCAGGCCAGGCAGCATTTATGGAAAATTGTAAACAGGATCTGACGAAGGGTCTTGGCCGAAACAGTGACTATTTACTCTTTTCCATAGATGCTGCCTGGCCTGCTGAGTTCCTCCAGGACTTTGTGTATAATTCTGTATAAACTATATTACAGAACAAAATTTTTCATCTGAAATGAGCTAAAATTAGCATAATTGTTGTAAATACAAGATACAAATAGCTCTTAAAGGTTTACTGAAAACTTAGATGAAGATTATCTTGAGCAACTCCCACACAAAATGCTGGAGGAACTCAGTTGGTCAGGCAGCATCTACGGTGAGAAATAAACAATTGACGTTTCTCCCTGATAGCAGAGTACAGTGGACCATGGAGATTATTTAAGTTTTGTGTTTTTTTTAAATCTCCAGATCAATTCTAGTGATTGCATATAGATTAAATCTTTAAAATTGAGTATGGTGAATGTTCATTTTTTCAAAGGCAAACATTGACTATTAATGACCTTAAGGCACATGATCAAATCTTGTGTTGAGATGTTAATGAAGAATTTAGACTGTGTATGGAGGTGCTTTAGTTGATGAAATTCTCATCAACATGAGACAAGTCATGTGACCTTGCCCCCATGAGAGTCTTCTGAACACTATTCTGAACAGCAGTGCTGAAGGTTTGTTCAACAGTGAACACTATGTCAGAAACAATTAATAAAAATAGCAGCAGACTCTCTAGGCCAACAAACTGGCCATCTGTGCAATGAGCCTCAGAATAGAAGGATGTCCCTTTAGAACAAAGATGAAGTGAATTTTTTTAGCCAGAGGGCGGTAAGTCTGTGGAATTCATTGCTACAGATGGGTGTGGAGGCTAAGTTATAGGGAACATTTAAAATTCGTCAATGGTTATGGGGGCAGGGGCGGTTGTGGAGAAGGGAGGAGAATAAGATTCAGAGGGGTTGTAAGTCAACCATGATGGAATGAAGGAGCAGACCATGATGGGCCAAATAGCCAAATTTTACCCATATCTCTTATGATTTTATTGAGATAAATTGCCTGTAAATACTGGTCTCTCCATTTCTCACTTTCATCATTGGCACCACATTACTAATCTTCTACTAATCCAGCAGCAAGCCTGTTGTCAGATAGAACCAGAAAATGTATAAACTTGTCAGGCTAGGACCCCTTTGCATTCCTTAAAAAAAAAGTGAGTGGTAGGCAAGTGATTGAAGGCCTCTTGTTAACTTCTTTGGGATGTGGAGCGTCCACCCAAACATTGGAGTGTGTTTCTGTTGATGTACCTTGATCAGTTTTTCCTAGCACTTCACACTTGGTCACATTCTGCTTTTACATTAAGGACCTAACAGTATAATCTCATGTATGATCAGTTATTGGTTGATGTTTGGACCAAAGCTGTAATGAATTCTGGAACTGAGTGAATCTGGCAGTACCCTAACTGCAGATTATTAGAGTATAGCCCACCTGATGCAAGCTGAATCGTCTGCAGCTCAACATTAGTAAGGTGAAGGAGATGGTGATAGACTTTAGCAAGACTAAGCCTGCTCTACTCCCCGTTACTATTGATAGTGAGGATGTGGATGTGGTGAGGACGTACAAGTGCTTGGGAGTGCACCTGGAATATAGACTTGAGTGTAGCTCAGTGTTGGTGCACCAACACAGAGGCTGTGTATAGGAAGGGCCAGAGTCATCTCTACTTCCTGAGGAGACTGAGGTCCTTTGGAGTATGCAGACCTCTCCTTCACAAGTTCTACCAGTCTGCTGTCACCAGTACAATCTTCTATGTGCTGGAACAATGGCATCAACACGGGTGATATCATCAGGCTCAAGGGAAATGCTGGCTCTGTTGTAGGAGTCAAACCGGACACACTGGAGGCTGTGGTAGAACAAAGGACCCGAGGAAAATTGTGGCAATTCTGGGCAATGCACCTCACCCTCTGCATGCCACCTTGGCTGAACAGAGGAGCACTTTTAGTAATAGACTAGGACAAATGCTCTGCTCCAAAGAGTGCTATATGAGGTCATTCTTATCCTCGGCCATCAGGCTCTATGATGAGATAATCTATCGCCGGAGAAGTGATGACCCCCTCCTGTTGACTGTTTGGGGTAACTTATTTTTTTATTCTTTCTTGCTTCTCTTCTAGCACTTTAGTGATGCTACTGTGACACTGTAATTTCTTTTGTGATCAATAAAGTATCTGTCTATCTATCTATCTATCAGATATATAACCACAACATTCAAGTACCTTCATACCATCCACAATAAACAAGGTTTCCAGGTAACCAACCATTTAGCCAACCACCACCTATTCCCATTCCGCCATGTGGGTCCATGGCCACCTCTACTGCCACGGTAAATCCACTCTCAGGATGGAGGAGCAGCACCTCCTATTCTGTCTGGGTAGCCTGTAGCAAACAGTATGAGCATCGATTTCTCTAACTTCTCATAATTTCTCCTCCCTTTCCCTTCTCTTTTCCCACTCCCCTCTTACACCTTTTCTCCTCACCTGCCTATCACCCCTCCTCCTTCTCTTTCTCTCCTAGTCCACTCTCCTTTTCTATCAGATTCCTTCTTCTGCAGCCCTTTACCTTTTCCACCAATCCCTTCCCGGCTTCTCACTTCCCTCCCCTCCCCACCTGGATTACCTTCTAGTTGTACTCCTTGTCCTCCCCTCAACATCTCATTCTGGCTTCTTCCCCCCTCCTTTCCAGTCCTGATGAAGGGTCTTAGCCCAAAACATTGACTCTTTATTTCTTTCCACAGATGCTGCCTGGCCTGCTGAGTTCCTCCAGCACGTCATGTGTAGCAGCTGATAACATATTTTTGTCCACATGTCACCTTCCATAATTTTACATTTACTGACTGAATGTTAAATAGTTAGACTTGTTTTTTTTTATATAGGACTTACCTGGGGTACCTTGTGGGTAGATGCCAGTGTCAGGAACAGGTTTGCGAGAGACACAGCTAGTTCTGAAGTAGCAGTCTCCAGTATATATGTACCTATGTATGAGTACTCATCCAAAATATTGTCTGATCCCATTTGATTTGGTATGCCCTTAGCCAGTGTTCTCAACCATTTCTGAATGTCCTGGGTAGTGAATCAAATTAGTTGGAAACTGGTTTGTTTTATGGTGGAAATTCATAAGGGAAAAAAATCCATGGTGGATTGAGAATTCTTCAGCCTTGTCTTTAACCATGATTGAAGATGATGGTGTTCTTGCACTGTACTGCCATCAGCTGTTCAATTGCCCCCCCCCACTATTAATGTAGCAGAAATGCATTACATGAAATGACTTGCATGCATTGACCAATGACACTACTTGTTTTTTTTTTGTTAGCTGTATATTCCCTAATTCATTAAACAGTCTCTGTGCTAGAAAACAGAAAGCCTGCGTCTTTACTTTTCATTGCAAGGAACTTATTTATTGAATAATACATTACTCTTTGATGTTTATTTACTAGATTATTTACACTGATATAATCTTCAGAATTTGATATATTCATTAACCGACAATTTATTTAGGTGCTCATTAAAAAGATTGAACTAGTTTCTCATTTTATTTTTATAGGGGTCTCTACAAGCAAGCAATGAACATTAATTAAAAGAACATTATCATAGAATAGAAATGAATCGCATGTTTATATAATTTAATCTATGAGGAATAACAGTGAACAGTGGCAAGCAAAGACCCACACACTTATTCTTGGTTTCAAGTTCTATAACGTAACCTTGGAAAATGGGTGACATTAGCGACAGTGTATTTTCTAGTTGTCCTAAAGTAATGCTGATAACTTTCCTCACTGGTGTTCCCAACCTGGGGTCCACTCGGTTAATGGTAAAGCTCCATGGTATAAAAAAGGCTGGGAACCCGTGTATGAGTTTCAGAATAGACACGACCACTGTTGGCACAGCAGAGAACAAATAGTTAAGAGAGAAAAAAAGTCTTCAAACATCAACATCAGTTTATAGAAACAGATGTCTGTGGTCTTACATGTTAAGGACAACCATGCAACCTGTCTTCTAGAGTGTCATGTACAAAATTTCCTGAAAGGTTTCCTGTTTATAATGGCAGCTATAGATGTTCTACAGGATGTAGGCAGACTTTTAATTCAAAATTGCTAGAAATGTAGGCAATTTTTAAAGCCTCAAATGGTTGGGCTCTTATAAATGCACAGGATCTGAAATCTTGAGACTTTTTTTAGATTAATTTGCAATAGCATTCTCTAAAGGGACATGTATCACCATTATCAGCTTTTGCTTCTTAAAATGCTTGTTACTTTTCAACTGCCATCGTACTGTTTATAATCCTCCAGAGAGGTAACTAGCTGTCTTGTTGACAATATTGTTTGATCCTTAAGTGTCCCCTACAATGTGTGGCTTTGAATAATGCTTGCAATTATAGATAGATTACAGAAAACTGTTAATAGACATTTCCGTTTGTTAATTGACATCAGAGAACTCTTCCAGGTAGATTCTAGATAGACCGGAAAGTCGATCTGGAGATTGGTGCCAAGAAATCACAGCATACACTCAGGGTGAATAACAAATTGAGGCAGAAGACAAGATTAAAAATATTCAGAATGAGGACACATGTAAATTCAAGAAGACAATCTTGTTAATAGGAATAGGAATAGACATTTAAACAAATTTGCCTAAGATTAGTGTCCCATTTACCAAGTAGAACAGCTGCAAAACCCTTACACCATTGGAGAGGGTGGAAAGTGGCAAAGTTGGGCTTGTATTTAGAGGGAGGATTGGCAACCACACAGTCTTTCCAAGTATAAAGTAGTTTTGTCTGTGGATTGTTCAATGAGCATACTCAATTAAAATGATCAAACTCACGAGATATAATCTTGGAGTAAGTCTGTTGCAGGGAATAAACATGCTGAAAGTGAAGGTGCTCAAACAAAGTGATTGCAGTTCTCTTCACAGACTGCCTTTGCAAGTTGCTGAAAACTGTACATTCAGTTGGGAGGCGTATCCTTTAAAGGGGGTGACAGTCATTGTTATAACAATTATTGTCATAATCAATACTAAATACACTACTGTGGAGAATGTCTAAAATAAACAGAAAATGCTGGAAATACAGTCAGATGTGTAAAATATATTTGAACCTTCAATTATCAAATATGTAATACCTTATCAGAAGGGAAAACGGTTTACAAGATGTTTAGTTTTTATCTCAGATATTCAGTTTAGATTTTTTTTCATTATAAGAAAATATTTCTGGATTTTAACACTATACAGAATTGTGTGACTTTCAGGATAGATATACCCTAAATGGCCAGGTTATTAGGTACACCTAGTCATTAATACAAATATCCAATCAGCCAAACATGTGGGAGCAACTCAGTACATAAAAGCATGCAGACATAGTCACGAGGTTCAGTTGTTATTCAGACCGAACATCAGAATAAGGAAGAAATGTGATCCAAGTGATTTTGACTGTGGAATGATTGTTGGTGCCAGACGGGGTGGTTTGAGTATCTCAGAAACTGCTGCCCTCCTGGGATTTTCACACACAAGTTTCTAGAGCAGGGGTTCCCAACTGGGATCCACTGACCCCTTGGTTAATGATAGGGGTCCATGGCATAAAAAAGGTTGGGGACCCCTGCTCCAGAGTTTACAGAGAAAGGTGTGAAAACAAAACCCACCCTATGAACAGCAGTTCTGTGGACAGGAATGCCTTGTTAATGAGAGAGGTCAGAGGCAAATGGCCAGACTGGTTCAAGCTGACAGGAAGTGACAGTAACTCAAATAACCACGCATTACAGCAGTGGTGTGCAGAAGAGTATCTCTGAACACACAACATGTCGAACTCTGAAGTAGATGGGCTACAGCAGCAGAAGACCATACCTGGTTCCACTCCTGTACCTAATAAAGTGGTCACTAAATTGTATTTTTTTCCCAGTGTTAGGGTTCAGGAAACCATTTTAATATTGAGCAATGGTGCACTGTGGAGCAAAAAGATTTATTGCCACCTACTGGATAAAACAGCATTGAATTATCTATCTTGTGCTGTGCCTGCAGCTGGGAACATATTACAAATTTGAAGGTGATATGAGCATGCCTTTTAAAATATGATTTTAATGTAGTTAGAAAGAACATGCAACATTTAATTGTGGATATAAGAAATTTATCATAAAAATGCTGAAATGTACAAATCCAATACTATTGTACCTCTGGTAAGTTCTTTAAAAGTGATGGATAGCCAAGATTTTCGTCATTAACATTACACTATCACAATGCCAGTGACCAGGGTTCAATTCCACCTTGTCTCTAAGGAGTCTGTATGTTCTCCCTGTGACCGCGTGGGTTTCCTCTGGTTTTCTCCTACATTCCAAAGATGCACGGGTTAGTAGGTTAATTGGTCACATGAGTGGGCTTGTTATTGTGCTGATTCTGTTTAAAAAACTATATGATAAGAAAGAATTGGTAAATTTATATGCGTTTTAAAAAGAGGGAGACAATTGACAGTTCAAATATACAGTATCATAATTACTGTATCTTAATTTGTAGTATTGTGAATCGTTTCAGTCCACTGGTTAGATTGTAGACTCACATCAGCCACCTTTTCTTTTTAGTAATTACTTAGGCAATGCAGTATATTATGGACAAGTCAGCACCAGGGAGAATTTCTGAAGGCATCAGTACATCTTGAGAGCATTCCAAGCTTTTTAGTTGGCAAGCAGTAACACTTTGATAAATGCTGTTTAGTACAATAAGTACCTCTGTATTTAATACAATCTTAATAACGGCTATGCTTCTTGCAATTTCTAATGCCAAAGTCACTGTTTTCTGTTTCCCATGTTGTACTGTTAGTGATGTTTCCCTATATAAAATATACCTTATGACCGCATGCCTCTCCTTGGCACAAGCTTGCCTTTTCATGTCACACACACAAAATGCTGGAGGAAATCAACAGATCAGGCAGCATCTATGGTAAAGATTAGACAGTCGATGTTTTGTGCTGAGATCCTCCATCAGGACTGGAAAACAAGATGAGAAGTCAGAGCAAGAAGGTGAGGGAGGGGGGGAAGTACAAGGTGGTAGGTGATAGGTGAAGCCAAGAAGTGGGGAGGGGTGAAGTAAAGAGCTAGGAAGTTGGTAAGTGAAAGAGATAAAGGGTTGGATAAGGGGAAATCTGATAGAGGGTAGAAGACTATGGAAGAAAGGGGGAGGAGCACCAGAGGGAGGTGATGGGCAGGTAAGGAGATAAGGTGAGAGGGAAATGGGAATGGGGAATGGTGAAGGGCAGGTAGGTCAATTACTGGAAGTTCGAGAAATTGATGTTCATGCCATCAGGCTGGAAGCTATCCAGACGGAATATAAGGTGTTGCTCCTCCAACCCGAGTGTGGCCTCATCACAGCAGTAGAGCAGGCCGTGGACCGACATGTCAGAATGAAAGTGGGAAGTAGAATTCAAATGGGTGGCCACCAGGAGACCTGGCTTTTCCTGGCAGATGGAACGTAGGTGCTTGGCAAAGCTGTCTCCCAATCAATCTATCATAGGACTCATCGGTAAACAGGAGGCCACACCGGGAGCACTGAACACAGTAGGTGAAGCACCGCCTCACGTGGAAGGACTGTCTGGGGCCCTGAATGTAGTGAGAGAGGAGTGGTAGGGGCAGGTATGCCACTAGTTCCACATTTTCATGTCAAGTTTTAAAAATTTTTTTCCAGTATACAGTTTCTCCACAGGTTCCAAATGCTTGACTTAAGTACGGCACGTAGATATTAGTCAACATTTTGGAGATGGATGAAATGGATTTATTGGCTGCCCTGGGGCTGTGGGCATCTTCTGCCATGTGGGACTGCACTTCATTACGACAGAGAGAAGGAGGGCGACCTTGAGGTCTGGTGCCAGGCAAGTAACCTCTTCCTTATTCGTAACGAGATAAAGGAGATGGTTATCGACTTCAGGAGATCTCGCACCACTCACACCCTTCTTCATATCGGTGACACAGCAGCGGACACTGTGAGCAGTTTCAAACTCCTGGGAGAGCGCATCTCGCACAACCTCTCATATTCCCCATACACATCTTCCACAGCCAAGAAAGCTCACTGATGCCTCTACTTTCTGAGGAGGTTGAGAGCTGGACTACGCACATCAATACGTGACCTTCTACAGATGCGCAGCTGGGAGCATCCTAGCATGCTGCATCACTGTGTGATAGAGAAACTGCACTGTGGTGGACGCTGTGTGTGGGGGGCGGGGGGAAATCTACGGCGGGTAGTTAAAACTACCTAACTCATCTCCAGCATAAGCCTAGTGAGCATCTAGGACAGAAATACAGAGAAGTGTCGGAAAAGGCCAGCGATGTCATAAAGGATCCCACCCACCATGCTCATGGGCTGTTTTGTCCCATTCCCATCAGGGACGAGACTACGCAGCACCGACACAAGACACAGGTTCAAAAACAGTTACTTCCTAAAGTCATCAGGGTGATCAACATGTTCAGATGTTACCCCACACCACCACCACTACTTTATCATTTCCTGTCAGTCATCTTATATACAGATACTCCTGTACCTAATGTCAATTTATGTACATACAATCAGTCTATGTATATAAGTCAATCTTATGTATTTATATTCTGTACTTTTTTTTATTGTCTTCTCTATGTTAGAGTGTTTTTTTCTAAATGCTAGATTGGATCCGGATTGACAATCATTTAATTCTCTTTTACAGTTGTGTACTGATAAATGAAAATAAATAATCTTGAAACCTTAATATCTGAATGACTGAGTTAAACGCCCTGGTTTAAATGCACATTGCCCATTTTTGGTCCATACTTTTTTAATATATTACCAGATGGCTGCATTTATGACTTACAAACTACTTGGGTTATAAGCAGTTCTCATGCTTTAATGAGAATGGATGTGAAGTTGAAACTTTATAAAGCACTGGTGAGGCTTCACTTGGAATATTGTCAGCAGATTTGGGCCCCTTATCTTAAAGGATGTGCTGAAACTGGAGAGGGTTCAAAGGAGGTTCACAAAAATGATTCCAGGATTGAATGGCTTGTCATATGAAGAGCGTGTGATGGCTCTGGGCCTGTATTCACTGAATTCAGAAGAACGAGGGGTGACCTCAATGAAGCCTATTGAATAGTGAAAGGCCTTGACAGAATGGATGTGGAGAAGATGTTTCCAATGGTGGGAGAGTCTAAGACCAGAAGACACAGTCTCAGAATAGAGGGACATTCATTTAAAATGGAGTGAGGAAGAATATCTTTTTAGCCAGAAAGTGTGAATCTGTGGAACTCTTTGCCACAGGCAGCTGTGGAGGCCAAGTCTTTATGTATATTTAAGGCAGAGGTTGATAGATTCTTGATTGGTCTGGGCATGAAGGGATTCGGGGAGAAGCCAGGAGATTGGGGCTGAGAGGAAAATTGGATCAGCCATGAGACAGGTCAGACTTAATGGACCAAATGGCATAATCTGCTCCAATATCTTATGGTCTTATGGTCATACAGTTTAAAGACATGGGGAAGACCTGTACCTGTATTTCCTGAACTTCATGGTGACGTTTGTCGCAGTTTTGCGTTAATTGCAACACTGATTTTCCATAGTTTTTCTCCTCGTTTAAAAAGGCAATTTGTTTGAGTATTCCTATAATAGTACTAGATTTGGAGTTATATCAAAAGAGAGTTATATGGAGAGATGAAAGTGAAGGATGTTGGCTGTCAAAGTGTTTGATACCCAGAACATCATTATCACTATAAACCACTTGAGATATTGGAGAGCTGCTGGACGCATGTAAAGAAGATACTTAGAAGTGTTTTTCTCTTATGCATGCTAAATATATAACTATTGTGGGAGTGACTTAGACTTGGAATATTTGGTGAAAGAAAAAACTCTGGAAACAGAAATCAGTGTGAAGATTAATGGGTACTCAAATGAAGAATGGAACGTTAACAGAACTTATTGTGGCCATAAAAGTTCAGCCTCTGTTTAGAAACATGTTGGTAAACCAAAAAAAAACAAAGAAAGCTGGAAACAACAGGAATTCTGCAGATGCTGGAAATTCAAGCAACATACATCAAAGTTGCTGGTGAATGCAGCAGGCCGAGCAGCATCTATAGGAAGAGGCGCAGTCGACGTTTCAGGCCGAGACCCTTCGTCAGGACTAACTGAAGGAAGAGTGAGTAAGGGATTTGAAAGCTGGAGGGGGAGGGGGAGATGCAAAATGATAGGAGAAGACAGGAGGGGGAGGGATAGAGCCGAGAGCTGGACAGGTGATAGGCAAAAGGGGATACGAGAGGATCATGGGACAGGAAGTCCGGGAAGAAAGACGGGGGGGGGGTGACCCAGAGGATGGGCAAGAGGTATATTCAGAGGGACAGAGGGAGAAAAAGGAGAGTGAGAGAAAGAATGTGTGCATAAAAATGAGTAACAGATGGGGTACGAGGGGGAGGTGGGGCCTTAGCGGAAGTTAGAGAAGTCGATGTTCATGCCATCAGGTTGGAGGCTACCCAGACGGAATATAAGGTGTTGTTCCTCCAACCTGAGTGTGGCTTCATCTTTACAGTAGAGGAGGCCATGGATAGACATGTCAGAATGGGAATGGGATGTGGAATTAAAATTTGTGGCCACTGGGAGATCCTGCTTTCTCTGGCGGACAGAGCGTAGATGTTCAGCAAAGCGGTCTCCCAGTCTGCGTCGGGTCTCACCAATATATAAAAGGCCACATCGGGAGCACCGGACGCAGTATATCACCCCAGTTGACTCACAGGTGAAGTGATGCCTCACCTGGAAGGACTGTTTGGGGCCCTGAATGGTGGTAAGGGAGGAAGTGTAAGGGCATGTGTAGCACTTGTTCCGCTTACAAGGATAAGTGCCAGGAGGGAGATCAGTGGGGAGGGATGAGGGGGACGAATGGACAAGGGAGTTGTGTAGGGAGCGATCCCTGCGGAATGCAGAGGGGGGGGGAGGGAAAGATGTGCTTAGTGGTGGGATCCCGTTGGAGGTGGCGGAAGTTACGGAGAATAATATGTTGGACCCGGAGGCTGGTGGGGTGGTAGGTGAGGACCAGGGGAACCCTATTCCTAGTGGGGTGGTGGGAGGATGGAGTGAGAGCAGATGTACGTGAAATGGGGGAGATGCGTTTAAGAGCAGAGTTAAAGAAAGCTGGAATTGTCTGGTGGCTTTGTTATTGATGGTGGAAAACAAATAGTTGGCATGTCTGATTTTTTTCCTTTTTAGCTGTTAATTGGCATTTTAGCCTGGTTGTTAAATAACTGAATGGTATCCAGAGACCTGAATGATTGAACCTGAACAAAGATTAAATCCCAATGTGCTGGTTGGAAGATTAAAAGTAGAATTACAAGTTAAATCTGGAATGTAAAAATACATAGATGATTTATTGAGTTCAGGAGAAGGACACTAGAGGTCCATGAACCAGTCCTCATTGGAGGATCAGAGGTGGAAAGGGTCAGCAGCTTTAATTTCCTTGGTATTATTATTTCAAAGGACTTGCCCAGGGCCCAGCATACAAGTGCAATTACAAAGAAAACACCTCTACTTCCTTAAGAGTTTTTGGAGATTGGGCATGACATCTAAAACTTTGACAAACTACTATAGATGTGTAGTGGAGAATATATTAACTGGTTGCTTCCCAGCCTGGTATGGAAACATCAATGTGCTTGAATGGAAAATCCTACAAAACATAGTGGAGAGGGGCCAGTCCATCACGGGCAAAGCCCTCCCCATCATTCAGCACATCTACTTGAAATGCTGTTGCAGGAAAGCACTGTCCATCATCAGGGACCCCACCATCCAGACATGCTTTCTTCTCACTGCTGTCATCAGGAACATGGTACAGGGGCCTCAGCACTCACACTTCCAGGTTCAGGAACAGTTATTACCCCTCAACCATCAGGCTCTTGATCCAAAAGAGATAATTTTACTCAATTTCACTTGTGCCATCATTGAAATGATTCCACAACCTACAGACTCACTTTCATCACATGTTCTTGATATTTATTTATTTATTTGTTTGTTTGTTATTCTTTCTTTCTTTTTCTATTTGCAGTTTGTTGTCTTCTGCACAGGTGCGGTCTTTCATTGAAAATCTTATGGGTATTATTCCATAGATTTATAAAGTATGCCCACAAGAAAATGATTCCCAGCGTTGTATATGGTGACATATGTACTTTGAGTATATATTTTGTAATTAAGTAATATTAGAAATAATTACCATGAACATTATTACTAATAGAGTGGATTCTGGTTAATAGAGAGATTGGTTAATTGGGACAGCCGCTTATTTGGGACAACCCTTAAAGAACAAAAATTAATTGAGAAAATAAATGCGATTCCCTTCATTTATTTGGAACACTATACCACTTAATAGGGACAGGAGATTGTTGCCAAACAGTTTCTAACTAACCTCAGTTGCATGCAATTGTGTGGCCATTAGATATTGCACTGTGCTCAGAGCAAACAGTTTTGAAATAATATCAGTTGTGTGTATGTTCAAAATCAGCAATTTTTGTCACTGGTAGTTGGTGAGAAATAAGTGTTAAGACAATTCAGAACTATCTTGCTCACGGTGGTTTCAAGCATTCAGGCTTGGAGATGCCAGAAACAGCCAGGAATGCAAATGAAACTATTTTACTACTTCAGCAAGTTAGAAACTGCAAAGTATTGAAAGTATCAACAATCATCTTGAGTGTTACAATGAAAATAAAGATTTGGAGTACGTAATCATCGAAAGCATTGTATGAAGACAGTCCATCATCTGCACCAGGTGTAGGTGCTGATTTTGTTTATTTAGTCAATCAGAAGAACATAGGAGTGTAGATCAGATCAATTCCTCTGTTGATAACTATTAGGAACCAATACAGTTTTATGGCACTGTAATGTAATTAGTAGTATTTGTTCTGTATTTCATTTAAATGCATAACGTGTTACTAAGTTAAATGGTAGTTTGTCTTTTTTTACTAGTTCCATGAAAATTTAGCTAACTGGGGGCAGCTGCTTAATTGAGTCAAAATGTTCCAGTCCCAATGTGTCCCTATTAACAGGAATCTACTCTATTAGGTTGTCATACATATGGTGCATTATTGCAGTTCAGGGAAGGCAATTTTAAAAGTTCAAAGTAGACTTATATAACTTTGAGATTCGTCTCCTTTCAGGCAGCCACAAAACAAAGAAATCCAAAAGAACCCATTAAAACAAAAAAGACTGTCAAACACCCAATGTACAGAGAGAATGAAACAATTCATGCCAATGATAGAAGCAAGCAAATAGCATTCAGAACTGAAGTCCACAAACGGGAAGGAGTCCAGTCCCTCAGTTCAGTGCAGAGCTGAGCAAACATTGTAGAGCAACAAGCTGAATTGATCTCTCCCTTGCCTCCGGTTCTGAGACCTTGACCTTTTCAATCTGGCCCGTTGTTTAAATTGTTGTCCAAACATGTGCCTTCCTAAAATGGTCAGACCAATGTGACTGCACAAACCACTATGTGAGGGAATAACACACTTACGTTACTTCAAATGCCCTTTTAGACTAATTAACAATTAAATAGGGGAAACCCTGTGGAACAGGATAATTGACAATTATGTCTCAACAAGAGAATTTTTTTGATAATAAAACAAGCAATAGGTAAGGCACTAAAAGTAGTCAGAATTAAGAATAGAGAAATGTAAATTTACACACTTTATAAGCAGAATTCATGCGTGAAACTGACCTGTGACTATTGAGAAGAATTAAGGCTGGGAAGAGCTATGCAGCTAAACTAGGAATGGGAACACTAACTTCCATCACATCCAACAGGAGATGACAAGAGAGTTCATAGGATTTGGGCATGAGAAGTTGCTGCCTGTTCCCAGCACTGGACAACACTCACCATATAGCCCTGAGCTCCACTCCTATGAGTTGAGAAGCCACAACTGCTCATCCTGAACAGCCCAACGCCACCCCTCGTCAACCATGAAGCGATCCATTGTTGAGAGAGCACCAGCAGAGGGCAGTAATTCCATCAGATTCCCAGCACAGCAGTGCATACTGTAGCAGTGAGATGTCCTTTCTTAAAGAATGGAGGAATACATAGTTATGAATATTTGGACTGGAGGACCAAAAGCACCATAAAGCATTAGCACTGTCTTGGAGAGTGCTAAGTAAAGTGCAGCATAACCCAACGGTACCAATTTAGATGAATGAAGTCACAAAAGCTCTCCGCACCAGCCATGACCGCACCAACTTGGTTGAACGCCCAGGCTGGTGACGTATTTCATTGATTCTATTATGGATTTGTTGAGTATTCCCACAAGAAAATGAATCTCAGGGTTGTATATGGTGACATATTATATACTTTGGTAATAAATTTACTTAGAACTTTTAAGCTATTCAAATCACTGCTGCAGCATTGAGAAACCCATTTATGAATTAACTGAATTAAAGCTGAAAACTTGCTACCTAAATTTGCTAATTTGTCAACTGTGTAAAATACATCATAAGCTACTTTAGGTAAATTGGTCAATCCTCATGTCAATTTATATTAAATGAAGCCCTGAATTACTGTTACAAATTTGTCCTCTATAAACAGCTTCTCTAAGAAGAGTTCTGCAATGACTTGCCTTAGGTTATTTAGACAGGCCCCAATGGTGCCAGGATGCAATCATTCTCAAATGCCCCATTTCTGAAGCATAATTAAAAATATGAGGTCGACGGGATCTTATTTTATCAAAAAAATTTTATTAAAACTCTACCAGCTAGCTTTGCTGTGCTGAAGATTTATTACCTGGCACAAAATTCACAGCCGTTTTTGCTTTTAATAAAGAAATTGGACCAGCCTACATTTTGCTCTGTAAATGATGGGAAATAAATCATTGAAAGGAAGAAAGATCTTCAGTTTGACAAAGCCCCACATGTTCGACAAAGTCCATGATTGCAAAAACCACATCAGCAATTTTCTTGTGTCACCAACGCAAAATCAGAATAAGTTTTGCTTTATAAAGTGACCATTCAGAGTGATCTTCTCACATTTCTTTAGCCAGGAGGAGGTGAATCTGTGGAGTTCATTGCCAGACAGCTGTTGAGACCAAGTCATTGGGTATACTTAAAGTGGAGGTTGATAGGTTCTTGTTTAGCAAGGGCATCAAAGATTACAGGGAGCAGGCAGGAGAATGGGGTTGAGAGGGAAAGTATATTAGCTATGATCGAATGGTGGAGCAGACCTGATAGGCTGATGGTCTAATTTTGTACCTATGTCTTGTGGTCTCATTAGGTCGATAGGATGATTCCAGGAATAAAAGGGTTATCATCCGAGGAACATTTGATGGCTCTGGTTCTTTACTTGCTGGAATTTAGAAAGCTGGGGGGGATCTCATTGAAATCTTTCAAATATTGAAAGGCCTAGACAGAGTAGATGTGGAAAGGTGGGAGAGTCTAGGACAAGAGGGCACAGCCTCAGGATAGAGGGGTGCCCTTTCAAAACAGAGATGATTGAATGGTGGAGTAGACTCGATGGGCCAGATGGCCTAATTCCACTCGTATGTCTTACGGTCTTTTGCTAACTGAGGGCTTTACTGCAGTAAAGGTCTTCTGAGTTATTACTTCAAAGAAATAATATTAAAATATAAGCATAACAAAAATTGGACTAATTAAACCACAGATTATCTTTAACATTTTAGTTCATCTTAAATGCTAACCAACTAATTAGAGATCATTACTGTGTTCATAATCAATATTTTCCCTGAGTAATTTTATTCACTGAAGAATAATAAGTGCTTTTCATAGGACTTCACTGCACAGTGTAAAATCATACCTGACATTTGAGATTTTGAATTTCATTCATGTTTTGAATTTGGAAGCACAGAAAGCAAAGAACAATTGCCGTCTGCTGATAAGGGGAAGGCAAACCCAGGTCAGCAGCCACTGAGGTTCCTATGGAACAATTTTGTGTGCCTTTGAGTAAATTGCTGTATGGCAGAAAGAAGATGTCCAAGAAAGGAGGAGAGGTGAGAAAACATGTGCAGGAGACAACAGAAGAGAGAATGGTTCCATGGGCAGATGGCATTGCGACCAGCATTATCCAAGAGGTGCTTAAAGAGTCTGCCCAATGTATGAAAGAGTTGGACTCAATCACCTCCTCCTGCCAGACACTGGCTATGCCTGACATCCAAGCTGAGAGCTCCAGGCCAGAGCGGGACATTTCTGTGGGAGACAGTGCAGAGAAGGAGGAGCTAGGCACCTCCAAGGAAGCACTGCCAGTAACAGAGGAAATACTCTCATTGGCAAACACCATAGTCAGTGCAATAATAACAGGGTTGTTGTGATGGGAGATTTTAATTTCCCCAATATTGATTGGCATGTCCCTAGATCAAGGGGTTAAGATGGGTGGAGTTTGTTAGGTGAGTTCAGGAAGGCTTCCTGACACAATATGCAGATAAGCCTACAAGAGGAGAATCTGGTATTGGGAAATTAACCTGGTCAGGTGTCAGGTCTCTCAGTGGGAGAGCATTTTGGAGATAGTGATCACAATTCTATCTCCTTTACCATAGCATTGGAGAGGGATAGGAACAGAGAAGTTAGGAAAATGTTTAATTGGAGTAAGGGGAAATATGAAGCTATCAGGCAGGAACCTGGAAGCATAAATTGGGAACAGATGTTCTCAGGGAAATGTACGGCAGAAATGTGGCAAATGTTCAGGGATATTTGCATGGAGTTCTGCATAGGTACGCTCCAAGGAGACAGGGAAAGGAAGGTAGGGTACAGGAACCATGGTGTACAAAGGCTGTTGGAAATCTAGTCAAGAAAAAAAGGAAAGCTTAAGAAAGGTTCAAAAAACTAGGTAATAATAGAGATCTAGAAAATTATAAGGCTAGCAGGAAGGAGCTTAAGAACGAAATTAGGAGTGCCAGAAGGGGCCATGAGAAGACCTTGACGAGCAGGATTAAGGAAAACCCTAAGGCATTCTATTAGTATTTGAAGAGCAAGAGGATAAGACGTGAGAGAATTGGACCAATCAAGTGTGACAGTGGAAAAGTGTGTATGGAACTGGAGGAGATAGCGGAGGTACTTAATGAATACTTTGCTTCAGTATTCACTTCGGAAAAGGACCTTGACGATTGTACGGATGAATTCCAATGGACTGAAAAGATTGAGCATATAGCCATTTAAAAAAAAAGGATGTGCTGGAGCTTTTGGAAAGCATCAAGTTGGATAAGTCACTGGGACTGGACGAGACATACCCCAGGCTACTGTGGGGGGTGAGGGAAGAGGTTGCTGAGCCTCTGGCAATGATATTTGCATCATCAATGGGGATGAGAGAGGCTCCGGAGGATTGGAGGGTTGCTGATCTTGTTCCATTATTGAAGAAAGGGAGTAGAGATCGCTCAGGAAATTATAGGCCAATGAGTCTTACTTCAGTGGTTGGTAAGTTGATGGAGGAGATCCTGAGAGGCAGGATTTATGAACATTTGGAGAGGCATAATATGATTAGGAATAGTCAGCATGGCTTTGTCAAAGGCAGGTCGTGCCTGACAAGCCTGATTGAATTTATTGAGAATGTGGTTCAACCCAGATAAGTGGGAGGTAGTTCAGTTTGGTAGGTCAAATATAATGGCAGAATATAGTATTAATGGTAAGATTCTTGGCATTGTAGAGGATCAGAGGGATCTTGGGATCCGAGTCCACAGGACACTCAAAGCTGCTGCGTAGTTAACTGTGTGGTTAAGAAGGCATATGGTGCATTGGCTTTCATCAGCTATAGGACTGAGTTCAAGAGCCGAGAGTTAATGTTACAGCTATATAGGACACTGGTCAGACCCCACTTGGAATACTGTGCTCAATTTTGGTCACCTCACTACAGGAAGGATGTGGAAACTACAGAAAGGGTGCAGTGGAGATTTACAAGGATGTTGCCTGGATTGGGGAACATGCCTTATGAGAATAGCTTGAGTGAACTTGGTCTTTTCTCCTTGGAGCGATGGAGGATGAGAGGTGACCTGATAGAGGTGTATAAGATGGTGGGAGGCATTGATCGTGTGGACAGTCAGAGGCTTTTCCCAGGGCTGAAATGGCTAGCATGAGAGAGCACAGTTTTAAGGTGCTTGGTAGAAAGTACAGAGATGTCAGGGGTAAGTTTTTACACAGAGATTGGTGAGTGCGTGGAATGGGCTGCTGGCGACGGTGGTGGAGACGGATACAATAGGGTCTTTTAAGAGAGTCGTGGATAGGTACGTGGAGCTTAGAAAAATAGAGGGCTATGGGTAACCCTAGGTAATTTCTAAAGTAAGTATATGTTCGGCACACATTGTGGGCTGAAGGGTCTGTATTGTGCTGTAGGTTTTCTATGTTTCTATGTTTCTAAGTATTTAAAAACCGTTTGGTCTTGATAATGGGATAGAACAGAAGTTTCCTCTCTATCACTGCATCATTAAGACAGCTAAAGGTGTAGGTTTTTAATGGATTAATTAAACCTTTTAAAGCACACTTCATGTGCCAAAAAATAATTAGCTGAAAATAGTTCTCTGGAGGTATTTTGACTTGAAACAAAAGTTTATCTGAAGTATTTTTGTATTAGTCATTTTCAGCTTATGGGCATCACTGCCAAGGACAGCAATGATTGCCCATCCCAAATGATCCTTGAGAAGCTGCCTAGAAGCTGGCTTGTTTAACTGCTGCAGTTCATACTGCTAAGCAGTTCCAGTGTACAGTAGCGATAATGGCACAGCGATATTTATTTATTTTATTTAGAGATACAGCGTGGAAAAGGTCCTTCTGGTACTCAGACCTGCAGCATCCAGCAACCCCCGACAACCCCGATTTAACCCTACCTAAACACAGGGCAATTTACAATGACCAGTTAACCTACCCAGTAGGTTAATTTGGACTGTGGGAGGAAACTGGAGGACCTGGAAAAAACCCCATGCATTCCACGGGGAGTATAGAGACTCCTTACAGACAACACCAACACTGATCTCTGAACTCCGACGCCCTGAGCTGTAATCGTATCGCGCTAACAATGCTTCCATGGCACCCAAGTCAGGATGCTATGTGATTCGGAGAGCTTTACTAATGCACTACCTGATCCCAGGTGGCAGAGATGCTCTGTTAAAGCAGCCTTTGTGAATTAATGCTCTGCACTCTATAGTGGGCATGCACTGCATTTACAACATGCCAGTGGCACAGGAGGGAAATTTGTTTGATGATGGATTTAGTTCCAATAAATTGGACTCTATTGTCATAGAAGTTGTGAAGCTTCTTGAGAGTTGCTGGAGTTGCACACATCCTTGTCAGCAAAGAACACGTCATCCTGACTTGAGTCGTCTAGATGGTGGGATGACTCCGGTGAGCAAGAAGCATATCATTCTCTATGAGTTAGCCAATCTTTGATCTTTTGTGGTAATGGTATATAGGTTTTTGGTCCAGTTGTGTTTCTGGTGCTAAACCCATACCTTGTGTGCTTTCATTGTACAGAGAAAAACAAATCATGTAAGAAGTGGATCCCATAAAAAAAATTCATAGAATGTTCAGTTTTTAAGTTGCAGAAAGTTTTTCCAAGTTCATCCATTAATACGTATCAAAGAAACATATAGTGATATTGAATGGTGAGAATAAATAAAAGATTTAAGGCCAATTCTACATAGGTTCAGAAGGAGATTAAGAACAAAATGAACACAGTTAATAACAAAAGAAAGAAATAGCTTAAGATTGGAATTAATTTAATGGAAACATTGATGAATTCAAAGTATGGGAAATTGTACATGTGTCACTTGTTTTGCAGGCCTCTAGGCCTAGTAAAATTAAAACAAAGGATGAAGGGGATAAAATTTTAACTATAAGAGAATGACCTTCATGTTCCAATATGTTTCAATGGCTACATATTTAATCCTGTGACGCAATATTGATGACACAATAAATTCCATATTGTGATGCATTATGTTTAAGATGAAGAAAGGCAATTGAGGGCTAAACCAAGATACTGAGACTCTGGAATTAATAGATTTATTAAAACTACTGCTTTCACAAGATCACAAGACAAAGGAGCAGAAGTAGGCCATTCGGCCCATCGAGTCTGCTCCGCAGCTCCCCCATGAGCTAAACTATTCACCCATCTAGTTCCAATTTCCAGCTTCTTCCCCATATCCCTTGATACCCTAATTAGATACCTGTCAATCTCCTCCTTAAACACCCTCAACGATCGGGCCTCCACAGCTGTATGTGGCAACGAATTCCACAAATCCACGACCCTCTGGCTAAAACAATTTCTCCTCATCTCTATTTTAACTGGGTACCCTCTAATTCTAAGACTATGGCCTCTTGTCCTGTACTCACCCACCAAGGGAAACAACCTTTCCACATCTACTCTGTCCAACCCTTTCAACATTCGAAATGTTTCTATGAGATCCCTTCTCATTCTTCTATACTCTAATGAATACAGTCCAAGAGCCGAGAAACGCTCCTTATTTGTTAACCCCTGCATTCCAGGAATCATCCTCGTAAATCTTCTCTGAACTCTCTCCAACATCAGTACATCCTTTCTAAGATAGGGGGCCCAAAACTGCACACAATATTCCAAATGAGGTCTCACTAATGCCCCATAGAGACTCATCAACACCTCCCTACCCTTATACACTATTCCTCTTGAAATGAATGCCAACATAGCATTCGCTTTCCTTGCCGTCGATCCAACTTGGTGGTTAACCTCTAGGGTATCCTGCACAAGGACCCCCAAGTCCCTTTGCACTTCCGATTTTTGAATTTTCTCCCCATCTAAATAATAATCTGCCTGATTATTTCTTGTTCTGAAATGTACAACTGTACATTTGCTCGAGCATAAGGAGTCAGATTACAATGCAATAATTCTATGGCAAACAGAAAGTTCTGGAAATACTCAGTAGATCAGATAGCATCCTTAGAGAGTGAACTCGAGCTTTCATATAATGATTCCTCCAAGAGGACCACAACCTTGTCATAGGATTTGGAAGCTTGCATGCCTCAATGACTCAGAGAGCTATGTTGGCTGGAGTCAGGGCTTTGTGCTTTCGCTCTTGGTAGGGTCACCCATGCCAAACAGGTCAAAGGAAGCCAGACTCGGAGTGGTCCACCGGTCCTCCAATTTCGGTGGTTTTCAGCTAAGGGTGAAACAAAATTGTTATGAAACAGCAATGAAGAGTCCTTCTGCACCTGAGTGCGATGGTATTCCCGAGTCTCCTGGTGGGACTTGTATGGTTGACAGCAGTGAAAAGTGAGAGGAAGCTACTGACATGATGAAGGAAGCCCTGAACACCACCAGAGATGGAGGACCTTCATAGCTGCCCTAAACAGCAGCAGCATAATGGGCAGTAAGTAAGTTTCATATGGTGATTACAGGGAGAAATGGAATGGGGGAGATTTAAGCTATAGCTATGTAATTGATCCTATTGGTAATAAAGAAAAATAAAACTCAGTTCTTTGGAAATAAACCATCTACACAATAGTATCAGACTGGGAGAAATGATAAGTCAAAGAACAAGGGGAAAACCAAAGTGTGGTTAGAATATAATGAACCAGACAGAAATCCCAATTAGAAAGACAATCATAGCAACATAATCGAAAACAATGTAAAGTCCATAGACATTGATCTGAGGATTCAGCAAGTGGGTTATTAAATCCAATGTCTTGATATTACTTGGCGGTAAAAATAGTGGATGTGGCAAAGTTATTAAAACCAATTCCTTAATATTGGTTGACAATTAAAAGGCAGATAAGATATTAATTTGTGCAGACAAGGGTGTGCCTGGTATTAATAGCATTATTTATGGGATGTTATATCTGTGATGATTAATCAGTCTATTATGCTATAATTTGATACTATAGCTACTTTTTTGGTTTTAGAAGTTAATGCTTTGCAATAGAGAGCACAAGGAGTCAGATTACAATGCAATAATTCTATTGCAAACAGAAAGTTCTGGAAATACTCAGTAGA
This sequence comes from Mobula hypostoma, assembly GCF_963921235.1. NCBI lineage: Eukaryota > Metazoa > Chordata > Chondrichthyes > Myliobatiformes > Myliobatidae > Mobula > Mobula hypostoma. The sequence continues at coordinate 132,959,488 of NC_086105.1, forward strand.
TCAGATAGCATCCTTAGAGAGTGAGCTCGAGCTAATGTTTCACGCCGGTGTCCCTTCATCCGAACAGAAGAAGTGAGAGTCATTGACCTGAAATGTTCTCTCTGTTTTTATCTCTGTATTCCCAGCACATTTTGTTTTATTTTTAATTTCAGATTTCCTTTGCTTGTACTTTTTTGATTTTCAGATATTGCAAACTGATGCTGGGCTTTGTGGAATAGAGAAATTTGAATCTTAGATTTTTTATTTTTCACATTACACAATCTATCACTAAATTTCCATTGCTCTTTGTTCCCAAAGAGCACTTTTTCCATTATCAAGGGTGATTTTATTATAGAATGGCTGCTCATTTCCTTTTGAAAGTTATCAATAAATTCAACATCTTAGGTTAAGATCATGCATCAGGATGGAGAGTGCAGTGGGGAGATAGCCAGCATAAAGAGGCAAGGTAAAGGGTGAGGTGGGAGATGAGAGACAAGAAGTGGAACCAGTGGAGTGATGGACGGATGTTTCCAGATAGGGAGAGGGCAAAGTGAAGATAGAGAGAGCAGCTTATAGTATCTCAATTGCAATCCACCTCTTAATGACTTCATCCTGTCACAGAAATTCCTATTTTTCCACCCATTACTTTTCACATGCACTTTGCTGGAAGGATTAAAGATGTAGACTATTGTTTAAAACAGGGAGCAGGATTGGAGAAGTAGACTATTTTCTAAACAGGAAGAAAATTTGGTAATCAGAGGTGCAACGAGACTTGGGAATCCCAATACAGGATTCCCTAAAGGTTAACTTACAGATTGCATTGGTAATAAGGAAGCCAAACACAATGCTAGCATTCATTTAAATAGGACTAGCACATAGAAGAAAGGTTGTAATGTTGAGGCTATATAAGGCATTGGTCAGATCGTATTTGGAATAGTTTTGAGCACCGCATCTAAGGAAGGATGTGCTGGCATTGGAGAGGTTCTAAGGAGGTTTACAACATTGTGTATTTGATAGTTCAGTAATATTTGAATAATATTGTAAATTTATATTGTCTGTTAAATACTTCATTATGGTTACAAAGTGCATGAATAGCCAATGCCATCATGCCGCTACGTCATATGTGCGTTCTTCATTTAAAGTAAAAATGAAACTAAGACTTGAGTTAATCCCGGCTCCATGTTCTTGCTTTCAATTAGTTTTATTTGTTTTGGAGTTACAAAACATAACAGTGGTGACAAGGAAGTGTTAAATGAACCTGAGATGACTAGCTACAAGTTGAAGCGCAGCAAAAAAAAGTTTGAAAAAAAGGTTTTTAAAAAAGTGCAATGAGATGTTAGAGTTCAAATCAATTGCTGAGACAAGCAGTTGAATATTCTTTTAAAAAGGGAGAAAATGGACAAATTCACAGGTTCATAAACATTCACAAGTGATAATAATCATAATTTTAAAAAATTGCTGGCTACCTCAGAAAGTTAGATCCTTTTGATTGTACAAAAGATAACTAGATCTCTCTACCAGGTGTGGAAGATGTGATACTAAATAATGAGGAGTATAGATAGGGTAAATGCAAGCAGGCTTTTTCCACTGAGGTTAGGCAAGATTAGAACCTTAGACATTGTTTAACTTTGATTCACTCTTGAACTTTAGTTGAGATTTGTGAAGTAAAATCTGCCTCTGAAAGGCTTTACACCAACACCCTAGTTCAAGGATTCAGCAGTTTAATTTTTGATAGCATTTAAATATAGCTGGTGTATCTGTCATAATATTTCCCCATTCAAAATTGTCAACAATGTTTATTATAAAGTCAGAGGCAATAAAAAACTCTAACCAGCTGAGAATGAATTCCTATAAAATTTATAATTCATTCAATATCTTAATGGTGTTACAATTGCTTTATTTAGCCCACATTAATTATTTGCAAAAGGATGTTGTTATCATTAAACAACTGAAACATTTCAGAGATGAATGTTAATTTTTTATTAAACATAGTTAATGAAATATTACTGGAAATTCTGGTATAGCATTATAGGTAGGAATATTATAACGACCATTCTTTGCAATCTGTTTAAAAATATAAAATAATATTTTTTCACCAAATTTTAATTGTTCAATCAATTAAGGTATGTTCATGGGCAGTCTGAGGCATGCTTTTATTGTTTTTCTGCTAGAATGTAACTATTTTAAAGAAGTTTTTCATTCGCAGACAGATGTGAGCATTGATGACAAGGGCAGCATTTAAAGTCCATCCCAAATAATACTTGAGAATATGGAAGTGAAGGAACTACTTTTGCCGAGTGCTTTAATTTCACTGTCTTTGGTGCATTGAACATTGTTGCATGTGGTACTAAAGCCAATTTCATCCCCCAAAATTTGCAAAATTGACTATTTATAAGTGTGCAAACAGTTTTAGCATCGTTCTAATTCAGAGCGATGTATAGCATCTTGATCAGCAGGCATTGAATTATAGTGCTCACAATTTATTATGATTCCCTTCGCTTTACTGCACATCAATCAGGGAAATTTGTCAACCGTTAAAGCCACATTCCTTGTGGCAGCAGTGCATACAACATTCTCAAAGGCCTTGACCATAGAAAATCTCAGTCTCAAAATAAAGGTTGGATCATTTTGGATTAAAACAAATAAAGATCTCCTTGGTCAATGGTTGGTGTATCTTTGGAATTCTTGACTCAGGATTGTGTATTCAAAGCTGAGATTGATGGATTTCTGGCTTTTAGAAGGGTAAGAAAATAGTGTTCATGTGGAAGGTCAACTGATATTCTTAAGTGATGGAGCTGGTATGAGAACAAAATGGCCTTTTGCTCCTACTTTTTTGGTTTTTGCTATAGTTGAAGTAGCCAATTCTAACAAACCAATTGCCACAGCTGGCAACCTCCATGCACTTCATTAGGTTGACTGAGGGAATACTCTTCTTCAGAGCCAGACAGACTTAGGGCATTATAATATGAGTTTCTCTGCTCTGTCGTTCCATTCATCTAAAGTTACTCTTTGATGGCATGAGCGGAACCTGAGCAATTTTAGGAACTGTGTGAGTACTTTTGGATATGCATTTTTGAAGCACAGTTTAAAAAAAATGTGGCAGAAAAGTGCAAGAACCATGTTTGTAGTGTTGAGATTTTTTTTTTTGGCATTCCAGAGTTCCTAAAAATGGTTCATGTGGTCAATGAGGCATAATGATGCAAGCAAATTGCATTCAAAGGCATTCATAATGAACCTTATCATTAGCAGGTGGATTAACTCTAAATATTTCACTAGTACTGTGATTAGATTCAAATATATATGTAGGTCATGAAGGCTTCATTTTGTAACATGCTATTAATAAGCAATAGTGTAAAACAGTTACAAATGCTCAGAACATTTGGCATTAAATCATAGCAAAATGAAACTAATTTTATTTTGATCTGAGCATTTGATGCATTTTAATTAATAATGTTGTCCTTCTCAACTGTCTACTGTTAACTTACAGTATGCACTGGGTTAATAAAAGCAGTTTACTCCTAGCTGGTACTTTTTATCCTGCATGCGTCGGTGTCAATTCCTGTAAATATATACCGACGTTTAAGAGCATGACAATCTGTGTGGGAAATAGAGGAGGCGGCTTTAATTAAATCCAGCATCCCAGAAAGGTACAATGTCCATATGATTCTCTATCATTCTTCTTTGATATAAGCTGTGTCTGTTACATTTACACTTGGTATATTAGTATAACGGTAAAATGGATTTAAGGTGCAATATTTTGTAAAGAATGGGAGCAATATATTTTAGTTATTATCTGACAGGATTTATGTTTTTCTGGATAATACTGCAATCGGTGTAATATACTTTTGAGGTCATACCAATGAGCACAATTTATCATCAAAAAATTTAACTAAAACAATTAAATTATTAATTGTTGTTTATTAAAAGCTACCCCTTCCTGACTGTATTCTTGTCAGGAAAACATTGTGATTCATTGCTATAGAATTGCTTGGCGACAGATTACTTGTGGTGTCCTGCAGGGAAAATCTTAGGTTGATGAGGAATTGTTTGTGTTTTGCCTGACTTGCTAGATGTAATTGTTAGGGGAGGGCAGTCAGTTGGGGGAGAGAAGAGAGGAGAGGGAATAGCCCATAAATTCATAAATTATGCTATTATTTTTACAATGAAATCTAGATACATTGGGAATTCCCAAACAGATGGATGCTAAAGTTAGATAAATGCATTATAATGCACGGTGGTATCAGTGTCACATATATTATAGGATACATGGTAAATTAAACAGATTTTAATATATTTAATCAGAATCAGGTTTAATATCATTGGCATGTCATGAAATTTGTTAACTTTACAGCAGCAGCATGCAATACTTGGTAAATATAGAAAAGAACTGAATTACTGTGAGTATATATATGTATATTAATATGGATATTAAAAAGCTAAGTTAAAATAAGTAATGCAAAAGCAGAAATTTAAAAAAAGTAATGAGGTAGTGTTCATGTGTTCAATGTCCATTTAGAAATCGGATGGCAGATGGGAAGAAGCTGTTTCTGAATCGCTGAGTTTGTGCCTTCAGGCTTCTGTTCCTCCTTCCTGATGGTAACAATGAAAAGAGGGCACGTCCTGCGTGGTGGGAGTCCTTAATGATGGACACAATCTTCCTGAGGCACTGCTCCTTGAAGAAGTTTTGGAAACTATGGAGGCAAGAGCTGTTGATGGAGCGGACTAATTTTACAACTTTCTGCAACTTACTTTGATCTTGTGCAGTAGCCCCTCCCCCCACCTGCTATACCAGATTGTGGTGCAGCCAATCGGAATGCTCGCCACCGTACATTTGTAGAAGTTTGAATTTGTGTATTCTAAATATATAAAAATATGAATATATATACCCTATTTAAATAAAGTAAAATACTTTGGGAGAAAAGGGGATTTTTATATTAAGATCAATTAACTTCCATAGGCTTATGATAAATGTGAAAAGCAACAACCAAGGTAAAGATTTCAATCATCAGAACTATTGGGATCCAGAAGTAGATTAATTAAGACAAAATTCACTGTCTTGCCATTTTGTAGAAAAGTTGAAAAGAGTTTAAAAAAGGGACATGAATAACATCTTCAGTTTATACAATCAGTAGCCACTTTATTAAGTACACCTGCTCATTAATCAGCCAATCATGTGGCAACAACTCAATGTATAAAAGCATGCAGACATGGTCAAGAGTAACACATACAAAATGCTGGAGGATCCCAGTAGGCCAGGCAGCATCTATGCAAAGGAATAAACAGTCATGGTTTTGGGCTGAGACCCTTCATCATGGTCAAAAGGTTCAGATGTTGTTCAGCCCAATCATTAGAATGGGGAAGAAATGTGATCTAAGTGACTTTGACCATGGGGTGATTGTTAGTGCTAGATAGTTTGGTTTGAGTGTCTCAGAAGCTGTCGATCTCCTGGGATTTTCATACACAGAGAACGTTGTGAAAAACTGACCGCTAGTTCTGTGGATGAAAACACCTTGTTAATGAGAGCGATCAGATGAGAGTGAATCTATTTTAGTGCACTGGTGAAATAGATGGACTTAGAGAGTTGATTAGCAGGAAAGAGTGTGTGGTTGTTGAAATCACAGAGACATGGCCTTTCAGAAAGAGGGGTGCTGGTTCAGGCTGACAGTAACTCAAGTAACCATGAGTTACAACAGTGATATACAGAAAAGCATCTGTGAACACCCAACATCTCAAAACTTGAATGGATGGACTACAGCAGAAGACCATGAACCTAGAGTTTGTTGACACAAGAGGTACTTAATAAAGTGGCCAATGAGTGTAAGTCCTTAGTTGTTCAAGTATCTGAAAGGCTGTATCTATTCCTTTTAGAAATGTATAGATTTTTGATGATTCAGCAGAAGGTTGTAGAATTGTAAAATAGTTTAATTATTCAATTAATTCCGGAAAGATCTGAGTTCATCTATTTAAGCCAGTTAGGGGAGGCCTTGCTTAGATACTTGATGTTGCTTATTTCTCAAAGGGTTGGACAATTTATCAGCTCACTTTTGAGGACATACTTTCACATTTGGGATGGAGATTGTATCCTATAAAGGATAAATAGGACAGTAGATGCTGTATGCTAAGTATCTGGTGCTCAATCTGGCCTTAGTCACTAACACCAGAGATTCTGCAGATGCTGGAAACCCACAGCAACACATAAAAAGTTCAAGAGGAACTCAGTAGGTCAGGCAGCATCTATGGACAGGAATAGACGGTTGACATTTTGGGCCTAGACTCTTCATCAGATCCAGAAAGGAAGGGGGAAGAAGCCAGGATAAGTATGTGGAGGAAGGGGAAGGAGTAAAGCTAGAAGATGACAGGTGAAGCTAGTTGGGTTGGAGAGTGATTATAAGGTGTGAGCCGGGACAAGATATCTGGAAAATGTAAAAGGCTGATGAAAGAAGAATCTTATAGGAGAGGAGAGTGGACCATGGAGAAAGAGGAGGGCACCAGGGTTAGGTGGTAGGCGGGTGAGATAAAGAGAAGAGGTAATAAAGAGGAGCCAGGGTGGGGATTGGAAGAAGAGAGAATGGGAAGGGGAAGAAATTACGGGATGTTAGAGAACTTGGTATTCATCCCATCAGGTTAGAGGCTATCCAGATGGAATATGAAGTGTTGCTCCTCCATCCTCAGAGTGGCATCATCATGGCAGTAGAGGAAGCCATGGACCATCATGTTGGAATGGGAATGTGAATAGGGATTGGAAGTAAAATAGTTGGCCAATGGGAAATCCTCCTTGTTACAGGTGGAGTGAAGGAGCTCGACAAAGTGGTCTCCCAATCTATGTTGGGTCTCCCCGATGTAGGAAGCTGCATCGGGAGCATTGGATACAGTAAACAACTCCAACAAACTTGCAGGTGAAGTGTTGTCTTACCTGGAAGGACTGGTTGAGGCCCCGCATGGAGATGAGGGAGGAGGTGACTAGGCAGGTATAGACACTTGCAGGGATACATGACAGAAGGGAGATTAGTGGGGAGGGACAAATGGATAAGGGAATCACAGGGAGAGTGATCCCTGTGGAAAGTGGAGAGTGGTAGTGGGAAGAGGTAAAGGCGTGTTCGGTGGTAGGATCCCGATGAAGATGGCGAAAGTTACGGAGAATGTTGTTTTGGATGCAGAGGCTCATGGGGTAAAGACAAGAGAAACCCTATTTCTGTTAAAGTGACAGGAAGATGGGGTGAGGGCAGATGACCAGGAAATGGAGGAGCTGTGGGTGAGGGCAGCATCAATGGTCGAGGAAGGGAACCCTGTTCTTTGACTGAGGAGGACAGCTGTGATGTTTTGGAAAGGAATGACTCATCCTGGGAACAGACAGGTGGAGATGAAGGAACAGTGAAAAAGAAATGGTACAGGTGGGAAAAAGTATATTTAATGACTATACTTCTATCTATAGTCAATACTCGGACTACATTGCTGTAGGCTAACATCTCATTTACCTTCCTTCCTCTTCATATATCTGAAAAAGGTTTTGGTGTCATCTTTTATATTATTGGATAGCTTACCTTCATATTTTATCTTTGCTCCCCCTTCTGCTCTTTTAGTTGCCTTCTGTTGGTTTTTAAAAGTTTTCTAACCCTCTAACTTCCCACTAATTTTTGCAATATTGTATGCCCTCTCCTTTGCTTTTATGCTATCTTGTCAGCTATGGCCATTTCATCCATTCTTCAAAATGATTTTTGCTTCTTCTTAGATGAACTGATCCTGCATCTTCTGAGTTACTCCCAGCAACTCCAGCCATTGCTGATTTAGCATCATCCCTGCTAGTGTCCCCTTCCAATCAACTTTGGTCAGCAACTCTCTCAAGCCTCTGTAGTTACAATTACTCAACTGTGATACACTTGATTTTATCTTCTCCCTCTCAAACTGCAGGGTGGATTCTATCAGATTATGATCACTGCCTCCTAAGGATTCATTTACCTTAAGCTGCCTAACCAAATTGGGTTCATTCCACAACACCAAATCCAGAATTGCCTTTTCTTGAGTAAGCTCAACCACATCTGCTCTAAAAAGTTATCTTGTAGGCATTTTACAAATTCTTAGTCTTGGGATCCCATATTAACCTGACTTTTTCCAATATATACCTGTATATTGAAACCCCCTACGTCCGTAGTACTATTGCACTAATGAATCCTTAGGAGGCAGTGATCAGCAAGGGATTTTCAGCAAGAAAGCAATACATGCCTTTTCTATCTCCTACTGTAATTTGCATCCCTGAGACTGGAGATTCGGAGGCCTATCCTGTTATTGAAGGATTGTGTGTGTGTGTGTGTGTGTGTCTGGGAGAGAGGGAAGGGGCCTGGTTTGCTGTGGTTTTGTTGCTTGTTGTGTTCTCTTGAGCATTATGGGCATACATAGTGACACTTGCAGGCTGCCACCAGCAAATTGGTTTACGTTGGTTATTAATGCAATTGATGCATTTCACTATATGTCTTGATGTATATGTGATATAAATGAATGGATCTGAACACAAATCCACATGCTGGCTACTATTCAGAGGCCTATATACAACTCCCATCAGGGCCTTTTTACCCTTGCGGTTTCTTAACTCTACACCCAAGGATTCTACATAAATTAAGCTCTTCAGAATTGATTACATTTTAAGTCTCATATAAGAAACAAATTAAGTATTTATATGTGTCCTTTACTTATTTTGATAGTTGTTGAGCATGCAATTGTGAGCTAAAGGCAAGAATATAACAGTGTATGTTGTAGGGAATACAGCATTCTTGATCCATGACATTATAAAGTCACTTTTCAGCGATGGCAGCATTCTGTCTTCTTTGCTGCCACACTGCGGTTATCAAAAATGCGGCTCCGTTTTCAGAAGGTGGCGGCAGAAGGAAAAACATTGGTTTTGTTTTTTTTTCTATCATTGTAAACTGCCTCGGAGAGAGAGAAAAAAAACATAGTCAGCATTCAGCAAAAAGCCTTGCTGCTTCTGTAGCAGAAGTAAATCGGACCAGCAGATCACTGACACTTTCCTCGAATTTACATTCTATGTTTGTGGGCCAGGGAGTGATGCTTAAATCAACTTCAAGGAGAAAGAAAAAGCCAACAATATAGGCTACCAGTTCTTTGCTGCTGTAAAGATGAATTTTACTCCAGTAAATACCTATTTATCAGGGACATCACAACCTTTGGCGCTCCTTTCCTCTTCCAACCTTTAGACCTTTAGACAAGTAACACCACTCAATGCTGATCGTTTGGAGGAATCCGAGCTTATTCATCTTCATAATCAGGGCACTGACTCACAAAGGTCATTTTCTAATGGTGCCTTCGATTAAATCAGGAAATTCAACACAGATCAGGAAGCATATTTGTGACCTACATTGTTTATTTGCACTGATCATGGACATTATGTTTAGTGACCTTGCTAAATGTAAATTTGATTTGGTTTTTTTGTTTAGGTGTTGTTAAATCAAATAAAAAGGAACCAGTAATTGCATTTGTTCCCATTATGGCAGTAAACAATGTCAAAGTTCAAGGCTTCAGCGGTGGAACCTGAAGAAAAGGATATTGCAAAGAAGACAGAAATAGATTGGTGCCATTGAAGATAAATAAGTGAGATTCATAAAGAAATCGGAGAATTGTCATGTTGATGCTTAGGAAGCATTTCAGAAGCATACGTATGATTGAATATGTTTCCTGCCTTTTTACAGAAGCTCGATCCACTCCATCTCAAGAGGCTGCCTGAGTTCTACTGTGGAACAAATGAAGGCTTTAAAATGAATGATGGAGGCGGTACTCCATCTTAAAGGGATTGATTGCTTTACTGACTTGCTAGCTTTTTTTAAACACTGAAAGTTTGGGATATGCCTTACCCAAATCTTGCTCAAGAGCATTTTAATGAATGCTCCAACATTCATCAGCATGCTTATGAACAAGATTGCTGCCCTGAACCCAGCCCGATGCCTGGAGAAGCTGCATGTCACGCTTTCCTGCTGAACTTGCCTTTTCTGAATGTGAAGGCCTCAACACTCTGACCCTCCACATGGTGGAGGTGTGCAGCATGGCAAGTCGTAGCCTGTACTGCAAGTAGACTTTAGGTGGCAAAACGTAAACAGGAGAAATTCTGCAGTTGCTGGAAATCCACAGCAACACAAACAAAATGCTGGACGAACTCAGAAGGTCAGACATCTATGGAAATGAATAGTCTATATTTCGGAGCAATACCCTTCTTTGGGACCCGAAGGGAAGGGGGAAGATGCTGGAATAAAATGGTGGAAGAAATCCTGAGTAGCAAAGATAGAATGTTTAATGGCCTTTTGAAAGCTGACCACTGTGAATATTTTTGAATATTTTTAAATGCTTCTCTTAATTAAAGACACTTATGAACCATGCAAATAACCTTAGGTAATTTAAAGTACCAGCAAATAATTAGAAATATTAAAACAAAGTAATAAAAAAACATATGGCTACACCAAAATCGATGGTAGAGTGGACAGTAAATATCTATGATTACAACTGGATTTTGATCAACTGAGGAATGACAGATAGGATTCAAATGAACATGAGGTGTTGCACTTTGGTAAGAAAGTCAAGGGCAGGACATACAGTAAACGGTAGGTCCCTTGGGAGTGTTGCAGAATAGAAGGGGGCAGGCACATATTTCCTTAATGCTGAGATACATCCTAGAATGCACTGGGACATGTCACCAGTGATGTAACCAGGTCCCATTGGGTGTTTCAGGTCTTTCAACATCAGGCTGTTACATGGGGCATTGGAAGTGAACCCAAGTGCAGGACACCAACCCGTAGGTAGCATTAACAGAAGTGTGTTTATTATTAGTACCAAGGAAGGCCGGGGAGCGAGGATTAGGCCGCGGGGAGCCAAGGAGTGAGCGAAGCTGGATTGGGGATCAAACCCGGGTCACTACAGCAAGGCTCTGGCGTTTAGTGGCGGAACTTAGGCAGAGCAGGGGTGTGGACCAGGGGATGAGCGTGACCAGGAACGAACAGAGGGCGGAATGCCCTACTCCTATTAACACGGGGGGAAGTTAACATAGGCAACCCACGCGGGAACGGAACTTAGACTATAGAGCACTCAGCGGTCGAGAGACAGCGTAAACACAGGCAAGCAGCACGGGTGGACAGAGGAGCAATAGGCAGGCCAAACTCTTCTTGACCCTGGGCACTGGTGGATCTGGACTTCTAACTGAGGACAGGCGGCAGGCAACACTTCTCTTGCCACGGAGCATTAACTGGAAAGGTAGGTGGCTGGCAATCCTTATTTCGACACAGAACGGAGTAGACAAACAGCAGGCAATTCGTATTTTGACTCGGAGTAGCACAGGAAGTGGCAAACGGCCGGCAAAACTCATCCGGACACGAAACGACAAAACCAAACAATGACAGACAATTCGTATCTTGACTTGGAGTAGCGGTAAATGGCCTGCAATATTCAGCTGGACACGAGACGGCAAAACCAAACAACAACAGACAATTTGTATCTTGTGATAGCATAGCACATGAAGCAGCAAAAGGCCAGCAATCACTTAGCTGGGCATGAAGAGACGAAGCAAGAATCCACCATTCTCGGCGGCCCAGAACGTGCATTGCCGCACTGGCTCAGGTGACAGTCCAGCCCTGAGTAGATGTAAGCCAGATTTTTTATGCTGTCAGTTCTGATGAGAATCAGGTGCCTTAATCAAGGAGCCCAGTAGAACACCGAGAAAAGGGAACTAAAAGAAAACGAGGAGCGAACGGACCGGACTGTGACAGTACCCTCCTCAATGGTAGTCTCCAGGTGACCCAACAGTCTTGCCCAGATTGTCGACGACCCGGGAGGGTGGAGGGGGTTTGGCAGGAGGGCACAGTGGGCTGACAGACACAGGTCCCTCTTTTGTGGAAGTCAGTGAATGCTTTTCTTGCTCAATTACAGACAAATGTTCAGGACTACTTACTTTTCTTAGCTGCACGAGTGGTAGGTTTGTTCTGGCTACTTACATCACTGGTCAGGTTTCTTGCTTTATCTTCAGTAGAGAGTCACCATATCGTGCCAATCACTCCAGAGATTTATTTGATGACGGAGGCATTTCTGTGATTGCATTACTATTTAGGAAACAGCCACAAGCCTTATCTAAAGCAGCCACAAAAACCAGCATCATTGTTGAAAGCTGACATCATTAATGCATTATACTTTTTATGACATTCAGAATTGTCTGTACATACAAAGTACATTTTGGGATCATTCAGGGCAGCTTCTCTACACTTCTCAATGGCAGCCAAGCCCTGGTTATATCTATGTATTTCTAGAAGTTTCTTCAGCTCCTCACGGCCATCTTGGATTCGAGACACTAAGTTATCCATTTATCCAAGTCCTCATTTCTATCAGCATCTAATAAGTTCTGGAACTTTGTATGAAAACTCTCTAGATGCTACTCCATAAGTGCTTGTTCATATTTATGAGCCAGCTCATCCTGAGTACTTTCATCGCAGTCCCGGCGGCCCCAAGGTCGATTGAGGTAGGCACAGATTCCATTCAACACTTTCACTAGAAAACCTGTAATCTTTCCACTTGCTGGGCATAAAATTTTAAATCACTTTCATCCTTTAAATCTTCACCATCCTTCAGAAGGTTTGCCAATTCTCTGGTTTCAACAGCACATTTTTCCAATCATTGTACAACAGGGAATATGTGTAAGGAGTCCAGACCCTGCAGTTAATGTGGTTCCAACCGGTGTGGTCACTTCATGTCTGGCAACACAGACACAATTTTCTTAGTCAAGACTATTTTCTGACCAATTGTGGAATTTCCCTGAAAAAAATATTTAACATCAGTATCAAAGTTGCACGTTGTAATACGCCATGTCATACCACCCCCTACCTTATTCCTAGCTCAGAAGTATAATGCAGTTCGTAACGACACGTTGGCTTCTTCTAATTGTCGTAATTGCACAATTTTCTCATTTGATACCTGGGAGTTCTGAGTCACCCCCTTCAAACCTACAGGTTGCTCTCTGGGCGGGATTTCAGTAGGGGACTCTAGTTATCGGGAGTTTGTAAGACAGTGTTTGTGTCCGCTGGGTCCGTGTTTGGCTGGACCGTTCTGTTACATGGGGCATTGGAAGTGAACCCAAGTGTAGGACACCGACCCGTAGGTAGCATTAACAGAAATGTGTTTATTAATAGTAGCAAGGAAGGCCGGGGAGCGAGGATTTGGCCGCGGGGAGCCAAGGAGTGAGCGAAGCTGGACTGGGGATCGAACCCGGGTCACTACAGCAAGACCCTGGCGTTTAGTGGCGGGACTTAGGCAGAGCAGGGATGTGGACCAGGGGTTGAGCGTGGCCGGGAAAGAACAGAGGACGGAATGCCCTACTCCTATTAACATGGGGGGAAATTAACACAGGCAACCCACGCGGGAACGGAACTTAGAATATAGAACACTCAGTGGTCGAGAGACAGCATAAATACAGGCAAGCCGCGCGGGTAGACAGAGGAGCGGTAGGCAGGCCAAACTCTCCTTGACCCCGGGCATTGGTGGAGCTGGACTTCTAACTGGGGACAGGCGGCAGGCAACACTCCTCTTGTCATGGAGCATTAACTGGAAAGGTAAATGGCTGGCAATCCTTATTTTGGCACAGAATGGCACAGACAAACAGCAGGCAATTCTTATCTTGACACGAAGTAGCACCTGAAGAGGCAAACGGCTGGCAATACTTATCTCGACACAGAATAGCGCAGGCGAACAGCAGGCAATTTGTATCTTCGGGGGGGGGGATGGGTGTAGTTGATCTTTGTGATCCCTGCACTCATACGGCCTGGGCGCCTCCTCGTTGGCGACCCCTGGAGAAGGGGGCTTTGGCTTTTGCTTTTGCCCCTGGAGCTAAGACTCAGGCCGCCTCCGATGCGGGCCGACCACCCTCATCGGAGTATTTCTTGGGTTCTAGCTCGTAAATATGAAATTGTCCCTGGGGCCTCCGCCATGGGGCTTGACCGGAAACCTGACAGCCATACAAGTTATGTGTGTCCCGACTGTGGTCGCGCCTTCCGGGCGCGTTCTGGGATGACCAACCTTAGGCGTACCCACATGGCCGCTGGAGAGGCTATCGGCCAGTTTTCATGCGGGATTTGCTCGGCTTCCTTTCACACCAAGGCCGGTTTGGGCCAGCATTCACGTTGCCAACGCCCCACTGAGCATGACATCCACAGGTTGGAGGAGCTGCCTGCTCGGCGGCGAAGATGGACGGAACAGGAAGATCTAGCTCTCCGACGCGGTGCTGAGGAAGCAGTGGGACCCCGAGTTGAGTCCTCAAGAAGCTCACGGCTCTGTTCCCAGGCCGATCTGCTGAAGCCATCAAGAAGAGATTAAAGATCCTTGGCTGGTCTCCTCCTGCCGCCAGTTGCTCTCTTGGGGCTATCAAGGTCTCCCCTGGCACCGGACCGGGGTTGACTGATGTGGAAGGCAATGCACCATCTGCCACAGAATGAACTGAGGACCTTCGGTGGATGGATCTGTTGGTTTGTGAGGCCGCTCACCGGCTTGAAGCCTGTTCCGGAGATCCTTCTGGAGTTGGCGAGGTGAGGTTGCTGGTTGGGCTTCTGGCGACAGGCGAAATATCATCAGCAGAGGCTTACTGGCGATTGGAAGAGCACACGCAACAGCACTTTCCCGTGTGCTGGAGACCAACTACTCCATGTCCAGTTTGTCATCACAAGTCGGGGAGTGCGGGGAAGAAGGCGGACGCAGGGCTCAATACGCACATATCCAATCGTTGTACCACTCCTGGCGGAAAGATGCGGCCCAGACGGTCATCTCGGGGGCCTGGAAATCTGCTCATCTCCAGGAGCGAGCACTTCCGCCCGGGACCTTTGACTTTTGGTCGAGGATCCTTTCAGCTGAGGGAGTCCCCGACCCTCTGCCAGTTCGGGAGATCTGTCCCGAATTGGGACCTGTTACGTCCCATTGAACTATCGGAGATATCCTCAGTTATCCAGAGTATGTCGGGGGCGGCGGTGGGTCCTGATAGGATTGACGCTCAACAACTTCGCCGGACCGACCCCTGGGCTTATTACAATCTTTTATTGGTCATTGAGGAAATTTCCTCCCCCCTTAAACATTCGAGAACCACTTTGGTGCCGAAACAGGCTGGTGACTTGTCCTCACCGTCAAATTATCACCCATCAACATCTCGTCTATTGTCATCAGGGCATTTCATCGTATCCTTTCGTGCAGATGGTCGACGGTATTACAACTGACATCGCTACAGTTTGGCTTCCGCAAATGTGATGGCACTTTCGAGGCAGTAAATTTGCTGGATGGTGTTTTGAGGAGAGTACGTGGCGGCAACCTTGATATGGCAATGGCTCGCATTGATGTATCTGAAGCATTTGACTCTGTGTCGACAGACAGGATCATCCGGTCGGCTCAGGCACCCACCTCTACTGAGGTATGTCAGTTCCATCTATTCAGGGGCCACAGCTCAACTTGGGGGGCACATCATCACAGCCAAGCGAGGAGTTCGGCAGGGCGACCCTCTCTCGCCATTGCTTTTCATTATGGTGATGGTGGAGGTCATTGCTTTGGCTGACTCAACTTCTGGCTTTCCCCTCGAGGGTCATACGCTCGATGCGATTGCCTATGCTGACGATCTCGTCATCTTTTCGGAGTCAGCATCCATGCTCGAACAGAAGTTGGCGTGTGTGGACGATGCTCTGTGCTTAGCGGGAATGCATATCAACATGAACAAGTCCAGCACAGTCATCATTCGGGGCAACCGAAAGAAAAAGTTTACAGCACTGGATGATTGTGGTATCGCCGTTCGTGATGGGACGATAAGATCTTTGGGCCCCACGGATGAGTTTAGATACCTCGGGGTCCAATTTTTGCTGGCGCGGTCGCCGGCCTGTCAAACATCGGGAGGCTCTTACCAGGGCGCTAGGTAACATCAGCAGCACCCCCTTAAAGCCTCACCAAAGGCTGGTGATCCTGCGGGAGCACTTAATTGCTTCTTTGGTGCACAGTCCGGCTTTAGGTCGGGCCCATAGAAATACACTTGAGGGCCTTGACAAACAGATCCGTGTTGCATTGCGTCTTCCGAATGATTCATCTGTTGCTTCCTTCATGCAGGGCTACAGGATGGAGGACTCGGCCCTTATGTCATTTGGAACATCTATCCCCATTCAGAAGGCTCTTCGTATGGAAAAGCTGCTTTCCTCACCCAACCCAGCCCTCCGAGTGTTGGCTCGCCTGCTGGAGATTGCTGTTACCATCAGGCAGTTTACGATCCCGAGTACCGTCATGGGAGCTCCGGTGGGTTCGAAACTCAAGGCTAAGGCCGCACTGGCGGCAAAGCTGGACGTTCGATATCTGCACCAGGTCAAGGTGACTCGGGAGTCCAGACAATGGATTGAGTCGCCCGATCGTGTTTTTCCAAGGGTGTTCATCCGGGGCATCCCGTTAAGGGCCAATACCCTGGGAACAAAGATCTGTCGCAGCTGTGGCCGCCCAGGTGTGCTTGACATCAAGTGCCGAGGACTACGCGGTGCACCTGAGTCGATAGATCGCATGCTGCAGGCATGCACAGTGGCTCATGACGCACGCTGTGCTAGACACAATCGAGTTGCCAGATTCATCGCCAAACGTTTGCAGCAAAGTGGACCTGAGGTACTTGAGGAGCCCAGGATACCGACAGCGGGGACATTTCGTAAGCCAGACATTATAATTCGATTTGGTTCGGCTGCAGTGGTTATGGACATTGCGATCCCACTGGAACAAAGGCTGTCGGACACCTGGCCTTCCAAGAAAGAGAAATAAGGTGAGCCCTCTGTTCAACGGGCCATTCTGGACTCCTTAAAGAACTCTGGCTGGGACATTACTATGGTGAGACATGAGCCTGTGATTATTGGATACCATGGTGTTCTGTTTCCTCCATCTTCTGCCACTTTATTGACTTTGGGACTTCCTCGAATGTGGCTGGTCGATGCCACTCTATTGGTCACCCGTGGGACGCTTATTTGTTACGATGTATATATGCGGGACGCGGTCGCGGTCAGGACGCACATTAACGGGATGATGTGGATCTTGTTGTAAGATTCTTGACGGGTTACGCTGTCGGGTCTATAAAACGCTTTGCGTTTTCTCGTATTGTAATGTATGAACTGTAATGTATGTTATTACTGTGTATTCATATTCATTTTGATCTTATATATGCATTGTTTATGACATATATTGCATGTTTTGTATGTTTATATGATACGAAAATAAATGCTAATAGCACAGGAAGCGGCAAACGGCCGGCAAAACTCATCTGGACACGAAACGACAAAACCAAACAACGGCAGACAATTCGTATCTTGACTCGGCGTAGCACATGAAACGGCAAACGGCCGGCAATCACTTAGCTGGACGCGTAGAGACAGAATTCCCGAAGCAACCCCAGGCACCGAAGCAACTTAGAATCCACCATTCTCGGCGGCCGGGAACATGCATTGCCGCACTGGCTCAGGTGATGGTCCAGCCCTGAGTAGATGTTAGCCACAGTTTTTATGCTGCTGGTTCAGATGAGAATCAGGTGCCTTAATCAAGGAGCCCGGTAGAACACCGGGAAAAGGGAATTAAAAGAAAATGAGGAGACAACGGACAGGCCCGTGACACAGGCACCCTTATCCAGCCAAGGTTGATCATGGCCCAGGTAGTGTCCCAGGAGCAGTGGTTCATGGCTCATATGTGATCCAAGCCCATCTGGAGGCTTGCTCAGCAACCTCTGTGACAGCCCTGATGGTTCTTTTCTTTGCAGCCCCCGCAATGCCAAGGAAAATAGTGACACAGGTAGATAGGGTGGCAAAGAAGGCACCTGGTACACTTGCTTTCATTGGTCAGGATGTTAGGCCAGGAGTTGAGATACCATGTCATATCTGTACAAGATACTGGTAAGGCCACGTCTGAAGTACTACGATCAGTTCTGGTCACCCTACTATCGGAAAGATGTCATTAAATTGGAATGGGTACTAAAAGGATTTACAAGGACATTACCAGAACTGGAGGATTTGAGTTACAAGGAGATGGTGGATGCATTCGTTTCCTGTCACACAGGAGACTGGGGATGACCATATGGAGATTTATCAAATCATGAAGGGCATAGATGAGGTGAATATAGATGAGGTGAATATAGATAAGATGAATAGCTACAGTCTTTTCTCCAGGGTAGAGGAGTCTTAAACTGGAGGACATAGGTTTAAAGTAGAGGGAAAATACTTTAAAATAGTGTTTCCTGACATTTTCTAATGCCATGGAACAATTTAATGTGGGTTCCTTGGACCCCAGGTTGGGAACCCATGCTTTAAAGGGACTTGAGGGCCAACTTTTTCACACAGATGCTGGTGAGCATATGGAATGAGTTGCTAGAGGAAGTGACACAGGCAGGTTCAATTATGCCTTTTAAAGGACATTTGGACAGGGATATGCATAGAATACTTTTGAGGGATATGGGAAAACACAAGTAAATGGACTAGCTTATTTAGGCAACTTAACCAGGCTTGTAAAAGTTGGCTGAAGGCCTATTTTTCTATGCTGTATGGCTCTGTGACTTTATAACTGTCATTGTCATTTAGCTTATGTGCAACACCTCTGCCTGCAGAACTTTGAACCAAATCTTCCTCAGGTTCCATTTGCAGCCAGGAATTCCATACTACTACACTTCCACTGGCACTGTGGGCCTCCCTGATCATTTCACCTACTTTAACTACTTCTCTTGAAATTCTCTTCTTTCCATGTGAATTTCAAGTTACAGTGAAGTCCATTAAAGGTCATTTCTGTATATTTGCAGATCTTCTTCAGCTTATTTTTTTTACCTGTGTCTTATGTCATCTATTAATTGTGCAGTTGTCCAGCTCAAGTTTACATCAACCCTTGCATATGTAGGCACCCACGTGAACTAGAGTTGCATGTGGAAGAGAAGATACTGGAGAAGAATTAGCATACATGACTCATACACACCCACTGCTAGCCAAGAACAGAATATTTTGGCAGAAAGCACAAAAACCTCACAGCCTACTCATTTGGTTGACGGTAATATGCAGAATGTTGTTTTAATACGTGTGCCTTCCACATACATTATCCATGTCCTTTCAGCTAAGTGTCAACAGAATGAAAGATTTATTCTTTTATATCTGCAATGAAGATGACAAAGGGTTCCATTGTTTTCGTTGCTTACTGTCTGAATGGCAATATTTTTCAGATCTACAAATACGTGGACATTATTTAAACAAATTCCATGGCTAGGTAGATTTTAACCGGTAAATGCTGCAAAGGTTGGTATCTTATGAAATCTGCTTCAGTGACACGGTACTCAGAGTGGCAGCCTTGCACCAGTTGTTCATTTTCTTCTATTTGTTATTGCATTCTTGATTAGGTGCATAAGGAGATCATTCAGCTCTGCAGAAGGGTAACATTTAATCCATCGTTCAGGTGGAAAAATTCTCCACTTTGCCCAGTATTTTTTTTTAACATTTGGTAGCTTTTACATGCCTTGGAAATTCTACCAATCTTCCTCAGTCAATCCAACAAAAGCTGGCCAAAATCCTCATGCAGTGTCATAAATGGGAATTTTCAGCTGCTGACCCAGTTTCTCTGGGGTGTTCAGATAGCTTCCTGCTGGGACCCTGCATTTTTTTCTGTGGAATTTCTCCACTAGAAATTGGTTCAGGGAATTAATTCAATGATTCAAAGTTTTAAAGTACATTTATTATCAAAGGATGTATAAAATTATATAATCTTGAAGCTTGTTTGCTTACAGGTAGCCACAAAGACATAAACCTGAAAGAACCCAATTAAAGAAAAAAATAAAAATAAAAGACCAACACCCGATGCGCAAGAGAAAAAAAAACACACAAATCATGCAAACTATTGAAGCAAACAACAACATTGTGTTATTGTGAGGGATGTAAGGAATTATATAAGGGATGCTTCATTCTATCCGGCGTACAAACATCTAATACACTTTCACAATGCCTTTTAAACTTTCCTTTGGTTCTACAGTGTTACAACATGCACCTAACCACGCCAGCTTCTTGCCTTTAGATGCTCTAACACTCCGGAATTGGATAGCTGGCACGGCTCCTTTCAGGGTTCATGACAATCCCGCTAATTGGCAATCATGTTCTGGGCGCCAAGAATTGAGGATTTAAAGAGCACCTGAACTGAGGCTGGGGGCTCAATCATAAGCCTAACTTGAGAATATCGTCTTGTGTTTTGTTTTTGCTCATCTCTCATTCCAGCTTTATACCTTATCTCAATTCCAGCCTCGGTTACACCAGCACTTGTGTCCAAACCATCCTCGTCAAGGTCTTTCGTCACACAGTACATTAGCTCAGATTTATTCAGGTTCATTTATTAAGTGAACATTGAAACATATAATGAGATATGTTAACAACCAGCACACCCTGAGGGCACCTGGCAGTTAGCGCCACATATTTCTGCGCCAACATAGCATGCCCTCAATGTTCCACGGAACAACATCAGCAGCAGCAATGACAACAACGGGAAATCAAGCCCCTCTGCCATCCATCCCAACCACTCACTCGCACACCCTGACAGGCTTTCAACACCAGGACATATCATCTTTGGACCTCCTGTCCTTGATCCCGAATTCTCAGTCTTGCAGACATCAGGTCTCCAACTTCAGACTTCACCCCAGGATGCCAATCACAGGTTTGACCTTCAGGCTTTGATTTTGAATCTTGGACGGACATGGTGACTTGGGTTATTATGACTCCTTCAGTTCCTCATGACTCTTTTGGGGCTCTCCTTTTGATCATTGACCTTCAGGCTTCCACCTCTGGACCTGCCAGAATCTTCTGATGTAGTTGCAACATTATAGTTTAAAAGTAGCAGAAATACATGAAGTTCCAAGGTAAATGCATGAAAATTTCCTCATGACGATACAGTGGAGCAGTCTAAGGAATTGCAGAATGTTATAACTCTCGTTTTTTTGTGAACTTATTTAGAAAGAAAGTAGACCATGGCAACTGACATTGAGAAAAGTTCAATCATTATCAATGCCATTATCTGAAATTTTCTTTTCAACAGGATGAAAATGATTAACATAGAACATAGAATAGTACAGCACAGTACAGGCCCTTCGGCCCACAATGTTGTGCCGACCCTCAAACCCTGCCTCTCATATAACCCCCCACCTTAAATTCCCCCATATACCTGTCTAGTAGTCTCTTAAACTTCACTAGTGTATCTGCCTCCACCACTGACTCAGGCAGTGCATTCCATGCACCAACCACTCTCTGAGTAAAAAATCTTCCTCTAATATCCCCCTTGAACTTCCCACCCCTTACCTTAAAGACATGTCCTCTTGTATTGAGTAGTGGTGCCCTGGGAAAGAGGGGCTGGCTATCCACTCTATCTATTCCTCTTATTATCTTGTACACCTCTATCAGGTCTCCTCTCATCCTCCTTCTCTCCAAAGAGTAAAGCCCTAGCTCCCTTAATCTCTGATCATAATGCATACTCTCTAAACCAGGCAGCATCCTGGTAAATCTCCTCTGTACCCTTTCCAATGCTTCCACATCCTTCCTATAGTGAATTGACCAGAACTGGACACAGTACTCCAATTGTGGCCTAACCAGAGTTTTATAGAGCTGCATCATTACCCAGCGACTCTTAAACTCTATCACTCGACTTATGAAAGCTAACACCCCATAAGCTTTCTTAACTACCCTATCCACCTGTGAGGCAACTTTCAGGAATCTGTGGACATGTACCCCCAGATCCCTCTGCTCCTCCACACTACCAAGTATCCTGCCATTTACTTTGTACTCTGCCTTGGAGTTTGTCCTTCCAATGCGTACCACCTCACACTTCTCCGGATTGAACTCCATCTGCCACTTCTCAGCCCACTTCTGCATCCTATCAATGTCTCTCGGCAATCTTTGCCAATCCTCTATACTATCTACAACACCACCAACTTTTGAGTCGTCTGCAAACTTGCCGACCCATCCTTCTACCCCCACATCCAGGTTGTTAGTAAAAATCACGAAAAGTAGAGGTCCCAGAACAGATCCTTGTGGGACACCACTAGTCACAATCCTCCAATCTGAATGTACTCCCTCCACCACGACCCTCTGCCTTCTGCAGGCAAGCCAATTCTGAATCCACCTGGCCAAACTTCCCTGGATCCCATGCCTTCTGACTTTCTGAATAAGCCTACCGTGTGGAACCTTGTCAAATGCCTTACTAAAATCCATATAGATCACATCCACTGCACTACTCTCATCTATATGCCTGGTCACCTCCTCAAAGAACTCAATCAGGCTTGTTAGACACGATCTGCCCTTCACAAAGCCATGCTGACTGTCCCTGATCAGACCATGATTCTCTAAATGCCCATAGATCATATCCCTAAGATTCTTTTCCAACAGCTTTCCCACCATAGACGTAAGGCTCAGTGCTCCATAATTACCCAGACTATCCCTACTACCTTTTTTGAACAAGGGGACAACATTTGCCTCCCTCCAATTCTCCGGTACCATTCCCATGGACAACGAGGACATAAAAATCCTAGCCAGAGGCTCAGCAATCTCTTCCCTCACCTTGTGGAGCAGCCTGGAGAATATTCCGTCAGGCCCCAGGGATTTATCCATCCTAATGTATTTTAACAACTCCAACACCTCCTCTCCTTCAATATCAACATGCTCCAGAACATCAACTTCACTCATATTGTCCTCACCAACATCAAGTTCCCCCTCATTGGTGAGTACCGGAGAGAAGTATTCATTGAGGACCTCGCTCACTTCCACAGTTTTAAAAAAAAACTTAATTAGAATGACTGCATTAAAGTGTTAAAAAAAAGGCAATTTTTCTCAGAATTCATGAAGTTTAGCCTCTTATTATATTTTATTGGTTGTCACAAAGGATGTTGGCACATAAGGGATGAATGTTGATTTATGTTTGTTTTAGTAACATGAATAGAAATTATTTCTAGTCCCTGTAAGTTATGACACAACTTTAACTACTGCCAAAATTTGTGACTTATCACAATGCTCCCGATAATCAGTGGATCAGTTCAAAATTATGTGTTCATTGAGTCATAGAGTCATAGAGTCATAGAGCACTACAGCAAAGAAACAGGACCTTTGGCCCATCTAGAATGTGCTGACCTTTAAATCTGCTTAGTTCATTGACCTGCATCTAATCATAGCCCTCCATGCCCCTCCAGTCTATGTAGTTATCATATTGTTCACTTTAAAAACTGTAGAAAAAAGTTGAAGCTTACTATTCTTTTAATTGCATTGTGTTTTAGTACATATTTGACTTTTAGTTTCTGCACTGTTGCTCATATATTTCTTCCTTCTATCACTCGGTCCTGCATTCAGGGTTCCTTGCACAGAACTGCAGCCACTCTGTTGATACTCCAGGTAATTTGCAAACACAAGATTTAAACAGAACTTTTATGGACTTGATTAACAGGAAAGATCTGTCCTCTTATCTAGAAAAGCAATAAGAAGGAAAAGCTGGGAAAACAAGCTCTGGAATTCCTCATTTCTATCAACGTCCAGTGGAGAGCATCTGACTGGTTGCGTCACAGTGCGGTATCAAAGCTCCAAAGCACAAATTTGTAAGAGACTACAGAGGGCTGTAGACGCAGCCATCTCCAGCATGGGGCCTTTCCCACCTGCTATCAAGGACACCTTGATAGACTTGATAGACTCAACCATCTCCAGCATGGGGCTTTTCCCACCTGCTATCAAGGACGCCTTCCAGAGGCGGTACTTCAAGAAGACAGCGTCCATCAGCAAGGACTCCCAGCATCCGGAACATACCCCTTTCTCATTGCTCATTTTCTCAATGATTGAGAAATAATTTCTCTCCTCGCCACCAGATTTCTGAATGGTCAATGAACACTACCTCGTTATTCCTTTCTTTTGCACTATTTATTTATTTTGTAACTTACAGTAATTTCATTCACAAAATGCTGGAGGAACTCAGCAGGCCAGGCAGCATCTATGGAAAAAAGTACAGTCCTGCCAAAGGGGTTCGGCCCAAAACATCGACTGTATTTTTTTTCCTGTAGATGCTGCCTGGCCTATTGAATTCTTCCAGCATTTTGTTTGTGTTGCTTGGATTTCCAGCATCTGCAGATTTTCTCTTGTTAGTAATTTCATACATTTGCACTGTACTCCTGCTGCGACAACATATTTCACATCGTATAAGACAGAGATAACAAACCCGTTTTTCAGGTCTCTACTATTCTTTATAACTTATTAAACCTTTTTTTCGCTCCAACACTGTTCCTTATTTAATATCTTCGGATTGATTACTTTTCCCATAGAATCCATTTCTTAATGGATTGTTTATTTTTTACAGGGGAGGGAATTATTAAATATTTCCTTTTCTGTTGTCCTCTTCTTGTCATCTGTCATATCTCTTAACCTAATTTTTCAATCAGTGCTAGCTTACTCACTTCATATCCTCATAACGACATTTTAGATTAGATTATGAGAACACTCAGTCCTCTTTTATTGTCATTTAGAAATGCATACATGCATTAAGAAATGATACAATGTTTTTCTGGAGTGATATCACAGAAAACAGGACAAACCAAAGACTAACACTGACAGAACCATATAGTTATAACTTATAGTTACAGCAGTGCAAAGCAATACCATAATTTGATGAAGGACAAACCATGGGCACGGTAAGAAAAGTCTCAAAGTCCCCAAGTCGATCGACTCCCGAGTCCCTGATAGCGGCGGCAAAAGGGAGAAACTCCCTGCCATAAACCTTCAGGCACCGTCAACTTGCTGATGCCTTGGAAGCAGCTGACCACAGCCGACACTGAGTCCGTCCGTCCGAAAACTTCGAGCCTCCGACCAGCCCTCCGATACAGCCTCCCGAGCGCCATCCTCTGCCGAGCGCCTTCGACCTCACCCCGGCCGCTGAAACAAGCAAAGACAAGGATTCGGGGCCTTCTGCTCCAGAGATTCCGGTTACCACACAGTAGCAGCGGCAGCGAAGCGGGCATTTCAGAAGTTTTCCAGATGTTCCTCTGTACTCTCACGTCCATCTCCATCTAATCAGAATTGTGCACGGACCCCTACTTGACAGATTACAGATATCATTCACCGGAGAGGCTGCGCGCACTGCCGTCACGCCGACATCTTCTCCTCCTACTCACGTTTAATACTTACTACAGTACTGTTAGGCTGGGAGCTGCAAACTTTGACTGTTTGTCACACTCTTATGAGATCTGACTTTGTCTCATTTTATGGTAACTCTTATCCTGGGGGCCCTTTACTCAGAGATTATTAATTCATCCTTTCTCACTACAGATGACCAGATCTAACTCAGGCTGGTTTCTGAGCTAGGTGCTCAATGAATAATTCTGGGAAAGTGACTCCAGTGCATCCTTTGAAGACTTTGGAGACCACCTTTGCCCAGGTTATACATTCAATCTCCCAGTACTCCTGCACTGGAAGAGATAAGGCTGCTTCTAGCCTTTCATTTGGCTAGTTGAAAACTGGATTTTTAAGGTTGTGACTGACCAACATGACATGTATGGTATTTTTAGGTTTTTTTGGCTTTTCTTAGTGCAATTTATTTATAATTTTGCGCTTTAATTGTCTTGCCATTGCCTTTGAATTGCAAGGCCTTTTAGTACTTTTCTGAAGATGTAGTGCTGTTGTAGTTGACAACAGCAAATCTTAGTCGCATCTGCTTAGTCTTAAATTTAGTGTTACCCCTTTGAAGAGCAAAACAATAGCAAACAATGGCAGGTATGGCTCCACCTCTGCCAAACCTTTTTTTATTGTTCTGAGACACAGTTTGGGAGTGTGATGGAAGGCCTGCTAGAGGCCTAGACAGCTCATAACACCCTTTAGTAGCCTGACACCGTTAAAAAGCGGTGCATAAAGCCCAGTGCATCACAGGAAAAGCCTTCCCCTCCAATGAGCACATCTACAAGGAGCTCTGCCACCAGAAAGCAGCCTCTATCATCAAGGACCTGCACTCCCTCCAGGCCACGCTTCCTTCTCCCTGCTGTTATCATGCAGGAGGTACAGGAACCTTAGGACCCACACCACCAGGTTCAGAAACAGTTATTACTTTTCAACCATCAGACTCCTGAACCAATGTGGATACATTTACTCACCTCAACTCTAAACTGATTCTACAACCTATGGACTCACTTCCAATGGCTCTAGAACTCAGTATTATTTATTTACAATTTATTATTATTATTATTTTGTATTTGCACAGTTTCTCTTCTTTTGCATGTTAATCGTCATTTTTCATTGACTCTATTCTACTACTTTGTTTTACTGTGAATGCCTGCACGAGAATGAAATCTCAGGGTAGTATATGATGGTGTATATGTACTTTGATAATAAATTTGCTTTGAGCTTTGAGAATGGCTGGTATGGCTTCACCTCTGCTAAATATATTTTCTTGTTCCGAGGCATAGTTTAAGAATGTGTTGGGGTTTCTGCTACTTGTCTAGATGAGTGCAGTTCACAGCACACTCAAGCAGCCGGACACAATCCAGAATAAAACACTTCGTTTGATTGGCAATGGTACGCCACACAGAGAAGACACTTGTTCACACTATCACCGGCTCGCTGTGACTGTCAGGCACGCCATCAACCAAATGCAACTATAACAAGTCACTGATGTTTCTTGGACTGTGCGATCTCAAACTCCAACTTCTTTCATCCCAAAGATGAAGGACAACATCACCAACTATAAAACCACTCTAGGTAACATATCAATCTGATTTAGAAACATATTTCCATTCTTTCATAATCAATGCATTAAACCATTTGAGCTCCTTATCCAGCTGTATTGTGGGAATGCTTTCACTATACCAATCACCGTGACCATAAGATATAGGAACAGAATTAGGCCAGTTGGACCATCAAGTCTGCTCCGCCATTTTATCATGGCTGATCCATTTTCCCTCTCAGCCCCAAACTCTTGCCTACTCCGCGTAACCCTTCCTGCCCTGACTAATCAAGAGTCTATTAACCTCTGCCTTAAATATTCATAAAGACTTGGCCTCCACAGCCTCCTGTGGCAAAGAATTCCACAGATTCACCACCCTCTGGTGAAAGAAATTCCTCGTTATCTCCGTTCTAAAAGGCCACCCCTCTGTTCTGAGGCTGTGTCCTCTGTTCCTAGATGCTCCCACCATAGGAACCATCCTCTCTGCATCCACTCTGTCGAGGCCATTCAACATTCGATAGGTTTCAATGAGGCCACCCCCATTCTTCTGAACTCCATTGAGTAAGGGCCCAGAGCCATCAAATGGTCTTCATATTGTCCAAGCATGCTGCTCACCATCAGCTTCTCAAGCTCAAAGTAAATTTATTATCATAGAACATATATGTCGCCATATACTACCCTGAGATTCAGTTTCGTGCTGACTTTCACTGTAGAATGAAGAAATAGGAGAGAATCAATGAAAAGCTAAACACAAGGACTGACAAACAATCAATAAGCAAAAGAAGATAATCTGCAAAGGATGGGCAAAGAAGCGAAGGTGTAATGCACTGTCCTTGAAAATTATACTATATTTACATCCCATTGGGTGAATTATGCAACGGAAATGATTAAACATCATGCTGGGGGATATTTCCTTCAGAAGGCCAGACATTTAGTAATGCAGCCTCTGAAAGACAATGAAGGGAAGAAATTAAAAACAAGAGCAGCCAGAAAATAGAAGGGTTTTCAGCCAAACTCTGCATGAGTAGTGTATGTTCCTCTTTATAGGATTCTGGCTTGGTGGGCTGAAACCCAAATACCTCGTGATTCGATGTTGATTGTGTTTGGAAGCCTGATTGTTGGGAAAGGTTATTTCACAAGCAATGAGAAATTCTCATCCATAATTAAATAAATTCTATCTGTTTGCTTCTCTCATATGCAGTGTTTATTTATTTATTTTTATTTAGCGATACAATATAGTAACAGGCTCTTTGGTCCCATGAGTCACCTATCTACAAGTTCGTTTATTGCCATTCAACCATATACATGTATACTGCCAAATGAGGCAATGTTTCTCCAGATCAAGATGCCCAGCATAGTACATATAACTCACACACAACAAATAAAGCAATATTCCAAAGCCCCTCCCACAAGCATCCAGTCCCTCTACCATCGGTGAACAGTTGCAGCAGTGTGTACTATCTACAAGATGCACTGCAACAACACACCAAAGTTCCTATGGCAGCACCTTCCAGACCCACGACCACTACCATCTAGAAGGACAAGAACAGCAGATACCTGGGAACACCAACCACTTGGAAATCCCCCTCACCATCCCGACTTGGAAACATATCATTGTCGCTGAGTCAACATCATGGAATCCCCTCCCTAACAGCACAGTGGGTGTACCTACACCTCAGGGACTGCAGCGGTTCAAGAAGCCAGCTCATCACCACCTTCTCAAGGGCAACTAGGGATGGGAAATAAATGCCAGCTTAGCTGGTGATGCCCACATCCTGTAAATGAATAAATAAAAAAAACATTACTATCAATAAATAAACAATAGTAAAATATATTCTAGAAGATTGACATATAGTACAAGGTGCATTTACATCACAAGTTAAAAAGTTAACAATATTACACTACTGGCACTTCATACGTGGGGAGACCTGGGCGGTGGCAGGGTGTTCTGTAGTCTCACCGGCTGGCGGGAGAAATTGTTTCCCTTCCTAACAGTTTTTCATCTAGCTCTACGGAACCTCCTGCTTAATGGTGGAGGTGGCGGGGGGGGGGGTTGTCAAAGAGATTGTGCAATGATCGGGAAGGATCTTTGACAATGCTAAGGACCCTGCGTACACAGTGAGACTGATACATATCTCTAATGGGTCCAGATGCCTTGCAGTTCCTGTCCGGGCAACGATGCAGCTGGTCATGACACTCCCAGTGGTGCTCCCGTAAAAATTGGTTAGAATGGGGGAATGGGGGGTGGTGTGGGGTGAGTTTGCCTCAACCTGTACAGGAAGTGAAGACACGGCTGTGCTTTATTGACTGAAGAGATGGTACTGAGGGACCAGGTGAGATCATCCATTATGTGCACTCCCAGAAAGTTGCGCTCTTAACTCTCTGCACAGAGGAGCCATTGATGTGCAGAGCAAAATGGTCAGTCTTTACCTTCCTAAAGTCCACAATCATCTCTTTAGTCTGCACTGGTTACACCAATATGACCAATTAACCTACCAATCTTTACGTCTTTGGAATGTGAGTGGGAACTGAAGCACCCGAGGAAATCCACACAGTCATGGGAAAAACATACAAACTTCCTACAGGCAGTGGCAGGAATTGAACCCAGGTTGCTTGAGCTGTAATAGCCTTACACTGACTGCTATGCTACCATGCTGTCCAAGTATTAAAATAACACTTTTAGAGTATAAAGGTGTTATTTTATACTTTATAATTCAGCCTCTGGTGAAGTGGCTTGTCGTGTCCATTCTGGGGCAGCTCACTCATTTTTGATCCCCACTGAACACTCAGCTCTCACCTGTGGCTTTTTAACAAGAGCTGTATAACCCATCTCCTTCTACTCTAGGCCACGAACGTATGAATCACCCCTGCTGTGGACCACCTGGAGGTCCGAGACGCTCTTGTTACATGCACGTGCAGGTCAACTCTTTGAGTGATAATGCAGAAAGTTTGAAGTTAATAACTCATCTCCTTCTACCATAGGCCACAAAGTTATCAATCACCCCTGCTGTGGACCACTTCTACAAAGAAGGGATCCATATGGTCCACGGCCGCTGGACTAAGTGTGTAAATGTAGGAGGGGACTATCTTGAAAAATAAATGTGCTAGGTTTTCTAAAATGGACTCCTTCTACCTTAGGTCACAAACTTATCAATCACCCCTCATAGAAACCTGATTTACTTTAATTGCACCCCCTTCATTTTCCAACGGAGACAGGACAGGGCACGATAACCAATGCAGTCACAGTTGGTGGGATGGTCATTGAAACTTTTTAAGGAAGCTTTATATCTTCACTTTAGCAAAGTTAAAACCTTCCACTTATAGCTTCTGCCTGGTAACAGGAGTGAAGCAGGGCTGAGTCCATGAAGTTTTCCTTAACAACGCATCTTCAGAGACATACTCTAATTTTATCCTCTCCCCAACTAACTACCCTGTAAACCTGTGATTGGTCAACTGCTTATTCATATCTGGCATTTGAACATACAGCAAACTGTCCACCATTTTCAACCTTCCACAATCTCTGAATTAGAATCAGGTTTAATATCATTGGCATGTATCATGAAATTTGTTAACTTAGCGGCAGCTATTTCAATGCAATACATGGTAATATAGAAAGAAAAAAATAAGTAAGTCAATTACAGTGGCAGGAATTGAATCCAGGTTGCTTGAGTACATAAATGTATTTTGATTAAGACTAAGGAGCTGGTGGTAGACCTGAGGAGAGCTAAGGTACCAGTGACCCCTGTTTCCATCCAGGGAGTCAGTGTGGACATGGTGGAGGATTACAAATACCTGGGGATACGAATTGACAATAAACTGGACTGGTCAAAGAACACTGAGGCTGTCTACAAGAAGGGTCAGAGCCGACTCTATTTCCTGAGGAGACTGAGGTCCTTTAACATCTGCTGGATGATGCTGAGGATGTTCTATGAGTCTGTGGTGGCCAGTGCGATCACGTTTGCTGTTGTGTGCTGGGGCAGCAGGCTGAGGGTAGCAGACACCAACAGAATCAACAAACTCATTTGTAAGGCCAGCGATGTTCTGGGGATGGAACTGGACTCTCTCACGGTGGTGTCTGAAAAGAGGATGCTGTCCAAGTTGCATGCCATCTTGGACAATGTCTCCCATCCACTACATAATGTACTGGTTGGGCACAGGAGTACATTCAGCCAGAGACTCATTCCACCGAGATGCAATACAGAGCGTCATAGGAAGTCATTCCTGCCGGTGGCCATCAAACTTCACAACTCCTCCCTTGGAGGGTCAGACATCCTGAGCCAATAGGCTGGTCCTGGACTTATTTCCTGGCATAATTTACATATTACTATTTAACTATTTATGGTTTTATTACTATGTAATTATTTATGGTGCAACTGTAATGAAAACCAATTTCCCCCAGGATCAATAAAGTATGACTATGACTATGAATAGATTAAAGGTAGTGCAAAAACAGAAATAATATGTATTAAAAAATGTAAGGTATTGTTCATGGGTTCAATGTCCATTTAGGAATCTGATGGCAGGGGGGAAGTAGCTGTTCCTGAATCGCTGAGTGTGTGCATTCAGGTTCTGTACATCCTTCCTGATGGTAACAATGAGAAAAAGGCACGCCCTGGGTGGCGGGAGTCTTTCACAATGGATGTCTCCTTTCTGAGGCAATGACCCTTGAATCTGCCTCTCCCCTCCATCCCCCAATCATCCACTTTGCATTGCAATTATGATCTTGATCTTGCGGCTGCCACTTTCCCGCCCCTTGCCCAATGAACAAGGCCATGCTCCAAAACAATCTTCTCCCTCCCTGCTTTTTCCTCCACTGCAGAGATCTTCCACCTTACTGTTTGTCCTCCATTGCATGGCTTTTCCTGTGGTCGGACTAAACACTGGCTTTTGGCCAAGAACCCTGAAAACATATTTGAGTATCCTGTAGCCAGTTTTCCCATCGATATCTCATTTCCCTATGTTCCAACATCAAAACCCAATACGTAATGTTGGAACCAGCATTTCTGTTGACCATGACAATAATATTTTAACTGAAGTGCAAGCACTATAACAGAACAACACAAGGAATTGTCAATGAAAGGATGTTGTGCTTTTCTGTAAATTGTGAGTCAGCATGACTTTAGGGGTGATTAGCTTTCCATCTACCTTACAGAGCACACATTAAAAAAAACTTTGCATTCTGCTTTTGTGCATATTATTTCCAGGAAATGTTAATAAAATAATATGAAAGCTTACAAGCTGTGAAGTAAATCTACAAGTGTGCCTGAGCATCAATACCTTCTTGAGAAAAAGCAATATTAGTTAATGCAGGGCACGCTTGTAATCATCTGGCTTTGAGTGAAACTGGATTTAATGTTCCATTAATATTAAAGGTCATAGTGACATTACTGGACAAACAGTTGATCAGGAGATTCATTTTCAGTTTGTATGATATATTGATCTTCATCAAAGCTTTGCCTTCCTGGAATTAAGTTATTGGTAAGTCATATTAAAACATCATTAATAACAATTCCTTCATTATTCAGCCTGTTTCTAAGAAAATGAGAATGAAAGTATGTCAAAGACAAAATGGTTTCTGAGGAAATATTTTGCATGTAGTAACACCTTCCAGAAGATTCTAAAATCCACAGGGCAGCTTGCCATATGTTAGACGGTGAAAAAGAAACAGTGAGAAATCTCATGAGACTCAACACAGGTACAGAAATCTTGAAGATAGTGTTTGACTTATTATCTGTACTGCAGACGTGATACCCATTTCAGGGTATCAACATAGTTATGACAGAGAGTGAAAGATCACTGCTCCCCCAACATCTCAATTTCACACAATCCCTGCATAAAGATTTTTAAAAAAGGCTTATACGGTCAGTGGCTACTTTATTAGTTAGCTCCTGTAGCTAGTAAAGTGGCCACTGAGTGTATGTTCATGATCTTCTGCTGCTGAGGGGCCATCCACTTCATGGTTCAATGTGTTGAGTGTTCTGAGATGCTCTTCTGCACACCAGTGTTGTAACACATGGTTATTTGAGTTACTGTCACCTCCCTGTCAGCTTGAACCACTCTGGCCATTCTCCTCTGACTTCTCTCGTTAACAGCTCTCATTGACCTCTCACTGGATACTTTTTGCACCATTCTCTGTAAACTCTAGAGACTGTTGTGCGTGAAAATCCCAGGAGGTCAGCAGTTTCTGAGATACTCAGACCACCCCGTCTGGCACCAACAATCATTCCACAGTCAAAGTCACATTTCTTCCCTATTCTGATGTTTGGTCTGAACAACAGCTCAACCTCTTGACCATGTCTGCATGCTTTTATGCACTGAGTTGCTGCCACGTGATTGGCTGATTAGATATTTGCAATAATGAGCAGTTGTATCTAATAAAGTGACCACTTAGAGTATGGATGTATTATTTTTTATGAAATCAGTATTTCTTAAAGCCATTGATGGTAGTAATGAAACACACTTGTAATCTCTCATAAATAGCATTATGATAATGACCAGATTATCTCTTTCTGTAATATTGAACGGTCAGTATACTGGGGATAACCATTAAGTAAAATAATGATTTTGGACCTTATTTATACATGTTTAAAAGCAGGCAAGTCCTCAATTTGATAGCAACACACACAAAATGCTGGAGGAACTCACTCTTATCCGTAGATGCTGCCTGGCCTGCTGAGTTCTTCCAGCATTTTGTGGGTGTTGCTTGGATTTCCAGCATCTGCAGATTTTCTCTCCTTTCTCAATTTGATAGCATTTGCTAAAAATAGCAGCTGCAGAGTGCTAGTGCAGATTTTTATGGTCAAGCCTCTGGAGCAGGGCTTCAATCATTCAATGCACATGGGTTATGGTGGAAAGTGTGGGGATGTTCATATGTGTCTTCATATTCATGCAGAGAAAGTGATTTACTCTACTACAGTAGTGTCAGTGTACTTTCCAGTGATTGAAACAGCTGATATAGCATTCGGCTACTTTCAATCAATACAAATCTGCATCAAGCCTAACAAAAGTAATTGAAAGGCAGATTGCCCACATCATAACTTGTATGAGGCACTTCTGAGCAACAATTAAAGATCTCTGCACCACTGATGGTGTAAAAGTGCAACTTTGGCAGCAAAGTACGCTCTGGTGTGTCCTAGGTTTTAAAAATTGTTTCATTGATGGCAATAGTGGGATTTCTGGAAAAGCATTTAGCTGAAAATCAGTAAAATATCAGCTTGAGGTGAGCTTTATAATTCTAAAAGGCTTAGGAATAGACTATTATTGATTTTGTTCCTAGAATCTGTATTTGACTTTAGTCAGGTGGAAGGACAAGTCATTCATTTTAAATTCCAGAAATCATTGTTGGTAAAAGCAAATAGGAAATAGTGAATTGGGGGTCCAAAGTGTTGTTTTGTGAGTTGGTTTGTAGATGCAGGCAAGAAATATTGAACAAAATGTAGGTGATCCTTTCAAAATGCGATCCTCTGTCCAGTGAAAGTGTTAGGCCATCAAATGTTCAATGAAGTGACATTTTCCTGTTATATGTTCACACCTCCAGCTCCTGCTCAATTTATCATCCCTTTCTCAGCAATGGTTTCTGCAGTCGACCAACATGCTACAGTGGTGTAGTGGTCAGAGCCATGCGTTACAGCATCAGTGACCAGGGTCAATTCCTGCCACTGTATGTAAGGAGTTTCCTCCAGGTGCTCTGGATTCCTCCCAGTTCCCAAAGATGCACAGGTTAGTGGGTGTAATTGAGTAGTGTGGGCTCACTGAGCTGATTGTACTGTATCTCTAAGTTAAAACTAAATGAATCAAAATATGGTGGATTCTGGTTAATTGGGCCATCACTTAATTGGGGCAGCCATTCATTTGGAATAACTCTTAAAGTACAAAAATTAATCAAGAAAATAGCCAGTATTTCCTTCGTTTATTTGGGACACTATGCTGCTTAATTGGGACAGGAGACTGTCACAAAGCAGTTCCAAACTAGTGTAGTTACACACACTTGTGTGGCTGTTTCTCATTATTAGATTAGATTATGAGGACACCCAGCCCTCTTTTATTGTCATTTAGTAATGCATGCATTGAGAAATGATACAATATTCCTTCGATGTGATACCACAGAAACACTGGACAGACCAAGACTGAAAAACTAACAAAAACCACATAATTATAACATATAGTTACACCAGTGCAACAATATTTGATGTAGAACAGGCCATGGGCACAGTAAAAAAGTTCAAAGTCTCTCGAAAGTCCCACATCTCACACAGACGGGAGAAGGAAGAAAACTCTCCCTGCCTTGCCCGACCACAGTTCGACTCTGAGTTGTCCGAAAACTTTGAGCCTCCGACCAGCCCTCCGACACCGAGTACCGAGCACCATCTCTATCCGAACGCTTCGACCGCAGCCTCGGTCGCCAGCAGCAGGCAAAGCCAGGGATTTTGGGGCCTTCCCTTCGGAGACTCTCGATCGTACAGTAGCAGCGGCAGCGAACCGGGCATTTCAGAAATTTCTCCAGATGTTCCTCTGTGCTTCTCGCATTACACTATGCTTAGAGAGAACAGCTTTTAAATAGTGTCAGTTTCATGTGTTTGTGTTCAAAAAGCAGAGATTTTTATCGCTGATGGTTGGCAAGAAATAAGCAGTAAGACAATTCATACCTGTTCTTGCTTACTGCAGTTTCAAGCATTCAGGCTTGGAGATGTGAGAAATGATCAGGAGTGAAAATAAAATGATCTCACTCCTTCAGCAAGTTTGGAATTACAAAGAATTTGAAGGTATTGACAGCCATCTTGAATGTTACAATGAAAATGAAGATTTGGAGGTTGCAATTATCGATAGCATTGTATGAAAACAGTCCATTATCTGCACCAGGTGTCAGTGCTGATTTTGTTTTATTTACATTCAATCAAATGAACGTGGCAGTTTACTTCTGATGAATTCCTCTATCGATAACTATTAGGAACTACTACACAGTTTTCTAGAACTGGAGAAGTATTGGTAGTGTTCCAATTTGTTCTGTATTTCATTTAAATACATAATTGGTTACAATTAAAATTAATTTGTCTTTTTAAAATTTTTTTTAACTATTTCTATGAAACTTTGACTAACTGGGGCAGCTGCTTAATTGGGCCAAAATGCATTGGTCCCGATGCGTCCCAATGGAACCCTCTGTAATTACTTCATGACTCTATTTAACCAAATGCATACACCTTACAGGACAGGCACATTACTTGTGGTGCAGATTTTAGCAATTCTTTCAGGGAACATGAGAGCGATGACTGAAAATGCGGAAAAAAAAGAGATGTCCATATTTTACAGATTTTCTCTGGAAGTCTTGCAGGAGTAAATGTGATACGTGGGAGGCATATTCAGTGAAAGGGGAACGTCGACTCAGACCATGAGAGGCCTGCATCGGGCATTTTCATGCCTTACAAGGTGCAGATTGGAAGTCTGTGTGGGGCGCCACTCCTCGTACAGACTAGAGCAATGTGTGGTTAAGTGCCTTGCTCAAGGGCACAAACACGCTGCCACAGCTGAGGCTCGAACTAGCGACCTTGAGGTAAGTAGACGAATGCCTTAACTACTTGGCCACATGCCCAACTTTCAGTGAAAAGTCTATAGAAAACATATCTGGATCAAACCCGAAGGTCAATAATGAGCATTTAAGATCAATAAATCAGATTAGATCTGGATCAGATTATTTTATTGTCATAAGCACCAGGATGCAATGAAATCCCTTGATGGCATGAAACTCATAGGATAAACAGTATACATGTTATAGGAAATAGATTGACGAGGGCAAAACAACATGGTGAAAAATACAGTCATGCCCCTTGAAGTAGTGCAAAAGGAAATGCTAAGGTAAAATAGATCTGGAAATCCCGCATCCAATGGACTGAACAGATGACTTTAGCTCCTTCTTAATTCAGTACAACCTCTTCTAAGTCAAAGTAAATTGATTATCAAAGTACATACTGTATATCACCACATATAACCCTGAGGTTCATCTTTATTTTATTTATTGAGATATAATGTAGAATAGGCCCTTCCAACCCTTTGAGCCGCACCAACCAAGAACTCCCTGATTTAATCTGAGCCTAATCATGGGACATATGAGGAACGTTTGACAGCTTTGGGCCTGTACTCACTTGAATTTAGAAGAATGTGGCGGGGGGGGGAGGGGGAATCTCATTGTAACCTACCAAATGTTGAAAGGACTATAAAGGGTAGATGCAGAGAGGATGTTTTCTATGGCAGGGGTTATCCAGAACTCTGGCACAGCCTCAGAATTGAGGGGCAAACTCTTAGAACAGAGGTAAGGAGGAATTTTTTTAGCCAGAGAGTAGTGAATCTCTGGAATGCTCTGCCACAGACTGTGGTGGAGGCCAAGACTGTGGGTATACTTAAGGAGGAAGTTGATCGTTTCCTGATTGGTCAGGGCATCAAAGGATATGGCAAGAAGGCAGGTGTATGGGGTTGAGTGCGACCTGGGATCAGCCATGTTGGAGTGGCGGAACAGACTCGATGGGCTGAATGGCCTAATTCTGCTCCTATGTCTTATAGACAATTTACAATGGCCAATTAACCTAGTAACTGGTATGTCTTTGGATTGTGGGAGGAAATTGAAGAACCCAGAGGAAACCCAGGTGGTCACGGGGAGAATGTAAAAAACTTCTTAAAGGCAGTGGCAGGAGTTGAACCTGGATCACCTATACTGTACCGTGCGATGCCTCTGGGTGTTTTCCAGCAAAAATGCTCAGACATCCAATAATCATAATAGGATCAGTGAAAGTCCACACCCCAGAGGGTGGGCAACCAGTGTGCAAAAACAAAAGAAAAATAAAAGAAATAATAATAATAATAAACAAGCAATAAACATCGAAAACATAGATGAAGAGTCCTTGAAAGTGAGTCCATAGGTTGTGGGAACAGTTCAGTGTTGGGGTGAATGAAGTTGAGTGAAGTTTTCCGCTCTGGTTCAAGAGCCTGATGGTTGAGGGGTGATAACTGTTCCTGAACCTGATGGTGTGAGTCCTGAGACTCCTGTACCTTCTTCCTGATGACAGCGGAGAGAAAAGAGCATGGCCTGAGTGGTGAAGATCCCTGATGATGGAAACTGCTTTCCTGTGATAAAGCTTCGTGTAGATGTACTCAATAGTGGGGAGGGCTTTACCTGTGATGGACTGGGCCATATCCACTACGTTTTGTAGGATTTTCTGTTCAAGGGCATTGGTGTTTCCATACCAGACCATGATGCAGCCAGTCAATATAGTCTCCACTACACATCTATAGAATTTAGTCAAAACTTTAAATGCATGCTGAATCTTCGCAAACTTCTAAGGAAGTAGAGGTGCTGCTGTGTTTTCTTCGTAATTGCACTTGCATACTGGTCCCAGGACAGGCCCTCTGATTCAAATACATTCAATGGTCACTCTATTAGGTACGCCTGTACACCGTTAATGTAAATATCCAATCAGCAGATCGTTAGCATTCAGGATTTGCTTTGTAAAATGAACACCTCTATACAGACGATTTCTGCAGTTGACCGCCATGTAAAACAATGTCTATCCTCTTAAAATGCAAATATATTCCTTTTCAATGCAAGAAATCAGACAATTATTGTAACTGACAGCCAGTGAGTGACCGCCATTCATTTCTTGCCCCCATTTTCCACGTAAGCCAAGCCAGAATAATGGGGCAAAGACTATATGTCAAAGCAATGTCACAAACACCTCAGTTACTGTAGTCAGAATATTATAGAAAGTTACTCTTCACCTATAATCAAGATAACAAGCAGAGAAGAAGTATGAGTTGGTTCCACTTAACCCTGAGTTTAAGAATGTACATCACAGGATTCATGCCACTATGTTCAGGAACAGTTACTAACCCTCAACCATCAGGTTCTTGAACCAAAGCTGATAACTTCACTCAACTTCACTTGCCCTATCATTGAAATGTTTTCATTAAGAGTGGAGTCACTTTAAAGGACTCTTCATCTCATGTTCTCAATATTTATTGCTCACTTATTTATTAATATTATTTCTTTCTTTTGTAGTTGCACACTGGTTGAATGCCAATTTCAGTGTGGTCTTTCATTGATTCTGTTATAGTTACTATTCTATAGATTTATTGTGTATGCCCGGAAGCAAATGTATTTCAGGATTGTATATGGTGACATATAGATACTTTGATAATAAATTTACTTTGAACTTTGAAGATTAATTCCAATACTATGAGCATAACTGTATCTGCATCTTTCCAAATTGCCCAAAGGCACCTGTCTGCATTCTTCCGGCCTGGAATTCTTTCCCACATAATATTCTCTGGAAGCATGATTTCCAATGCAGACAGAGTAGAGGGCAACTTTCTCCCAGCCTCTTGGCAATGCAGCTGTTGAGCCAGTGAGCCAGCTGTCAGATGACACAAATGAGTGGGCCGGTGTTCTTTTCAGGAGAGAGAATGAAGCCACAACTTTTATTATTTTGAAGATTACTACTGCAGGGAAATGCTTCTTCTAATGATCTCCTAGGAATAATGATTGTCCTCACTAATTAGTGGAAAGGCATTAGCATCTTGTGACAAACAATTAATAGAGAATCTGCAACTTGATGTTAGATGACCCACTACTATTCCTAATGGTAAATCAGTATGGTCATGTTGTAACATTATGGCTGCGGCTGGAGGCAGTAGCTTATCCTACTGTGCAATTTTAAATATAAAAGGCTTGAAGCTTTGTCTGTCTTTGTATTCTAATCTATTTTAACCATACACACTCAGTGGCCACTTTATTAAATACAGGGAGTACCTAATAAAGTGGACACTGAGTGTGTTTCTGTATGTTTCAAATCCAGTGGATATATTTAACATCAGCGAAT
Organism: Mobula hypostoma; assembly: GCF_963921235.1. NCBI lineage: Eukaryota > Metazoa > Chordata > Chondrichthyes > Myliobatiformes > Myliobatidae > Mobula > Mobula hypostoma. Next base: position 132,999,036 of record NC_086105.1, read on the forward strand.
GTATATAGGATACAACCTGAAATTCTTGCTCTTTGCAGGCATCCACGAAAATAGAAGTGTACCCCAAAGAATGAGTGATAGTAAAAACGCTAGAAACCCAAAGCCCCGTTCTCCCCGGCCCACGCACGAGCTGCATGAAAGCATCAACCCTCCCCCACTTATTTCAGCAAAATTCATCAGCACCGTGCAAGCAAGCAGCAAAGCTCCCAAAGAGAGACCATGATCTGCAGTACAACAAAAACTAATCGTTCACCTGACAATTCGGCATGTCACAGGCTCTCTCTTTCTCTCCCTAATAAAGGGATGGAGAGGTGCCACTCTTCCCACAGTGAGAGGGGAGACTAGCAAAACAAAACCAGTCGCCATTTGTGTCGTTAAAATCTGCCGCGTCGCTTTTATTCCAAGTTCTCCGACTCGGGAATCAGCAGCGAAATCTCTCCCACCACCATGAGAAAGAGTACAGAGGCCCCTGGCGGCTGCATCCGCCATCGCGAAACTCTGATGTTTCTTCTCCCGTAATGCCTTAATAGTGCACCGCTGGCATGGAATGGTCCCATCCACAGGGCCACAGAGCCTCACCCCAAAGGCGCGCATGTCTTTCAGGCAGCGTCTATCAAACGACTGCCGATCAGTGTCCCCTAGGAGCGGGAACCATCATCATAAAGAACTGCAGTTTGAGTGTACCTGTAGATCAAGGTCTCCAACAGTACCCCATCCACTCTGAAAAGGGAATAAAAGAGACAATAATAGGAAGAAATTAAGCCGTTTTCACTGATGAGCTTGAAGAAGCTGCTCCCTGGCATCATCTTCGCTTCTCTTGGTTCATGGTCTTCTGCTGTTATGGCCATTCAGCCTATCAAGGTTCAACACGTTGTGAATTCGGAGATGCTCTTCTGCACACCAGTGTTGTAATATGTGTTTATTTGAGTTATTGTCACCTCTTTGTCAGCTTGAGAGGTCATACCATTCTCCTACGACCTCTCTCATTAACAAGGCGTTTTCACCCACAGCACCACTGCTCACTGGATGTTTTTTGTTTCCCACTCCTTCCTCTATGAACTCTTGAGACTGCTGTGTGTGAAAATCCCAGGGTATCTGTAGTTTCTGAGATAATCAAACTACAATCGCTCCATGGTCAAAGTCACTCAGATCACATTTCTTCCCCATTTTAATGTGTGATCTGAACAACGACTGAACCTCTTGACCATGCCTGCAAGCTTTTATGCACTGAGTTTCTGCCACATGATCAGCTGAGTAGATGTTTGTTTCAATGAGCTGGTGTACAGGTGTACCTAATAAAGTGGCCACTGAGTGCATATTCTATTTTCACCATATATATTTTAACATGTAAATTGAGAGCTTGTACCAGTAACTATTCACTTGCAGCTGAAGTAACTACCTTAATTTTTGTCTCCCGAGATTAATTCTTGTTCCCTGATTTTGGCTAAGTTCAGTCTTGATATCACTGTAAGAAAGGATAGAAGAATGGTAGGAGAAGCTGAATATGCTTTTATGTTAATAGTGTCTCTGCACATTATGTACAGAGGGTCTGACAAGGTATTTTTCCATGTTAATAGTCATGAAAACTGCAGTATGTAAGGCAGTACGCAAAATTGTCCTTAAACAGCGCTAACAAGTGGTCTGTTATTTATTTGTAGAAGAGAGAATTAAGTTTGGACTTAATTAGTTTGAAGATCAAATTTGAAAGGAAATGCTTTCCTTGTGATCTCCAAAGAATCCAGTGTCCCATTTTCTATTGAAGCGAGAGACTGAAGGCATTATCATGCAGCACACGATGATTCAACAATTATCCACATAATAAACACAAGAGATTCTGGAAATCCCCAGCAACGCATACAAAATGCTGGAGGAACTCAGCGGGGAGGCAGCATCTATGGAGAGGTATAGACCATTGATTTTCAGTCCAAGACCCTCCAATAGGACATTGAGTTTACATCCAAAATCTCTCTTCATTCTTATACCTTTTTCTTCAATTCTTCTCCATTATGCTTTGATTTCATTGGTTTGGATTATTTGGCTAGCCAGTGGTAACACCTTCAGGTAAATCTTACAGTTTCTCTTGTCCCAACAAAGGACTGCCTTCATGTCAATTCCTTGTAAAGATCACTTTCTTTGTTTCTTCCTGAATCAAGCCTCTTCAACTAATTTTTTTAAATTTCAAAATATACTTCATTCAAAAACAAAATTATATACAATAAACCATTCAATGTCTTTCCATCCTTTACATACATTTCCATTATAGACAGTACATATCCATACTTATAGCCACCCACGTGGCACTCCAGTTGTTCACCTTACCACATCGTTGTTGAGGGGTATACTCCCCGCCCCCCGACCCCTCCCACTCCCCCGGGTGGAGAAACCTAAACTGTGGTCCTTCCCCACCGGGCCCTTGCGGTGGCTGCACCGAGTTTCAGTGCGTCCCTCAGCACGTACTCCTGCAGCCAAGAATGTGCCAGTCGGCAGCATTCTCCCACGGACATCTCCATGTGCTGGTAGATCATCAAGTTTCGGGCTGACCAAAGAGCGTCTTTCACCGAGTTGATGATCTGCCAGCAGCACCGGATGTTGGTCTCCGTGTGCGTCCCCAGGAACAACAGCCAGCTCAGGCTAGACACTCCGTTTGTGTTACTTCATTTCACAAGTGGCATGGTAGTGTAGTGGTTAGCACAACGCTTTACAGTACAGGTGACCTGGGTTCAATTCCTGCCGCTGCCTGTAAGGAATTTGTATGTTCTCCCTGTAATCGCGTGGGTTTCCTCTGGGTGATCCGATTTCCTCCCACAGTCCAAAGACATACTCGTTGGTAGGTTAATTGGTTATTGTAAATTGCCCCGTGATTAGGCCAGGGTAAAAAATTGGGGGATTTCTTGGTTAGCGCAGCTCGAAGGGCTGGAAAGGGCCTACTCCACACTCCACACTGAATCTCAATAAAAAAAATTAACATCTTCCCTTCCAGAAATCCACAATTCACTCCCTCCAAAGAACATTGTCCTTGCTCTACCATGTTATCAGTAGGGGCCTCCTTGTGTCCACTTGAAGTGATTTAGAGATGATCAATTTCTTCAATCGAGCAGTTCATAAACAGTCTGCAAATGACAGAAAAATCTCAGAAAATGCCAGTGTCCATTCCTTCCCCACACACAGCAATAACAAAGGCATTTGTTTTGTCTGTTTCCTCTGTCCTTGACTCATTATAGTCGGCCATTTTACTTATTTTAATCCCTTCATGGGCATCATTCCAATTTGGTGTCCTGCATTTGGTGCTCATAATGTGTGGTCTCCTCATATTGGAGAAATCAATACAGGATAACCAGCTGCTTTGTGAAACACCTCTGTACGGTTCTCAAAGGTGACCCTGAGTTTTCAATTACCAGCTTTTTAAATTTGTCCTCAACACCATAAGTAAAGTTCCCAAATCTAATCGACCAACCCTTATATAGTAGTTTCCTGACTCTAAATTTAGGATCCCCGTGTCAGAGCCAAAAATATCTCTCTACATTTTATTGAAGAGCTCTGTTGTACTCTGATGAGGTCAGAGCACCCAGGACAATAACATTGTTATTTAGAATATTCTACAATATTCAGTCTAGGATGCCTTACTCTCTCATTGTTTCAACAGTGTATTAGCCCCGGAAAGCATCCTGTACACACGTCCTGTATAAAATGGAATTCCCCTTCCACTGTATTTAGATTCTGTTAGATTGAAAGTTGTGGTATGCTGTCAGAGACGGGCCATGTGGCCAGTGCATTGTATACTACTTTTGAGAGCACACATGAATATGTGGCTGTCCAGGACTGAGACCTGGTCCAAGAGTGAAAACCTAAAACATACAACAGTACAGCTCGGATACAGCCCTTCGCCCCAGAGTGTTGTGTTGAACCAATTAAATTAGTAATCAAATGTCTAACCAAACTGATCTCCTCTGCTGACATGATTTCCATATTCCTTCATTATCCTCACATCCATATGCCTATCTAAATATCTCTTAAAAGACTGTAATGTATCTGCCTCTACCACCACCCCAGGCAGCATGTTCCAGGCATCCACCACTCTGCGTACAAACTTGTATCTTAAAATTATCTCCGCTCACCTTAAATGCATACCTTATGGTATTAGATATTTCAACCCTGGGAAAAAAAAATGCTGTTTGTCTACTCTGTCTATGCTTCTCATAATCTTACAAACCTCTGTCAGAACAGCCACTTCAGAGAAAACAACCCAAGTTTGTACAACCTCTCACCATAGCATATGCCCTCTAATCCACATCTGTCGTGTGCTGGGGCAGCAGGCTGAGGGTAGTAGACACCAACAGAATCAACAAACTCATTCGTAAGGCCAGTGATGTTGTGGGGATGGAACTGGACTCTCTGACGGTGGTGTCTGAAAAGAGGATGCTGTCTAAGTTGCATGCCATCTTGGACAATGTCTCCCATCCACTACATAATGTACTGGGTGGGCACAGGAGTACATTCAGCCAGAGACTCATTCCACCGAGATGCCACACAGAGCGTCATAGGAAGTCATTCCTGCCTGTGGCTATCAAACTTTACAACTCCTCCCTTGGAGGGTTAGACACCCTGAGCCAATAGGCTGGTCCTGGACTTATTTCCTGGCATAATTTACATATTACTATTTAACTATTTATGGTTTTATTACTATTTAATTATTTATGGTGCAACTGTAACGAAAATCAATTTCCCCTGGGATCAATAAAGTATGACTATGACTATGACTATGACTATCCTCTTCATTCTTTAGTGGTCCTACCTTCTCCCTACTTATCCTCTTGCTCCTGATGTATTTATAGGATGCTGTCAGATTCTCTATAATCCTACCTGCCAAGGACTTTTCATGGCCCCTCCTGTCTTTCCTCTTGAGTTCTTTTCTGGTTTCTTTATAATCCTCCAGGGTTCCATTTCATTCTATCTTCCTAAGCTTCACATACTTTTCCTCCTTCTTCTTGAGTATGTTCATCACCTCGCTCGACATCCAAAGTTCTGTTACCTTGCCATCCTTGTCCTTCCTTCTGACTGGAACATACCTGCCCTGTACTCTGTGCAGATGGTCATTAAGCACCCTCCACATGTCCGATGTGGACTTGTCCAAAAACAGCCATTTCCAATTAACTCTCCCAAGTTCCCGCCCAAAGCCTGCATGACAACAGCGCTATTGTTTTTAAACTTTTCCTTTATCTGCCTGCAGTTAAATGTTCAGATGGCTACTGGGGGTGGGGAGGTGGGGTGAGGAGGTTGTAGTACTATCCCATCAGAGTGATTGCACCCTTCGGATTTTTGAGTTCTACCCTAATAGGTTTAGTGGATGAGATTTCCATTATGTCCCCTCTGAGTGCAACTGTGATAGTGTCCCCGATTTTAGTGCAACTTCCCCCACTTCTTTTACCTCCCTCTCTATCTTTTCTAAAACATCAAAACCCTGGGACACTAAGGCCTCATTCCTGTCCCTCTCACAACCAATTCACGGTCGTGGCAACAACATCATAGTTCCATGTAATGATCCATAATCTAAGTTCATCACCTTTACCCATAATAATCTTCTGGTTTAAGGTGGCGCTGCTGAGGGTGAGTGGTATCTTACTGGTGGATTTCAAAGCAAAAAATAACACTTCTGTAAAAAAAATTATGCTAAATGATCACTGCAAACAATGAAGGGGCTTGTGAAGGTGAGGCTGAATTGAGGGCCAAGGCGTGAGTACGGGAGCAAGGTAGAGGCATGTTTGAGAAGGAGTCGGAGCGAGTGGAACAGAGAAAAGTCAAAGTGGAGAAGATTCAGAGTCTTTCCACCTAAACCAAGAGTGAGGTTTGATTGATCTAAGTGCTGGGCCAATTTGTAAAGGTCAGATACAGGCTGAAGTGCGGCGTGTAGGGTCCAGGCCCAGAGTGTATCGGTGTGACAGGGCCCGGGTCTTTGAACGTGGAATGACCTGCTGCTTGGATGATTTAAACTCTGGGTCAAGTTGATTGAAAAGGCAAGGTCTAGGAACCAGAGGCAAGAGTCGGGACGGCTCAGCTTTCTGCTCCGCGGCGTTTACTCTGCTCTTTGCTGCAATGAGGCTGAGGCTGTGGGCCTGCTCTGGGCTCCAAGCCTGTGGGCTTTCTGACAATTTACTCCGTTATGTGATGAACTGAGGGAGAGGCTGTGGGCCTGCTCTTGCTGCTCAGTGCTTCATGTCTGAAGTCTCACTTTTGTTCTACATGCTATTTGCTTACTTCTATTGTTCACACAATTTGTTTTCTTTCCCTCTCTCTGCACATTGGGTGTTTGTCGGCCTATTTTTTATGGGTTCTTTTGCTTTGTAAGGAGACAAATCTCAAGGCTGTAAAATATATATATACTTAGATAATAAATGTACTTTGAACTTTGAACATTGAACTTGAAATTTCTAGCATTAGAATACACAGACCAAGCTCTCCATCTTATCATATCCATTGCTTTGCTCGTGCCTGTCCTTACTGGCCCTGACTTCTCCCTTCCTCTCCATCCCTCCACTTTCTGACCTGGTGCTCTGGTTCCTGTTCCCTACCAAACTAGTTTAAATTCTCCTGAGTAGCACCAGCCCCACTTCAGTTTAAGAGCAACCCATCCCTCTTCCACAGGTGACCGCTGCCCCAGAAGTGGTTCCAATGATCCAGAAACCTGAAACTCTGCAGCTTTCCCCAGTTCCTCAGTCACTCATTCATCTGTACTGTTGTCTATTCCTGCCCTGACTGGCACATGGCACTGGGAGTAATACAGATATTACTAACTTAGAGGTCCTGCTCTTCAGCCTTTTGGCTAACTCCCCATACTCTCTGCGCAGGACCTCTTCCCCTTTCTACCTGTGTCATTAGTGCCAATGTGCGCCAAGACCACTGGCTGCTCATCCTCCCCCTTGAGAATATTCTGCAGCCGCTCTGAGAAATTATGAATCCTATCACCACACCATCCTGGTGTCTCCTTCTCGACCGCAGAATCTCCTGGATGTCCCCTAACTATCGAGTCTCCTATCACTATCGCTCTGCCTGACTTTACCCTTCCCTGCTGAGCCTCAGAACTGGCCACAGTCCCACTGGCTTGCCTCCTGCCGCTGTGCCTCGAGGGATCAGCCCCCTACCCCACAGCAGTATCCAAAGGAGAATACTTTTCGCTGAGGGGAAAGGCCACAGGGGACCCCTGCACTGACTGCTTACTCCATTTACTTCTCTTAGGGTCACTCATCTAGCATTTGATGTCTGCACTCGTGTGTGACCACCTCAGTAAAAGTTTCATCTATGAGTCTTTCAGCCTCCTGAATTGTTCTGAGTATATCTCGCTGCAGTTCCGTGACCTTGTCAATCAGGAGCAGACGTTGGGTGCATTTCCTGCAGATGAAGTCATCAGGGAGACTGTTTGGTACCCTGAAATTGCACAAGGGGGGAATTAGATAGGTTTTTGCATAGTAAAGGAATTAAGGGCTATGGGGAAAAGGCAGGCAGTTTGAGTTGAGTTTACGGACAGATCAGCCATGATCTTATTGAATGGCGGGGCAGGCTTGATGGGCCGGATGGCCTACTCCTGCTCCTATTTCTTATGTTCTTAATTCCTCTGCCTTAGCCATCCTGCCTACACTGAACTAAGGACTAAGGATTTCCAGACAATAATAAAAGCTAACCTGTTCTACCAGTGCCTTCGCTCTGAAACATTTGTGTTTCGCACTCACCTAGGTCACTTCCATAGACTCTTCTCACTTTGCTTGTTATACCCCTGACTCCAATGTCTCAAGTACAATTTCCACAATCAGAAACAAATGATAACAAATGACTCAGCACCCCTAGACTCCACCTGTTCTTGCCAAAACTTGTTGAGCCAAAGACTGACCACTCTAACACTAGCCCACTCCAATAATGGCCACTCCCACAATTGTGACGTGGAGTTTTGTGTGGGCGGATAATAATCAGAAATGTAGTGCCCGGTGGGGTATGGGTATAAATAATAGGCATCAAAGGCATTTTCAGATGAACCCTTTCATTATCAATGTAAATTATTATCATTATCAATGTTCATTATCATGGCAATGTTCAATGTTCATTATCATGGCAAAAATATTTGCCCAGACTACTCCAGCAGCACATGTGAAACTAATGATCTCTACCATCAAGGAAGTCCAGACAGCAAGTTCACTGGAACACCACTGCTTCTACATCTGTTTGTAAATCAGACATTATGCTGACTTGAAAATATACCAGTCCCCCTTTGTCATTGTGTTTAAATCCTGGAATTCCATGTCAACTTTTCCAGAGGGGCTGGAGAAGTTTGAGAAGGTAGCTTACTGTCATGACTTTTCCAAGTACAGCTTTGATGGCCAATAAATACTGGCCACACCAGAGATGCCCACATCCTGTAAATGAATGAAGGACAATTACTGCCATTTGTTTACAAGTCTTCACAGTAATTAGTAAATAAATTATACTAGCATCAAAGCTGTTGGAAGCAGATAGCCAGATTCATAAATTTGTACGATCTAATTAAATATTGATTTTGAAGACTTATCATATTTTTCCTTTGTCAAGATTATGAATGATTCAATTTTCCCTCTCACCTCCCCACTTCCATGCCAAAAATGAGAAATATAGCATGTTAATTAACTGAGTTCTTTAGAGGTTTTTGAATACAGTAAGCTAAAGCTATCTTGATTACATCCAAATGAGATAATCTTCAGGAAAACAATTAGAAAAAAAATACTCAGTACTATCATTTGGCATAAATGTTCCATTTTATCAGCAGTAGTTAATAATTATAAGAGACCTTCAAAGAAACAACTGTTTCATCTACTGTACATTTGGCTACATCAGACTCCACATTTCATTAACTACTAGAATTAGCATATAAATGTAGCTCTGAGAACTAAGATCTTCATGTGCTGATTAATATCTGAGTAAATTGTGCTTGTGTTTGTGACAATTAAAACCAGAAAATGGTGTTTGCTGATGCCAGCCATGCGCTCCTGCCTAGCTATTTTTTTGGGGGATCTAAAACTCTACCTGGATCCTCCACACTGAGCACAGCACCAATCTTAAAATTGCTGCAGGATACATTGGTTGAGATATTGCTTCACAGGCAATCTGGGAGATTATAGAAACCTTAAAAGGGCAACTAGCAAAAATATCCCATGAGAAATATAGAAATTTCATTCATATGTGTAATCTTTGTGCACAAATGAGTCTTCCTTTGTAAGTTAGGGATGTGCACCAGTCTATGACAGTGGTGACCCTATTCATTCAGACAATATATATCTGTACGAACTAGGATCAATAATCACTTGTTGTTCAATGAGGACTTGCTGGAGTAAAGAAGCCCCCCTGAGATATTGGGTGTGTATCTGTGGATGCATAACAAAGTAAACAATTTATCTACGAATCCAAAAATGACAACCATCTCTCTGCCTCTACAGATGCTGCTTGATTTTCTGAGTTATTCCAGATCCAGGTTCTAGCCTTTTGTGCCTCAGTTATTGCTACAAACTTAACATATCTACCTGGCAGTGACAAAGCTAGTTGTATAGCTGTGATGCCTACTCTGCAGAGATCTGGAATCAACCTTGAGCATTGGTCAATACTGCTAGTTAATGTGATCAGATTTCTCCACACGAATCTTCTGGTCCAATTCAGTTGACAGCTATTGTTTCAGCTAGTTTACAGATCAAAGATGTTAAGTAAATGTGGTGCTTTAGAAAGGAAAAAGAAAACATTCTTACTGTTTCTTAATTTAAAAAATTATACATGACAACTTGCATAACATTTGATCCTCTGGCCACCTGTCCAGCCTAAATCGACCTCTCAGTGTCTACATGGTTTTATCTTTTCATAATCATTCTTTATGTTCCACATGATCAAAGTCAAAGTTGAGTTTATTGTCATATACACAAGTACACGTTTGCACCGGTGCAATGAAAACTTAACTTGCACCAGCACCACAGACACAGAGCATCATACAAGAAGCATACACTAGAAAAACATAAATTACAGATAAAATATACTCAGTTTCCACATGAACGAGCACCACTAAAACAAAACAAAAATAATGTCTTTTTTAGTGTAAAGTGGTCAAAGTGGTCATGGTTTTGCTAAACTGTAGTGATTATGGTTTAGGACTTTTGGTGTGGACATTTAAGTCCACCCATTCAAGGGCAGCTGTATTCCTTTGCAGACGTGAATCCCTGAGTCAAGACTCTTTCAAGATATAAAGTCCTGCTAAGGACGGCCCAGCTATTGGATATCATTGGATTGTGCACATAAACTGCCTCACTGAATTTAAGCATGCTGTTTTTGACACAGTGAGCCTGATATATTCGGATTGAATTTAAATTTGATGCTAACTTCTGCAATATGAAAGGTTAACTTATTTGCTGATCAAACACTGTTCTGAAAGCTGCTTCCAATGTTTTGGTCAATAATTGAGGTATGTTGCCACCTTCCCACTGGTTAGTTCCCTGTGGCACCGGTTACTAGTCCTAGGTCACATGCTGTGATATCCGAAACTGGTTACCAATATTAAGGAGTATAAAGGTGAACGCTCTCTCATGACTCTGAATTACTGCAAGCTGTGAGCTGAGGGGCGTGTTGGAGAAACAATTTGGAAGGTGTTACAGTTAATAGGGGGAAGGGCTTGTGTTTCTAGTGCACACCCAGTTAAATAGTTGTTCATCACTCATCACTTGTTTAATCTTGTTGTGTAACTTCGACAGATTTAGCAAGTGTATTGAATGCTTAGTGTTGTAGTTTCTATAGTTGAGTGCTTGTTCGACTTCTAAGCTAGTGAAGTGCTGTACGTACCTGCAATCAATGTTTGTTGCTTCACTTAATGAACCTACAAATCTGCTTCCTTACAACGACTTCCTTTCAAAACTTAATAAGGTTATGGTGACATGCAGTATAACTCTGATAATTTGATCTCCTTGGGACTTCAGTAGTGATCAAGTAGCTGGTTTCATGGGTGATTGAATGCTACACCTATTAATATCCAAATACATTCAATTTAACTTTTTTTTACATTACACTGTCCAGACACTGGCTCTGGCTGTACTCCTGACCACCAGCTGTGGCTACACACCCTGTTTGCCCAATAGTTCCTTGGCCCATGTTCCAGACTAATGAGTGAACCAAATGCTGGACCATCGATCTCTCTGAGCAAATTGGGGCTATTTAAAAAAATATACTGGGGTGTTTATATGCTGAAATGACAGTAATATTTACCAACATTCAGAAACAATCATGGGAATAATTATTTCATCCACCTGCTTTCCTGCAAGTTGTTCATAGTGTGAGTAGGGAGATAATGCTTAGGAAGTCACAGTAAGTTGTGATAGTATATCCTGCGAATGTTGTGCAGTTTGGGAGAGAATTAGGGCATATTTGAGAGGCAAAAAGGGGCATGGGAAGTAAAGGCTTGAGGGGGAAGAGCGTCATAAAGAGTGCATTTAGCAAATTGGCCATCATAAAGTAATGTATTGAGTACAGGAACATACATCAAAGTTGCTGGTGAACGCAGCAGGCCAAGCAGCATCTATAGGAAGAGGCGCAGTCGACGTTTCAGGCCGAGACCCTTCGTCAGGACTGACGAAGGGTCTCGGCCTGAAACGTCGACTGCGCCTCTTCCTATAGATGCTGCTTGGCCTGCTGCGTTCACCAGCAACTTTGATGTATGTTGCTTGAATTTCCAGCATCTGCAGAATTCCTGTTGTTTATTGAGTACAGGAGTTGGGATGTTATGTTGAAATTGCATAATACATTGGTGAGACCTAATTCAGAGTATTGTGTGCATCTCTGGTCACATACCAATAGGATAGTATCAATAAGATTGAAAGAGCACAGAAAACTTATAAGGATGTTGCCAGGACCTGAGTTATAGGGAAAGTTGAATAAGTTAGGATGTTATTCCCTAAAGTGTAGGAGAATGAGGGGAGGTTTGATAGAGGTATAAAAAATTACGAGTGTTGTAGATACAGTAAATGCAAGCAGGCTTTTTCCACTGAGGTTGGATGAGACTAGAACTAGAGGCCATCAGCTATGGGTGAAAGATGAGGTGTTTGAAGAGAGCATGAGGGGGAACTTCTAGACTCAGATGGTGGTAAGAGCATGGAATGAGCTGCCATAAATCAAATATGATGGGATAGCCAGCAGACTCGATAGGATGAACGCAGCAATTCTGCTCTTATGGCCCAGAGTCATATGATCTTGTGAAATATCACACGGTGGAACTAGGCTCATCAGCACGAAGTGTGTGTGGATTACATGAGTATTGCATTGTGTATGGGAGGTGGTAGCAATAGATGCTGCCGACACCTTAGCAATGAGAAGAGACCACAGGCAGTTGCCGAGGGAATTTGGAAAATCACGAATCTAAGTACAGTACTGTACTATTATTTTCCTGTGCATTTTGTTTAAGATTCCAAAAGCCCGATTGCACCAGAAACGGCGGGAAATGTGCACCTCAACAGGGAAAATGACGAGTGATACTCTCACATTTAAAAGCAAAAAAAAGCATGTTCCGTTTATATAAGTGAACTCATTAACGCAATTTGAATCTGCATCATGAAGCACGTTTACGATGGAGAGGTTTTGATTGGTCCGGTAGAGTGTAAAATTAGTGAATACCATCATCAGTGACACCCGCATCCTTGGCAAGGAGCCAGTAAACCACTGCACTGAAACTGACAACGGCGCGATACGTCTTTGAGAGGATGAACGGGTGGACTTAACGGAACGCGTGGACTTAACGGCACGCTCGGAATCAAAAGTATAGACCGAGTTAAAGAAAATTATCTTAGTGACGAGCGGGTTCAAGACAGCAGCAAAACACATTTAATATTCCAGCTGCAGTGTTGTTGTTAAAAAAACGTTTTTCTTTTCCCTTGGACGATATCTAATTCCACCAAGTATTCCATTGTTAGCATGTAGCAGTGCCGAATTAAGAAACTCAGTAAAGTAAAAGTGGCTGCAATTTAGAATTGGAATAGCAAAGGCCCTCTATCGGCAGGGATTTTTGTTGGCAAGTTGTTTTATCAGCAGTCCCAGCTGCTGGCATTGGGTGTGTGAGGAAGATCGTGGTGCTGAAAGTGACAGCTCCAACGTGAACAGGGACTATTTCTTTACCGGCAGAATCAGAATCAGATTTATTATCACTGGCATGTGACGTGATATGCTTAGAAATCCTTTAAGAGTTTGGTGTGTGTGTGTATGTGTGTGATGTCCTGCAGGTTCGTTTTAAGTCGCATCCAATATGTGGAGCCTCGTATCGAATTCACTACAATGTCGTTAATAGGTTTCGAAAACTTCCAAAATATTGCGCTCCACCATCATATTTCTCAATCATCTCACAATAATTTATTACCATTTTTCGCAAGAACATTGTTCCCCACAGTTTTGTTTGACACTGTCCCTGCGAGAGGCGAGGTGCATGCGATTTGTAGGTACAGTGCGCCAAGACAAGGACTGCAAACTAGAGCACGTCATTAAAATCTGCTGTCGCATGTCTTCATACTGGTCACAAGTAAATTCAATGCACCCAGTAACGCAGTAACAACCACATGCTCCGTATGTTACACCATTTAAACACTGGACCTGCCAATGTATCATGTACATTTACAGTCTCAGAACGGTAATCAGGGACAGGTTTAGTAAGTCGGGGCGCTATTGCAGATCATGTTCCGAATATATAGAGCGTATGTAGAGGAGAGTTTAGTGAAACTCATGATACAACATCGGCGCATTTTAGGACATCGTTGCTTTTTTTTTGGATCACGCGGCAAATTCCACAGCCGTAGATAAGAACGCATTTGAAATAAGAAAATGTCTCGAAGGCGATTTACAGAAGCCTTGCAAACAAAAATTGACCCGAGCCATGTAAGGGGACATGAGAGCAAAAAAAAACTGAATCAAAATGGTAAATTTTGAGAAAGATAGAGCGGCAGGGTGATTTGGAGAGGCTCTTAAAGAGCTTCGGCCCCTGTAGCAATAACAAGCCTACAGTGAACGCCAACTTTTGTCGACACGGTTCCCTTGAGAGGAAATTGTTCAATTTAATGGCAAGCTATTGCATTACTTCATTAAGCTTTTCCGATTCCCAGCAACTCTACTGATTGCTACATACCAATTACCGTTTTCTCCCAACGAACGGGAAAATACACAAGTTTTGGAATGTATAATTCAAGAGGATGTAGGGAAATGCATTGTATTCCAAATTACAGGAGCTTATTCCCGGCCACCTGTGCAAGTAGCGAGTTACTATCTACAGTACCAGTTGAAAATCGCAATTACTTTCTGCACAAATTACCGGCTTCTTGAGTTTAGCAGAACAGCTAATGAGAATTTGAAGGTTTCCGGTCCATTATATATATAGCTGTTTTTCCCTTCAGACTGCCGCGTCCTTTCTATAACGCTTAGAGTCTATCCTTTACATTAAGGCCACTGGTTAATCTAATTATAATAAATGAATCTGCTGTCGGGGCATTGAAGTGCAAGACTCCCATTTTAAGTGTTCAGAAGCGACTGCTATCCTTTCACTGAAACATACCTTCGCTTAGAGAGAGATTGGGATTTTAAAGACAGTCATCTTCAATAAAAAATCGACCGCTGAGGGTACATAGAGATAAACGGGAGCTTTACCAGGCTAAAAATGATCCCATTTAGTATCGGGTCTATAACGACTGAACATCACATCATTCCGCAGTCTCAGCTCGGTTCCAGTGTATGGGATTGTGGCTGTGATCATATGCACAGTGACTGGTTGCATTAAAAATAATATAAACTGCATTTCTCAAGAGTGCAGTGGATTGAAAAGATTCGAGAAAAGGATTAAAATGCTAAATAATGGCGAGTATTACAACACTTCCGTACCTATTCTGGAAACAGTTTATTAATCCGCCACGGCGTCATTGATCATTTGTGTCGGAGAGCATGAGAGAGAGAGAGAGAGAGAGAGAGAGAGAGAGAGAGAGAGAGAGAGAGAGAGATGAGAGAGAGAGAGAGAGAGAGAGAGAGAGAGAGAGAGAGAGGCGAATCGAGCGCACGAGACGCCTACGGCACGAAAGGAATTGAATGAATGAAATAAACAGTAGCACAATATGAAAATCCGTCACCCGCAGCCAAAAAAAAACTAGCATATTTGCTTTCAAGGGAGAAATTCCGAGGTACGTGAGCAGCCTGGTAATGTGTCAGGAAAAGGAGGCTACGATTTCTAAACGCCTCCAGAATAGGATACCCCCTCTCAAAATGACAGCCGACAAACTGCCATTTAAACCAAACCTCTGAGGACTCCCTCCCCGTGAGTTGGAAAGGGTGTGGGAGAGGGTTGAAATCGCGTGGAGGGATCCAGCTCGCTTCGCCGGTGAACGGCATTCAGCACTTCGGTGGTACCGAACGATTTGCTTGTATCTCGATCCACGGAGCGTCGAGATATATATTTTCTTGTGTGTGCGCACAAACGGGCACCCTTGGAAATTTACTTGGCAACTTTTTCCAAGGGTCTATCGGATCCCCACCCTGTAAAAAAAGAACGCAGTCGCGATGTTTTTAAACCTTTATCGGTCCATTCTGGGTGTGGTCAATCTGACACGCATGTGGTTCCTCACCCCAGTAAAGTCCTCTTTGACTCATTTTGTATCGCAAAGCCCGAGTTTGTTCTGATCCCGCACAAAATGAGGTCCTCTTAGGCTTTAGGTACTGGGTTCACAGTACACGCAGTGCTGAGACGCAGCACAGCGAAGGGACTACAGCACACGTTCCATGTTGATCTGATACATTGGCGAGGTGATTCCTTATTTCGATCCTATCTCCTGCTGGATTTTAGTCACTTGGTACAACATGCTATTCAGTCCAGTGAGCTAAACTGTGCATTACTCTGTAAAGGAGAATCCCCCCCAAGAATCCGCTTCGTTGCGAGATGTGATTGATGTATTCGTGCAAATTGGTACATTATTCCTTTTTTGAGTAAATGGATCTTTGAAATCACAGATACTCGCATATGGGCACAGTCTGTCTCTCTCACACCCGCACGCACAAACATAGCTGTAATTCACATTGTCTCCATAAGGATGTGTTGTTGACCGGTTCTCCAAATGGAGAGCCCAGGAATCTACGAGTATTGCAGTCTCAACTGAGGAGGACTGAAGGATTTCGGCAGACGCTCCCGAGTAAGGCGCCGCGAAATGCAAGAAGAGTTCAGTTAGTTTGATTTTGCCGGCATTTTAAGACTGATTCTCCAAGATAGCTCTGTCAAGTTCATCGCCTCAAATGGGAGTCTTCCGCGCGTCCACAATTCTACAATGAGAGCAAGTAGTCTCGCGGCACATTTTAGGAGAATGCTGCATGGATGCATTAGCAGGCGTGTCGGTCACAGAAGCAGTCATCGGCGCTGCGGTGGGTTTCAGTACAAATGGGTTACCTTGCAACATCGATTTTGAGTTTCCGAGCTGCAGCTATGTGGAGTAATGATGTTGTAAGTACGCCTGCTGCTTTCCCCCGTGCGTTTGTGCAGCCACACTTAATGCAGTTCTTATACTTTGCTGTGCACAGCTCTTATTCCGAAACACATATGATTTCATTTTCTACGCTGCAGGTCTTTGTTTGGACAATATGCCATCTTCTCGGTCTAAGTCTCGCTCTGTTGAAACTGAAGTCCGTTTGTCCCGTATAGAAATCAGCTTATTTTTCCTTATTCCTCTCGGAGTGTGCGCTGCTAATTTTATTTAAACCGACAACGGCCATCGGGAATTTGCGTTATCGCTTTGATGGGACTTTAAGAAAAATCAAAAGAATTGGTGGAAAATGCAGCACGTTTATTTTCACTTTTAATCGGGCTTACTGCATTTTATGCCCACTGTAGACCAACTTTGCATACTTTCATACTTCGTTAGTTCCTGGCGCAAGAACAGCTACCGAACACAAGGAGAATAAACTGGATCTCAAAGTGGCAATCTGCGGAGATGCAACGATCCACAAAATTACCCTGGGTGTCGCGAACCACGATATGAAAAGCTTTCCAACATGCCAGCGAGCAAATGCATTTCGTGATGTCCAAGGTATGTCACATATATTGTGCCCCGCACCATACTGAGAACTGCCTGTAACAGTTACAACTGTAGGGGGCGCTGCAGCCTCTCATCTCAAACTGCTAACGCAACCCATGTGAAAAGAAATTATCTTTAGAATAAACTTCATCGCAATTTATTTCATGTGGTTTTTGGCCGACTTGCCTTAACAACGTTAATACCGATTGTATCTCACACGAGCATGTGACAGAAATCTTAAACTTCTAAAAAAAAAGTTGCATACTCGCTTATTGTTAAAATGTAATGGCTGTTAGTAAGATTTGATTTAAAATGTTTCGATAAGATTATTAATAAATAACTTCATGGCAGTTACTTGTTTTGAAATACCATGGACTAGACCAGAACTTAAACTGATTCGTCCGTTCATTACGAAGTATAAAACGCCCACTTGGTCGAATGATTTATTTCGTGACTTCAGGTATTAAAATAGATTCTCGAGTCCGTGTTAAGTTGATAAACCGCTACTACCACTGCAAATCAGCCTGACGTGGGGCAATGATTGCACATTTAAATCCCCCCCCCCAACCCGACCACCGCCACTTTCCGACACGTTAATTGAAACGTGCGTTTCTTAGTTTGCAGCTCGACCATGAGGTGCGTTATTAAAATGTGTCCAGACCCGGTGCCCCATTTACGTTGTTGCATCGAATGTCAGAGTGGGGGAAGACAAGTTAGCGAGCTATACAGCCGCATAGTATCATGCAGCAATAAACCCCAGTGAAAAATCATATATGGCCGATGCAAGAAAGTGATATGATTTCTTGAATATGTGTAATGGAACGTGACCCCAGATTCGTGAGCAATACCGGCTCCGAATTTTTTGCGAGCCGCCGTAAGCCTCCCTATATTCTTATAAAACCTGTCCTGAATACTCAGTAGTATGTAAATTAGGTCAGATGCCTTTTTTTGGTGTTCATGACGAGGGAGAAAAAAGCTCCCAGAATATGCAGAGACTGCGTTTTCCTTTGTCCTTATTTGGTGAATAGGTGCACTTTTACATGCTGATGCCTTGTGGATGCTTATGAAATGTAAAAGAGGGGAGAGTGGAAAGAGGGAAAGGTGTTTGTTTCGGTGCAATCTGCAGATTTTTGGTCATCTTCACCTTTGCAGGGGATGGAGTTTCCGAAAATGGGACGCTTCGGATTTCTTGCGGTGGTGGTTCTGGATCTGCTAATGTTCCACTTGGATCTAATCGGAGGGCAGCTGGGTTACCCGACCCTTAACATCGCCATCATTATGGGCAGAAGCCCCGACAGCACGGGCTTCAGGGATATATGGATAAAGGAAGATGCCCCCGACTTTCCCGTTGATGTCAACGTGGTGACCGTGGCGGTGAACCAGACCGATCCGAAGAGTATCATCACCCACGTGTGTGATCTGATGTCAGGCACCAAGATCCACGGCGTGGTGTTTGGCGATGACACGGACCAGGAGGCTATCGCTCAGATTTTGGATTTTATTTCCTCCCAGACTTTTATCCCTATCCTGGGAATTCACGGCGGATCTTCCATGATCATGGCAGATAAAGTAAGTGCAGTGGAAATGATTCTTCTCACATTCTTTTCTTTACAGAAATAACTGTCCCTCTCTACTCAATTGAAAACTTCCGTCGAGAAGTGTGTACTGATCCCCCCTCGGAGGATGCGGACAGGTAAGGTAATAGCAGCACCAGTATGTCAAATACCGAGAAAAAGATCATCTCGGCCTCTGTAAACTCGCAGATCCTGACCCGATCTTTATTTTGCTTGGTGCCAGTTTTCCTTCTGATATGACTGGCATTGCTTTGCGCGAGGGAGGGGCTTTTTTTTGGTTTTGAAATGCACGCAAAGAGCAAGGAGCAGCGTTGGTTCGGAGCGTTCAACGGTGCACTCCCAAAGATGCCCAAGTCCGCCTCCAAGTTTGAAAGCAGTCGATCTCAACAGACAGTGCGCAACATTGACTTTGCCATGTGTTCTGGTACTTTAAAGTGTATTGTGCCGCTTCCAGTGAAGAAGCCAGAAGGATATCGAGTTTGTTGCCGTGGCTCTGCGAGTGAGGGGGCGCGATGGAGTTACATTTCACTGAATTCATTCATGCACTCGACTGAGTCAGACTTGGGTTGCAAGCGAATCAACTTCAAATCAGTGTTGCCAAAAGTTATTTTAAGACAGCAATCCAAATATATTATGAACGACAATAACTAAGGATTAACAGCAAAGTTAAAAAAAACATCTTAAATGGATTATTGAGGAGCAAAGTAATCTTATTTCAGCACGAGTAAATTACCATTTATCCAAATGGTTACAGTCTGGGGGCATTATTGGTTGAACTCCCAAATTAAAGACGATTTAACTCTGGAAATGTTCCAATAAGGAGTACAAAAATCCAAAATAAGAACAAAATAGTTTCAGAAGTTCAAATACTGTTTCTGTCTTTACCACACGGAATATTTAGGGGACTTTAATTTCATTGTGGATAAACTTTTATTTGTATCAGTCACACTTTCCTTTGCAAAGCAATGCATAAATGCGTGATATTTAGAAGCACCACAGTATAGGGCTCTTGTATTACTGGAGAGGGAGAGGCTGGGTTGGGTGAGGAAACCCCTCAATTACTGTGTATCAACCCAGGGGGCTTCATGAGTGGCAATAATCTTATTGACTTTAAGGAATACCTTTGGACATTACTGAAACCATTGACTATGAATGCAAGAATGAAAGAAATTGCATAGTTTTTTTTAAAGTTTAAAAAATGTATGAATAAAGTTATTTTGATACATAAAAATATGACAGGTAGAAGAGTGAAGCAAAATTCTTATACACACTTAATCTCAGCTTTGAGGTGATTTTATAAACCATTGCAACTTGAAAATGAAGAAAAATGGAAATGGACAATTTTGATGCACCTATCTGGCACCAAATTCAAACTCCTGGAATATATAGTCTTTTTTCCCCTCAAGTGATTAACTCACAAATTATAAATGCACAAAATGGCAGAACATGGAGCAAAACTAAATTACTTAATGAATATAATTATTATATTGCATGTATTAACATGTGTTTGATATTAGATATGAGCATAATGACCAGCTGGAAATTCTAATAATTATAAAGTTCAAATTAACATAAAGGCTCACATTTAAGTAGTGTTACTTTATGACACTACTATAACCTATATTTTTAAAAGTTTGTAAGAAACAAATCACCTTTTCTATAAGCTTTGTGTTTAAAATTACATTAAATATAGAAAAACTGACCATTAAAGTATGCAGACATCAGAAACAGTGAGTAGGAAAACTAAGTTGAAAAAGGCCAATGATTTCGATAAAGTCATTAAATAAAAAGAAAGATGAGGAACCTGGAAAAGAACAGTGGAAACTATTTTTTTTTATTTATTCATTTATGGGATGTGGGCATCGCCAGCTAAACTAGCATTTATTGCCCATCTCTGGGCAATTGACACAAGAAGTACTGCAGATGCTGGAAATCCAGAGCAATACAGACAATTTTCTGGGTGAGCTCAGCAGGTCAGCCAGCGTCTGTGGATGGGAATAACAGTTTGGGCCACGATCCTTCATCAGGACGATTAACTATTAAACAAAGTTATTTAAAAAAACAAAGAAGCCACTGAAAGTGAAAAAGCAAAGCATGTTAAGTGTATAAAACCATAAGATTATTGAGCCTGCCATTCGATCATGACTGATTTATTTTCCTTCTCAACCCCATTCTCCTGCCTTCTCCTTGTAACTTTTGATGCCCTTACCAATCAAGAACCTCTCAACCTCCACTCTGACTCTGCCTCTACAGCTGTCTGTGACAATGATTTGCACAGATTCACTGCCTTCATCTCTGTTCTAAATGGACTTACCTCTATTCTGAGGCTCGTCCCTCTGGTCCTAGACTCATCCATTATAGGAAACATCCTCTCAACATCCATTCTATCTAGGTCTTGACATATTTGAGGTTTCAATGAGAACCCCACCCCTCCCACACGCTTCTAAATTCCAGCAAGTACAGGCCGAGAGCCCGAGTGGAAATAAATATTAAAAGTTAGAAGTGATGGTGTACTCCAGTGAAGAGCAAGGGAAAATGTTAATTATTTTTAAAGAATTGTTCAGGGAAAAGGACATTATTTCAATATCTAATTATGAAAGTACAATTAATATTCTGCACAGCTTTGGTTTTCATACTGAGAGCAAGTCCCTGTAGACAGTGGTAGAGCTAGAAGAGAGGGCAAAGTTATGAAAGTGAATAGTTTTTGTTCAGAATTTATTATTAGATTGGAGACTTGGGATGAAATAAATCTCTCTAATGGGATGTGCATTAAAGAATGCCTAGAACATCTGTTCTGTTTGGCGGGTTAAGTAAACTGAAAATTAATAATTTCTGGATTACAAGTCATATACTATGAGTTCCTGGAAGCTAACGGTGTTGCAATCTACATGAGTGGGTATCAAAGACTTCCTATTAACAGTGAAAATAATCAGAGGAAGAACTGAAGTTTTAAAGCAGACCCAGACAACTGCAGGATAATTAGTTTATCCGGTGGCTGTGCCCCTTAACAACAGGTACTCCTGTTTGAGTACTGTTGGGGGGGGAAAAGCTTACCCGGGGGAAGCGACAGTGGCTGTGCCTCCGGCACAGAGTCTGGCCTTGTAGCTCAGAAGGGTAGGGCAAGGAAGAGGAGGGCAGTTGTGATAGGGGACTCGATAGTAAGGGGGTCAGATAGGCGATTCTGTGGATGCAGTCCAGAGACCCGGATGGTAGTTTGCCTCCCTGGTGCCAGGGTCCGGGATATTTCTGATCGTGTCCAAGATATCCTGAAGTGGGAGGGTGAGGAGCCAGAGGTCGTGGTACATATAGGTACCAATGACATAGGTAGGAAAAGGGATGAGGTCCTGAAAGGAGAATATAGGGAGTTGAGAAAAAGGACCGCAAAGGTAGTAATCTCGGGATTACTGCCTGTGCCACGCGACAGTGAGAGTAGGAATGCGATGAGGTGGAGGATAAATGCGTGGCTGAGGGATTGGAGCAGGGGGCAGGGATTCAAGTTTTTGGATCATTGGGACCTCTTTTGGCGCAGGCGTGACCTGTACAAAAAGGACGGGTTACACTTGAATCCTAGGGGGACCAATATCCTGGCAGGGAGATTAGCGGGGGCTACTGAGGTGACTTTGAACTAGAATGGTTGGGGGGTGGGAATCAAATTAAAGAGGCTAGGCGTGAGGAGGTTAGTTCACAACAGAGGGATGGGAACCAGTGCAGAGAGACAGAGGGGTGTAAAGTGAGGGTAGAAGCAAAAAGTACAAAGGAAAAAAGTAAAAGTGGCAGGCCGACAAATCCAGGGCAAGCATTAAAAAGAGCCACTTTTCAACATAATTGTATAAGGGCTAAGAGAGTTGTAAAAGAGCGCCTGAAGGCTTTATGTGTCAATGCAAGGAGCATTCGTAATAAGGTGGATGAATTGAAAGTGCAGATTGTTATTAATGATTATGATATAGTTGGGATCACAGAGACATGGCTCCAGGGTGACCAGGGATGAGAGCTCAATGTTCAGGGATATTCAATATTCAGGAGGGATAGACGTGAAGGAAGGGGAGGTGGGGTGGTGTTGCTGGTTAAAGAAGAGATTAACGCAATAGAAAGAAAGGACATAAGCCGGGAAGATGTGGAATCGATATGGGTAGAGCTGCGTAACACTAAGGGGCAGAAGACGCTGGTGGGAGTTGTGTACAGGCCACCTAACAGTAGTAGTGAGGTCGGAGATGGTATTAAACAGGAAATTAGAAATGTGTGCAATAAAGGAACAGCAGTTATAATGGGTGACTTCAATCTACATGTAGACTGGGTGAACCAAATTGGTAAAGGTGCTGAGGAAGAGGATTTCTTGGAATGTATGCGGGATGGTTTTTTGAACCAACATGTCGAGGAACCAACTAGAGAGCAGGCTATTCTGGACTGGGTTTTGAGCAATGAGGAAGGGTTAATTAGCGATCTTGTCGTGAGAGGCCCCTTGGGTAAGAGTGACCATAATATGGTGGAATTCTTCATTAAGATGGAGAGTGACATAGTTAATTCAGAAACAAAGGTTCCGAACTTAAAGAGGGGTAACTTTGAAGGTATGAGACGTGAATTAGCTAAGATAGACTGGCAAATGACACTTAAAGGATTGATGGTGGATATGCAATGGCAAGCATTTAAAGGTTGCATGGATGAACTACAACAATTGTTCATCCCAGTTTGGCAAAAGAATAAATCAAGGAAGGTAGTGCACCCGTGGCTGACAAGAGAAATTAGGGATAGTATCAATTCCAAAGAAGAAGCATACAAATTAGCCAGAGAAAGTGGCTCACCTGAGGACTGGGAGAAATTCAGAGTTCAGCAGAGGAGGACAAAGGGCTTAATTAGGAAGGGGAAAAACAATTATGAGAGAAAACTGGCAGGGAACATAAAAACGGACTGTAAAAGCTTTTATAGATATGTAAAAAGGAAAAGACTGGTAAAGACAAATGTAGGTCCCCTGCAGACAGAAACAGGTGAATTGATTATGGGGAGCAAGGACATGGCAGACCAATTGAATAATTACTTTGGTTCTGTCTTCACTAAGGAGGACATAAATAATCTTCCAGAAATAGTAAGGGACAGGGGGTCCAGTGAGATGGAGGAACTGAGCGAAATACATGTTAGTAGGGAAGTGGTGTTAGGTAAATTGAAGGGATTGAAGGCAGATAAATCCCCAGGGCCAGATGGTCTGCATCCTAGAGTGCTTAAGGAAGTAGCCCAAGAAATAGTGGATGCATTAGTGATAATTTTTCAAAACTCGTTAGATTCTGGACTAGTTCCTGAGGATTGGAGGGTGGCTAATGTAACCCCACTTTTTAAAAAAGGAGGGAGAGAGAAACCGGGGAATTATAGACCGGTTAGCCTAACGTCGGTGGTGGGGAAACTGCTGGAGTCAGTTATCAAGGATGTGATAACAGCACATTTGGAAAGCGGTGAAATCATCGGACAAAGTCAGCATGGATTTGTGAAAGGAAAATCATGTCTGATGAATCTCATAGAATTTTTTGAGGATGTAACTAGTAGAGTGGATAGGGGAGAACCAGTGGATGTGGTATATTTGGATTTTCAAAAGGCTTTTGACAAGGTCCCACACAGGAGATTAGTGTGCAAACTTAAAGCATACGGTATTGGGGGTAAGGTATTGGTGTGGGTGGAGAATTGGTTAGCGGACAGGAAGCAAAGAGTGGGAATAAACGGGACCTTTTCAGAATGGCAGGCGGTGACTAGTGGGGTACCGCAAGGCTCAGTGCTGGGACCCCAGTTGTTTACAATATATAGTAATGACTTGGATGAGGGAATTAAATGCAGCATCTCCAAGTTTGCGGATGACACGAAGCTGGGTGGTAGTGTTAGCTGTGAGGAGGATGCTAAGAGGATGTAGGGTGACTTGGATAGGTTGGGTGATTGGGCAAATTCATGGCAGATGCAATTTAATGTGGATAAATGTGAAGTTATCCACTTTGGTGGCAAAAATAGGAAAACAGATTATTATCTGAATGGTGGCCGATTAGGAAAAGGGGAGGTGCAACGAGACCTGGGTGTCATTATACACCAGTCATTGAAAGTGGGCATGCAGGTACAGCAGGCGGTGAAAAAGGCGAATGGTATGCTGGCATTTATAGCGAGAGGATTTGAGTACAGGAGCAGGGAGGTACTACTGCAGTTGTACAAGGCCTTGGTGAGACCACACCTGGAGTATTGTGTGCAGTTTTGGTCCCCTAATCTGAGGAAAGACATCTTTGCCATAGAGGGAGTACAAAGAAGGTTCACCAGATTGATTCCTGGGATGGCAGGACTTTCATATGAAGAAAGACTGGATGAACTGGGCTTGTACTCATTGGAATTTAGAAGATTGAGGGGGGATCTGATTGAAACGTATAAGATCCTAAAGGGATTGGACAGGCTAGATGCAGGAAGATTGTTCCCGATGTTGGGGAAGTCCAGAACGAGGGGCCACAGTTTGAGGATAGAGGGGAAGCCTTTTAGGACCGAGATTAGGAAAAACTTCTTCACACAGAGAGTGGTGAATCTGTGGAATTCTCTGCCACAGGAAACTGTTGAGGCCAGTTCATTGGCTATATTTAAGAGGGAGTTAGATATGGCCCTTGTGGCTACGGGGGTCAGGGGGTATGGAGGGAAGGCTGGGGCGGGGTTCTGAGTTGGATGATCAGCCATGATCATAATAAATGGCGGTGCAGGCTCAAAGGGCCGAATGGCCTACTCCTGCACCTATTTTCTATGTTTCTATGTTTCTATGTTTCTATGTTTCTATTATTTATAAAGGGAGAAAGAGGGAAATATAGAAACTGTACCAAGAAATTTGTTAGAGGCATGATTAAATCTACACGTCCTAATGAGGAACAATCACAAAAGAGTTGGAGACTGCAAATGTTGTGCTGGAAATGGATCCGGAGTCTCGACTGCAGGAAACCTAATGAGTTGTCATTCAGGTGCAGTAAGTCATGAGGGAGCTAATGGATAGCTGGTCCTTATTACAAAGCGTATGAAGTATTTATTTATTTTATTGAGATACAATGCTGAATAAGCCCTTCAGAACCTTCGAGCTGTGTCACCTCGCCACCCTCGATTTAACTCTAGTTTAATCACGGGACAATTTACAATGACCAATTAACCTACCAGCCAGAACATCTTTGGACTAAGGGAGGAAACCAGAGCACCCGGAGGAAACCCACGCGGTCACGGGGAGAAGGTACAAACTCCTTACAGGCAGCGGCGGGAATTGAACTTACGTGGCCCGTGCCGTTGTGCTAACCACAACGCTACCATGCCACCCTTTCACTATGGAATGTGATTGCCTGGATGCTGACAATTTGTATTGTATCAGCCATCATGACCTTTTGCTCCATTTATTGTGCATTTATTGGATCTTTTTAGGAGAACATAATCATTAAAATTATTATGACAGTTCCCAACAGCTTCCCCTGGATTCCACTACTCGTGCACTGTAAGGGCAAATTAGAGTGCCTGGTAAACCTACCAACATGCTTGGCATATGGATGGGCACCTGGGGAAACCCATGATTACAGGGAGAGCATGCAAACTCCACATAGACAGCACTGTAGGTTAAGGTTGAATTCGGGATGCTGTAGCTGTGAGACAGTAACTCTACCAAAGAATTTTGAAAGGATATGCTTGCATTATTATTTTTGCATAGAAGGTTAACTAGGTAGATTCCGGGGATCCCAGGTAGCCCACCTCCCAGGTCATGCTCTTTTCTTGCTGCTGCCCTCAGGAAGAAGTACAGGAGTCTCAGGGCTCACATCTTCAGATTCAGGAACAGTTGTTATTACCCTGCAACCGTCAGGCTCATCAACGAATGGGGATATTTTGACTCAACTTCACTCACTCCATCACTGAACTGCTCCTGAAACATATGGACTCACTTTCAAGGAGTCTTCACCTCATGTTCTCGATATTTATTGCTTATTTATTTACTATTTATTTCTTTTTGTATTTGCACAGTTTGTTGTCTTTTGCACCCTGGTTGTTTG
Source organism: Mobula hypostoma (assembly GCF_963921235.1). Classification (NCBI taxonomy): domain Eukaryota; kingdom Metazoa; phylum Chordata; class Chondrichthyes; order Myliobatiformes; family Myliobatidae; genus Mobula; species Mobula hypostoma. The sequence goes on from NC_086105.1 coordinate 133,025,697, forward strand.
TCCACCCTGTTGGGTGGGGCCTTCATCGATTCTATTATGGCTCTTGGATTTACTGGGTATGCCTGCAAGAAAATGAACCTCAGGGTGGTATGTGGTGACAAGTATGTACTTTGATAATAGATTTACTTTGGACTTTGAAATATGAAGAAAGATTGAGCAGGTTAAGCCTATAAAGAGGAGTTTCGAGATATGGAGGTGATTTTATAAAAATATACAGAGTGTTGAATTGAAATAGTTGAAAAATGTTTCCTATAGTGGGTGGTCGTCTAAAACAAAATTTCAGGATAGTGAATTGTCTGCTTAAGATGGAGATGAGGAAGTTATGGGTCTTTTGCACTCAGAGGGTTGTGGTTTACTTGAATTCTGCACTCTAGGGAGCAATGAAGACGGAGTCATTGACTATATTGAAGGCAGGAATTGACAGATGTTTGAATTACAATGGAATCAAGTGTATGGGAAGATGTAGGAAAAGAATATTGAGGCTACATCTCTAAAGTCTGAGCTTGATGGATAGACTGGCTTTTCCTACTTTTTATGTTCTTAGGGAGAAGTGACTCCATGATAATATTTAAATTCTTTCAAGGAAGTACTGAAAATTAGGTTTGGTGTCATGTATGCTACAATTCAGTTCAAATTGTCTTTGATGAAACTCCGTAAGAATGATGGCTAATTGTGCTACGATTGTTTAGCAGGATGCTTGTGTCAAATGGGAAACTAAAATCAAAAATGGATTAAAAGTGTAGGAAACAGGAAGTTTATATGAGAGAGATAACGTCCTACTTGGGCAAAGGGAGACTCCAAGTGCATACCCGGGGTGCACGTTAGAACTTACGTCGCTTCTCATCCATGTAAACAAACTGGATTCAGAAAACAATGATAAGGCGGTTAAAATGATAAAGTCCTAAAAATAGTGAACGAAGCACTTTATAACTAATTAACATTTAAACTAGCTTCTCAAGATAAATTTGGTTGACAAATGATAAATCTTTGCATTTTGGAACAGGAGGTAGACACAATACTGACATACAGTTTGTATAATAAAGAGATTTAGGACTGGCACAGAAAATGTTGAAGGTGACTGGGAAGATGTCACATTTAGTACAGATTTAATTAAGCGAGTAAACAAAACATTATAAGCAAGAGTAACACACACAAAATGCTGGAGGAACTCAGCAGGTCAGGCAGCATCTGTGGAAAGGAATAAAGAGTTGGCATTTTGGGCCAAAACCCTTCATCAGGGTCTCAACAAAACATTGAACTGCATTGTCACAGTAGTGAAAGTTAAAGGAAATTTGGTGGTGCATATCAAATCTTCAAAGACCCTGATTAAAATAACAAAAAAGTACTGGAAATCTGAACTAAAATACTGGAAAAACTTAGTATGTCAGACAGCATCTGTGGTTAGTGGATCAGAGTTAATGTTTCAGGTCAATCAGGCTGTGGCGGAAGATCATTGATCTGAAATGTTAACTCCGTCTCTGTCTCTCTGTCTGTACTCCTCTCTCCCTTCCTCTCTTCCCCTCGCTCCATTCCCCCAGATATTCCTGAATCCTAGGATGGTGGTGAATCTTGGTAGCTCAGTTTGAGGTGTTTGATGTTGTGGTGTTTGCTAAACTTGGCAATTAGCTTGCAGATGTCTCATCACCAGTCGAGGTGACATCCATAGTGCATGGTTGTTGGTGTTTATCCCCGGGAGTGCTCGCGTTTATATAGGCCCCCGTAGGGTTGCCTCGGTCTTGATTGGCCATCCCTACGGTTGACCTTGGAGTTCTATTGGCTCCTGTTTCTTTGGCTCTTAGGGCTCATAGATGGTGTCTATTTCGGTATGCTTGGTTATTTCGACTGGTGATGAAACTAGTCTGCAAGTTAATTGCCAAGCTCGGTGAACACTGCAACATTAAGCTGCAGAATTCTCTGTCTTTACTCCGTGAAGCACCATATATATTTTTAACTGGATACATGAGAAGAAAATGACAATAGTAATGATCAGAAACATTTAGTGAATAAAAAAAGGTTAGAAAACTTTGGAAGATTAAACCATCAGATGAATCTCCTTCATCCTTAATTTTTTTTTTGAACTGTCTCCCTGCTCCCCCACTGAGTAATTACACACCAACTCACTTCCTTTGGCTCCCGTTTAATTTAGTTGAAGCTCATTTTACGAAATACTGTATTATATTGTTCAACGTCTTCAGTGATGTTATTTGTTGGGTATAGTCGAAAGACTTCGCTCAAACACCTTCACAGCTTTTAGTACTTTTGCTTTACAGAAATGACCAATTATACCAGAGACAGCATTAGACAGGAACTGCAAGTACAATACGACAGGAAGGATTTTAGCATTATATTGTCCAATTATATTAATTACGTATATCACTAGCTAATGCAGTGCAATATTGTTTATTGTTATTGCACACCCACCAGTTAATTTAATTTGCAAAATTCAATTGGAACCACAATTTTAACACTGACTCTCCTTATTAAAGGCACTTTGTTACCTTACATTATTTGCCATCGGTAATTCTGCTTACAACTGTGACCTTTGGGTTACTCTTCAGCTCTTTCTGAGAGATTTATTGATTCCTATGTTTACCGAGGGTATCATACTCTGTGGTGTTATGTTCCTCATGGTTACTTGGAGCTTTAGATCATTAATTCAATGAATGTTGATTCAAATCCCATTTTGGTGGTTACTTTTAGTCTTGTTGGTTTTATGAAGTACAGAGGGTTTGGCAGTTTGTACAGTATTTTGTGGTATTTCAAGGCCAGTCATATCATGAAGGGTCGCACCCACCCCATGTGTCCCACTCCCACATCAGGGAAGAGGCTACACAGAAGCCACACCAGGACCAACAGATTCAAAAACAGTGACTTCCCCAAGCCGTCAGGCTGATCAACACCTCCACCTCTTAACCTGCCCCACCATATTCCCCAGCAGCGGTACTTTATATTCAGATATACCTGTAACTAGCATCACTTTCCGTACATACAATTAATCAGTCTATGTACATAAGCTAATCTTATATATTTAAATTTATTGTGTTCTCTATTCTCACTCTGTAATTTTATGCTGTATCGGATCCAGAGCAAAAACCATTCCATCCTCCATTACACTTGTGTGCTGCTGAGTGACAATAAACCATCTTGAATTTACAGCACACCACAGGATCACATCAGTAATTATGCTTCAGACACAGGCCTCCTGCAATCCTTCTCTCTCAATTTATACCATTTCTTTCTCCCTCATGTTTTTATTCATCTTTTCTTCTGTATCTATGATAACCACCTTACTTTGTTGATAGTATTCATTTTCTAAATGTCCTAATCTCATGACTCCTTTCCCCCTTTTTTCCCCGATCTCCGATGTCTTCATCTGTCATTTGGGGAGGAGTAGCAAGGCAGGGGAATATACAATAAAAGGGATAATATTGAGTGTTGTGGATGGATAAAGGGAGTGCATGTCAACAAAGGTTAAAAAGGCATCATTATTAGCCAAGTCATGGAATAAAAGAGCAAGGAGATTTAATGTGAATAACATGTACAGTTTTTATCACCACATTGCAAGACAGATGCATTTGAAACAGTACAAAAGAGGTTTATAAGGACGTTTTCAGAATTGGAATATTGTACATTTTAGTTGAGGATTGGATAAGATGGAATAGTGACTTAAAGGACAGTGGACCAAGTGCTGGGAGATGGGATTTGGATGGAAAGTCAAAACGCCTCCTTTGGCATTATAGTTTCTCCCCAATTCTGTGATCAGGCCTTTTCGTATCTGTAACAGCCTCTGTCAGATCAGCTCTCTGCCTTCCCGTTTTGGGAGAAAAGATCCTTCCCAATTGGTCAGCCTTTCTTCACTAGTACTTTTACTTTAGTCCAGTACCATTGATGTGAATAGTTGTTACCATTTTCTTGCCTGCTGTTAGTGGTTGTACAAATGGAACAGTAACCCAAAAGCATGGATGAAAAGGAACAGTTTATAATAATCTGAGAATTTGAATGCAGATTTTCATGATTTCTAAATAAATGTAAACATTCAAAGCTATGTATCCCTCTTCTGATTTTTACCAATGCAGTAAACCAATTTATAAAGATTTGTAAGCAACACACATCAAAGTTGCTGGTGAACGCAGCAGGCCAGGCAGCACCTCTAGGAAGAGGTGCAGTCGACGTTTCAGGCCGAGACCCTTTGTCAGGACTAACTGAAGGAAGAGTAAGTAAGAGATTTGAAAGTGGGAGGGGGCGGGGGAGGGGGAGATCCAAAATGATAGGAGAAGACAGGAGGGGGAGGGATGGAGCCAAGAGCTGGACAGGTGATTGGCAAAAGGGATATGAGAGGATCATGGGACAGGAGGTCCGGGAAGAAAGACGGGGGGGGGACCCAGAGGATGGGCAAGGGGTATATTCAGAGGGACAGAGGGAGAAAAAGGAGAGTGAGAGAAAGAATGTGTGTATAAAAGTAAGTAACAGATGGGGTACGAGGGGGAGGTGGGGCATTAGCGGAAGTTAGAGAAGTCGATGTTCATGCCATCAGGTTGGAGGCTACCCAGACGGAATATAAGGTGTTGTTCCAACAGCCTGAGTGTGGCTTCATCTTATAAATCTTATAAATCTTATAAATCTTATAAAGATTTGTTTTGCTTATATTTTGCATGCCCCTTTTCCTTTATATTTATTAATAAACCACAATTTACAGCTCTAGCAACTTGTATTCAACTCTGATTTCCAATGCTGTATGTCTGGTTCGCACCCTCTCCCTGTTATGGTACAAGTTTCCTCTGGATGTTCTAATTTCCACCCTCCACCATCTCAAAAATAAGCAGCTTACTTAACCACTGTGAATTTTCCCTCGTGCATAGAATGAGTAATGACTCTGGGGAGTTGATCCTAATAAAACCATAAAGCATAGGTGCAGAGTTCAACCACTTGGCCCATCGAGTCTTCTCCACCGTTCAACCACGGCTGATTTATTATTTCTATGAAGCACACTCTCCTGCCTTCTTCCGCGAGCCTTCAATATCCTTACTAATCAAAGGACGATGGTCCGGGTGCGTGTCGATGGGACTAAGCAACATTAGTTCAGCACAGACTAGATGGGCTGAATGGCTGTTTCTATGATGTAATGTTAGAAACATAGAAAACCTACAACACAATACAGGCCCTTTGGCCCACAATGCTGTGCCGAACACGTACTATGTTCTATGACTCTATGAGTCTATGAAGGGATTAATAAGAAGTAGTCTTTTTTCCTTGGGGAATGGAGTGAGGTACTGGTACAGGATCATACAGTATGATTAAACTTACTAACTATGAATTTATAAGGCCATCGACAACAGGAGCAGAAGTAGGCCATTCGGCCCATTGAGTCTGCTCTACCATTCCATTATGGCTAATTTATCATCCTACTAAATCCCATTCGCTTGCCTTCTCCCAGTAACTGTTTTGACACCCTGACTAATCAAGAACCTATCAATTTCTGCTTTAAATATACCGAATGACTTGGTCTCCACAGCTCTCTGCGGCAATGAATTTCACAGCTTCCAAACTACTCACTAGCTAAAGAAATTGCTCCTCATCCTGTTCAAAATGGTCACCCCTCTGTTTTGAGGCTGTGTCCTCTGGTTCTACACTTCCCCACTGTAGGAAACACCCTTTCCACATCCACCAGGGCTTTCAATATTCGATAGGTTTCAATGAGATCCACCCCTCATTCTTCTAAAGTCCTGCGAGTACAGTTCCAGAGCCATCAAGTGCTCCTCATATGTGACCTTTCATTCCTGGGATGATGTGTGGAGAACAAAATGGGATTGGCATGGGAGTGGTGTTGGTGGGTGCTAGAAGGTCAGTTTAAACTTGGTCGGTCATACAGCATGTTTCTGTGTTCAGGTTTTGTCTCATTTTGTTTTTTTTTCTTTACACTGAGTTTAAACCTAGCCATGTTCTTAATTGAGTTAAGAAATAGCTGGAACACAAGGAAGATCCTATTATTTGAATATGCAAAGTTACTCAGTGGTTCAAGCTTTCATTTAGTATGATGATTTTACTCACAGCTTATGTTTTGAACCACAGCGATGTCCCAAGAATCACATTATATGGCCTGTACATCATTTAGATTTATTTATTCATTCACAGGATATGGATGTCGCTGGCAAGGTGACTATTTAATATTCATACCTAATTAACCTTGCAAAATATTAATTGATTTTTAATTAAACTTGTTCAGCTACTTCAGTGTCCAGTTAACAGTCGAATGCATTGCTATAGTCAGGTATTGGCTGGTCTGGGTTAAGATAACAGTCTTCCTTCCCTAAAAGTACTTAAGTGAACCAATCAGGTTTTTCCACTGATAATCACAATTAAGCTGTCAACGTCCCTTTTCTTTTTTATCTTCAGATTTAATGTTGAAAACAAGAACTACCAATCCATTTGTTCTATTCTCGCTGAAAATATAAACTGATTTCTTTATTGTTCTTTCAACCCCTACAGATATTATATTGTTTCAGATTTATTCATATTTTCCCTTCTCTCTTTTTATGCATTGACTGTCTTGTTATATATTTTGCCTGTTTTTTCGCTCTCTCAGCTTGAGTCGTTTTTTGGCCTTTCCTCTGAATTGCAGGCCCCACCTTTATCTTTCCAAACAGACTAGTGACAGGGGAGACAAAGAATTGAGAGGCAGAACCATGGAATGGAAGATAGGCAAAATTAAATGCTATTTTCATTATTACTTGTTACTGCCTTGATTGAAGTATGCTCAACGGTGGCGTCTTTATTAAGTTCCTAATTAAGTGGCCACTGAGTGTATGTTCATGGTCTTCTGCTGCTGTAGCCCATCCACTTCAAGGTTTGAAGTGTTGTGCATTTAGAGTGTTACGTACCCCGTAACTGGGTTGCCAAACCAGGAGAAATGGATCACTCAGTTGGAGTCTGGAGTACTAGAACTAAGAAAGTTTTATTAAAGAAACAAGCAACACAGTAATCGAAAGGATAATAAATGCAACAGTTCAGCGATGATAAACACACATGTGCACAGAATTAAGATAACAGCATCAATCAAGCTCTATCGTTGTCTAGGGGTAAGTGACCAAATTTCAAAGTGACTCAAAGTTCAGTTCGCAGTAATCGTTGCCATGGCGATGGACAACGTGGGGGGAAGAGAGAGATAGAACAGGAACAACTGATCATTCAGAAAGGCTTCACTCACAGACCGGCGAGATTGCTCACAAGCAACTTTTGGGCGGGTCCTTGGTGATGTCACCTGAGGTCACCGACTGTGACCCCTCCTCCAGATGCGGTCGATCCTCTGCAGTGAACCCGGCACCCAGGCAAGGGCGGACACACACCGGGTTCCCGCTGATCGTACCTTTCCACCCTGGTCGTTGTCTGATACTTCTCACCCACTCGTGAGAGGCGCACCGCTTCCAGGGTCTCGTTACCTCGGGTGGCGTGTGTCTGTCTTAGCGAACCTGTCCCTTTTTATCCCCCTGCTGGGGTATCGCCTGTCCATCACTTCAAACAGTTCAGGGTTCAAAGGGGGGAGCCGCTCCAGACAGCTCTCTCTCTCCCACGTCCCTTCATTACACATCTCCAGACGCTGCTCCATTGTTCCTTATCTCTCCTTCCCCTGAGGGCAGGTGGCAGACCACTTGCTGATGTCACTGATGCTAACCTACGCCAGCAAACATCTTAATTTTATGTGTATTCTCGTCACAAGAGATACTCTTCTGCACTCCACTGTTGTAACACGTCGTTAGCTGAGTTACTGTCACCTTCCTGTCAGCCTGAACCAGACTGGCCTCTCTCATTCACAAGGCATTTTCACCCACAGAATTGCCGCTGACTGGATGCTTTTTTTTTTGTCTTTCCACACCATTCTCTGTAAACTCCAGAGACAGCTATGTGTGAAAATCCCAGGAGATCAGCAGTTTCTGAGATTCTCAAACCAGCCTGTCTGGCACCAACAATCATTCCATAGGCAAAATCATTTAGGTCACATTTCTTCCCCATTCTGATGTTTGGTCTGAACAACAACTGAACCTCTTGACCATGTCTGCGTGCTTTTATGCATTGAGTTGCTGCCACATGATTGGCTGATTAGATATTTGCATCATGTACAGATGTATGTTAGAACTTAGTCACTGAGTATAGGTTGTGAGAGATGGTGGAGCCAATACCTAGGCATTCAAACTTGGATTGAAAAGCAAATCTGTCAAATTCATAGGGCTAATGTCTGTAAATACATCTTTTAACCCTCTAGGTAGGTGAAGTGATCCTTATTTCAACCCACTATATCCTTCTGTCACAAAGCTCTAATGTGTTCAGTGTAGGTGCCTGGGGGCCAAATATATTGTAGATAATCCTTGTGTGTAAGTTTGTGATTTTTTGCCGTGTTAAGCTTAAAACAGGCAAATATAAGTTTTTCTTAATATTACTGTTTTCTTAGGTGAGCCAAAGTAAGTATTGACTATCAAAACCAGCACAATAATTTTTAATACAACTACTTTGATTGAAATTGTAGTTATTCCCATACAGTTCTCGTACACTCTCCACCTCCCCAAATTATCATGAAACAAATTCCAAGCCACTGGATTCATGTTGTTAAGTAAAGTGGCACATTATCTTGAAATGCTGTTATAAATCATATTGTAAGTAATTGAGAAGCAATCTTTGTTCCAACAGCTTTCATGATCTGGCTGAGTCTGGCAAATTCAATCCTCTAATGTGGGATTAGAATGAAATATTTTATCTTGTGCCAAATTGAATATGAAATCATTGCTTCAGATCCCAAAAAATCACCCCTGTAGTGTTCTGCTCCCTTATAACATGAAATCACCTGTGTAGAATTCAGTATTATAAATTAATCTGTGTAGAATTCAGTATTATAAATTATATTATGAGAATGAAATCACCCCCATATAATTAAGTATCTCTTGGTATCATAAATTAAATCTGTCGCAAATGTTTATGCAGGGACGAAGTGTGGAGGGCTTGAGATTAGCCAATCAGTGGACAGGCCTGCAATCTTGAAAAACTATAAAAGCCTAAATTAATTTGTAACTACAATTCTAAGGGAATCAAAGATAGACTTGCATGAATTACATTTGGAGTGAAATGTTATAACAGAATTGAATACAGTGGCTGTCATTCCATTGTAATTTTATTTACAATTTGAACTCAATTTGACTACAAGTTTATGAATGACACTAGGTCAATGTGGAAAGCTGCTGTAGAAACAGCACCAAATATAGGATTCAGATTGAAGTTCCCTTGTTGTTGATGTTCCAACTCTCCAGTATTTTAGTAGATAACCAGCATAAAGTTGGCTCTGTTACGTTCTTTTGTGACTGGGTACAGAATCTGTTTCATTGTAGTGTGTGTATATATATAGATATGTATTGGTGCTACATTCCACCAAATGGAATTGTGTGAGATTAACAGGTTACATCAGAGGGCTTTGCTCTGTTTTGATCCCTGTTATTTATCATGTAAAATTTGCAAGGATATTTTTGGGACTTGAGGACCAGGGTTATAGGGAAAGATTGAATAAACTAGGGATATTTTACCCTAGAACATAGAAGACTGAGGGGAGATTTGATAGAGGCATACAAAATTATGAAGCGTGTAGATAGGGTAAATGCAAACTGGCTTTTTCCACTAAGATTGGGTGGGGCTAGAACTAGAAGTCATGGGTTAAGGGTGAAAAGTGAAATGTTCAAGGGGAACATGAGGGGGATGTTTTTCACTCAGAGGGTGGTGCGAGTGTGGAATGAGCTGCCAGCTGAAGTGTTGAATGTGGATTTGATTTCAACATTCAAGTGAAATTTGGATAAGTATATGGATGGGAAATCCTGAGAATAAACGGGGAAGACATAAAACAAGTACAGAACTTTTGCTACTTAGGAAGCTGGGTGACATCAGATGGCAGGTGCGACATGGACATCAAAAGAAGAATAGAGATGGCAAAAGACACCTTTACGAGAATGAAGAGTATACTGACCAATACTAAACTAGGCATGACAACCCGCCTCAGAGTACTGAAATGTTATGTTTATCCAGTTCTGTTATACGGCTCAGAATGTTGGACAATATCTAGTAACATGAAGAAACGAATTGTAGCAGCAGAGATGTGGTTTTTGAGGAGGATGCAAAGAATATCATGGACGAAGTGAATATCTAAAAAGGATGTTAGATATTTATTAATCGAAGTATTGAGTATGAGCTGGAATGTTATGATGAGGTTGTATAAGGCATTGGTGAGGCCGAATCTGGAGTACTGTGTTCAGTTTTGGTCACCAAATTACAGGAAGGATATTAATAAGGTTGAAAGAGTGCAGAAAAGGTTTACAAGGATGTTGCCGGAACTTGAGAAACTCAGTTACAGAGAAAGGTTGAATAGGTTAGGACTTTATTCCCTGGAGCATAGAAGAATGAGGGGAGATTTGATAGAGGTATATAAAATTATGATGGGTATAGATAGAGTGAATGCAAGCAGGCTTTTTCCACTGAGGCAAGGGGAGAAAAAAAAACCAGAGGACATGGGTTAAGGATGAGGGGGGAAAGTTTAAAGGGAACATTAGCGGGGGCTTCTTCACACAGAGAGTGGTGGGAGTATGGAATGAGCTGCCAGACAAGGTGGTAAATGCGAGTTCTTTTTTAACATTTAAGAATAAATTGGACAGATACATGGATGGGAGGTGTATGGAGGGATATGGTCCGTGTGCAGGTCAGTGGGACTAGGCAGAAAATGGTTCGGCACAGCCAAGAAGGGCCAAAAAGGCCTGTTTCTGTGCTGTAGTTTCTATGGTTCTATGGTTCTATGTCATGAACTGAGCAAACACAAAAAGAGAAATAACGTATGAGATCATGAAACGGCAACATAACTTCATTGGACATGTGATTAGGAAAAAGGAGTTAGAAAGCATGGTAATTATGAGAAAGACTGAAGGGAAGAAAGCGAGAGGAAGACAAAGATAAATGATGATGGAGACAGCAGCCAGAAAACTGGAAGTGATTTGATCCAGTTGACCCAAAACAGGAGTGTGTGGGCCATGGCAGTCAAGGCTGAAACTGGGCATGGCACCTGATGATGTTGATATAGATGGGAGTGGTACAGAGGGCAGTAGTGGCTTATGACTCTATGACTCTATGCCTCGTTGGAGCTAAGGCCTTCACTGAAACCTGTTCTGCAGCAGGAAGGAGCCATCACCCACAACCGTTGTATTATGTACAGTAAGTGGTTGCTGATGGATTTGTACAGAAAATATTTAGTGTTTTCTACAGTCCTTTACAGTTGTTAAAGTTCACAGAGAGTTTGCAGCAAATTCCGATTGGCCATAGGTAGGTATTTGGTCTGAAGGTCGGGACGTTTGGGAGAATAGACAGAAGACTTGCTAAATTGGACAAGCTGATCAAAATCAGATAGGCAAGAGAAGTGAAGTCAGAAAGTATTGGAACCAGAGGCAGTATGTTGCAGAAGTGTACTAGTTTATATGTTAAATGCCAGGAGTAACCTTTGACGTGCATTTCTCTGACTCCGAAGGAAAAGTTACAAAGAAATCTAAAGAACCTACCTTTGTTAACTAGTGCACCTTTGTAATTATAGATTTCATTTTAGGTCAATAGCAATGAGTGGCTTTGAATTTTACGCAATGTTTATTAAATGCAAAATTCAAACTGTCAGGATTCTTGCTGAGGATTGCAAGAGCATGTGAATAATGAGAAACCATCTGTGAGACTGATGATAATTCCACAAGGATTGAAAAACCTTTTAGAAACAATGTTCTTTTTTCAGGGAGAGTAATCAAAAATACTCCAAATATATTATGGGTTGATGCCATGGAACTTTTTGAATAAATATATTTTTGATTTGATTTTAGAATTCGCTGTAACTAATTTTTTTATACAATTTTAGTCTTACAAAGGAGAATAGTGGCTGAATTATTGGAAGGTGATGCAGTACATTTAACTTTATTTATGAAGATAGGAAACTTCGATTGTTTATGAGGAATAGAGAGGAACAGAAGATCAGCATGCACAATTTTTTTTATTTTCAGCTACTGATTAACAATCAGGGAAGAATGGATCAGTGTCTAAGATGTCTTGATTTTTAATCTGTTAGTTATGTGTGGATTTAATTGCACGTGGGCGATGCACTCATCTAGATTACTGCGGTCATAAATGTGGAATCAATGACTGAGTTTATTGAAATTTTGAAGTAACACTGGATGGATGTTATTGATCACAATGAAATGGCACTTCAAATTAAATAGATTCCAGAGTAGTGTCATTTCCCACTCACTGCCTGTAAGGAGTTTGTATGTTCTCTCTGTGTCTGTGTGAGTTTCCTCTGGGTGCTCCAGGTTCAACACTCAATTCAAGGATATGTACGGGTTCGTGGGTTAATTGGTCATTGTAAATTGTCCCGTGATGAGGTTAGGATTGAATCTGGGGTCACTGGGGCCCATTCTGAGGGACCGGATAGGGCCTATTCTGCACTGTATCTTAGTAAAATAAAATTTAAAAATTTCATTAGAAATTAAATACATTGCTATTTGACTATATGGTTCCTGTTGTCACAAAACGTATCAAGAGACTCAAAATGAGACTAAAGACAATAGATCCTTGCCACAAAGGAGTGCAAAAGACAAAAATATGAATCACTACAGCACAGTAAGGCCCTTTGGCCCATAATATTGTTCTGACCTTTTAACCTACTTTAAGATCAATCTAACCCTTCCCTCCCCATAGTAATCTATTTTTCTATAATCTATTTGACTATCTAGGAGGTTCTTAAATATCCCTAATGCATCTTCCTCTCTCACCACCACTTCGCAGGGCATTCCACACCCTCACCAATCTCTTTCTAAAAAACTTACCTCTGACACCCCCCCCCTCCTCCAATCACCTTAAAATTATGACCCCTTGTTTTAGCCGTTTCCACCCTGGAAAAAACATGTTAACTCGATCTATGTTTCTTATCATCTTGTACAGCTCTATCATGTCATCTCTTATCCTCTTAACTCTGAAGATGAAAGCTGGTTTTTTTTGTTGCATTCATTGGTATTGAGAAATTTAAATTAAATTGAACATCAAATATCTTTTTTATAGGCTGAATTCCCAATCCTCAGTTAATAAATATACTCATTGGGCATCTGAGTACACCTGTGCACCTGCTCGTTAATGCAAATATCTAATCAGCCAATCATGTGACAGCAACTTAATACATAAAATCATCAAGACATGGTCAAGCAATTCACTTGTTTTTCAGACAAAATGTTAGAATGCGGAAGAAATGTGATCTAAGGGACTTTGACCATTGAATGATCGTTGGTGCCAGATAGGGTGGCTTGAGGATATCAGAAACTGCCAATCTCCTGAGATTTTCAAGCAGTCTAGAGTCCTTAGAGTTTACAGAGAATGGTGTGAAAAACCAAAATAATCTGATGAGTGACAGTTCTTTGGCCTTATTAATGAGAGAGGTCAGAAGAGAATGGCGAGACTAGTTCAAGCTTACAGGAAGGCAACAGTAATTCAAATAACTGCATGTTACAACAGTGATGTGTAGAAGAGCATCTTTGAATGCACAATGTGTTGAATGTTAAAGCGGATGGGCTACAGCAGCAGAAGACCACAAACATACACTCAGCGGCCAGCGCGAAAAATACAGGAGGTACAGTTGCTAATAAAGTGGCCACAGAGTGTATGTCAGTAGAAGTGTGATAAACTGAAATAAGCTGGACATTTTATTTCATTTCTCCACAAAATGTAATGTAGATGGTCACTTTAGGCAATGTTGTCATCGTTAGAGACCTTAAAGAGAGGGCTAATATGCTTTTTTAAATATGGACAGAAACTGAACAACACTGTGGAGTGTCTGCTAGTAAATCTTACCGGATACCTCCACCTGGCTTTATCTTTAAAAGGCCAGTGTTTCCATTGGAGAGTACCTCGAAATGGGAGTAGATTGACCTGTTCCACCCATGCGTTTGTGGTGGCAATCGTGTGGGTAGGGACAAAAATGGTATTGAGGCCAAAATGACACAGCCTGAGGCAGAATCTCAATGTTCCTGGCTACCAAATCCCTTCCAAATGTTAAGTTGGCAACCAAGCATTCTAAATCCAGTGAGGTAGAATCTTCTGGAACCACTGCAGTTTGGAATCACCATTGATGCAATTTCAGCATGAGCAAGGCAGCAGAAAGATGAAGATCGCCCCCATACTGTTGCTCGTGGTTAAACAAAACAGTCCATGCTGATGTAATTAGCTTATTGGAAACAGATTCTCCATTGAGAACATTGTGTGAATCAAAGAGTTGGAGGTGGTCTGGCCTGATGCTGAGTACATGGAAAATAAAGCCACTTTACTCCAAAAAGTCTATTTAAAGAGTAGAGAACAGTGCATAAACTTTTCCTAGTAAAAACAGGTAATTTCCAAGAAAATGTAATGACTGAGGAAAGCTACAGAACTGTGCAAAAGTCTTAGGCACATATATATACAGCTGTGGCGCCTAAGGGTTTTGCCCAGTACTGGAGCAATTTTATGTATTGCACTGTACTGCTGCCTCATCAGAAAACTAAATTTCATGACAAATGTGAGTGAAGATAAACCTGATTCTAATAAGGATCTCTATTGTGGACTGCGAGTGGGAAGGGGTCAGGGAGAGGGGAATCATGGTTGGGAAAAGGGGAAGGGAGAGGGGAGTTAGTGGAAAGCATCAGAGACACATTCTGTAATGATCTTGGAATCAAATGACCTTGCCTGGTGTCTCAGGGCTGGGTGTGTCTGCACCCACACTACCCCCATCCCTGGCACTCCTTCTCTGCCACCTGTCCCACACCCCTCCCGTGGCACTCCACCCTTGCCATTGCTCCCGCCAGATTTACAAACTTGCTCTCCACTCCCTGTTGACAAATATAGTACTGTGCAAAATTCTTAGGCATCAATGCTATATATATGTGCCTAAGACTTTTACACAGCACTGTACGTGTAAATTTTGTCAGTCTCAGTGACTTTAATCAATGCGAGCATCCAGCCGGATTGACAGAGGAATTACTCAAACATCTCCACTTTAACCGGGAAGAAGGTTCTCACTGAATGCAGCCCAATGGAAAAGTCACTAGACTTCAGTGCTGTCCTGGTTTTCAAGCATCGAGGCTTAAACAGACTTAATTTAAAAGTGAAGCACAAGGTTAACAAAACAGATCACGATATGGAATCTTTGGAAATTTTAATTACTGTTCCAGGTTTTTAAAAGCTTGGGATACCCAAATGTTTTCCCCTCTACAATAGCTTTCAAGAGCCCTTAAAAAGGTAAACCAGACTTGCAGAGCGCAAGCCAATTTGACATCCAGAAGGACAGAGTGTCTGTTTTTGCATCATATGAGAAGCATTGAATAATTTGACCTCATATAGGGCTGTTTAAAAAAAAAAGGTGTTCTCATATGCAATCAAATCAGGACACCTGAAGCCAAAGTTTATCAGTCGTGTAACAGGTGCCTTGTATACTGTGCAGTAAATATCCTGATTAGTTTGAGTTTCAGCACATTAGTACCATTTCAAAGAAGGCAGAGCTGTGCCTCAGTTAACCGATTCCGGGACGTATACATTTCTTGGTGGAGAAGCAGAAATGTTGAGTGGAGGATGGGAAGGTGCAGAGTATGGGGATGAGATGGTCACTGTAGCAAGTGACAAATCCTTCAGACACTTGCAAGAGAAAGCATCTGCTTACATGGAACTACCAGTGGGTAATACTGTAAGAGATTCAAATGCCTCTCTTTAAAACAAAAATCGTCAAAGTTCAAAGTAAATTTATTATCAAAGTACATTTTCAGTACATCACTATGCTGAGATTCATTTTCTTACGGGCATTCACAGTAGAACAAAGAAATAAAATAGAGTCAATGAAAAGCTACGCATAAACAATGATTGACAAGCAACTAATGTGCAAATACAAAAAAGGACAATAGTAATAATAAATGAATACAGTAAGTAAATAAATAACACCGAGAACATGAGTTGTAGTGTCCTTGAATGTGAGTCTGTAGTTTGCGGAATCAGTTCAGTGTTGAGGTGAGTGAAGTTAACCATACTAGCTCAGGAGGCTGATGGTTGAATAATTGTTCCTGAATGTGGTGGTGTGGAGCCCAAGGCTCTTGTACCTCCTTCCTGATGGCAGCAGTGAGAAGAGGTGATGGGTGCTGTTTTCCTGTGGCAACACTTCTTGTAGATGTGTTCGGTGGTGTTGGGAGGGGGGCTTTTCCTGTGATGGACTGGCTGTATCCAGTACTTCTTGTAGACTTTTCTGTTCTTGGGTATTAATGTTTCCAAATTAGGCTGTGATGCAACCAATCAGGATTCTGTCCACTGTGCATCTATAGAAGTTTGCCAAAGTTTTAAATGACATGCTGAGTTTGCACCAGCTTCGAAGGACAGGCACCTGCTATGCCCTCTTTGAAGTGGGACTTCTGTGCTGTTCTCAGGACAGATCCACGGCTATGATAATGCTCAGGAGTTTATATTATCTTTGTCATCCTGCCCTTCTTGCTAATCCCGAAATGGTGTTAAATGCAATGATGTAGATATGATAAGGGGAGAATTAAAGATGATTGACTTATTTTAAAGGAAAGTCAGAGAATGCATCAGGTGCATATCAACAAGAACCTTATCTTTCAATCCACAGTTGTCTAATCTGATATTTCCAGAAAACAGAAGTAATGGCTGAAGATAATTCTGGATGAATGCAGTGTAAATAATTAATGTTTGCTCTTGAATCTAATCCTTCACAATGCAATCATAGAAAATAACAAGAGGGATCTTGTGAAGCTTAAAGTCAAAAGTCAGAATAAAGACGAATTCTCTTCAATTCCCAGTGTCGTAATAATGTGATGCTCTACGTATTTTGCAGGTGGCAATAGAGGTTCAGTATGATTCAAATGTTAGTAATTAAAGTCCAGAGACCTTTCATGGTTTATAAATACTTGGGCTACTTGGCTACAGTCTTAGGAGCTGATGGATTTTCTACTCTGAACTCCATAAAGCAGGAACCAGTAATTATTTATGCAATTGTGACAATGTGGAGGCTCCTAACTGTGTCCAAAGTCATAAACCTAAATTATAGATTCAAGGGAATAGTGATTATAGCCAGACTGGTATGGACTGTTGACAATGGCAATTGATCACTTCCATGTTAAAACAGTGGAGGTAACTGTTCCTCTCTCATTATGCCCACCTAAACATTTCAGTAGAAGCCCTTAAAGGAACTGATGTGAGGTCCATTGAACTATTTCAAGAGCCTTTTACAAGGCTCAAAAGTTTTACAAGGCTCAAAAACCACTTCCTTACAAATTATTTTCAGTTTGACTTGCATAGTTCTAGCTGAAGATCTGCCTGGAGATTGCTCCAGAGTGGCTCTGATAGCAAATAGCACTCTCCAGGATGATGAAACATCTTCCTTGTACTTCTTCATCCTTCATTCAATCTTCCAATTCACTCCACTGTGCACAGTTGGTTATGTGTAAGGGTCTGAGCCATAACAGTGTCACAGGTCTGTCATTGTCATTTCATGATTCAGATGCTTAAATTTAGGTTTCTGTAATAATGGTAAGGGGGTACAGATTATTCACCTGCCAGCTGATTTGTCCAAAAGAAGATATTTTAGAAAAATCCAGCCATGTAGATTTAGAACATCGAAGATAGAAGAGTATTGAACTGAAACAGGCCTTTCAACCACAATGTCTTTTTCAAAAATATTGCCAAATTGAATGAAATCTCTTCTTCCTGCAAACAATGCATTACCCTCCATTCCTGCATATTAATGTGCCTATTTAAAAAGTCTCTTAAAAGTCACTAATGCAGCTATGTTACACAACCACCCATGGGAGCTCGTTCCAGGCACCTGCCATTCTCTGTAAAAAAAAACCCTGCTCTGCTCATCTCCCTTAAACTTTCACCCTCTCACCTTAAATGCATTCCTACTTTTGAAACATTTGATATTCCTACCCTGGAAAGAAGATTCTGATTTTCTACTCTGCCTATGCCTTATAAACTTCTCTAAACTCCCCTCAGCCTCCAATGCTCCAAATAACCCAGGTTTATCCAACCATTCCTATAGCTCAAGCCCTCTAAGCCATGTGCTATCCTGGTAATCTCCTCCCTATCCTTTCCAAAGCTTCCGTATCCTTCCTGTAATGGGTAACCAGAAATGCACAGAATTTTTTAAAAGTCCTCTACAAAATTCTTGGACAAAGAACGAAACTCCTCAGAATTGTTTAATCAGGTGATGAATTTGTATGTTAATGTTTGTTCTTAGGTTCTTAATGTCGCTGGCAAGGGCAACATTTACTTTTCACCTTGAATTGTCTTTTATCAGGTCACCCCCCTATCTCCTAAGTTCTAATGAATGAAGTCCTAGTCTATGCTACTTCTCCTTGTAACTTATGACCCCAAATTCATGCAGCATCCTGGTAAAACTTTCCTTCACTTTTTCTAGTTTAATAACATATTTCCTATGATGGGGTGACCAAAACTGTACACAGCACTCCAAGTGGGGCCGCACCAGTGTCTTATATAACTGCATCATAACATCCCAACTCCTTTCCTCAGGGCCCTGACTGACAAAGGCCAGCATGTTAAATGCCTTCTTCACCACCCTGTGTACCAGTGATGCTGCTTTCACTTTGTTCTATAACACTCCCCAGGACCCCAGCTTTCAAGTGCACATGTTCTTTCCTGGCTTGATCTTCCAAAATGCAATACCTCACATTTATCTGGATTGAAAGCTATTTGTCAATCCTCAGCCCACATGCTTAGCAAATCAAGGTCCCGCTGTAATTTTTCATAGCCTTCTACAGTATCTGACCTGGCTGGTGGCGTAGCGGCATCAGTGCCGGACTTTGGGACGAGAGGTCCTGAGTTCGAATCCAGCCAGCTCCCCTGCACGCTTTCCATCCGTGCTGGGTTACGAGCTGGTGATCTCTTTGGAAACTCATCCAGCAGAAGGCAATGGCAAACCACCACTGTAACTTGCCTCGTATGCGGTTCCCCACTACGTCAGAGAGGTGTGGAGGGAAATCGCTAACCGGAGAAACACCGGATGCGACGTACCTTTCCTTTTTTCTGCAGTATCTATAAAACCACTTACTTTAGTATCATTCACAAACTTACTAACGTTTATATAATTGTTTATGTAAATTATAATCAAAACATGTCCCAGCACCGACACCATGAGATACAGGCCTCAAATCTGAGAAACAACCCTTCTACTTCCTATCACAGAGCTAATTATGAAGCTACTATCCCTCCCTGGATCCCATAAAATCTAAACTTTCAGGCTAGCCTAATAGCCTAATATGAAGGAACTTCTATATAGACAGCATCCACTGCCCTACCCTCATCTATCCTCTTTGTTACCTCCTAAAAAGAACTCCAAGAGATTTGTCAGACCTGACTTCACATGTGCAAAGCTATTATGACTGTCCTGAATCAGATCCTGTTTTTCCAGGAAGATCTTGTTCCTCAGAATTGCCACCAGCAAATTACCCCAAAACCGATGTCAGAGTCACTGTAGGTCTGTAGTTTTCAGGCTTGCATTTGCACCCTTTTTAAACAATGATACCACATTAGTCCTCCAGAAACTCATCTGTGGCCTCACTCTCGCCTTCCCACAAGGTCCAAGAGTGCACCAGATCAGGCCTTTGGTGGGGATTTATCCAACTCCATGCACTTAATGGCCTCCAACACCTCCTCATTCATACTTGGTCCAAGACAGCACTACTCATTTCCCCCATTCTCCCACTGTATGTTTGGTGTCATATCTATACATTGTACATTATATTATTCTCGGTATCCCCCCAGTGCTGAGTACTGCCTTCTTCTGCTTCCTCTGAACTTCCTCAATGACAGATGGAAATTAGAGAAATGCAGATTAATTTCAATATTTAAAGCTATCCTGTCCATGAAATTTTGTCTCTAGATTATTGGTACAGCTCTTACTGTGTTTTCTTTGCTTACCTCTTTTTATTTTGCTGGCAAACAAGCAGAGATATTAAAGCCATTTTGAATAACCAAAATAAAGTAATATGGATTAACCAATTAAGTCTGCAAATTGCAAGATGATGGATAAATTGTTAATATGCCTGATAAATATTATTGGAGCTAATCATTTTTCTCACTGTGCTATTTATAAGATCAAATGGCATTTGTGTAGTACTGTTAGCATAATAAAACACTTAAAGATCCCTTCACAAGAGCCTAATCTGGTAGAATAATGTTTAAGGAATCTTGGCCAAAGAGGTCTGGAGCAGAACATTCAAGACCAAGAAAGAGTAGAAAGTGGAAAGGCTTAAGGACAGAGCTCAAGAGTTTATTGCAATGACCAATCTATTATCTCTCCACTTTCTTTCTGTCAAAGTATATAATTCTTAATAGACCGATGTCAATAACTTGAGACTCTCCCAAAGTCTGCAGCTCAGTAAAATCATTTTCCATTCTGTGACTCACATCATTACAAGTGCCACTCAGCACGGGAGTCGCATTGTAGCAGGAGCACAGTGCTACCAGCACCATAAACTAAGAAGCAGGTACAATGGGAGTGAGTGTGAAGCTGTAGAGCCTCTTGAACAAAGATACACATTTTAATCATTAGCCTGAGCTGCGTGTGTACTCAAAATCACTGAGTGCACATCCCTCAGAGGATGAATTCCAGTGAAATGCTTCGAGAAACATTTCATTGGCAGACAAACGATCATTTATCTACAGTTGGATTTGTGCTTTAATACTCTCCCGACACAGATCACCAACCCATTATTGCCAATGTCAAAACATAAATGAGAGATCTGAATTTAGGCAAAAAAGATTTGTAGAAATGACCTTCAGGCTCCAGTACATTATTGCCCCAGCGGAGAGGGAGAAGGAAATGTGGAAATTCATTTCAAAGTGATGGATCAGTCCAACAGTGATTGTTTTAGTAGAGTTGTGAATAGAAGAGAATAAATATAACAGATGGTGTTAGTGAGAATGACAACAGAAGGAGAAGTCAGCCTGACACTGTGTGATGAATTCCTTACTGTTCCAATAGAAAAGCACAAACCAATTTCAGTGGTTTATTGCTTAAAGAAATGTAGTTATTATTCTAATATCATGCATCGATAATCTATTTAGTGTATGTGCCTTAGTATAAAATACAACTGCAAAAAACAACAGCGTTTTGTCTTGGGACTGCACTGGCATTTATTGATCTCTTGAAGAACTGCAGAATAGAACAGAGCTTATTTTTAAAAAAAATGCTATTGCATGTTTCCTGGAAACGTCGACCACCTTTTTTGGTTCATTACTTCACAGCAAATACTCTAAACATGTTAGCTGCCGTGGGATTTCCAGGCAGCCAAGAAAAATCCAATGTAGTTTTGATAAATAGCCCAAAGTAAGTAAGAGTATATTTCAAATCGGTAATGTCAGCTTGTGCTAGCAGAAAGAACCTTATATTCCTTCGTCTCAGCTTGTGCCAGTGTCTTCGACAGAAAAGCTATAAACGATTTGGAACAATTCACACAACATTCAGGGACAGGCCTTCAACATAGGCCAGAGGCTAGTCTGAAGTAGGACCTCATTGAAATATCTGGCTAAACTTAAATTTTAGTTTCTGTAGATGCTGGAAATGCAGGATAACACATACAAAATGCTGGAAGAACTCTGTAGGCCAGGAGGCATCTATGGAAAGGAATACTGAGTTGATGTTTTGGGTCAAAACTTTTTATCAGTAATGTGTTAATCTCGTTAAGCTGCCAGTATTTGTTATATCTTGTTCTTTGCCTTGTGGGTATCTTGAAGGTCAGATTGATTATGGCCACCAGCAATCTTCAGCTACGTTGTACCATATGCCAGGAAGTTTACTCTACTTATCAACAACAGTTCTCTCAGGAGTCCAGTTTTTCCAGGAAGTTCCCAAAACAGCTGATTGGCTACTCGTTATCTTGTACAAATAGCCCAATGCCTAATCTAAGTTCTTGTCTGTAAATGACATGACAGGTCTTCTGTATAAAATAGGGACGGATTGGTCCAAATGCTGACAGGGTATAGGGAAGGAAGTTTGGACATAACAAGGGAAAGATGTTGGTGTGAAGGAGAAAGTGGGTTATGGCATCTAGGCCCGATTGGTTTTGTTCTTTCACCTCTCACCTTGCAACAGATTGACTTGTAGTCAGCTGGAACAAGGCATCTGGTCTTAGAGAGAACGGGACTCAGACTCAAAGCTTGGAAAGCAAAGAGACTGGCCGGAGAGTCATGATTGATTAACTCATGGAACGACATAGGGTTAGATGTTCAAGGTCATCTGGAGTGGCGGATACTGATTCTTGAGTATCTTAATAACCTTGAAAGAGGGGCAGCTAATCCAGGCACTCTCGGGCAAGCAGGTGACTTCATAAACTGAAATTTTTTTACTCCTTCACTTCAACTTATTTAGAATGTTCACCTTGTACCTTAAAGTAGATCCACAGTATTTCTGAATGATAGATCTGGTCTTATTTTAACTTCCTTTTCAGATTTCACTTTTTTTTTAAGCAGTAAATGTTATGGAAGCTGGAAGAACAGAGGGACCTTGAACGTCTGCTTACTGGTCATTAAACATAGTAGAAAGGTTGATAAGATGTTTAAAGAGGCAGTAAAGATTAGCAGGGTCATAGAATATAAAGGATTATGTGAAGCTGTATGCAAGTCCATTGTCTTGTGCGAGTATTGAATACAGTTTGTTCAACATATTACAGAGAAGACAGAACTAGAGTGAGCGCTACAGACATTTATATGAATCTGGCCAGAACTGAAATACTTTAGTTGTGTGGAAAGATTGGATAAACTTAGAGTGGCAATCTTTGGATGCTGAGAGGTGATTTATTTGATTCATTTAAAACAGAAAGAATCTATTCCCTTTAGCAGAGAGGTCACAGGCCATGAGAGGGGGGTTGGGCATGGAGGCAGCATAGCCTGAAATTAATTGAAAATGATTAGGAGGAAGGTTACAGGAAAGATGAAATGTTTTCTAGTTAATGTAATAGGGGATAGAACGCACTACCTGGAAAACAAATTTCAGATGTGGAAACAACTTGAGTGTGCACTCAAAGAACAATAACCTGCCATGAATCTGGTGCTGGAATGTGGGATTAGGCTGCACTGCTCTGTTTTTGATTGGCACAAACACAGCGGGCTGAATGAGCTCCCTCTGTATTGCAGGTTCCCCAAGTGTTGACAAATTCAGTATTTCCACACGTGTCAACATGTAAGTCTCAATTTGCGAGCTGGACTTGATGGTATTTTACTGCCAGTATTGTGATACTGACCTTCTCACAGAGTAATGGACGACAAATAGAATATTAGCCTTTTTTATGAGAGTATTTGAATAGTAAAGTATGGAAGTCCTACTACAGATATAGTCGAAGAGTGGTTGAAGTAAAGGTTTAAGTGGAGGTTGGACAAACATGTAAGAGGTAAGGGAATGGAGGGTGGTGCTGATAGATTTAGAAAAGGAGGCTTGAATGAGGTATAGAGACTGGAATGAACTGGTTGATTGAATAACCTGCCATATACTGTATCTCAGCTAATCCAATGCACAATCCAGGATGGGTCTGTCCTGCGGATCATTAACAATAAAACCCCTGCATTTATACAACTCAGGGGCCACTTTATTAAGTCCACTTCTACACTTGCTCGTGAAAGTGAATATCTAATTCATCAATCAAGTGACAGCAACCCAATGCATAAAAGCATGCAGGCATGGTCAAGAGGTTCAGCTGTTGTTCAGTCCAAGTATCAGATTGAGGAAGGAATGCGGTCTAAATGACCTTGACCTGTGGTGGTACTGGATTTGCTGACTGCAGATTTCTAAACTCAAAGTCCATAAACCCTGTCCGATATAAATAGTCATGAGTACTCTCATTAAAGGGAGATTATACTGTAACTATGCAATCTTCAAAAATGAGTTTATTTCCGTTTACCCTCCATGACAAGTTTAGCTGCCAATATCTGCTAGTTGTCCCCTCTTCCTACCAAGGAGAAGGTACTTCCAGCTGACATAGTAGTTGAAAACAAGTTCATTTATTTACAGTGATACTCATTTAAATCAAAACAGCACTTGTAAAACACATTGAAAACTCAGAGGATTCCTATTTTAAACATTTCCAAATCAGAACCTATTTTTAAAACACAAAGCATCTTTAAAATACAAAGCACAAATCATTTCTGAGATGCAGAGGAGAAAGGATTTCCAAAACATATGTACAATTCCTGTGAACTAACAAGTCATGCAGTGGTCTAGACAATGAATCACCAATCACAGAAACTGAAGCTCGAGGAATGATTTCTAGTTCACCCCATGCTTCTTCCACATTTCTTGATGTTCCTTACCACATTCCTAATATGCCTGAACTGCTCTCTACTTTATTATCCTTTTTCTCTCACTCAAGTGACCACACACATATGATATTTCCTCAAATATCCTTTTAACACGAATGTCCTAAATGCATTTTGGAGACATAGACCTCAATTAATGCTGCAAAGGTAATTTCTTTGAGTACATAAAATTTCCAGCTTTAAACAGATCAGTTATTTGATATACTAAATGTTATCATCCATCCGTTCTACAAGGTTCCCTGAACCAAGCAACTGTTTGTAAGAAACCGAATTAAACAACTCATTGTCTTATACGACACTGTGAGCAGCAATAAAGCAAGTGCAGTGAGTCAGTATCTTAATTCTCACAGATAGAGTGGCTGTGCTATAAACAGATCTTGTTTGCAAAGCTGTGTTTTTAACTTCAAGCTGATTACTGTTATCTATTTACATTTTAAGAAATGAAGATTGACTCCCATTTACAACCAGAAACTAAGCAAACTGTTAGTTGGAGGTTTACTTACATCTGCATTTGATCTTACAAGTATCAGATGCTGTGTTTAGAAAGCCAAGATTAGCAAACAACCAAGGGACTCAGTGGAGTGAATATCCATCACAGACCATGGAATCATTTTTGGTGCCAGACAAGGTAGTTTGGAAATCACAGAAACTGTTTATCTTCTGGGATTTTCATGCACAAGAGTCTCTAGAGTTTACAGAGCATGGTGTGAAAAACAGAAATTCTCCAGTGAGTGCCAGTTCTGTGGCAAAAACAACTTGTTAATGAGAGAGTTCAGATGAGAATGTTCAGACTGGTTCAAGCTAACAAGAAGGTAACAGTAAATCGAATAACCACATGCTGCAACAGTTGTGTGCAAGAGCATCTCTGAACACATAACACGTTGAACCTTCAAATGGATGGGCTATTGAGTATATAGCACCATTAATGTAGAAAACACCTCAAAACATTTTGCAGATAAGTCATCACATAAAGCTTGACACCCAGGCATACTGCACCAGACAACTGATAAACCTGATCAGAATTGTGTGTTTAAAGGAGCGTCTTTAAGAAAGAATGAGAGTTAGAGAAGTGGAATAGTTTTAGTGAGAAGTTGAGAGCCTATGATCTCATTATGTGACGGAAGAGCTTGTCAGTGATTTGGCAATTAAATTGTAGTTAAGTATATGGTCTGAAATGGCGAACTAATGCATTTCAAGCAAGCGTTAATTACAATCTGAAGATTTGACTTATTTTCCATTGTTTTGTTTGTGATTTTGGCAACAATAGGCAAGGTCCTCAAAACCGTCAGCCAATGCCGTATGAACACCATCACAAATAAAACTAGTTGTTGAATGGGATATAGCATCTGATAAACATCTGATAGTGTATTTAGCCTTGGCTGTTTCCTGAGGTGATCAATTTTGCTTCTTTATGGGAGAAGATTCTAGGGTATAAAACTGACGGAAACCTTTTCAACTACTTATGCATTATGAATGAACAAATTGGGAGCAGAAACAGGCCGCTTGGTTCCCCAAACTTGCTGTGTTTTAATAAGATAATGACTGATCTGATTATAACCAAGATATCCATGACCACCCACAATGACCTTTCACCTGCTTGGTTTTTAACAAGTTAATTCCCCCTACATAAAAAAAGTTGGAAATATTCTAATTCCACCACCCTTTGAGAAAGAGTTCCAAAGTCTCATGATCTGATAACATTTAAAAAAAATGCCTCACCTCTGTTTTAAATTGGTGACTTTTATTTTTAAACAGTAATCTTGAGTTCTAGATGCACCACAAAAGGAAACATTCTCCTCACCTCAATCCTATCAAAATCCTTCGTGATCTTTCATGGATCAATAAAGTCGTCTCTCAACTCTATTTGTCTGTACCAGTAAAATCATAACCTGTCCAACCTCCTCATAAGAGAACCCAAAATTTCCATGTATTAATCTAGTAAATCTTCTCTGAACTGCCTCCAACAACTTTTTATATAGCATTCCAGGTGTGGTCTTACTAAAGCCCTGTATAACATTTTCCTCAGCCATACAATGACTTTTACAATTTCCTCTAGCCAAAAATGATAACATTCTTTCAGCTTCCCTCGTGCCATTTGTAAATTGTACACATCTCCATTTCAGTGCCTTGCATTCTCTCACCATATTACCCATCAAAGTGGACAGTTTCACATTTTCCCCACATAATCAATTTGCCAGATCCTTGCTTACTCATGTAACCTATCTATATCCCTTCTGCTCTCTACTTGTATCCTCTTCACAACTTCTAGTCTCAAGTGATTTTCAGAATGTGACTTCTAATTTGTAAAATTAAAATGGATAACTCCAATGATCATAGATATGACAAAAAGATCAAGTTCCCGGAGCATCATCAAGATTATATTGGTTGCATTTATGTGACAATGAGTTTTGTATAGTACTTCATCGAAGTTGGTTGATCTGTGAAAGCTGTGGGAGGAGAACGGGAAAGCCAGAAGTTCAAGGCCACCGCTTCAGTCATATGATCTTCCAGGTTATTAAGTGACAGTTGGCATGGCATGTTTTTAATATGGCTCAATGATTCTAATTTTTTTTTTATTTGGCTTCCAATTTCTCACTCCTCTGACTTTACTGCTGAACATTTCTGTGATGTCCTATTGCTTGAGGGCAACTGAATAAAGAGTTGGGTTGAAATAGCAGATTTCCCTACACCTACCAGTGTTCTAGCAAAGTCTGCTGACTGATCTTGTATGTGATCTTTTTACATGCAGAAGGATTGCACAGTATCCTACGGTATTTGAGAAATCCTGGGCTTTCATTCAGTTTTTGTTCTGAATGTATTGGCATTCAATACCTCCCATTATATATATAGAAAACAAGCAACGGAAATGCATTGCCAGGATTTTATACTTGAGACAAGAAATATTTACTATTATTGCCTGTAGTCACATGAGAATCAACAGTTGAGGAATTTTGTTTCTAAACCTTGACTAATATCCAAGGTTTGATAAATTAGTGGGTAAATCTTTTTCTCATTGCCATTATATAAGTATAAAACAGCGTAATCTCATTAAATTGATGTGATTTTCTTCCTGACGCATATGCATTGTGAGACTATTACCATTAATTAGAAAAATCTTGCTGCATACTTGAATTGTAATTAAAAGACTTTGTGAAGTGGTTGGGTCATTATTATGTTGAATAACCTTTACTAGGAATGTGTAGTGGTTGAAATGGTTCCAGAAACTATACAGCACAATGTTCAGTAGCTTTTCTTTATGTTTGCTTTAATTTTTTATGTGTGATTTAGTCAGCATAGAATGTATACAATTTATAATCTTGCAGAGCTGCTCACTGAGATTGGTACATACAATATTTGTATTTGTCAGCTAAAAAGTGATCCAGCTAATCAAAATCAGCTTTATAATCATTGATGTTTTATAACTTGTTGTTTTATGGTAGCAGTATAGTGCAAGACATAAAAAATTACTATGAGTTACAATTAAAAACATGGAAGAGGAATGGTGTTCATGAGCTCATGGACTGTTCAAAAATCTGATGGCAGAAGGGAAGAAGCTGTTCCCAAAAAGCTGATTGTGTACCTTCAGGCTCCTGTACCTCCTCCATGGGAGTAATAAGAAGAGGGCATGTCCCAGATTGTGAGGATATCCAACTGTACTATTTTATTGGCAAGTTATCTCTCTTGCATAGAAGCACTAGCTTTGTGTTCCTCATCTCTGCACATCTAGTCAAAGACGTCTATTGCAACATTTGGGTAATTCACTTAACAGTCCAGAAATAGATAGATAGATAGGTAGGTAGATAGATAGATATACTTTATTGATCCCGAGGGAAATTGGGTTTCGTTACAGCCGCACCAACCAAGAATAGAGCATAAATATAGCAATACAAAAACCACAAACAATCAAACAACAATAAGCAAACTATGCAAGATGGAAATAAGTCCAGGACCAGCCTATTGGCTCAGGGTGTCTGACCCTCCACGGGAGGAGCTGCAAAGTTCGATGGCCACAGGCAGGAACAACCTCCCGTGATGCCCAGTGTTGTATCTCGGTGGAATATGGCCGGAGTCCAACAGCAAAAAGTTCAATATCCGGTCTACAAACACGTTCCTCGATCATAATATGAACCGGATTGCACCATCCGTTGTTAACCAGAACAGTAAGCCCCCGACTCCTCTACGCTTACTGCTCTCAGTGCACTTCCGGTCAGCCCGAACGGTCTGGCAGCCGTCCATGGAAAAGTTTTGATCTGGTATACCACTATTAGTGTTTGACAAGTGCAATCTATTATCTTATGTTGGGCATGATTCTTAAGCTACCTGAATATCCTGTTCTCTAACATGGTATTAAATAACAATAATTGCTGAAAATGTTTTCAATAGCATGTTTTAACATGACAACTTACTGCAGCTCCCGATGATATTCTTCACCTTGCCTTATTTGCTTTTTAGAGGTTGGCCTCATCATAAGTATAGAATTTAGCTAGACAACTATCTGAGCGAGTGAAGGTCTGAAAATTACAATAACAATAATAATATGATAAAATTCACATGGTACATTACCAAAAATTCTGCCGTGGATGGTCCCAAGTCCAGTTGCAAAAGGGGGAGGGTTGGGAATGGGGTTAGCAGCCCCATCACTTGCAAACAGAAGGTTCCCTGAGAGAGGGAGGATCTTCGCCTAGAGGACATATGAAGTCGTGTGAATGCAGAAGCCAGAGGGCCAATCAACCTTCGGCCCAAGACAGAGGACTTTGGTGAGCTGCTGTTGGCAGCCTATACACCAGTAGGGGTAATGGACTTAAGAAGACATTAACACCAGTATTGACCTGTGTGTTCCAGAGTAACCACAAAGTTAAGATAATGACACAGATGCAAGACTGAGAGAGAGAAAGAGAGAGAGAGTAAAGGAAATATATTCTGAGGTAGCATTCAGGCTTTTCAGCCCCGTTGATGAACTCGATAGTGGTGGGGAAGAAGCTGTAATTCAACCAGGAGGTGTGAACTTTAAGTCTCCTGTACCTCCTGTCTGGTGGAAGCATTGAAAAGAGGACATGGCCTGGAAGGTGAGGGAGCTAACTGTGGATTCAGCTTTCCTGAGACATGTCCTTTCTGCAGCGTCCTGCATTCCTGTGCTTTGGAGTTTTCCATACCAGGCCACGATGCAACCAGTCAGTAGCTGTGAGACACTAAATACCCTCAGTGGCCAGGTTATGAGGTACACCTGCTTGTTAGTGCAAATATCCAATCAGCCAATCATGTGGCTGCAACTCAATGCATAAAACCAAGCAGATATGGTCAAGAGGTCCATTTGTTCAGACCAAACATCAGAAAGGGGAAGAAATGTGATCTAAGTGACTTTGACCATGGATTGATTGTCTGAGTATCTCAGAAACTGGTGAGCTCCTGGGATTTTCACACACAACAGTCTCAAGAGTTTACAGAGGCTGGTGTGGGAAATCAAAAGAAAAGCATCCACTGAGTGGCAAGTCTGTGGGTGAAAACACTTTGTTAATGAGAGATGTCAGAGGAAAGAGGCCAGACTAGTTCAAGCTGACAGGAAGGTGACAGTAACTCACATAACCACGCGTTGCAGCAGTTGGATTCAGAAGAGCTCTCCGACCACGCAAGATGGGCCACAGCTGCAGAAGAGCATGAATATACACACGGGGCCACTTGATTGGGTACAGGAGGTACCTAATAAAATGGCCACTGAGAGTAAATGAGCTCTAACTTGGATGTTTTTTATTCCATTTCTAATCATGTCTTTCTTCCTCTCTTTTAATTTTGCTTTCAGTATGCAATGTGACTTTGAATTCAATATTCTAACCTAAGATTCCAGATTCGGCCTGCCACTTAAATATAGATGACTCATCAGTCTGAGAAAAGCAGTTGGTTGTTTCTGTTCATGTGGGCTCTTCTGCTGTCTGAATGTCACGCCAAATTCATTTTCCAATTCCAGAGGCCAATTCCATGGAGAGCTTGTGGGTTAATTACACAGCTTGCTTGGTAGAAAAGCAAAGTCTAACCTCGCATCTGTGGGTGCATGACAGTAGGAGGTTGTAGACGAATAATTCATCATGTACTTCAAAGATGAATGAAAACTGTTTCCTTGCAAAAATGATCTTATATTGAGAAGGGAAGATTAGAACATTCAGAACACACATTGTGAGGGTTAACCAAGACTCAGTACATCAGTGGACTAACCAGTGGTTCTGGTCTTTAGTCGCTGGAGTTTAGAAGAATGTGGAGGGGGGATCTCATTGACATCTATCAAATATTGAAAGGTATTGATAGAGTGGACATGGAGAGGATGATTCCTAGTGGGGTATCTTGGACCAGAGGGTACAGCCTCAGAATACAAGGATGTCTCTTCAGAACAGAGATGAGAGGGAATTTCTTTAGCCAGAGGGTGGTGAATCTGTGGAATTCACTGCCACAGATGGCTGTGGAGGTCAAGTCATTGAGTATATTTAAGGCAGAGGTTAATATGTTCTTGATTAGTAAGGATGTTAAAGGTTATGAGGAGAAGGCAGGAGAACTGAGTTGAGTGGGATAAAAATCAGCTATGATGGAATGGTGGAGCAGATTGAATGGTCCGAATTGCCTTATTTTCCTCCTATAGCTTATGGTCTTATAAATTCAGAGTTAGTAAGTTTAATTATACTGTGTGATCATCTACCAGCTCCTTACTCCTTTCCCCAAGGGCAAGAAAGTACATCTTATTAATCCCTTCATAGAGTCATAGTCATAGAACGTTACAGCACAGAAGCAGTCATTCAGCCCATCTAGTCCATGTCAAACTATTATGCTTAGTCCCATCGACATGCCCCCAGACCACAGCCCTCCGTACCCCTCCCATCCATGTACCTATCCAAATTTCCTTAAGTGTTGAAGTCAAACCCACATGCACCACTGACAGCACATTCCACACTCTCAGCCCCTCTGAGTGAAGAAGTTCCTCCCCATGTTCGCTTTAAACATTTCACCTTTCACCCTTAACCCATGGCCCCTAGTCCTAGTCTCACTCAACCTCAGTGGAAATAACCTGCTTGCAGTTTCCCTATCTATACCTCTTCAGCTGCCATCTAGGTGAACATTTAGCAGCAGATGAAGCTTTCAAAGCAATGACGGCCTCATTACATTCAAAATTCCAGCAGGTCTATTGGAAATGGAATCTTTCATTTCTTACTGTAGTCTTGTACAGTGGTTCTCTTGTGGATTAAGAAGACAAACATAAATAGCATATCACCACATGGGAGAAGTTGTGAAAATAGTTTATTCTGATACTCGCAATCTATTTCTCCCCAGGAATTCCTTTAAACTGTTGTATGGCAATAATCCTTTGAGAAACATGCATCATGATAGCAACTGCAAGTTATACTGAGCTCCTTAAGTTCTGCTCCATAAAACATGAAAAGTAATGACTTAATTTCTTAAGTATTTGAAACCATCAAGAACAGTTCAAAGTTGAAAATTCTACTCTTGCAGAAATTAATCTTAGGTTCTGGACAGGTGATTAGAAAGCAATCAATATATCATAGTCTGCTGGAATCTGTGGTGAACTGGTGGTAAATCTGAGGAATTTATTGCTATAGTCGGCTGTGGAGTCCAAGTCCTTGGGTATATGTAAAGTGGAGGTTGATAGGTTCTCAATTATTAATGGTGTCAGAGGTTATGGGGTTGAGAGGGAAAATAAATCAGACATGATTGAATTGCTGGATAGTCTCGATGGGCCAAATGGCCTAATTCTGCTCCTGTGCATTATGTGCTTATTTTTAATTGCTTCTAGTGAGTTTGGTGGGCATCTCCCACCTTCATGAACCTCTATGTATTCGAATTCTAAATCTGGTGAGAGAATCTGGTTGTGAAACTCGTGGAGTAACAAGATAATTTCCAGTAGTGATTTTAGGATCATAAATCTAACAATTACTACATGTTCATAGTGGTAAATTGTCTTCAGATACTCTGGAGTGTTTCCTCAATCTTCAAAGGACAAAGCACAAGTCAGAGCATGATGGGACACTTCTTACTGGCCTGGATGAGAGCAGCTCCAACAGCGCACAAGTAAATTGGCGCCATTTAGCATGAAGCAGCCTCTCAACTAGGACCCCATCCACTGCCCTAAATATGATTGATGTACTTTGCTTGTGGGTGTGCCATCTACAGAACCCACCGCAGTTACTGATCAAGTCTACCCTGAGAGCACCTCTCAAAAGCGAGATCTTTACCTCCGAGAAGGCCAAGCCAGGCTGACTCCCTTTCAAGCTGCCCACCACCCTCACTTAGTACACTCAGCACCTCCTGTCCCTAATAAAGTGGTATATAGACACTTACAGTTTAATTCACAGAAGCTCATTCAGACATCGACAGACTCTAGGGGCTCTGATGCAGCTGCGACTGTCTATTTTAAATCACTATTTACAGAATTATAGAATTGATAATACTTAATAATTGTAGCAACTCTCTCAACAAAACTGTGGAACTGGCTAGAACCAAATCTTTCCTCTGTATTCAGATGGCTTGGGGACTGATCTCAACAATGCACCTGATATATATATATATATTTATCTATTTATCTATCTATCTATCTATCTATCTATCTATTTATTTATTGATTGATTGATTGATTGATTGATTGAGATGCATGTGGAGTAGGCCCTTGCCACCCAGCAACTCCTGATTTAACCCTAGCCTAATCACGGGACAATTTACAATGAGTAGTTAACCTGCTAACTCGTATACCTTTAAACTGTGGGAGGAACCTGGAGCACCCGGAGGTCATGGAGAGAAGGTACAAACTCCTTACAGACAGCAGCTGGAGTTGAACCAGGGTCACCTGTCCTGTAAAGCGTTGTGCTAACCACTATGCTACGGTACCACCCTTGGAACGGAATAGGGTTGCCTGAATACTGACAACTGGTATTGTACCACCTATCAGGACCCCTTGTTTCAGTTATTGTGCATTTGTCGGATTTTTCTAGGAGAATATAATCATTAAACTAATTCTTGCAGTGCTCCCTCTCGGAGCTGATAAGTGATTTATGTCTTCTGCTGGGATGTTGATCCAAGGTCCCATCTATCCTCTGAAGGAAAAGATCCCGTGGTGTTCATAGAAAGAATAACAGGGACTTCACCCATTTACCCTTCCCAATATTTACCTCTTCATTTCCCAGTGCTCTATGGGATCTTGCTGCACAAACTGGCAGCTGCATTTTTAATGTTATAGCCGTAACCATACCTCAGAAATGCTTCATTTATTCTTCAGGGACCTGCAAGGCACTATATAAATGTAAGTCCTTTTAAGACAAAATAGCACCTGATGTTAAAATCATTTGATTTTAAAGAATATGGTGAGCCAAAGAAAATGGCACATATAGATAATTCAGACTGTACCGGTGAGGTAAGAAATTACAGCAGTTCCCTCTCACCTTCGGAAACAGCTCATGAGAGATTAAGGAGGTTTCTCTCAGCGACTGTGCGATGCTACTCGATGATTTATGATGGAAATCACAGGACAAAAAAGGCACAATGTCACCTTGACTCACTAGTGCTCGGTCCCGATATAAAATAAATGTAGGGGAACAGCTTGAGCTGAATGGCAGTTTAGCCCAATGGGTAACAAAGCAGGAACACAGTTCATACACAAATCAAATATATTCTTGAGGAATGAGTATAATAAACATAATTGAAGAAACATATTTTACCTCAGTGGAATAAAAAAGACAAACAGCTAATTGTCTTTAAATCCTAATTGATGGTAAAAGTGGCTTAACAACTCTCAATTTTTATTTTATCCAGATAAATTTAGGGATAATTTAAAATTAAATTTAATCTTAGTTTGATAATGGAGTCTTGCTAAAAGAATTTGTGTCCTCCAAATGCTAATAATACTCCCTGCGAGTGTAGCTCCCTCACTGGCTGTGCTGGCTTACAGTTTCACAGCAATTGGCTGTAGCAGTTCAGATATGATGGTGAAATAAAAATCTGTTGCTGAGCCGTATAAAATGAAATATCTGAGGGATGCATTTCATCAAGAAAGAAAGGGGAATACAGAGGCAGTGGTAATTAGAGTATAGCGAATTGGTCAATTTGTGGTATAAACAAGAGTCCAGAATTAGAGGATTGTGGAGATCCCAGAGACACACAAGGTACTGCAGACGCTGGAAATCTAGAGCAACACACACAAGGTGCTGGAGGAGCTCAGCAGGCCAGGCAGCATCCATGGATGGGAATAGACAGTCGACGTTACGGGGGCCCGAGACACTTCACCAGGACTGAGGGACATCCCAGAGAGCTGCGGGGCCGGAAGAGATTATTCCGATGAGACCAAGGAGAGATTTTTAAAACATGTGTTAGAATTTTAAAACTGAGGTGTAGGTCAGCAAGAAAAGGGGTGAAGGCATGTGGGTGATGATGTGGGCAGCAGATACTTGGATGGTCTTTAGCTGACAGAGGGTAGAATGAGTAAGGACAGCCGGGAGTGCTTTGGACTGACGAGCCCTCAAGACAATGTAGTTAAGTGTTGCAGTGGGAGTGGCTAGCTGATGTAGAGATGATGCTGCTTGTACTATATTTACTGATTTTTACTGGGACCCAGAGCATCACTGGAAACCATTCTTTACTGGTTAAAACTAAGAAATATTGAGAACACGTTCTTGAACACTTGCAGCCTTTCTGGTTAAGATATTCTCAAATGCTGTGGGGAGGAAGTTCCAGGTTTAACATCCGGCAATAATGAAGGGCCAGTGGTACATTTCTGAGTCAAGTTGTGGGAAATCGGCCGAGCGTCATATGGATTTGGGAGGTGCTGGCTGGGTAGCTAGATCACAGTGCTGGTCTTATACACTGCAGTCAGGGTGCACAAATAGGGGAGGAACTACAGACGTATTTTGTATAGTAGAGGGGGTAACTGAATCACATTGAGCTTCTTGAATTGGGCCTGTACCTATCCAGCAAGAGGGGAGCATTGCACTGTATTTAGGTAGTATTAGTGCAGATGGTGGAAAGGCATTTCAGTCAATTACAGAGGATTGGAATCAGTTTTCATGCAGCTAGGAAGTAGCAGAAGTTATTTAAAGGACTCCGGATAGTAGAAATGTTGCAGGGTACTGTATAAATGAGAAAATTAGAGGTGTTGAAGCCCTCCTTTGGTCAGGGTCGACCATCGATGTTGTGTCTCAGCTGCCTATATGATATGCAAGCCAGGGCAATACGATATAGAGGCATTGCGGTAGACTCCTGTTCTCCACACAGTTGATGAATCCAAAGGAATGGCAGAGACTGATAAAGTTTGGCACCAGTGGCATCGCAGGTGTTGTCAGTCAGCGGCTTTGTGCATCACAGACAGTTCTGAGAAGTGTACTTATGTACATAATGAACAGAAGTTAGTGCAAAATAGAAAAACATTGCATAAAGTGAAAAATGAAGACCATGATGATGTACTGAAAGAGTGGGTTTGTCAGCATCACACTGCACATATGCTGCTTAGTGGTGAGCTGATCGTGAAACAAGCAAAGATCTATCACGCTGATCTGAAAACTGAAGGTAATTGTGAATATTCAGCAGGCTGGTTGCAGAAATTCAAGAAAAGGCACTGCATTAAGTTTTAAAGATCTGTGGTAATAAAGCATCTGCTGAACATGATGCAGCAGAAAACTTCATTAATGAGTTTGCCAAGATTGTTGTTGATGAAAATCAAACGTGCTGAAATGCTGCATCAGTGCGTATGTGTGACGAACAAGTGTAAGGACAAAGACTGCTTACCGGTTGCACACAAATTCAGAGTTGGAAATGACGATGATACCAAACAGTCACTGGCTCGCCCACTGGGTGGCTGAGGTAGTGATAGCTTACCTTTCTGATGGTTCAATCTACACATTACTGTTTCATACACAACATTATTAAAAATATTATATAAAATTACCTTCGGGTATATGTATAAGTTGTCCATGTAATGTAAATGGATTTTGTGTTTAGACTTGGGTCCCATCCCCAGAGTATCTCATTATATAGACGCAAATACTCCAAAATCTGAAAAAATCCAAACTCTGAAACATTTCCATCCCCAAGCATTTTGGAGAAGAGGTTTCAATCTGTACTGGGAGGGTTACAAAGATTCATAAGACTGGATT
The DNA here is from genome assembly GCF_963921235.1 of Mobula hypostoma. Classification (NCBI taxonomy): domain Eukaryota; kingdom Metazoa; phylum Chordata; class Chondrichthyes; order Myliobatiformes; family Myliobatidae; genus Mobula; species Mobula hypostoma. The sequence continues at coordinate 133,062,230 of NC_086105.1, forward strand.
CTGGGATGCCGTTGTTTCATATGGGGAGAGATTGAGTAGATTAGGCTTCTATTCTTTCGAGTTCAAATAGAATGCTCTGGAAACATACAAAATTCTTAGGGAGCTTGACAGAAGATGAGGGAATGCTTTCACAATCTGAGGAATCTAAAGCTACAGTCTGAAGAGAGGCTTTTTATGACCAAAATGAGCAGAATGTTCTTCCCTTAGAAGCAAGCAGAATCTGAATCTCAGAATCACGTTTTTATTACCACTCTCAAATCTGATGTAAAATTTGTGGCTTAGCATGGTGATTATTTGCAACTCTCTACCCCAAGAACTGTGGAGACCTTCCTAATTGGTCATTTTCCAGATATTAGAAGAAGGGCCGGAAAATGGCGTTAAGGCTATAAAACCAGCAGAAATTTACTGAATGAAAAAACCTGACCCGGGGGCCAATTAGGCTACTCTTGTATCCTCTGTATTTACAGTGACTGTTGTATATCTAGGGTAGATGGTAAACTCTCTCTTGTAGAAGGTGGGCATTATCTGTCACTGCTTGATTTTCTGAAATGTGAAAATTGCACAAACATTTACAAACATTCCCCCCCCCACCGATATTATAGGCCTTATTCACCTTTATATTTTTTAGTTTTAATTTTGAAATTTTTGTTATCTTTTGCACTATTTATTTATTTTTGTAGCTTAATAATTTGAAGTCTTTGCATTGTACTACTGCTACAAAGCAACACATTTCATGACATACATCAGCGACAATAAACCCGATTCTGATTTTAGTGTGGGTGACACAGTGATCACCGATCAGGGTTCAATTGCTGCTGCTGTCTGCCAGGAGTTGATACATGATGCTGAAAAACTAATTATGCCTTTATATTGAATAGATTAGATTACTGGAATGCACTTTTTACTGGGCTTCCAAAGCAATCCACTGACAAACTTCAACTCATTCAGAGCACTGCTGCTAGACTTTTTAACCAAAACTAGGACGAGGGAGTATATTACTTCCTGCCTAACTGCTCTGCAGTGGCTTCCTGTACCTAGAACTGATTTTAAAGTTCTTAATGGTCTGGGACTGGAGCACATCACAGAATCGTTTTCATTTTATAATCCTACTCGAATTCTCGGTTCTTTGGTCTCTTAAATTTAAACAGACACCTTCAAAAGATAATTGGCAGGTCAGCTTTTTTCTAAAACTATGCTCCTAAACTATGAAATTAACAACCTTAAAAAATAAGGGATGTAGAATCATTTGACACTTTTAAACACCAACTCAAAACCTGTTTATTTAACCTTGCTTGTAACTAACATTATTTTTTGTCTTATATTTTCATTTTTATTTTTATTTTTATTTTTTATTTTATTCTTATGTTTGCACTTTTATCCCACTGTAAAGCACATTGAACTATATCATCTGTATGAAAAGTTCTCTAAAATAAAGTCATTATTATTACTACTCTCCTCATGAATGCTTGGATTTCCTTCAGATGCTCTGGTTTCCTCCCATATTTCCAAAAAGACGTTAGGATTTGGGTTAGTGAGCTGTGGGCATCCTATATTGGTGTCAGAAGTGTGCCCTGCCCCTAACACAATCCTTAGACCAGTGGTCCCCAACCACTGGGCCGCGGACCGGGACCGGGCCGCAAAGCATGTGCTACCGGGCCACGAAGAAACGATATGATTTGGCAATAGGAGTCAGCTGCACCTTTCCTCATTCCCTGTCACGCACTGTTGAGCTTGAACACATGCAAGGTCATTACGCACGCGTCATCTATGTCAGCGCAGGAAGGAGATCAACCCCTCGAGCTTGCAAATGACGACGGGCTGAAAACCATGTTTGATATAACATCTCTGCCGGCATTCTGGATCAAAGTCAAGGCTAAATATCCTGAGATAGCCACGAAAGCACTGAAAACGTTGCTTCCATTTCCAACATATTTCTGCAATGAATGCAACGAAAACTAAATTGCGGAATAGACGGGACATAAGGAACCTCCTTCGAGTATCGCTGTCTCCCATCACAACTCGATGGGACCATCTTGTTGCTGGGAAACAAGCCCAGGGCTCCCACTGATTCAGCGATATTGGTGTGTTGCAATGATTTTATATGTTCGTACAGGGAAGATATGTGCTGTGTGTTTAATATCCAAACGTTCCTTAGAATGTTATGGTGCTATTGACTTATATAACCATATAACAATTACAGCATGGAAACAGGCAACCCTTCTAGTCCATGCTGAACGCTACTGTCACCTAGTCCCACCGACCTGCACTCAGCTCATAACCCTCCATTCCTTTTCTGCCCATATAGCTGTCCAATTTTTCTTTAAATGATAATATCGAACCTGCCTCTACCACTTCTACTGGAAGTTTGTTCAACACTTACTTCAAGCTCCCCTGATAATTGACTTATCACTGTATTCATGCGAGGAAAATATGTGCTGTGTGTTTAATATTAAATCCGTTAGATAAACCCTTTTAGAAACGAAATTGAGTGTATTAGCCACTTATCACCTATATTCTGGTCGTGATTAACACCCCCCCGGAACAGAATCGCCAAAAACGATTTGTAGAAAAAAGTCGGCACGTAGACGCATGCGCACTGGTGCCTGCGCAAGGCTTCATGGTCATTGTAGTCTCTCTCCACTGCCGCGCCCCCCCCCCCCCGCCGGTTGGCCGGTCCACAAGAATATTGTCAATACGAAACTGGTCCGCAGTGCAAGAAAGGTTGGGGACCCCTGCCTTAGACTGCGTTTCATTGACGTAAACAATGCAGTTCACTGCCTGCTTCAATATTTTGATATATATGTGATAAATAAAGCTAATCTGTAAATATTTATCTTTAGAAGGAAGGTCAGTGGTGAACAGCTATAGATGGTTGGGCTCAGGGTATCTTTCTGAGGAATCCTGTAATGATGTGTTAGGACTGGGATAATTAACCAGCACCAAGGACAATCATTTTCCATTCTGCAGGTTATTACACCAACCATTAGAGTGTCTTCCTCCTGATTCCTATTAACTCCAGTTTTACCTGGGCTCCTTAGTGGCTTAGTCAAACACTACCTGATGTTACTCCCACTTCACCTCTGAAGTTTAACTGTTTGGTCCATGTTTGGTGCTGGCATAACCTACACTAGGTATCCAGAAGCATGTTAGTAAAACAAGTTGGAAGGAGTCAGCTTTGGGGATTTCTATCTATTACCCAAACAGAATATAAAGTGGAAAATGGCGCTTATGACCTAAGCGAAAAGTATTTTAAGATTCTAAATTAGTTTTAGTAAAATCTTTTGATTGCATATTCAACTGCATTTAAAAAAAAAGATAGATTGAGTTTAATAGCTTCATTTGGACTTTCTAAAGCATTAGATTAGATTAGGTCTATTTATCACATATACAGTGAATTGCATCTTTTGCCCTAACAACAAATAATTAGTTTGTTTGCACACAAGCTTAAATGCTCACACTCTTCCATTTAGTACCCGATATTACCCCAATTTTACCATCTAGAAGCTGTTATTATAGGGAGAAGCTGTGGCCTTATTGATATTGAACTTTTGACAGTGGCTTGAATAGCTTAATGATGTTGAAAGTAATGGTTTGATGTAGTAGTTGTAGTACTAGTAATGGGACTACCTGAGGTAAGTATGATGTTCTCTGAAGGGGATGTCTACTGGAGGGTCCTTCAGTGACTGTAGAGGCTGATCTGGGGTCCACATACTTCCAGGATGCCAGTGTGGATTCCCTTAAAGGAGCATGCCTGTGCATGACTTTGTTTAACGTGGGGACGCTGATGCATGGACAGCCATCACAGGGTCCTTGTGTGGCGTGCAAGGCACTCCTGCAGCCTTCTTCTGCCTTCACTGCGGTCGTGATATGTCGTCATCTTGTGCCAGCTCCGCTGTTGAGGTCTTGGCTGGATCGCTGTTTGTCTGGAAGCTTCTCCTTGACTTTACCGCTATAGCTGACCCTACCAAGAGCTAAATGCAAAACACTAGACAGCATCACTCTTGGGATCGCAGGAGCTCACAACAACAGAACAACAACAACAATGAGCCTCTCCAACAACATGTTGACGATCCTCAGAATGGTTAGATGTTGTGTAGAACAGAACAGTTCTGTTCAAAATTCATGGCCAAGTTTGGCTTATCTCCATAATCTTAATACTTACCACTGGCTCAACTACAGTTTGATAAAGTTCTATAGATGCACAGTGGGGAGTATCATACCTGGTTGCAACACAGCCTGGTACGGAAACACAAATGCCCTGGAAAGGAAGAGTCTATATAAAATGGTTTGTACAGTGCAGCCCATCATAGGATGCTCCCCAATGAGCACATTTACGAGGACCACTGCCACAAAAAGATACATCAACCGTCAAGAGCCCCCATCATCTAGGCGGTGCTCTCTTCTCGCTAACACCCTCAGGCAAGTGGTGCAGAAGCCTCTACATTCAGGAGCAGTTAGTATCCTGTGGCCATCAGGCTTCTGAAGTGCCATGGATAACTTCTCTCACCACAAACTCTGAATGAATTCTACACCTTACAGACTCACTTTCAAGGACTCTCTGCAGCTCATTCTCAGCATTATTATTTTTGTGTTTGCATGATTTATCTTCTTTTGCACATTGGTTGGTTGTTAGGTCTGTGTTTATGCATAACTTTTCATAAATTCTATTGCATTCATTTTCCTGTACATGCCTGGAAGAAAATGAATCTCAAAGTAATATTTGTACTTTGATAATAAGCTTGACTTTGAAAGTTAGTGTAAGTGCTGCACCAGTACCCCTTTGACAATCCTATTACTGTGGTATAAGTAAATAATGACAGAATTATACTGTTCCTAGATACAGCCAGGCTGCCAAGGAGACCAACCTTATGCATGCACCTACTGTACCTTGGACTAATGTTTGCCCTCAGTCACCCAGTGACTTGTGGTCTAAATTTGAGAGAGCCTTAATGAAGCCATTAGTCAATATGGTAGCATCTGAGGTGTCAGTGAATGTCATACTGTATGGCATGTGACTAAAATTTCAGGAATACTGCCAAATAGAGTGGATAACCATACCTGAGTTCTAAGTGTGGCACCAATACAAAATACTGACATACAATGAGATATTAAGCATGAACTGTGAGTCCACTCTGGCCTGTCAAACTGGGAAATTAACAGCTTATTCATTGGGATACCAGGAGTGTCATTCATTGGTTACCAAATCCATCTTTAGAAGTAAATTAAATGCCTCTATCAATAGCTGTCTTGTAATTATCCAGTACAGCATTATAAGCCTCTCAAATACTAATCTGACACTTTTAATGTTAACCTTACTTTCAAGGTCATCTTTGTGTAATATTCTACCACGATTCCTTTCATTTTAATTGCTTGTCACACTCATTACTTGTCTGTTTCAATGTTTAGAGAGCTTAAAAAGATTTTATTTGTGAAATAGTGATCTGCTGTTTGTTTCCATACAAGTTATCAAAGCCAGTATGTTAGCATAATTGTGCAGAAAATGTACAGGGAATATTAACCAAGTCAGAGAACTGAAAGGCTTGGATGGCTGAGTGGTTTTCACTTCCCATTGAAGTCAGTATGTCATTCAGTTGCTAAGTGACTGCACTGAGGACAGGGAACTTGGGCAGAGTAGCAGTGGTGGTAAACACAGGAGATTCTGCAGATGCTGAAAACCCAGAGTAACACACAAAAAAGTGCTGGAGGAACTCAACAAACCAGACAGCATCTAGGGAGAGGAATAAGTCGTAACTTTGGGCCAAGACCCTTCTTCATCAGGACTGGAAAAGGAAAGGGGAAGATGCCAGAGTAAGAAGGTGGGAGGAGGGAAAGCAGCCCAAGCTGGCAGGCGATAGGTGAAACCAGGTGAGGGGGAAGGTGGGTGGGGTTACAGTGAGACGTTGGGAGGTGATAAGTGAAAAAGGTGAAGGGCTTCAATAGGTTTCAAAGATATATTTAATGTCAGAGAAATGTATACTATACATCCTGAAATTCTTCTTCTTCACAAACATCCTTGAAAACAGAGGAGTGCCGTAAAGAATGAATGACAGTTAAATGTTAGAAACCCAAAGCCCCCCCAGCTCCCCCCTCCTATGCACAAGCAGCAGCAAAGCAACGAGCCCCCTCCCCCAGCAGCAAAAAAATCATCGGTGCCCCCCATTGAGTACTCAAGCATGCAGCAAGCATCAATAAAGACACGTACTTGTAGTACCTTAAGACTACTCATTCACCCTGTAATTCAACGTACCACAGGCTCTCCGTCTCTCCCTAATAAGGGAAAAAGAGGTGTTCCCGTTTCACGGCGAGAGGGGAGACATAACAAACAACTTGTTGATTTATGATGTTAAAAGTCTGTTGTGTCGCTTTTTCCGAGCTCTGTGCCCAGGGAGCTCATGTCTCTGGACACACAGCCCACTGCAGCTAACCCGCTGCTCCCAACGTTCCGTGTTCTCCCACAACGCCTCAGTCAGGGTCATCGGCCTTGAATCAGCCCGTCTCCAGAGCCATGAAAATCTGGCACCCCGATGGCCCGCTGGTCTTCCAGGCCGCATCCTTGGGATATCAAAAAGTGGCCCTGAGAGCGGATCCCATTCCCGCAAAGAACCGAAGTCAGAGTGTAACTCCAGGCCAGGGTAGAAGATACAATCTAATTGGAGAGGAGATTGGACCATGGGTGAAAGGTAAGGTGCTGGGGGGTGGGGGGTAGGACCAGAGAAAGAGGTAATATGCAAGTGAGAAGAGAAGGGGTAAAAGGGGAGCCAGAACGGAGAATAGAAAAACAGAGAAGGAAGAAGGGGGAGAAATTACAGGAAGTTAGTGAAATTGATGTTCAAGCCCTCAGGTAGGTAAACAGTGTGGGAGAGGTGATGTAGTGTGGATGGGCCTTCTCTCATATCAGGTTTCAAAGTCAACTAAAGCATTTATCAATCTCCTCTAATGGTTAATTGCCTAGAGCATTGTAGAGAATTTGAAAATGCAGTTATGACTCAACTTAAGACTCAGGTTAGGGGCAAGATGAGTAACTTTTCTTTCCTGAAGGGTTATCAGTCAAATGTGTGGATTTATTATGAAAATGCAATTCATTTCATGCTTGCCTTAATAGATGCTCATATTTAATTATACTTATTTATTTAATTATATATGTACGTTCACTGGATGCCTTGGTGGAATTCAAACTCATGTCTCCTGATGTTAGCCCAATAATTTAACCATTTTGCTTTCATTCTCTGTGACATCAAAACAATCCAATTACATCCATTGATGCAAGCCGTAAAGTACTCTAGTGAGTTTGACTTACAGAGGGTCAAGCTCACTAGAACACTTTGGGTTTCAAAACCTGGGCCTCTGTACCTCCCTCTGCAACTAGATCCTTGACTTCCTTGCTGGGAGACCATAGACTGTTGCAGATTTGAGAAAAACAGCTCCTCTTCGTTGACAATCAACACTGGTGCACCTCAAGGATGCATGCTTGGCTCACTGCTGTACATCCACGACTGTGTGCATAGACACAGCTCGAATGCCATCTGTAAATTTGCCGATGGCAGAACTATTGTTGGCAGAATTTCAGATGATGACAAGGAGGTGTGAGGTAGATCAGCTGAGTGGCGTTGCAACAACAAACTCGCACTCAACTAAGACCAAGGAATTGATTATGGACTTCAGGAAGGGGAAGTTGAGGGAACATACAAGAGTCATTATGAGGGATCAGCAGTGGAAAGAGTGAGCAGTTTCATGTTCCTCGGTGTCAGCATCTCTGTAGATCTATCCTGGGTCCAACATATTGATGCAACTACAAAGAAGGCATGATAGCGGCTATATTTGATCAGGAGTTTGAGGAGACTTTGAGAAGACAAGGACTCTCACAAATTTCTACGGATGCACCATGGAGAGCATTTTAACTGGCTGCATTATCATTTGGTATGGAGGGGCCCCTGCACAGGATTGACAAAAAGCTGCAGAAAGTTGTAAACTCAGCCAGCCCCATCATGGGCACCAGCCTACCCAGCATCGAGGACATCTTCAAAAGGTAATGCCTCCAGAAAAAAGCAACAATTTTCATGATAAATGCCAGTGATATTAAACCTGATTGTGATTCTGACTCCAGGGGAAGGGTCATCCTAAATCCAACCCATTATCTATGCTAGCACTTGCACCCCAACATCCCCTGTGCAACACTTTTGTGGCCACACTTTACTCAGCGATCTTTAGGTCTCAGTTATGTCCAACTCATGAATGGAGAGCCCACAGGTAGCAACCAAACCCTCTGAGCATCACATCCTGTGGTCTTGAACTTTGTGTCGCCTTGATGGCTTTTGGCAAAAGGATTGTTTCACTATCTTTATGTGTCATCATTCACAACAAGTTTATGTAAATTAATTAATTACTTAATATACTTAAATGAATTAATTAATAAGTTAAGTAAATAAGTTGAAGAAAATAGATTTGTGTCATCATATTCAGAGATATTTAAATCAGTGGAAATTGATTTAAATAATTAAAAATAGATTTGTTTAAAGTATTGTTAATTTGTCAAAAATAGGTCTTCCTCAGGTTGCTGCCAGAATTTGTTCAAGTCAGGAATGCAGACAAAAAACTGAGTTCACATCCAGAAGATGCCTTCAGCCTCGCAACAGGCAGTAAATCCATCCCTCTGGTCTCCCAAATGCTAGTTTGTATATATGGGTTGTAGATTAGTTTTGGACATTTGTAAACTGGGGAGATGCTGCATCAATAAATTAAAAAATAAACTCAAAACTCTGCTAATCCTAAATTTGGAGTGAACTATACACTTTAATTAATGGACCTGTGCTTGATAGACCAGATACAAAGTGCATTCAGCTGCCTGGCTCTGCAAGTTACAAACGTACTATTACCTGCACTCCAGTTTCTCCCGTATTTCCATGTAGTAGTAGGCAGCTGTGCAAATCCAGTTTACCGAACTGTATTTCTATAGGCTAGTCACTATCTACACCACTCTTTCTCGTACGTGTCATCCACTTGATTTAACAACTGTCAGATAAATCCAACAAAAGGTAGTAGATTCAGCCCAGTACATCACGGGTAAAACCCTCCCAACCATTGAGCACATCTACATGAAATGCTGTCATAGAAAAGCAGCATCCATCATCAAAGATCCTCACCACCCAGCCCAAACTCTTTTCTCGCTGCTGCCATCAGGTAGAAGTACAAGAGCTTCTAGACTCGCACCACCAAGTTCAAGAACAGTTATTACCTGACATCCATCAGGCTCTTGAACAATAGCGGAAAACTACATTCGCTTGGCCATCCATTGAGATGTTCACATAACCAATGATCTCACTTTAAGGACTCTTTATCTTGTTATTTCATGCTCTCGTTATTTATCGCTATGTATTTATATTTGCATTTGCACAGTTTTTTGTCTTCTGCACTCTGGTTGATCTTTCACTGAACCTGTCATAGTTGCTATCTTATAGACTTGCTGAGTATGTCTGCAGGAAACTAAACCTCAGGGTTGTATATGGTGACGTTATGCATTCTGATAATAATATATTTTGAACTTTGGATAGACATTGAAAATGCTGAAAAGGCTCAGGTCAGACAGCATCTTCAGAACGAGGAACAATTAACATTTCTGGTCTAGGGTCAGCACCCTGAGACTTTAACTATTTCTCTTTGCACGGATGTGCTTGACCTAATGAACTTCTTTTTTAGCATTCTAGCATTGGCATTTTTTTTAAATTTCATGAGATATAAATTGCTTGGTCATAATGTTCTGCAGAGAGTAACTAACAATCCAATTAAATAAGCACACAGCATGAAACGACTATGTAGAGGGCAAAGTATCATATCAAAGAGACGCACACGTCATACGTTGAAGGCTAGAACCTCATAGCCTTTGAGGTCACTTCTCATTAGGCAGTATTTTTCAGCCAGTATCGAAATGTTAATCAAACACTTGCAAGTTGCATGGACAAATTTGCGTACAGAGTGCAGAATCAATGGAATGACTTTAGAGATCATTGATCAGAATTTTAAACATTCAAATCCATAGAGGATTCGATAAAAGCAAGTCAGCAGTGATAATTCTATGAATGAGTATTTCACTTAATTAGACTGTGTTCCAATAACCTTATCTCTGCAATAACAATTAGAAGCCAATTAGAATAAGGAATTTAAAGTTTTGTTTAGCAAATCAAATTGTCAAATTGCACCTCAGGACCAATTTTCCTGTCTGGATTAATTTAACTCCCAGCCAAGGTAGTAAAAGCCCAGCCAATACAAGTGCAAAATAATTAAAGGAATGTCAAAGTCTTTTTGTACCTTAACGGAAAAGGGTAATTTTTTAACCTCCTGCTCCAAAACAACTTGGTTCGGTTGTTATATGCCATGTTGTATGATGCGGGCGGTCATGGTCCTTCCAAAATCATGATACTTCTCGGCACATTTTCTACAGAAGTAGTTTGTCATTGCCTTCTTCTGGGCCATGTCTTTACAAGGTGGGTGACCGCAGCCATTATCAATACTCTTCAGAGATTGTCTGCCTGGCACCAGTGGTTGCATAACCAGGACGTGATATGCACCAGCTGCTCGTAAGACCATCCACCACCTGCCACCAAGGTTTCATGTGACCCTGATCAAGGGGCTAAGCAGGTGTTACAACTTGCCCAAGGGTGACCTACAGGCTAGCAGAAGGAAGGAGCACCTTACACCTCCTTTGGTAGAGATGATTCTCCATTGGTAACAATATATTATGCCAAAACATATACATAATTCATAAAACTTGCAAAAAGATAATAATGTACATTCCTAAGTTGTCATTCATTGTTGAAAACAAATGATTCCATTTTATAAGTGCAACATCAATCTTACTTGTACATACTGTACACTCAGCGGCCCCATTGTTAGGCACACCTGTAAACCTGCCCGTTAATCCGAATATCTAATCAGCCAATCATGTGGCAGCAACTCAATGCATAAAACCACGCAGACATGGTCAAGAGGCTCAGTTGTCGTTCAGACCAGATGTCAGAATGGGGAAGAAATGTGATCTAAGTAACATTGACCGTGGAATGATTGTTGGTGCCAGATGGGGTGTTCTGAGTATCTCAGAAACTGCTGTTCTCTTGGGATTTTCCTGCACAATAGTCTCCAGAATTTAGTGAGAATGGAGTGAAAAACAAACATAACTAAAAACATCAAGTGACCGGTAGTTCTGTGGACAAAAATGCCTTGTTAATGAGAGAAATCAGAGGAGAATGGCTTTTTCTGGTTCAAGCTGACGAGAAGGTGAGAGTAACTCGAATAACCACACGTTACAACAGTGGTGCGTAGAAAATCATCTCTGACTGCACACCATGTCAAAGCTTGAATTAGTTGGGCTACAGCAGTGGAAGATATTGGATAAAGTGGCCATTGAGTGTACATTTCATGACCAAACTGTGGGATTGCAGCGTGCCAGTGTGTGCAAAAACAGGGTTTCAGCTGTGTTTGTTTCACACTGAGCTTTTGCGACATCTGCACCAAGCTTCAGTGCATCGAAGGGCTGGATGGTCTATTCCTGCACTGATTGTCTATTGTCTATCCCTCAACACCTTCCCCTGGTAACAGTGATATGCGAGTCTGTACCATTTGGTTGTTGACAGTTCTTAGCACTAGAACATCAGCAAGTTTTGGGTAGTCCTCAAGAGCTCTTTCACCAAACAGATAATTTTCAGTAGCTGTTGATGTTTGTTTCAGCATACATTTCAGGGTGCAACAGAATCCTGCGACAGGAGACTTTTTTAGTTCTTAAAAATATGCTTTATTTCTAAAATGCATGTCTAATGCAAGAAACTTGTCTTCATGCACTCTACAAGACATTTCATTGCTTGGTGTATTTATATTATGCTTGGAATATTTATATTATTTCAAGAAAGCTCACTTTTCCATTACCATCAGCTCTAAGTTTGAGAGGTTATTAAATGGGGGTCAGTCCCTCAGTGCCCATTGTAGGAGGACTCCAAATTGTTACCTCATCCCTGCAGTCTTTGCATCTGTAGCACCAAATATTGTTGCATTCTTCAACACTTTCGAAGACTCTTTATGACTCGAAGTTCAAAGTACAATTATTATAGAAGTATGTGTACATTATGCAAACTTGAGATTTGCCTCATGAAACCCAAAACAAAGAAACCCAAAAGAACCCTTATATAAAAAAAGACCGTCGAACACCCAGTGTGCAGAGCGGAAACAAGACATATCATGCAAACAAATTGCATTCTGAACTGAGCTGAGCTCACATTCTCAGGATTCATTTTGTTTGCTCAGTTCGTCTTCTTTTCCACAATGGTGTTTGTCAGCCTTTATGTACAGAGTAGTTCTTTCATAAAGTATTACTGGTATTTCTTTTTCCCCTATAAATGCTTGCAAGAAAATAAATCTCAAGGCAGTATACAATAACATATATGTATTTTTGGTAATAAGTTAACTTTGAACTTCCATCACTTCGTCCTCCACATTGGAATGAGCCAGTCTGCAGCATTCCATTGTGAATAACACTACACACAGTTTGATGTTCAGCTCTCTTGTTATCCAACCATCCTTCAGACCTCCCTGTGTGAGTCAGCCAGAAGGTGGCAGTAATCAAAGAAGACCACTCAGTTGATGTGGATGAATTTGATCACGAGTGCTAGGGACTGGGTAAGCCGTCTGACCTTAGCAAGTTTATTGCCATGTTGCTACGTCTGTAGAGTTTTTTGCAGACCTTGGGCAACTTGACAACTTTTACCACTTCATTCATGTTTCTAGAGTTGCTGTCCAGTTTGCAATGTGCTTTCCCTAATCATCTAACCTCTCTGCTGAGGCACCACCAGAATGACTCTGTGTGATGTCATCAGCAAAGCAGGAACTACGAGACCCTACCAGATACATAGAACATAGAATAGTACAACACAGTACAGGCCTTTTGGACCACAATGTTGTGCCGACCCTCAAACCCTGCCTCCCATATAAGCCCCCACCTTAGATTCCTCCATATACCTGTCCAGTAGTCTCTCAAACTTCACTAGTGTATCTGCCTCCACCACTGACTCAGGCAGTGCATTCCACGCACCAACCACTCTCCGAGTAAAAAACCTTCCTCTAATATCCCCCTTGAACTTCCCACCCCTTACCTTAAAGCCATGTCCTCTTGTATTGAGCAGTGGTGCCCTGGGGAAGAGGCGCTGGCTATCCACTCTATTTCTCTTATTACCTTGTACACCTCTATCATGTCTCCTCTCATCCTCCTTCTCGCCAAAGAGTAAAGCCCTAGCTCCCTTAATCTCTGATCATAATGCATACTTTCTAAACCAGGCAGCATCCTGGTAAATCTCCTCTGTACCCTTTCCAATGCTTCCACATCCTTCCTATAGTGAGGTGACCAGAACTGGACACAGTACCCCAAGTGTGGCCTAATCAGAGTTTTATAGAGCTGCATCATTACATCGCAACTCTTAAACTCTATCCCTCGACTTATGAAAGCTAACACCCCATAAGCTTTCTTAACTACCCTATCCACCTGTGAGGCAACTTTCAGGGATCTGTGAACATGTACTCCGAGATTCCTCTGCTCCTCCACACTACCAAGTATCCTGCCATTTACTTTGTACTCTGCCTTGGAGTTTGTCCTTCCAAAGTGTACCACCTCACACTTCTCCGGGCTGAACTCCATCTGCCATTTCTCAGCCCACTTCTGCATCCTATCAATGTCTCTCTGCAATCTTTGCCAATCCTCTATACTATCTACAACACCACCAACCTTTGTGTCATCTGCAAACTTGCCAACCCACCCTTCTGCCCCCACATCCAGGTCGTTAATAAAAATCACGAAAAGTAGAGGTCCCAGAACAGATCCTTGTGGACACCACTAGTCACAATCCTCCAATCTGAATGTACTCCCTGCACCACCACCCTCTGCCTTCTGCAGGCAAGCCGATTCTGAATCCACCTGGCCATACTTCCCTGGATCCCATGCCTTCTAACTTTCTGAATAAGCCTACCATGTGGAACCTTGTCAAATGCCTTACTAAAATCTATATAGATCACATCCACTGCACTACCCTCATCTATATGCCTGGTCACCTCCTCAAAGAACTGTATCAGGCTTGTTAGACATGATCATCAGATGGCTGTTCCTTCTTCAAAGCTAGGGCATACAGTACTGTACAAAAGTCTTAGGCACATATAAATATAGCTATTTATATTTATGTAAATATAAGACTTTTTCATTGTACTGTAGTAATTTTATGCATGTGGGAAGGAGGCAGGCAGATGGGAATCATGGTTGGGAAAAGGGGAAGGGAGAGGGGAAAGAGCGTGAAGGACCAGAGAAGCATTCTGTAATGATCAATGAACTATTTTTTTGGAATCAGATGACCTTGCCTGGTGTCCCAGGGCTGGGTGTGTCTGCACCCGTGCCACCCCCTGCCCCTGGCACTCCTTCTCTGCCAACTGTCCTACACACCTCCTGCAGCACTCCACCCATGCCATTCCCAACATCCTTTGCTCCCACCAGATTTACAAATTCGCTGTCTGCCCCACATTGACAAATACATTACTGTGTAAGAGTCTTAGGCACCCTAGTTATATATATGTGTCTAAGAGTTTTGCATAGTAATGTAAACATTAATGGGAGTGGAACATTACAAGGAGATAGTCGCCAATCATTGCTTTGATTTTAATGACAGTAAAATTTTTTCCATTCGGTGGAATTTCCAGGCAGAAGGAGCTGCAATAGTTGCCATGGTGATTGTCCTTGTGGCTACCATTACAACCATCATCAATAGTCGCTGAGGTGCAGCAAGCCACAATCTTGAAAAAGTAGCTTTGATCTTGGTGGGCCATTGTTAAGTTGCACCACGCCACGCAATGTTGAATGCCCTGTGGAAATTATTTGATATAGTTATTAAACACATGATTGAGACAAGTTCCAATATTTGGTCAAAAGAAAAAAGATAAAGATGGCTTCAATTAATAGCAGCTGACAGCAAAACTCTTGCAATCATGGCACCTCTTTTTAAAATTGAGACTTCATTAAGCCAAAGGAAGCAACAATTAGTCATGTTTGGACAAAAAGTATGCTTAGTATATGGCAAAAGTCTGAGGTGAGGAGATCTGAGGCCTGTGCAAAATTTAGGCCCAGTGTCTTATTGTATAGTTGAGTCAAGTTGCCTCACCTCCAGACCAAAGCTGCCACTTTTCGGCTGATTTTGGCTATTGGCAATACTGGCAGTGGGGTACTGAGTTGGGAGGTGAGGTTGGGGATGAAAGAGGAGAGAAGGGCTACATTGAGTAAATGTTGAGTAAAGTTCAACATTGAGCATTGAACATTGAGCAACAAAAAATTGAGTAAAGTTGCTAGGGGTCCTTCACCAACATGTGAACAATTTGGTGTTTTATACAGCTGCCTTTTCAAAAACTGGCTCTTTATGCTTGTGATTTCCATCTGAATGTAAAGAAATCCAGTTTTAATCCCATGAACATACATGTTACAAAATCAGAGTAACACACACAAAATGCTGCATCTGGTTGCATCTCTGGAAATGAATAAAGAGTTGACCCTTCATTGGGACCTTTGTGAGCCCTGATGAAGGATCTCGGCCCAAAGTGTTGACTCTTAATTCCTTTCCATCGATGCTACCTGGCCTGCTGAGTTCCTCCAGCATTTTGTGTGGGTTACTCTGTTTTACCCATCATTTTTACTGCTATTTTTAAGCTGAGCTAATAAAAATAAGAGGTAGTGTGGGCTGCGAACAATAAGCTAAAATCACTGGTGCACAATGGAGCTTGCATCCACAGAAATAATTTGACATTGTTTTGATGTCACCAAGTAGATTATTTCAGGTTTTCATATCATGTTGGTCACTGGTTGACACCTCCCGCTGATCTTTATGGGAATGAAAGTTTATTTTTCAGTTAAATAAATACTGTTTCTGAAAAAATGTCCTCAGATGCCAATTTAGTGCATGCTTATGCTTAAACCTATTACAAATAGAATTGATTCTGGATGTTTGTAGAATTAATGGCAATGTATTGACAGTTCTTGCATAAATTCAATGACATTCCCCTTCCCATAATCATGGGACGTTAGTACTGATTGATATCCTGACTGACATGATAAATACAGATAGTGGCAGTGGGAATGATGGTTATGGTAGAAGTTCAACTGGTTGACTACACAGTGCAGTGAGATGCTTTTACTAATCACTTAATGATAGTAATGCTGCTGCAAATTGTCATAAGTTCTTGGTGGATGAGGTAGCCCAGTGGATGGACACAAATTTCCCTAAGAAGAAAGCCAGTTGACAGTGAACAATGGTGCCGGGGCACATAGATGTGAGGAAATTGCCACCAAAGACCTAGTAGTAATGTCAGAATCAGAATCAGAATCAGGTTTATTATCACCGGCATGTGACGAGAAATTTGTTAACTTAGTAGCAGCAGTTCAGTGCAATACATAACATAGAAGACGAAAAATAAATAAATAAATAAATAAATCTTATTCTGTTTACTTTATACAGTATACGTATATTGAATAGATTGAAAATTGTGCAAAAACAGAAATACTATATATTAAAAAAAAGTGAGGTAGTATCTAAGGGTTCGATGTCCATTTAGGAATCGGAGGGCAGAGGGGAAGAAGCTGTTCCTGAATCGCTGAGTGTGTGCCTTCAGGCTGCTGTACCTCCTACCTGATGGTAACAGTGAGAAAAAGACATGCCCTGGGTGCTGGATGTCCTTAATAATGAACCCTGCCTTTCTGAGACATCGCTCCCTGGCGATGTCCTTGGTACTTTGTAGACTAGTACCCAAGATGGAGCTAACTAAATTTACAACCCTCTGCTGCTTCTTTCGGTCTTGTGCTCCACCATACCAGACAGTGATGCAGCCTGTCAGGTACATCAATAGAAGTTTTTGAGTGTATTTGTTGACATACCAAATCTCTTCAAACTCCTAATGAAGTATAGTCGCTGTCTTGCCTTCTTTATAACTGCATCAATATGATGGGACCAGGTTAGATCCTCTGAGATCTTGACAACTAGGAACGTGAAACTGCTCACTCTCTCCACTTCTGATCCCCCTACTAGGATTGGTACGTGTTCCTTTGCCTTACCCTCCTGGAAGTCCACAATCAGCTCTTTGGTCTTACGGACATTGAGTGCCAGGTTGTTGCTGTGGCACCACTCCACTAGTTGGCATATCTCACTCCTGTACGCCTTCTCGTCACCACCTGAGATTCTACCAACAATGGTTGTAGCGTCAGCAAATTTATAGATGTTATTTGAGCTATGCCTAGCCACACAGTCATGTGTATATAGAGAGTAGAGCAGTGCTAAGCACACACCCCTGAGGTGCGCCAGTGTTGATCGTCAGCAAGGAAGAGATGTTATCACAAATCTGCACAGATTGTGGTCTTCCGGTTAGGGGGTTGAGGATCCAATTGTAGAGAGAGGTATAGAGGCCCAGGTTCTGGAACTTCTCAATCAGGATTGTGGGAATAATGGTATTAAATGCTGAGCTATAGTCGATGAACAACATCCTGACATAAGTGTTTGTGTTGTCCAAGTGGTCTAAAGCCATGTGGAGAGCCATTGAGATTGCACCTGCCATTGACCTATTGTGGCGATAAGCAAATTGCAGTGGCTTCAGGTCCTTGCTGAGGCAAGAGTTCAGTCTAGTCATGACCAACTTCTCAAAGCATTTCATCACTGTAGATGTGAGTGCTACCAGGCGATAGTCATTAAGTCAGCTCACGTTATTCTTCTTAGGCACTGGTAAAATTGCTGACTTTTTGAAGCAAGTGGGAACTTCTGCCCTTAGCAGTGAGAGGTTGAAAATGTCCTTGAATACTCCTGCCAGTTGGTTGGCACAGGTTTTCAGAGCCTCACCAGGTACTCCATTGGGACCTTCTGCCTTGCGAGCATTCACTCTCTTTAAAGACAGCCTAACATTGGCCTCTGAGACAGATATCACAGGGTCATCAGATGCAGCAGGGATCTTCACAGCTGTAGATGTGTTCTCCCTTTCAAAGTGGGCATAAGAGGCATTGAGTTCATCTAGTAGTGAAGCATCGTTGCCACTCATGCTATTGGGTTTCGCTTTGTAGGGAGTAATGTCTTGCAGACGCTGCCAGAGTTGCCGTGCGTCCAATGTCACCTCCAACCTCGTTCAAAATTGTCTCTTCACCCTCTGCAAATCATACCTGGTTTTCTGGTATAGGCCTTGGTCGCCAGACTTGAATACCACAGATCTAGCCTTCAGTTGACGATGTATCTCCTCGTTCATCTACAGTTTTTGGTTTGGGAATGTACTGCAAAACTTTATAGGCACACACTCATCCACACAGGTTTTAATGAAGTTAACAACTGCAGAATATTCATCCAGGTTTGAAGATGAATCCCTGAATACAGTCCAGTCCACTGATTCATAGCAGTCCTGTAGGTGCTCCTGTGCTTCCCTTGTCCATACCTTCTTGGTCCTCACTACTGGTCCTGCAGTCTTCAGTCTTTGCCTACACTCAGGGAGTAGAACTACAGCCAGGTGATCAGACTTCCCAAAGTGAGGGTGTGGAATAGCACGGTAGGCATTCTTGATGGTGGTGTAGCAATGGTCCAGTGTATTGTTTCCAAGTGATCTGTTGATGGTAATTGCTTAGTGATTTTTTTCAGACTGGCTTGGTTAAAATCTCCCAAAACAATATATGAAGAAATGCAACAAGCTGACAAATTCATCACAGGAAAAGCCCTCCCCACCATTGAGTGCAGCTACACGGAGCATTGCCACAAGAAAGCGGCATCCAACATCAAGGACCCCCACCATTCAGGCCATGCTCGCTTCTCACTGCTGTCATTGGGAAGGCAGTACAGGGGCCTTAAGTTCCATGGCACCCGGTTCAAGAGCTATTATTACCCTTCAACCATCTGGCTCCTGAACTAGTGTGGACAACTTCAATCTTCTTGGCACTGAGGTGATTCCAGAGCCTATGGACTCAGTTTCAAGGACTCTACAACTCATTTTCTTGAACTTGTTTATCTATCTATTCATATTTCCCGTGATTGATTGATTGATTTATTATTTGCTTTCTTTGTATTTGCATGGTTTGTCGTCTTTAGTACATTGCTTGGTTGCCAGTCTTTGTGTGTAATTTTTCAATGATTCTACTGTATTGCTTTGTTCTACTGCGAGTGCCTGCAAGAAAATGGATCCCAGGGTAGTATAACAACACACATCAAAGTTCCTGGTGAACGCAGCAGGCCAGGCAGCATCTCTAGGAAGAGGTACAGTCGACGTTTCAGGCCGAGACCCTTCGTCTGGCCTGCTGCATTCACCAGCAACTTTGATGTGTGTTGCTTGAATTTCCAGCATCTGCAGAATTCCTGTTGTTTGTTGTCCCAGGGTAGTATATATGGTGACGTATACATAATCTAAGATAAGAGTCGCCATAATTCTATCAGTCTACAGAAACCTTGCCATCCGTGATTCTGATCTTCCAACGCCTATCATAGCCACAAAAATATTTCTTCTTTTACTTGCACATTCAGCATCTACAATTACGTCCGCTCTCAATTTACTGATATGAAGCATGTTTTCATTTAATAGGCTGACTAAGAATTGAGCTGGCTATTTTATTTTTGGGTACACATACAGCCTGGAGTAATGCAGTACTGTAGTGGTTAGCACAATGCCTTACTGTAGCGACGACCTGGATTCATTGCCTGTGAGGAGTTTGTAAGTTCTCCTCGTGACCGCATGGGTTTCCTCTGGGTGCCTGCTGAGTTCCTCCAGCATTGTGTGTGTGTGTTCTTCTGGGTGCTCTGGTTTGCTCCCACAGTCCAAAAGACGTTCCAGTTGATAGGCTAGTTGGTCATTGTAAATTGTCCTGTGATTAGGCTCGGATTGATATCGGGGGTTCCTGGGCGACGTGGCTCAATGGGCCATTCTGTGCTGTATCTCAATAAATAAATAAATAGCTTGGGTGTGCAGATGTTGCCCCTGATAGATTACACTGCCAAATCTACAGGGTGATCTGCAGATTCATAGAAATTAATGGCAGAAAATGATCTGTTCACCTCTTCTCATTTAAACTGTTCTTATTTGGGTGCGTTGTAGATTAATTGTAATACATGGTAGGCATTGGAGAGAGTCTAGAGAAGGTTCATGAGAATGATTCCCAGATTGAAAGGGTTAACATATGAAGTGTCCTGGATGGCTCTGGGCATATACTCGCTGGAGTTCAGAAGAATGAGGGGAGATCTTGTCGAAGCCCATTGAGTATTGAGAGGCCTAGATAGAGTGGACGTGGAGAAGGTGTTTTCTATTGTGGGGGAGTCAAGAACCAGAGGGTACAGTCTCAGAATAGAAGGATGACCATTTAGATTAGAGATGAGGAGGAATTTCTTTAGCCAGAGTGTGCTGAATCTGGGAATACTTTGCCACATGTGGCTGTGGAGGCTAAGTCATTGGGTACTATATTAAAGTGGAGGTTGATAGGTTCTTGATTAGTAAGAGCATCAGTACGGGGAGAAGGCAGGAAAAAATGGGTTGAGAGGGATAATAAATCAGCCACGATGGAGTGGGAGAACAGACTGGATGGGCCGAATAGCCTAATTCTGCTCCTATGTCTTATGGTCTAAATGTTCTTCAAGAGATATTTAAATAGTTTTTTAAACGTAATGTCAGTTTTTGCCTTTACTACTCTTTCAAGTTGCAATTCTCTTCACATTGAGTGAAAAAGAACACTTAACCTAGTTTCCTGAGTCTTTCTACCAATTAATTTAATGACTGATATTTCTGTTAAGGGAATTATTTCCTTTGTGTACCCCCGTCCAGACTTTTCCAGATTTTATATGCCTCTATCAAATCTCTTCAGTCCCATTTGATCCAATGATGACGACCCTGGGCTTCTAGGCAATGGATGTAATGATGTAGTTAGTATATGTTTGCACCCCCGGTGCCATTTCTAACATCAGGAATAATTATAAGCCAACCCATTGAGCAGGAGCGATTGAGATGGCCACTAGAAGTTTAGACGTTGTTTGGATAAATACATAGATGGGAGAGGTATGGAGGTCTATGGTCCAGGTGCTAGTTGAATGAGCCAGGTAGAATAGCGGTTCAGCATTGACTAGATGAGTCAAAGGGCCTGTTTCTGTGCTGTAGTGCTCAGTGCCTATAACTCATTTTAAGCAGAATGTTAAATGTCCCAACTAAAGGGTGATATTTGACCTAGTCTTTTAGAATGGCAGTCTCTTTCAGACTTTCACTTCTGAGGATTGTGTGTGATGTGAGATTTGAAGCTATTACTCAAAGGTTTGGTGCAGGGCCAATGCCCTGAATTGTTGAAAGAGAACACACAGTCTATATTCCAGTAATCTTGGGTGTTAACAACGCAAAAGAATGAAGTGAGATATGGAAATATCCTGCTCGAGCTGGATGTGCAGCATTCAGATTAGGAAGTTGCTGTGAAACAGCAATAAATGCTTAAAAGTTACTCAAATTCAGAAGAACCCAAATGTGATAAAATGTTCCATTGTCAACAAATTTATAAGGATGTTGTCGGGACCTGAGGTCCTGAACTACAGGGAAAGGTTAAATAGGTTAGAACTATATTCCCTGGAGTGTAAGAGGATGAGGGCAGATTGGATAGAGATGTACAAAGGTATGGGTGGTATAGATGGGGTAAATGCATGGGCTTTTTCCATCTGAGGTTGAGTGAGACTAGAATTAGAGGTCATGGGTTAAGGATGAAAGGTGAAGTGTTTAATGCGGACAAGAGCGTGAACAGGATGATGAGAGTGTGGAATGAGCTCAGTGGAAGTTGCTTCGATTTCAACATTTCAAGAGAGGTTTGGATAAGTACATGGATGGGAAGGTACATTAGGAGGGTTATGGTCCGGGTGCAGCTCAATGGGATTAGGCAGAATAATAATTCTGCCACAGTTTAGATGGGCTGAAGGGCCTGTTTCTGAGCTGTAGTGCTCTATGACTCTATAACTGTATGAGTGAGCCATACATTTAAAAGGCAGTAATGAAATGGAAAAAAATAGATAAGTCAGGTAGGGGACAGAAGTATAGAAATAGTTTGTTTTCTTTGGTGATAATTGGCAATTCATTAATTCCCATTTGCACTGAGGAAATGTAGTGCTCTCAAGCCTATGTAAATATATTTCAATTAACTAGTTATTAGTTGTGACCTGCAGAGCCCTCCTTGAGCACTTCTTCAGAATACTCGAAGTGCAATATAAATTGTTAAGTATATTAACAGTGCTACTTCTGGTCCCCACCTCAGTGAAACAGTGTGTCCTTGTATTTAGCTATAAAAGTTCATGGTACAATTTTTATCTGCACGTACAATCTGCCATGATTTCATTTGCTATTACTCTGACGCTGTAATGCAAAATAAATGAAATGGCTTTCAGTTAAATTAACTGGGATCTACTTATATTTGTACTGCGTCCCTCAGTAAGATAATGCCTCTAATCGTAGAACAAATGAGTACACTGTCCACCAAAGGAATTAAACTGAAGGAGCTGAGAAATAACATTATTCCAGAAATCCTGGCAGTAAGAATATTAATCAGCAGTGAGGTTATAGTTAGCATTGAAACTTCCAAAAGTATTTGGGAAAATTAGAGCTGCAGCTTCATAGCTAAAATGCACTGGAAATGCCAAGCTAATTAAGAACAATTGAGTGTATTATATAAAGAAAACATTAATTAAATTTCAGTATAATTGCACTTTTAAAATCACTTTCATCATTCTCAGAGTTCATTAAATTTTAAAATCCAAACAGCACAACTTAGACCACATATCAAATAATTAATCTAGGCACTGTATCTTCTTAAATTGTATTGGGTACACCTGCTTGTTAATACAAATATCTAGTCAGCCAGTCATGTGGCAGCAACTCAATGTGCAAAAGCACAAAGACATGGTCAAGGAGTCCACTTGTTATCCAGACTAAAAATTGGAATGAGGAGGAAATGTGATCTAAGTGTCTTTGGTTGTGGAATGACTGTTGGTGCAGATGGGGTGTTATGAGTATCTCAGAAACTGCTGATCTCCTGGGATTTTCATGCACAACAGTCTCTAGAGTTTACAGAGAACAGTGTGAAAAACAAAAAAAAATCCAGTGACTGACAGTTCTGTGGGCAAACACACCTTGTTAATGAGTTAGGTCGAAGGAGAATGGCCAAACTAGTTCAAGCTGACAGGAAGGCGACAGTAACTCAAATAACCACATATCGAGGCACAGAAGAGCATCTCTGAATGCACGACATGTCAAGTGGATGGGGATAGCTGCAGAAGACCATGAAGGTACATTCAATAGCACTTTATTAGGTACAGGACTTACCTAATAAATAGGCCACTGAGTGTATATCTGGATTAACCATAACACTAATGCAGCTTTAATGTTTGAAATCTATAGAAACAGAATGATTCCATTTTCTGTGATTGCTAGGGAACATATTGCATTTTCAGTAGTTAGGAAAAGAAGTAGTTATCATGTATTCAACTATAGTGTATTTATATAACATTGAGAAATGTTAATGGCTAGAAACTGGAAAACGTTCTCTTTCAGTGCTCAGAATACTTGTAGTGCAAAGTGCTAGCATACAGTTGTAAGGTCAGGTAGGTCGCATCCAGAATTATTTCCAGGTAGCGGACAATTTTCTTTCACGCCGCTCTGACGCATTAGGAAATTGCGGACTAGGCAAGTTACAGCAGTGGTTCGCCATTGCCTTCTGCAGGGTGAGTTTCTTTTAAGAGATCACCAGCCCTTAACGGGAGCCAGCTGGATTCGAACTCAGGACCTCTCGCCCCGAAGACCAGCGCTGATGCCACTGCGCCACCAGCTGGCCAGCATACAGTTGAGTCTCCTGAAAAAAAAATCATAAATTTGTTAAATTCATAATATGTTAAATGACTAAAAGACAATAAGACATAGGAGCAGAATTAGGCCTTTCGGCCCATTGAGTCTGCACTGCCATCCAATCATGGCTGATTTACAGTATTATCTTTCTCAACCCCATTCTCTTGCCTACTCTCCGTAATCTTTGACAGCCTTACTAATCAAGAAATTATCAACCTCTGCTTTGGATAGACCCAATGACTTAGCTAACACACTCGTCTGTGGCAATCAATTCCACAGATTCACCACCCTCTGGCTGAAGTAAATTCTCCTCATCTTTGTTCTACAGGGACGTCCTTCTATTCTGAGGCTGTGCCTTTTCATGAGCTCAAGCTAATATATACGGTTCCTTTCAGGAACTTAATCCAGCAGCCACATAGTCGCTGTGCTGATTATGGGATTACGATTCAGTGCTTAACGAATCTACTCACGTGTAGAGTGACCGAATGGCCTGCCATTGGAGTGAGAGAAAACATTGCACTCCCCAGTGTGTCTGGGCTTCTCCCCACGTGATTAGCTGACCAAATCTTCCCACATCACTACAGAAAACATTCCACTCCCCAGTGTGCCTGGGCTTCTCCCCACGTGATTAGCTGACCAAATCTTCCCACATCACTACAGAAAACATTCCACTCCCCAGTGTGCCTGGGCTTCTCCCCACGTGATTAGCTGACCCAGTCTTCCCACGTCACTACAGTCTGGTTAAGGGGCCAGTGATGGCAACAGACAAGTTTAAAAAGTTGACGACAAAGTTTGCTGATTTCTTCCAAAGTTCAAAATTCAAAGTAAATTTATTATCAAAGTACATATATGTCATCATATACAACCCTGAGATTCACTTTCTTGTGGGCATTTACAGTGAATACCAAGAAATACAACAGAATTAATGACAGACAAGGCAAACAACCAATGTGAAAAAGATAGCGGTGCAAATATAAAGAGAAAAAAAATACTAAATAAATAAAGAATAAATATTGAGAACATGAGATGAAGAGTCCTTGAAAGTGAGTCCATAGGTTGCAGGAACTGTTCAGTGATGGAGTGAGTGAAGTTGAGTGAGGTTACCCCCTGTGCTTCAAGAGTCTGATGGTTGAGGGGTAATAACTGTTTCTGATCTTGGTGGTATGAGTCCTGAGGCGCCTGTACCTTCTTCCTGATGGCAGCAGCAAAAAGAGAACATGGCCGGGATGGAGAGGATCCTGAATAATGGATGCAAATTTCCTGTGACAGCACTTCATGTAGATGTACTGAGTAGTGGGGAGGGCTTTATCTGTGATGGACTAATATTAACTAATTTTATCGGTTTTTCCTTTTTAAGGGGACTGTGTTTCCTTACCAAGCCATAGTGCAACCAGTTAATATGTATTTAGTACCGCACATCTATAAAAGTTGGTCAACATTTTACGTTTGTAGATGTCATACTGAATCTTCGCAAACTTCTAAGGAAGTGGAGGCACTACCGTGCCTTCTCTGTAATGGCACTTACGTGCTGAACCCAGGAATAACGCCAAGCTATTTAAAGTTGCTGATCCTCTCCACCTCTGATCACCCGATGAGGACTGGCTCATGAACTTCTGGTTTTCTTATCCTGTGGTCAATAATTAGCTTCTTCGCTTGCTGACATTGAGTGAGATTTGAGATGTGGCACTACACAGCCAGATTTTCAATCTCTGTCCTTTATGCTGATCCATCATCAGGTTTGCTTCGACAGTGGTGTCATAAGCAAACTTAAGTATGTCGTTGGAGCTGGGCTTAGCCCCACAGTCATAAGTATAAAGTGAGTAGAGCAGGGGACTAAGCACATATCTTTGTGGTGCACCTGTGCTGATGGAGATTGTGGAGGAGATGATGCCAATCTGAACTGATTGGGGTCTGCAAGTGAGGAAAATGAGGTTTCAGTTGCACAAGGAGGTATTGAGGCCTAGGTCTTGAAGCTTACTGACTAGTTTTGAGGGGAATGCTAAGCTGTATTCAAGGAAAAGTGCCATGAAGTATTCATCTTCACTGTTTGGATGTTCCAGGGTTGAGTAAAGAGCCAACAAAATGGCATCTGCTGTTGAACTGTTGTGATGGTAGGCAGGTTGCAACTGTTCACATGTAGCTTTTCACACGTAAGGTAGTGGGACAAGAGAAAAAAGTGGAAGATATAAATTGAAAAAGGAAAACCATTATATGAAGTTAACTTTGAGTCCAGAAAGCTGCAATGTGACTGATTGAAAGACGTCGTGCTACGCCTTGAGGGAACATTGAACTTCTTTACAACTGTGTAGGAGGCTGAGAACAGAGAGGGAAGAATGGAATTTGCTCGGAGAATTGAAATGAGAACCAGTTGGAAGCTCAGGGTCACGTTTGTAGGCTAAGTAGAGTTGTTGTACAATCAGTGTTTAGTTTTCCCATCGTGGAGGAAGCTACATTGCAAGCTTCAAATATTAAATATAAGGAGAACAATGTAAAAGGTTGTAGTAACAAAAAGGATGCATAAATGGAAATATCAAAACATCATCTCAACTTGTAAGCGTTAACTTGAACCAAGGCCACGAAACGTTTGCATGCATAGGTGTTCAATGGATGTTGTAAAGTTTGGAGCTGTTTAAAATTCACTGGTTAAAGCCACAAGCACTTAATAACTGAGGGGAAACACACACAAAATGCTGGAGGAGCTCAGCAAGTCAGGCAGCATCCACGGAGGGGAGCAGTCCACTGTTTATTCCCCTCCGTAGATGCTGTCTGATCTGCTGAGTTCCTCCAGCACAGAGTGTGTGGCTGTCGGTCAAGGTTTACAGCACCTGCAGGATGTTTTGTGTACCCGAGGACCAGTTGGGAGGGAGTGAGAAGGGATAAGGAAAATATTAAGTTATTCATGGATAAATGGGAAGTGAAGCTATTAACTGAATGTTCTATCTTGAAGAAGGAGTTGAGAACGGATTCTATTTGTTCATGGCCTTCTCTGTAAATCTGAGGCTATCAATCTGTGAATGTATTATGATATGCTGTATAAATCACAAATTTATACAGCATCTGCTCTTCCCACGCTGATGTTTCTTGATGTTAACATTGTGTAATGCAGTCATTGAGTCACTCACTTAATGATCCGAGTGCAAGAAAACAAGAGTGAGGATTCTCTTATTACACAGCTCAGAAGGCTTGAAGAGCTGCTTAAGTCTTTTCCCTTCAACAGAAATACCAAAGGAATCCAGTTGAATGGGTCTTCCTCTTTTGACTGCAGTAATCATAGACCTTAATAGGTATCTATGAGCAAAAGACCATAAGACCATAAGATAAAGGAGCAGAATTAGGCCATTTGGCCCATCGCATTTGTGCTGCCATTTCATCATGGCTGATTTATTTTCTCTCTCAGCTCCAATCTCCTGCCTTCATGCCCTGACTAATCACAAATCTAACAACCGCTGCCTTAACTATACTCAATGGCTTGGCTTCCGCAGCTGCCTGTTGGCAATGTATTCTGCAGATTCACTACTCTCTGGCTGAAGAGGTTCGTCCTCATCTCCGTTCTAAATGTCGACCATACTGCCTCTCAGGCCTTTTGGACTTGCAGTAAGATGGTGGCAGATTCTCTGTTTCAAGTCCATGTTCCTGCCTTCTCCCTACATCCCTTGATTCCTAGAGTTGTTTAATCATCTGTCAATCTTCGCCACAAATATACGAAAGAGTGGAACATCTACAGCCACTAGAAAGATAGAAAACTTTGGGCTGTGGCAATTCAGTCACTCCGATGATTTTTATTTCATTCCAAGATAATTTGGTGATAAGACCACTAGCTGCTCAGATCACACAGTTGTAATTTATGTACAAAATGGACCATAAAGACTAAATTGCAAAACAAGAATGGATTTCTTGACTGTAGTTATAGCCAATCCATTTCTTTTGCCCATAGTTTCCCATTCCCTTGCGTTCAAGATTCAAGATTCATTTATTATTGAAGAATGTAAATTATGCAACTTTGAGACTTGCTGGCTCATGGGCAGCCACAGAGCAAGAAACCCAAAAGAACCTAATTAAAGAAAAAAATGGATATAAGATAAAATTAAGTGACTAACCCACAATGTGCAAGAGAAAGAAAAAAAATCATACAAACAATTGAAACGAACAACAGCATTCCAACTTAAAAGTGAGTCCTCAGATCCAAAACCTGGAGCAGCCTAGAGTAGGCCCAAAGCCTCGCTTATCAGTTCATCGTATTAGCAGACACAGAGCACAGCAGCTGGGGCAGTCTCCATAGCCTCAGCTGCTTGGAAATGACTTCACGGACTTCACTTCCATTAACTTCAAGCCCTGAAGGACGAGCTTTCATCTCAGAATCTTGCACACTGGGTTGAGATCTCTTGGTGTTTTTACCAAATTCAGTCAAAATGCTTTTCTAGGGGGAAAAAAGTGATAAAAAACCAAATGAAAAAAACAGTGGGATTAGTCAGCTTTCAGAATCAGAATCAGAATCAGAATCCTTTATTATCGCTAAGTATGTGGACACATACAGGGAATTTGATGCTGGTTTCCCTGAGCTCTCGCTGTACAGAGCTGAATAAGGACGTCACCATAGGATCTGGCACTGAATTCTAATTATGGAGAGAGTACACATAAATGGAAGATTAATAGTCTTCGGTAAGATATAAGGAAAGATAAGAAGCATTTGATCCCATAATAATTACAGGCAAACATTGACAGACTATTACAACAAAAGGCAGATTCACAAAGATACTCCGGAAGAGCAGGTGAATAATAAGACAAGACTCTTTTAAGATTGCTGATGGTAGAATTTCTAACTCCAAACATAAATCTTTTCAAGATCATTTCTAGTTTTAATTATTTTGATGCAAAGCTTGGCTACTACCTCAAATGCTGAACAAGCAAGGATCTTAATCCTTGATTGATTGCCATGAAAAAAAAAATCTAATTTTATAATGAGATAATGTTATGTTTCATATACTATTTGGTTGAACAGAATATTGTACTTTACAGCCCATTCTGCTGGAATGCTAGTATCTTAATATCAATTTAATTTTCACTCAAACATCAGAGTATGTTACTTCATCAAATGGAAGTTTCTGGAACATTCACCTCATGCTCCAGAGAGCACCCCAATACGCATACTGCCAGTTTATCACGTATCTAGTTTAGGAGCTGACTGATTTCAATTTCTAAACTGATAATTTGAGTGGTAAAACCAGTTTTATTCAAGATGGCAAACTGAAAACCAATATGTTTAGGTCACCTCTCAACCCTCACTGTTGAATCTTTTGTTGGTAGCTGATGGTGTCATCGCAGTTTTCCATCTACAGTCTAAATAAGGTTTTATAGAGGTGTAGCAGAATAGTTCACTTTTGTATTCATTGTCACAGCTAATGAAGGCTCGTATCCCAGTTATCTTTATTTACCTGTGCTGTCACCTACAGGTTCACACACATACACACAGATATATCTTATATACCCTGGAGCTCAGATCATGGTGTATCTTAAACAGAGGGGTTTCTGCAAATGCTGGAAGTCCAGAGCAGCATACACAATGCTGGAGGGACTCTGGTTTCACTTACCACCTGCCAGCTTGTTCTGCTTCCCCCCCCCCCTGTTTTATTCTGACTTTTCCCCCCATCCTTTCCAGTTTGAAACATTGATGGTTTTTCCCACCATAGACGCTGCCTGACCTGTTGAGTTCCTCCAGCGTTTTGAGTGTGTAACCCTCAGGTTCGGCTGGTGGCGTTAGTCCAGGGAAGACAGTCTCTGGCCCCGCCAAATGTGTGAAATCTGAGGCGCTAAACCTCTTGTTTGTGTGGATGCTGTGTGATCTGTTCCCCCGTTACAAATCAGTACCATGAAATATCAGACCACATGCAATTCAACGACTTAGCTTTATGATTCTTAATGTGACTAAAGGGTTAGTAAAGAAAAACAAAAAGGAGGGGACCCATTTTAATGAAACAGTCTAATATGCACATGCTGGAGCTCACGGTTTCCCTTCCATTGGTCCTCCATTGATTTACCCGGGCTTCGTCGACTCCCGGCCCTACCCCAAGTCCACTTTCTGGTGTCTACAACCTCTCTCTTTTGGCATCTTCTCTCTCCATCTTCCGCCGAACAAAAGACCCCGATCACCTCGTTCTCAGGCACACAACAAGGAAAAAGCACTCCCTTCATTGGACTGTGCACATTCCAAAGCCCCCACCATCTCTAGCCATAACCCAAACACTGCTGCTACAGAAAAACCATTACATTAGCAGTGAAACCTTTCCCAGTGCATTATATGTGTGTTTCTGGTATATATATGATTGCGTGCCCTGCTACTGACCTCACCACAGTTGGTTCTCAGCTGTACTTCGACTGGAGTCGAATTCCATTCAGACAATGAAAATACATTTGTTGTGTGGGTGTGTGTGTGTTGGCAAAGTCTATCAGAACAGTGCTGGGGGCAGAACACCAGGTTCCACCAGGTGAGCCCTGGTAACCATTCATAGCCTACCCTGCTGCCTAGAGGTACCCAAGCATGTTTGATTCCCTGTGGGGACCATTGCGGTTTGAACAGTTACAGGGTTAATGTGATGGCCAAATGCAGACCAGAGCATGGATTGTTCAGGACCTACCACATAAAATCACCATAAGATCCCAGATGCTCTTAACAAATGGTTTTAAGATACAATTCATTCGACAGAACATAATGCCAAGCATTGCACAATTCAATTCATGACACTTCTTTTAATTCAAATTAATTTCAACTATATTGATGTTCAGGTAAATGTGCTTTAGTGAGGGAGGGCTCACTCTAGTTTTTTAAAATAACAATCCTATCTTTTGACTTTGGCCTTCTTTTACCCAGCTTTGGCAGGGTATTTATTTTGTGAATCAAAAATCAAACTTACAAAAATGAGCAAAAGTAGCAAAAAGGAAACTGCTAGTCTTACATAATAACAGCTCCGTAATTTGCCCGGTGTGTACTCTTGGCAGCCCGATCGGTGTCTCTCACAGAGCGCGATGAGCCCTGTTATTAGGCACCAGGGCATGCCACCTTTAATTACCTACAAATTTAACATAAGACCATACATAAATTAGCATGTGATGCACCCTACAATGTAGTTACAATCATGTTGCAGAAGTATCTACCTTAAATATGTATACAAACAATATATACATATTTAAACCTCCCCATTGCTAAAGAAATGAATATTCACAGTGTATGGCGGGGAAGACACCATAACACAACTCATTATAGGAATATACCGGGGAAACACTGAAGTGTGTACACTCAGCGCAATGACAGTAGAATGACAAAGTGATGTTTGTGTGTGTGTTTGTGTGTGTAAGTGAGGAATGCGTTTACCAATTGCTCTCTGTCACAATTAAACATCTCTGCCTGTTGTATCTTTGCTGGTTGATAAAGAACTAACCAAGCTAATCCCACATTCCAGTCATTTGTCTGTAGCCTTGCAGGTTATAGCTTTTGCCCAAAATATCTGAATACTTCTGAAATGTGTTGGCAGTTTTTGACCCTGTTTCTTGAGCAATGCATTCCAGTCTCCCAAAATCCACTGAACTCAAGCTGCATGTTAATTATCATTTTATACAGTTTAAGTACATCTTCCCAGCTTTTATGTAGAAGTGTTTTTTTGGCAACTTGTGGACCTGTCATGCATTGGCATAAACTATTAGAAAGTACACTCAAAGGTACATTTATTGTGTACCTTATTGTGTGATGCTTTGCAGCACCTTGCTGTTTATATTAAAAGTAAAGTTCATATAAAAGTGTGCAAGCTGTGGAAGATAACATTCACAGAAGTATTTCAGATACTGTATTTAATTAAAGAGTAATCATTGTGACTGTGTCAGATTGTTTTCTGTATTTCATACTAATATTGATGCTTGGTGCTGCATAATGTTTGAATTACTCAACTTGTTTTCTGCTTCTTTCTTTTCAGTCTCTCAGGTGTTCTGTTAAGAGTCATTTTTATTTTTCCTTTTAGCACCTTTAAATTTTTGCTGCCAAGTAGAATGAGGTAAAGTTAACTTCAGGTAAAAGCCCACTTGCTGTCAGGTAGATTTGTCATTGTCAAAGATAAAGTCATACAACATATCTTTCCAAGATAGATGTACTTTTCCTATAAGATAATGAATCTCAAGGTAGCATATGGTAACATATACATACTTTTTAAATAAGAGATTTATTTTTAACTTTGAATTTTGAAAGTTAAAAGTGGGGCTTCACAGCATATAATTAGTTAACTCAGAAATTAACACCGTAACTGTGCCTCTTAATTTTTAAAACCACTCATATTCCAGTCAAAAACAAGAAATCAAAAATCTTTGTGAATTAGATACAATACTTCAAATTTAAGTTCAATTTTAATGGTCATTCAACCATACACATGCATACAGCCAAACAAACTATGTTCCTCTGGTGCCAAGGTACAAAACACAGAACCAACAGTCACACACAGAACACAGCATGTATAATGCATATAATTATGATAGCAGAAAAACATACGGTTACAAAAAATAATATTAAAAAATAATAATAATATAGCCCAAGTCCCTGAGTGTCATGGCCTGTAGATTGATGGTGTATGGGACGTTGTCCTGGAGCCATGTTTCTGTGAGAGCAGTCCATAGCAGTTTCTCATATCATACAGGGCAGTCCCAGACAAATGCAATCCAGCTTGCCTCCCACTGAGTGGAAACTGGAGGTCCGAAATGACGGGAGGGACAGCCTCCAAACCAGCGTGGAATTCAATGGAACACAGATAGCACCGGGCTCTCATTCCTCGGCAGCCACAACAAGTGACCCAAGGGATGAATGAGGGTCCACTCCATGCCACAACCTAGGCCACGTAGCTCCCTCCGCTGTCAGTCTCACTAATGAACCGGTGAATCAGACTTGCAGTATTCTACATTACCAATGTCCAAGAGGGTCTTATGATGGCAACCACTCTCTTCCCACCGTACCCCTCCCCTACCTTCCTCAGTTCCCATCTGCCCACCCCACCTCCCTCATTTGGTTCCATTCTCCACCTTCCTTTCCAATTTCATTCCATCAACCCAAGCCCTTGGTTGCCTCCCAGTGCCTGACACTATTTCCATCTGCCTAACACCTCTCCTCACCTGGATTCAGCTATCACTTGCCACACTTGCTCCACCCCTTCTGCTGACCCCCCTGTTCTGCCATCACCAGTCTACTCTTTCCACCCAGGTAAAGCATCTTGACCCAAAACGCCGATGGGCTTTTTGGCCCACCTGTTGCCCTTTGAAATTGCACCAGTCTCGTATAAAACACCATGAGTTTATTATTTTCTCACAGTAATGCAGCTCCCATATGACTCAGAGCCAATTTAAGGCTCTGGTTAATATACCAATAGAGCGGTAAATGTTTTGCTGATTTTAACCGATATTGTGCTGTTCCACTATGTGGACTGGATTAAAACCAATCCCAGTAATCCCCATATCAGGGTTTCTGTCTTCCTGCCAACAATGCACTCCAGACTTCTTGCTGGAAAAATACACGATTTATTGCTGATTGATCTTACAATCTCGCTTTCTTTGTGAAATGTCGGTGAGGGCAGGCATGAAAAGTAAGCTGGCTCTACCCTGTGGCTAGTTGCACTAAGTATTAAACCGAGAAATCTGCACAATCTGGAGTGTATGAGCCTGTGTTGAGTCTATATCACATTACTCTTTAGTGAATCATGTGGCCAAGCAGAACTGATCCTCATTATAAATAAAGCAAACAATATGAACTGTGTTCTAAATAATGAATCAAGCACAAGCCAGGTTCACCTTGGGCTTGGCAATTGTAGCTTTAAACCTAGATGTTTTTGTGTTTGGTACTAATATGGTTGATTCACCCTGGATTCAACATGAGTTTAAAATAAAATATCAACATAATGTACAATGGAAAATCAAAGTCTATGAAAATATCCTGTGCTGTTCTAATGATGGCAACCATAATCTTGGTCAATAATTTTATCTTTGACTTGCTAACACCTTGTTGCTCTTTCTAGTCCAAATATCAAAGTGCAAAGTAAATTTATTATCAAAGTACAGCTACATATATACTCCGTGGTCACTGTAACTAGTAAAGTGGCCACTGAGTGTATGTTCATGGTCTTCTGCTGCTGTAGCCCATGCACGTCAAGGTTTGACGTGTTGTGCATTCAGAGATGTTCTTCTGCACAGCACTGTTGTTATTTAAGTTATTGTCGCCTTCCTGTCAGCTTGAACCAGTCTGGCCATTCTCCTCTGACCTCTCCCATTAACAAGGCACTTTCACCCATAGAACTGTAGCTCACTGGACTTTTTTTGCTCTTCGCACCATTCTCCGTAAACTCTAGAGACTGTTGTGTGTGAAAACCCCAAGAGATCAGCAGTTTCTGAGGTACTCGGACCATTCCATCTGGCACGAACAATCAGTCCGAGGCAAACTTACTCAGACAACATTTCTTTCCCATTCTGATGTTTGGTTTGAACAAGAACTGAACCTCCTGACGACTTATAGGAAAATAAATACATTCAATAGATTAAAAAAGCTATATATAATCAAGGCTGACAACCAAAAGAAGATATATTGTACTAACAAAAATCACTGCTGAAAGCATGAGTTGTATAGAGTTGCTGAAAGTGAGTTTATATGTTGTAAAATTAGTTCAGAGTTGTGATGAATGAAGTTATCCACAATGATTCTGGAGCCCGATGGTTGTAGGGTGATAACTGTTCCTGAACCTGGTGGTGTGGGACCTAGAGCTTCAGTACCTGTTTACTTGCTGACTATACCTAGCCACACAATCCTGAGTATAAAATGAGTAGAACGCGGCCAATTGCACAGTTTTGAGGTGCACCTATGCTGATGGTGATTGTGGAGGAGGTGTTATTGCCAATCCGTACTGACTGTGGTCTGCAAGAGAGGAAATTGAGGATCCAGTTGTAAAGAAAGGTATTGAGGCCAAGGTCTTGGGACTTCTTGATGAGCTTCGAGGGGATGATAGTGTTGAAAGCTGAGCAATAGCCAACAAAGAACATGCCAATGTATCCATCTTGATTGTCCAGGTGTTCCAGAGCTGAGTGAAGGGCAAATGAAATGGCGCCTGCTGTTGACATATTATGATGGTAGGCAAAGTGGAGGGGATCTAGTTCACTCCTGAGGCAGCAATTGATATGCTTGATAACCAACCTCTCCGAGCACTTAATCTCAATGGATCTAAGTCCTGCTGGGTGATAGTCATCGAGGCAGGTTACCACGTTCTTCGTGGGCGTTGGTATGTTTGAAGCCCCCTTGAAGCAGCTGATACCCCAGACTGCCGAAGCTATTTTCATCAGTGTTGTTCAACAGTTTTATGTCGTTTCCTTCTCTGTACTCGGGGTGGGGGGGGGGGGTTGGAGTCCAAAGGGATTTTCACACACAATGGTATTGAGGCTACAGAGAATAGGATGAAAAACCAAAAACATACAGTGATAGTGGTTCTGCGTTTGAAAACACAGAGTCAATGGGAAAGCTCAGAGAAGAGTAGCCAGGTTGGTTCGATTTGACAGGAAGGCGGCAGTAACCCAAGGAGCCATGCATTCCTGGACACACAAGACGTTGAATCCTGAAGTGGATGGGCTACAGCAGCAGAAGCCCCTGAAAGATACTCAGTGGCCACTCTGATACAGGAGATACTTAATGAAGTAGTCACTGAGTGTATATCAGCGTGTCCAGTTGAAAATTTTCACTCTCAAACTATGAAACAAATCACTTTTCCCTGAAGCTCACGGTGGAGAAGAGCTGAAGCAAACCCCTCTTTAGACCACAGCTGAAACTCTATTGATAAATACTTTGCCAAGAACGGTTGCATTTAGATCCAGATGCCGATCAACTGTAGATAATGGGAAACCATGTTGTGTTTGTATCAATATGTATAGAACATGGGGGATTGGAAATGAAATTGCTGTATTATCATCATTTGTTAGGAGATACAGTGAAAGGCTTGTCTTGTATACTGTTCATGCAGATCAAATTATTTCACAGTCCATCGAGGTAGAACAAGGTAAAACTGTAGCAGAATGCAGAAAATCATAAACACAAGGTGTTCTGCAGGTACTGGAAATCCACAGCAGTTACACAAAATGCTGGAAGAATTCAGTAAATCAGTAAGAGCCCATGGACAGGAATAAATAATCAACATTTCAGGCTGAGACTTTTCAAAAGGACTAGAAAGGAAGGGGGATGAAGCCAGAATGCTGCAGAACAGGTGTAGTCCAGGTAGACAGTAAGGTGCATGATCATTATGAGGTAGACTGTGACGTCAAGAGTCCATCGCATTATGGTAGGGAACCATTCAATGGTCTTATAACAGGTGGGTAGAAGCTGTCCTTGAGCCCCATGATCTGTGCTTTAGGATTTTATATCCTCTTCCATATGGGAGAGGGGAGAAGAGAGAATGTCTGAGTAGGTGGGAACTTTGATTATGCTGGTTGCTTTACTGGTTGTGAGAAGAATAGTCAGAAAACTTGCAATCCACTTCAACGTTGCGGTTTATGAAACGTGGACTGTTGTAGGATAACATGAGGACACACTAAGTGAAGCAATGATTCACTTCTACTTCTTCAAGCCTTGATGTACTGAACTTTGTGTTCACGAGATGGCCTCCTCTGCTTGGAGAAATCAGGCACATATTAGGTGATGGCTTTGCAGAGCGCTTTGTACAGTCTGAAGAGGTAACACCAAGTTTGAAGCTGCCCATAGCTTTAATTCAACTTCCCAATTTCCACTGTGACCTCTTTATCTGTGGCACCCTGTATTCTTACGGTGAGGCCTAAATTAAGCACTTTATGCTCTGTCTGAACACGTTGCAGACTCATGACACAATATCAAATTTAACAATTTTAACCAACTTACTTATTCTAAATATATTGGAACTGTCCAGGTTTTTTTTTGGAAGGATATCCATTTGTAACATCACACATATTTTTTTTCTCTCAAGAGACACAAACTGACTTGCGGGCTATATCTCATGTTTTCTTGGTTTTGATTCTCTGTTAGAGCGCTTACCTGTGTTTAACAGCTTCAAATTTCAAAGTATATTTATTATCAAAGCACGTAAATGTCACTATATACTGCTCTGATACTCATTTTCTTGTAGGCAATCACAATAGAACAAAGAAATACAATAGAATCAATGAAACACTGCACACAAACAAACACTGAGAAGCAACCAATGTGCAAAAGAAGACAAACTGTGTAAATGGAAAAAAAAATCCAAATAATAATATATTTTATACTTTATACTTTATTGTCACCAAACAATTAGTACTAGAACATACAATCATCACAGTGATATTTGAATCTGCGCTTCACACTCCCTGGATTACAAATATTAAATATTTAAAATATTTAAAATAGTTAAAATTAGTAAATATTAAAAATTTAAATTGTAAATCATAAATAGAAATTAGAAAAATGGGAAGTAAGGTAGTGCAAAAAAACTGAGAGGCAGGTCCGGATGTTTGGAGGGTACGGCCCAGATCTGGGTCAGGATCCGTTCAGCAGTCTTATCACAGTTGGAAAGAAGTTGTTCCCAAATCTGGCCGTACGAGTCTTCAAGCTCCTGAGCCTTCTCCTGGTGGGAAGAGGGACGAAAAGTGTGTTGGTTGGGTGGGTCGTTTCTTTGATTATCCTGGCAGCACTGCTCCGACAGTGTGCGGTGTAAAGTGAGTCCACGGATGGAAGATTGGTTTGTGTGATGTGCTAGGCTGTGTTCACGATCTTCTGCAGCTCCTTTCCGTCTTGGACAGGACAACTTCCATACCAGGTTGTGATGCACCCTAGAGGTATGCTTTCTACGGTGCATCTATAAAAATAAAAATATATAAAAATCTATTAATGCAGGTTGAGGACCCCTTATCTGAAATGCTTAGGGCTGGAAGTGTTTTGGATTTCAGATATTTTTGGATTTTGGAATATATAATGAGTTAGCCTGGGATCACCATCATTTCTGACTGAATTTATGTGCTACCGGTAGGCAGTCTTTGTTTTACACTTGTTCATCACACATATGCACTGATGCAGCTGTTCAGTGTGTTAGATTTTCATCAGCAATGATCTTGGCAAACTCGTCAATTAATTTCTCTGTTCAGCAGATGCTTTATTACCACAAATCTTTAAAAATCTAATGCTTTTATTGAATTTCTGCAACCAGCTTGCTGAATATTCACAATTACCTTCAATTTTCAATTCATCATGATAGAGCTTTGCTTGTTTCATGATCAGCATACCATTAAATGGCATATGTTCATTCCGATGCTGATGAATCCACCCTTTCAATACATGATCGAGACCTTTATTTTCCCTTTTTGCTTATTCCTCATTCACTTCCGTTCATTACATATGTGAGGTCTCTTGTGAAGACTGTCTGTGGTGCGCAGAGAGCTGTGCATTACCTGCAAACCTTCCCAGCATCTTGTGGAATTTTCCACTTGTGATATCATGTCAGCACTCAAAAACATTTTTGGATTTTTGGATTTTGGAATTTCAGATAAGGGGCACTCAACCTGTAATGATAATAAATAAATAGGTAAATAAATAATACTGAGACCATGACTTGTAGAATCCTTGAATGTGACTTCAATAGGTTGTGAAATCAGTTCAGCATTGAGTTGAGTAAAGTTATCCA
This sequence comes from Mobula hypostoma, assembly GCF_963921235.1. Taxonomy (NCBI): domain Eukaryota; kingdom Metazoa; phylum Chordata; class Chondrichthyes; order Myliobatiformes; family Myliobatidae; genus Mobula; species Mobula hypostoma. The sequence continues at coordinate 133,100,782 of NC_086105.1, forward strand.
TGCTGATAGTTGACGCATAATAACTGTTACAGAACCTGCTGGTGTTGGACCTAAGGCTCTTTTATCTCCTTCTTGATGGTAGCAGTGAGGCGAGGGCATAGCCTGGATAGTGGGATTCCTTGATGATGGATGCTGCTTTCCTGTGGCACTGCGCTATGTAGATATGTTCAGGACTTTTCCACATCCGCATATCCCTTCATTTGCTTTTTTCTTCCTCTCACATTCTGTCTTCAATAACCTGCCAGCCTCACACTATATAAATAGCATATCGCTACATCCTTGATGGTCTCACCTTAATGTATAATCTGCACATGCCATCCCTCCACTAGCATCTCTGACATTTAAATTAACTTGTATTCTCGCTTTTCTAGGCCTAATTAGGGCATTTGACCTGAAATGTAAACGCGGTTTCTCTCTCTACAGGTGTTTCCTGACCCACTGCTGTGTTTGGGTGCCTCCAGCATTTTGATTTTCAGATTTTTAGCACCTGCAGTTTTTTTTAAATTTCAGACATTTTTCACCTGCCTGCAAGTATTATTAATAATAAATTATGTTCTATTTATGAAATATAATTCAAAGTAGTCAAATGTACCTCTGTGATGAACTTGTAATCAACACCGCCAAAGTAAAACAAAACCTATTTTGGGACATGGAGTTTTTTTTTCTTTATCATTAGAATTCTTCTTCTGGGGCACTTAGCTCTAATGGAGCATAGGCCAATGATGACCTCCCGTCTTCATCGTCCAAAGTCTAGTTGTTCAATAGACAATAGGTGCAAGAGTAGGCCATTAGGCCCTTCGAGCCAGCACCGCCAAAAAATAGGGGGCACCTGGATTTGAACCAGGGACCTCTTGATCTGCAGTCAAATGCTGTACCACTGAGCTATACCCCCACACAGTTCATCAATGTTTCTGTAATCCATTGTATCCACTGTGCAGGGGATGGGCCAAAGCAATTTCACCAGAATCCTTTTGGCTGGCCTTACCCATTTCTACCTCTCCCGACGGGGACGTAGGGTTGGCCTTTCAGAGGCAATTGTTAGAATTACTAAGCCTACACTATGTGGCTCAGTAATAGCACCACCTGGTGAAATGCAGAGAAAGAATGAGGTTGGACAGAATTGAGGGAATCACTACTTGGTGGCCATTTTGTTGCTTCTTTAGCACCGAGATCGGGGAATGTAAGTGCCAGAATGTGTAATATATTCGCTTTTTACAGAGTTGAGGATTATATTTTCCTTTGGAATGAAGTTATTAGATACTTCTGAATGAAAAAGCTTAAAGTCATAGAATCACAGAGCACTATAGCCCGGAAACAGGCCCTTTGGCACATCGAGTTCATGCTGAACGATTATTGTGCCTAGTCCCATCGCCTTGCATCTGGACCATAGCTCTCCATACCCTTCCCATCCATTTACTTATCCCAACTTCTCTTAAACTTTGAAACTGACCCACATCTAAGCTTCTATAATCTGTGTGAGACATCTAATGCAAGGTGGGGGAGACAGCAGACACGCCTTTCTATTTTGAGAGTCCCAGTGGAGTAAAATTTCAGGATAATTTATTCCTGTTGTTAATGTTGACCCTAGTCTCCTGGCTTTCCCTCAGTTAAAGCATCAGGAATGTACAGAATTCTCTGATACCTTTTCTTGGGTGAATTATGATAGCTGTGATATTTGTTTACTGACTTGTCCAGGTATAAGTGCTTGGTCCTGCTAAAAAAAAAAGAAGAAATTCAGGTGTCAGCATAAAGGAAAGAACAAATTCAGTTGCTGTGGTGGCAAAGCATCTGTCTTTACACCACCCCAGAACTTCAAAGATTTCTTCAAAGCTTCTAAACAGGGAATGCCCAAAAGGGTAGACATATCTCTTACGTCAAAAGTATGAAGTCATTCCTCTCTGGAGACTCAAACACAGAGAGTAAATGACTGTGGGATCCTGCAGATCTCATTAATTTCTTCCCTCCCTAAAGAACAACATGTAGAAAAAAGGAGCAAAGTAATTGCTTTGAAAGCTGTGCTGCTCTTTTTGGCACAGTGCTTGCATCTGCTTGTTAGTAGTGGCCACGTATTGGAGTGAGAGCACGTCTCATGCAGACCTTATTTATTCAGGGTGCCAACCATCTGGAACGTGGTCCTAGCATTGCTGATGCATGAGCTGTCAACTGAATTTTATTCAGGCCTTTAATCAGCCTGGAATATGCCAGCTGTGCAGGTGCACACCTTACCTGGGAACTTTTCCAGTGAACTGACCCTGAGGCTTTTCAAGTTGCTAGCTCCAACTGGCACACCGGCCCAAGAACAGATTGTTTATGGGGGTCTGAGGTCAATTGACCCGCAGTTTATAGTAAGGCCTTGGAGACCAGGTGTACTTATAAATTACCGTGAACTCTGGGTGCAAAACTAATATCACAGGTCCCAGTGCATATATACATCTGGGGTATTGATCAGGCCAGATACCCCAGTCCCAATCCTTTGGAAAGGATTCAGCTGTTATAGCTGGTCACATAAGATCATAAGCCATAGGAGCAGAATTATGCATCACTATTCCATCATGGCTGATGTATTATCCTTCTCATCTCCATTCTCCTACCTTCTCCCTGTAACCTTTGATGCCCTTGCTAATCAAGAGCCTATGAACTCCATTTTAAATATACCCAATGACTTGGCCTTCAACCCTGTCTGTGACAGACTCACCACCCTCTGGCTAAAGAAATTCCTTCTCCTCACTGTTCTAAAGGGACATCCCTATGTTCCAGGAGTTCCCAACCTTTTTTATGCCATGGACCCCTACCATTAACCAAGAGGTCCTTGGACTCCAGGTTGGCAACCTCTGCTCTATTCTGAGGCTGTGTTCTCTGGTCCTAGACCTTCCCACTATACGAAACATCCTCTCCATATCCTATCTATCAAAGCCTTTCAATAGTTGATAGTTCAGAAGGAAGGTTGGAGAATAATGACTGCACAACGATCTGCTCCATTTATCACTCCTCGTGTAATAAAGTAGTCGGCAAGCAAGTATAGCAAGAACCAGATGTTGGTTGATACGTGGCAAGTAACGTTTGTGCCACAGAGGTCCGAGACAATGATACCCAAAAAGAGAAAATTCAGCTATCTCCCTCTGACATTCAACGGCATAAAATCACTGAGTCCCCACTCTCAATACCATGGGTTTACATAGAACAGCACAACACACTTTAGCTCATGATTTAGTGCCGACCTTTTACCTACACTAAGATATCGAAGTCTTCCCTCCCACATAGCCTTCCATTTTTCTGTTATCCATGATCCCATTTAAGAGTCTCTTAAATATCGTTAATAATGTATCTTCCACCACTCCTGGCAGAACATTACATGCACATACCACTCTCTTTGTAAACAGTCAAATTGGAGTAGCCGTATAAACTTTCTGGTTACAAATCTAGGAATATGGTGGTGAGAAATTCACCACCTAACAACACAAAGCCTGTCCTGACGAGGATTAAGCTTGAGTGCAATGGAATACTCTCCACTTGCTTGAATGAGTGCAGCGTCAACAGTACTCCAGGACTCAAAACCGTACAGGGCATAGCATCATCATCATTATGTGCTGTGTCATATGATGTAGGTGATCATGGCCTTCTATCTGTATTTAACCTGCTAATAAGCTCTTCTTATGCTTTTTCCTTTCCACGACCATGATTGTTCATGACAGATTTTCTACGGAAGCGGTTTGCAATTGCCTTCTTCTGGGCAGTGTCTTTACAAGACAGGTGACTCCAGTCATTTTCAATACTCTTCAGAGATTGTCTGCCTGGTGTCAGTGGTCGCATAACCAGGACTCGTGATATGCACCAGCTGCTCGTACGTCCATCCATCACCTGCTCCCGTGACTTCACGTGACCCTGACTCGGGGGGCTAAGCAGGTGCTACACCTTGCACAAGGGTGTCCTGCAGTCTAGTGGAGGGAAGGAGCACCTTACACCTCCTTTAGTAGAAACGTACTTCCATCCTCCCACCCCACATGACAGCATAGGGCTGAAGGCATAGCAGTTCACTTGAAAGGCACCCCATCCACAATCATCACTCACTCCACTATTGACACATAGTATTAGTAGTTTATACCATCTATTGGATACACTGCAACAATCCACCAATGTATTCCAAACCCATGGCATCTACTAACTAGGAGAACAAATTCTTGGGAACACTACTACCTGGAAGTTGCCTACAATCCACAGACCATCATTACTTGGAAATACACTGAGTGGCCACTTCATTAGGTACACCTCTTCTCCCATTCATTAATGCAAATATCTAATCAACTCATCATGCGGAGGTAACTCAATGCATAAAAGCATGCAGACATGGTCAAGAGGTTCATTTGTTCTTCAGACCAAACATGAGGATTGGGAAGAAATATGATCAAGGTTTGACCATGAAGTGATTGTTGGTGTCAGACAGGGTGGTTTGAGTATCTCAGAAACTGCTGATCTCCTGGTATTTTCACACTCAGCAGTCTCTAGAGTTTACAGAGAATGGTACAAAAAACAAAAAACATCCAGTGAGCAGCAGTTCTGGGAATAAAAATGTCTTGTTAATGAGAGAGATCAGATGAAAATGTCCAGACTGATTTAAGCTGACAGGAAAGGGACAGTAACACAAATAACCATGTGTTATGAGAGTGCGTAAAAGCACCTCTGAATGCACACCTCTGATGGGCTACAACAGCAGAAGACCATGAACATACACTCAGTGGCCACTTTATTAGGTACAGGAGGAACTTCATAAAGTGGCCATTGAATATTCATTGCCACTCCTTCACTGTTGTTGCCAAAGTCCTGCTACTCTTTCCTGAACAGCGTCGTGGGTATTCCCACATCTCAAGGACTACAGTGGTTCAAGAAGGCAGCTCATCTCCTTCTTAAAGGTACTGGGGATGAGTAATTACATGCTGGTCCAAGGATCAAATTCATTCACCTTATACATTTACATGTACTCGGACTTTGCTGTAGTGTGTAGGCATTTCATCAAAAAGCATCAAAATTCAGCAATTGTAAAGCCCATGTCACTTGAATGTATATAAAACAAAGGGTGGTTTCTACGCAACACACACAAACACACGCTTCCAATCAACATTGTGATTGCCCATGCTGACCTCAGTAACAGCCCTCAATATTGATTATAATCAGCAAAGGCTTTCCTCCTGAATTTATTTAGTTTCTGTAACGTATTTTACCTGTTTGAATATTTTCTTGCTTGTGTGAGAGTCAGTGACCTTATAAGTGAAGGCCGTAGGCAATATGCTTGGGATGGGGGGTGGAATAGAGTTTAGGGGCAATTTCAACTTCCTAAGTGAAATTCAGGAACACATTCTACTGGAGCAGAATATGCAAAAATCCCTGTAGTAAACTCTATAATATACTATCTGTTAATTAATTTACCTCCCGTTATCAAATTGGCAAAAACCGATTATTTGAAGATAAGTCTGATAGGCAGGTTGAGCTTTGACATCCTAATGGAAAGCTAATGGCCATTGTAATAATGAATGTTGCAGCAGGTTACAAACACACACATTCAAATTCCCCTGAACCACAGTGTATCTATCACATAACATGCCAAGTAAAATATCCTATGGTACTAAATCATAGAAGTTTAAAGAAAGCAATTACCATCTTAAAGAACAGTGTGCTCATAACTTCAAAAAGTTGTCTAGCAATTAATGCATGCAAAAATGTAGTTAAGCTTTTAATCACATCACAAACTTTTACTGGATTTCCATGACACATTTTTCTATTGCCTTTCTCATTCTGAACATAAATTAGCTCTGTTTCTTCATGTCTGAAGTTGATCTGTTTGTGTTAATCAAAAGCACTGAGACATACCTTACAAAAACAGTAATGAGGAGTTAGCTCAAAGTTTAGCTGAATGGTGGAAAAGACTGGAGGTGCTTTTTCCTGATCTATACATTCATGCATTTGTACCTTATCTGGATACTGTCTGGCATCAATACTCATTTAACTCCCACCAGGAGTCATTTTTCCTGACTCAATCAATCCTAACTGAGATATTGAGGTCAATTCTGGTATTCCAACAGCAACCCTGGCTGAAACAACTTGTCTGGAATGGAGGAAATTAATTGTTGACCCATTTGGATTAGCACACCAGATGGTGCTTTAACCACGCTGGTGTTCAGGAGCCTGTAAAATGTGCACACCTCTTTACTAGTGGCTCTCACGTTCAGCTGGCGTGGGAGGAGCAACCAGGTAACTCTGCAGGTTGTCCGCGGTCTGCCGAGGCATGAAGTCAAGGCTCTGGGTGCGACAACCAGAGGGGAGACTGTCTCACTTTCATTTCAATAGCTGGGGATGGCCAGTTTGCTGGCATTGTCAGTGATGACGAGATCCAATGAATGAACAGATAATAAGCCTTCTGCTCTTTCCCAGTGAGCCATCTGTGAAAAGGAGGTCAGCTGAAGGTTGGGAATGGAAAGCAGCAGTCTGCTCGGCTTTGGCAAAACTCTCTCTCCCTGGCAGGGCTGTAGGAATTCCTGAAGTGGATTTTTGCAAACAGAAAAATTGAAGCGACCATCATATGTGATGGATATTCACTTAATAGGGTCCAAAAGGCTTATTGCTAACCTCAGCTTTCTCGCACAGCAGCATGCCTTTTTCCAAAGGGTCAGAATTGTTTGTGACAAAGTTAAGCTTCTAAACCTTCTAACCAACATTCTTTACTTAGCCTCTTGTTGTAAACAGTGAGGCCTTGTAGTTCCAAGCTCAATCAGTGTAAGGCAATGGAGATTATATTAATTGGTCTGCATCAAATCAGACAACAATGAGTATTTAGTTGCATCGTTGTGACTGAGTTCAGGGAAGCTGGCAGACCTGACTGATTTTGTCACATAGCACGTCGAACATGGTCACAAGTACAGTTGATCGATCAATATTTAGGATATTTTTTGCACTCAGAGAGTCAGCCCTCACAGCATGAATTTTGGGTGTCTGGGATCTCTGTTCCCAGAAGCTTTAGGCCATCTGTGTGAATTATTTTTGACTCAGCAAATATATCTGTAAAAGATCACATGCAGATAATATCAACTGGTAACAAAACAGTATAAATGTTGTAAAGCATTGGGAATCGTTAGGGTTAACAAGAAGAATGGCTGAAAGAGGGGGTGACAGAAAGAAGTACAATTCATTCCTCAACCTTCAGTTTTTGCAATAGTTGACTCATTCATATACAACTTATTGGTATGTTATTTCACTTCATAAGAATTGTACCTCTGTTTGCAAGTCTTTTGTAGTTTATAAATCTTTTGTAATTCAGAAATCTTTTATAAATTAGAAACCCTCTGTGGGTTAAGACTTGTTTAAGACTTAAATGTGCATCGTTAAAAATAAAATAAACTGTGTTTAAGCTGCTTAATTAGCTGGAAGTATCTTCTCCTTGGTAGGGAGGGGAGACAACCACTCAAGTAGTGGCTATTGGGAGCTAGACATCACTGCAGAGACTAGACAGGGAAGTAAGCTGGTCTTTGAAGAGTAGGTGGATACATACAGTATAACCTCCCTACAGTGAAGGTTCCTGGACATTGGATAGAGATTAAAATCTTCTTTTGAGTCTAGTGCTTTGCGGACAGTGAATCCAACATCATCCCACACAATGCCTGAATTTCCAAGCTCACTGTGGCCGGTGATGAGGGAGAAGTGACAGCAGGCAGTGGTATTGTCCATATTTACTGGTAGATGCGTTCATATCAGTAACGGATCACGGGATTATAATGGCACAGAGAGAAGCTATTCAGCCCATCAAATAGTTGGGGAATGAAATATACTCCAGGAGGATAGATGCAAGAGGGGCAAGGGGAGAGATATTTGTATTACCTATCAATAAGAAACAGACATGAAAACTTTGTTTAGCTGCAGAGTGTAAAGGATGTTCCAGTGTACAGTTTTAATGGCTGAACAGGTGTTATGTGAGCGTATCCAAATAAGATAATTACTATGAAGCAAATTCATGTTTGAAAACATTCACATGCAAAAATGTTTTGGAAAATATAAAGGGTCTTTAGAAGCCATGCTTGTTTTCTCTCAATGAAATTGTGCCAATTGTTGTCTTGCCAGGGTTCCACAGCCGTATGGGAAAGGTGAAATGAACTGCAAACTCCCTTGCAGCTGTTGTGCCTATATGGTATGGATCTCCTGGTGGCATTGGACAGATGCCTTATGTTGGAGATACAAATTAAGCTGCTTCTTTTTGCCATTTCCCTTGAGCACTTGTTAGTATGTTGCAGGTGGGCATTATTTTATGAGAGAAAGAGAAAGAAAAACTTGCATTTTTGCTGCATCATTTCCAGCTTCAAAACGTCCCAAAGTACTTTACAGCCAACATTATTAGTGTGACAATCACAAAATTTCATTTATGTATCATTTGAGGCCTAACCTGAGAGTGGCCCGTCAAGTTGGTGTTCTGGAATGTGTTACCGTATATTCTCTTGAATGAGCAGAGAAGACATTGACTTGACCTCTCATTTGACAATCAACACTTTAGATAGTGCAGCACTCCCTTGTTAGTGAACTGGAATATCATAATTTATATTTAGTGTTGTGTGCCATTGATCCAGAGACAAGAGTTTGAATCCTATCTCGGCAACTGGGAACGTCAGTTCAAGTTATTGAATAAAATCTGGAGTAAAGTTAGTATCTCCTATGAAACAGCCAGGTTGTAAAGATTCATCCAACTTACCAGTGTCCTTAAGGGAAAGAAATGTGTCTTTATTATTCAGTCTTGTCTCTCTGTGCCTTTGGAGCCATTAATTTGGTCTTAACAGTTTTCTCAGATCAAGAGCAATTATAGTTGGAAAATACATAAGGAATAATAAAAGGAAAATTCATCAAATATTATTAATTTCCAAATGTGCAAAATTGGAATTATAACCATTCAGATGATTTGAAGGCACGTCAGTCCTGACTAAATTAATACTTCCAGTTTTAGAAAAACAGTCCAGTTACGATCTTCATGTGAGTTCAGTATATGCTGCCTGGTACGGTGTAAAGTAGTGTAGTAGCTCTATTACAGGGAGTTAAGCTAAGCATTTGGAGTTCATATCTTACTGCAGCTTCTGGAAAGCTTAAATTCTATTGAAATATGTAAATTTGGAATTAAAATAAAAATCTAGTGATTGGGAGTCAACCGGAATGCCATTAAAAAACCCATTTGGCTGCGCTGTTTCCTCCATTTTACTTATATTTTGTGGAGGAATTCAAATCTTTTGACCTATTTTATCCATCTAGCTGAAATTCAGTGAGAGGATGTGTCATTGAATTAAAGCATAAAGCATAAAGTCTCAATATGATGGACAGTGATTTTAAACGACAATCATCCAAATGAATAGAGTGTCTTAAAACAAAATATCCATGGAGGCTTGAAGTTCAATGTTAACCTGAGCAGGTGAGCATTGATAGTTTCCTCTTCTGTTAATACCTTTAAATATTATCAATGCCCCAGATCATTTGATTGTAATTCTGTGCTGTTGCCACAGTGATCACCTGAAGCCAGGTTTACATTCCCTTTGGTGCATCTTCTTTCATCCTTTGGATCAGGGCCTGTCCTGGCCACAAACTGGATTGTGATGAGCTGGCTGGGACTGCTTTGCCTTATGCAAATGGCATAACTCTAGGATGTGGGTTGGTCTAATTTCTTTTTAAATTAGAGGTTTCCTAACAGTGGGGGATACGATTTTACTAGATTTTTTTATGCCAAGTTTTTACGAATTGTGCTAGATTTTTTTTTATCATAATGGGAAAGTAAATCCTACATTAAGTGTTTGTAATAGATATCTTCTGTTCCTGTTGTGTAAGAGATGTGAAGTCTATCAACATATCGTCATTATAGATAATGTTTTAGAGTTGGCTATCATGTTAAAAGCTAACAATTGTGTAATCATGCTTTGTATTGTATGTCACACATATGGGCATGACTTATGGATATGTATATGTCAGGTCAATCTGAAATCTTTGAGCTCAATAAATGTCCAGCCTTAAACTTTAAAATAAATAATTAAAAAAGGTAATAAGTGCAACATTTGAGAGGCATTTGTATAAATACATGGAGGGAAAGAGCTTGAAGGTTTACAGGCCAAACACTGGCAACTAGGACTAGCAGGGAAGATGCTGTGGTCAGTATGGACCAATCAGGCTAAATGGCCTGTTTCCATTCTGTATTACTGTATTACTAGGGCTGTTCGTACCATCATCAACTTCTTAGTTAGATCTATTCAACTTTTCAGTAACAGTAATAATAATACTCTGGCAAACTAAGCCTGAGAACCAGTGATGAATTGTGAATTATTTAGAGGCTGGATGTGGATGAGTGGTGATGTAGAAGATGTTACAGATAAGGCGGGCCAAGGTCACAGGCAGGGAAGTGTGTATTGGATCACCTCAAGCTTGTGGAGAAAGGAAGGACGGTTGTCCTTAGTTTGGGCTTCTAAGTTGTTGGGATAACTTGTGGACAATCCTATGCTAAGAAATGTAAATCATTTCTATTGAAATAATCAAATCCTCCTACATATCAACAGTTTGATGGACAGTTTATGCACTTTTGTGTCTTTGATACTTTCCTTAGTTAATATGACTAAATCTGGTCAGTATCACATTGATATTAATAGGAATTTGTTTTATCTTTTCCACTGGAATAGTGATTTTATTTGAAAAAAGGCTTCATTGGTTGGATGAAACTCAGAAAGGGATGTGAAAGATAGTCTTTCAATTGACATAATGGATAGACAATTGCAAACAAATTCAGTAATTCTAAGATCCAGGCAAACAGGATCAGATAGTAGGAATTGCAAGTCTCATAATTTATAAACATGATGCTGGAAATCCAAAGCAAAACACACAAAATGGTGGAGGAACACAGCAGGTCAGGCAGCATCAATGGAAATAAATAAACAGTCGACATTTCGGGACGAGACCCTTCATCAGGACTGAATAATTTAACGATTTATTCATGTTGTACACACCTTCTGAAATTTATTCCAGACTGAATTGCTGCAAATGAATTTGTGTAGCAAATTCTAGTTGTTTAAAACCACTAAATAGAATGATGCCTATCAACCTAATTGCAAAACAATATTCTGTTGTGATCCTTTTCCTACATTAAAAAAGTACACAGTAGCTGCAAATTATTTTGAAGTACCCTGAAAATGAAAAACAAAACCATTCTGTCTTCTTTGCTGAGCAATTGATGTGGGATCATAAATTCATTATGCTTAGTTTAAAATGGTACATATATAATGTAAATTCAGATTAGTAATGAACCTTACATTCAGCGTATGTACTCTTGTTCTGTTTGTGGTTTCTGATGAGTGGAAGAAAACAACTCACAAACGAATGACATTGAAGTCAAGAAGGTAATTCATTTCCAGAGTAAAGTTTTAGATAGAAGGACAACTTGAAAGCATCTTGGAGGAAAGGGAATTCAAATGTGAAGGTAAATCTGACAGGAAATTAGGACTTTTTAATTCATTTATGAAATGTTGTTGTGAGTGGCAAGGGAAGAATTTATTGACCTGGAGCAGGTGGTGATGAGGTGCTTGAACTGCTGCTGAAGAATGACCCATACTGGTCAGGAATTCCAGCATTTGGGTAGACCATTGAGGAAGGGGCAATGGGGAACAACTAAACCAATATGCAGAGTGGCATGGAGATAATGTTGCAAGTGAGGTGTCCCTATGTATTTACTATTTCTTTTTGGTAGTAGGATGGGGGGGGTCACATATTTGGAAGGTCGCCACTGACAAAATGCAGCTTTCTGTTTTGTAAACGGTGCACGCGGTAACCTTAGTGCCTAGTAGTTGAAGTGAATAATAGTGAGTGTCCGGCTGTCACTCGAGCTGTTTTCTTGATCCTGGATGGATTGCAGGAAGGGTTAGAAGGGGTCAAGAACAATCTGCCTATTAGTTACCTGGTATTACCACAGATACATTACCATTAATTAATGTTGAGGCTAGCTTTGTGCTATAAAATATCAAACTAATTAAAGGAATTGATCTAGAATTACCAACATAGACTCATGCGACTTTCATTAATTTCCTCATTAGTTGAACCTTGACTTCAGTCCATCATTTACATAAAGATATTCTTCTGAAAAAGACTTGTAGTCATGTAAAAGATCAAGTTTAAAAGCATTTTGTTCTACTCATATGCAATCTTTTATTTTCCCAGTAAACCTTGTTAATCATTTAATTATATTAGGCTATATAACTTAAAATTGTCTTATTTTCTTATAATTATTTGTAATATATAATTTTCTTATAAGTCTTGTATAGAATAAAAGAATAAATGTGTCCTAAAAACTGTCAATGAGCACATCGACATGAAACACTATTGTAGGAAAGCAGCATCCATCATCAGAGATCCTCACCAGCCAGGTCATGCTCTCTTCTTGCTGCTGCCATCAGGTAGAAGACACAGGTGCCTCAGGACTCACACCACCAGACTGAAAAACAACTACTACCCCTCAGTCATCAGGCTCTTGAACCAAAGGGGATAACTTTACTTGCTTGCCCCATCGTTGTATTGTTCCCACAACCAACAATCTCACTTTAAGGACACTTTATCTCATTATCTCATGTCCTCGTTATTTATTGCTATTTATTTATGTTTGCATTTGCATAGTTTCTTGTGTTCTGCTCTCTGGTTCATCTTTCATTGATCCTGTTATAGTTACCATTCGATAGATTTGCCGAGTATACCCACGGGAAAATGAATCTCAGGGTTGTACATGATGACATATATGTACTCCGATAATAAAATTTACTTTGAACTTTGAACTTAAAACATTGAGTTGCATTAATTTTCAGTTATTCTGTGGTCAAATAATGTTATATTGCACCACAATGAGAGAACCTTTTAGCAGTGAAGTAAGTACAGGCTGGCAGGTGATTGGAACAGCCACCCCCAGGACAAGAACAATTGTATGGAGTAAGACAAAGGAGTAGTATTAGACCACTGCATTAGACCCTGCTTCTGCAGATTGTGTAAGCACACTTACCAGCCACCATCTTGTACTCCTGAACGGTATATGTTCCTTGAGTAACAGACTCTAGACTCTCCATCCATCGGATGTGCATTCCCTTGAAAAATGTATCACCTTTGAGGCTAGGTTGCACAGTCTGCTGGATATGGATCTTTCATTTTTGGGTCCTTGGTTTAAATCCAGAACAGGCAGCTCAGATAAAAGTCCCTCCTGTCTGTTGCTGGTAATAATTTAAAAAGAAATCACTTTCTCTTCCCATCATTCAGCTGTTAATGGGTCTTCTTTTAAATTAAGCACAAAATATGACAATTTTCTCAAAGAGCTTCATTCCAACAAGGCCTCTGTGTGTGCTGTGACCTGGAAAGTCCTCAATTAATAATTGAATGTTGAGATGAAAATTGAACATTTTATTGCAGAAGTTGACAAGACTGAAATTCTCAATGTCTTAATACCTTTACCATTCTTACAAACTGCCAGAAGTCTCAATGCTGTATAAATGTATTCATTAAACTTTATGAGAAGAAAGTACTCTTGAACCTCAAGCACTTACATTTATATTTATTAAGTTCTAAATTCTAAAGCCAAAGAGTAATTTTAAATAATACACGCAAAATTCAAATCGTTAATGAAACTAAAGAAGTGTATCTGGGATGAAGCTGATTTCCCCCTTGATCTGAAGTAGGTATTTGATTCTTTTCAAAGACCAATTCATTGCAGTTAAAATTCTAAATTAACCTGTGATTGAGAAATGTATTAGAAAAAAAAGTCATCAGACTGCTGTTGAAAATTATTTTATTCAGCCACAAATTTTGTGGCTTATCAGAGAATTATACCATCACTGATGTTAATGGCTTATTCCTCAAGCTATATTATTGTTAATTCACTGATTTAAATAGATGTGTCATCTTTGGTGAGATTGAATTGTAATTATGACCATCATACTGAAGGTGGCTAACCAATAACCATTATGAGTTTAAGCAGTTCCAAGCTGTATTATTAGCCAAAAGTACTCATCTGAAGGAAATGTTGAAATGGCCAATCTTGCTTAAAAAAGAAATAATCTGTTAATTAATTTACCTGACATCTTGGACTTTGAGAGCTGTGAATAAGTCTGCTAACACACTGCCAAGTTTTTCAAATGTTTAAGAAAAGGAGAGAAAACAAAAGAATATTAGAAGTAACACACACACCCACACACACACACACACACACACACACACACACACACACACACACACCTGCACACCTGCACACCTGGAGGAACTTAGCAGGCTAGGCAACAACTATGAAAAGGAATTAAAAAAACTAACATTTCAGGCTGAGACCCTTCTTCAGGAAAGGGAAATGCCAGAATAAGAAGGTGGGGAGAGGAAAAGGACTACAAGCTAGAAGATGATGGCTGAGGCCAGTTGAGGGGGAAGGTAGGTAGGTAGTGGGCAGGTGGATGAAACCAGAAGCTGGGAGGTGATAGGTGGAAAAAGTAAAGGGCTGTAGAAGAAGGAATTTGGTAGGAGAGGAGAGTGGATCATGGGAAAAAGAGAAGGGGGGCACCAGAGAGAGTGACGAGCAGGTGAGAAGAAGAGAAGGGGTTGGAGGGAAGCCAGAATGGGGAATGAGAGAAGGGGGATGGCGGGAAATTACTGGAAGTTAGAATATCAGAGTATTTATTCCCATTCATTAAAGGACAGCCCAGAAAGCACGGTGTGTGTAGTTCACTATTAAATATTATTATCATCCTTCTATTTCTGATAATTACTACTGTACTTGGTTTTCCACTGCCTCTGGTATCTTGAAAGATGTTGTGTATGTTCCAATTACTCTTTTCAAAAGGAATGTTTTATTTTCTCAGGATTTACTTTATCCTTTTCAAGTTTGCATAAGATGGCAAATGCTTTGCAGGCAGCGAACAACGCAACTAACAGTTTTACTAAATATACTTTATTGGGGATACAATCACTGCAATGCACAGCCTGGGGGCGTGCTTTTGAACCAACTGTATGACCTGGCATCCTTGTGGTATCCTGAAATATTCAGCGAACTGGACTCTGGAGTATGCAGGCATTGTTGTGGTGCCCATTGCTGCAGGAGACTTTGAGCTGGATAGACACTTCAGGCGGGAAAGGAACAGCAGGGGCCCAGATCCGAGAGCGAGTAATGAACTGATGTTCGGCCAATTTAAGCACCGAGCTAGATTAAAAAGATTAGGTCATCGAGACTGAGGGCTGGGGTCGATCCAGTGTTGAGCTCACTGCTCTGTGAGGCTTCACTCGCCTCAGCGCTGAACTGACTCTACATCTGTGGCCTGCACCCATCAGTACTTGGCTTAGCGCTGAACCTGGCTCGCAGCTCTGGTCTGCAGCCATCGGACTCCTAGACCAGCTCCAGCACTGAACTACCTGTGTGGATGTGGTCTTACTTTCAGGGACTCTGCAGTTCATGTTCTGTGGAATGTTTAGTTGCTTCTTTCACTGTTTGCATGATGTAATCTTTATTTTTTTCACATTGGATGTATTTCATGATGTAAGTATGTGTAGAATTGTGTTGCAAAATGTTTTAGAGCAGAGATTGGGGCTATAAAAAGTTCACCGCCCCCCCAGAAGTTTTCATGTTTTATTGTTTTATGCCACTGCATCACAGGGAATTTAATTTGGCTTTTTTGATGCTGGTCGGCAGAAAAAGACTTTTTCATGTCAAAGTGAAAACAGATCTCTGCAAAGTGATCTAAATTATTTACAAGTATAAAACACAAAATGATTGATTGCGTAAGTATTCACCCAACTTCAAGTCAGTATTTAGTAGATGCACTTTGGCAGGAATTACAGCCTTGAGTCTGTGTGGATCGGTCTCCATCAGCTTTGCACATCTGGTCACTGCAATTTTTCCCCATTGTTCTTTACAAAACTGCTCAAGCTCCGTCAGATTGCATGGGGATTGTAAATGAACGGCCCTTTTCAAATCCAGCTACAAATTCTCAATTGGATTCGGGTCTGGATTCTGACTTGGCCACTTTGTTGTTTTTAAGCCATTCCTGTGTAGCTTTGGCTTTATGCTTGGGGTCGTTGTCTTGCTGGAAAACAACCTTTCTCCCAAGTCGCAGTTCTCTTGCAGACTTCGTCAGGTTTTCCTCCAGGATTTCCCTGTATTTTGCTACATTCATTTTGGCTTCTACCTTCACAAGCCTTCCAGGGCCTGCTGCAGTGAGGAATCCCCACAGCATGATGCAGCCACCACCATGCTTCATGGTAGGGATGGTGTATTCTTGATGATGTGTGGTGGTTGGCCTATGCCAAACATAGCATTTTGTCTGATGGCCAAAAAGCTCAATTTTGGTTTCATCAGGCCATGGAACCTTCCTCCAGCTGACCTCAGAGTCTCCGACATGCCTTCTGGCAAACTCTTGATGAGATTTCATGTGAGTTTGTTTTCAACAGTGGCTTTCTCTTTGCCACACTCCCATAGAGCTGTGACTGGTGAAGCACCTGGGCAACAGTTGTTGTTTGTGCAATCTCTCCCATCTCAGCCACTGAAGCTTGTAACTCATCCAGGCCTCCCTCACTAGTCCCCTTCTTGCATGGTCACTCAGTTTTTGAGGTCGGCCTGCTCCAGGCAGATTTACAGCTGTGCCATATTCTTTCCTTTTCTTGATGATTGGCTTAACTGTATTCCAAGGGATATTCAGTGACTTGGAAATTTTCTTGTATCTCTCACCTGACTTGTGTTTTTCAATACCTTTTTGTGGAATTGCTTGGAGTGTTCTTTTGTCTTCGTGGTGTAGTTTTTGCCAGGATACTGACTCACCAGCAGTTGGTCCTTCCAAATACAGGTGTATTTTTACTACAGTCAATTGAAACACCTTGAGTGCCCACAGGTCTCCAAAAACAGATCTCCATTTAACTAATTATGTGACTTCTAAAACTAATTAGCTGCACCAGTGATGATTTGATGTGTCATATTAAATGGGGGTGGTGGGAGGGGTGAATACTTACACAATCATTTATTTTGTGTTTTCTATTTGTAATTAATTTGGATCACTTCATAGAGATCTGTTCTCACTTTGACACAAAGAGTCTTTTTCTGTTGATCAGTGTCAAAAAAGCCAAATTAAATCCACTGCAGTTGAATGTTGTAAGACAATAAAACATGAAAACTTCTGGGGGAGGGAGCGGTTTGAATACATTTTAGAGGCACTGTATATGCAAGTCTAGGGTTAGGTCATTTAGGACAGAAATGAGGAAAAAGTTCTTCACTCGGAGACAGGATTGGCGATGGTGCAGGAGCAGGGAGTGGGAGGGGCAATCTTTCCTCTTTGGAGGAGCCTCTGGGGACCCAGACATTGAGACTGGTAAATCTTTGAACATTTAGAAGAAGCAAGGGATATTGGAACAGGGGGCGGGGGGTGAAATTGTTGCCAAGATAAAAGGTTAGCCATTGTTTCAGGAACATTTTTAACCCATCAACCTTCAGGATCCTGAACCAGTATGGATAACTTCACTCACCTCAATACTGAACTGATTCCAAAAACTGTGGACTCAGTTTGTAGGACTCTCCAACTCAAGTTCACGGTATTATTTATTACTTATTTATTCATTATTATCATTATTTTTTCACAGTTTGTCTTCTTTTGCACATTAGTTGTTTATCATTGATTCTTTTACATTTCTTTGTATCTACTGTGAATGCTCACAAGAAAATGAATCCCAGGGTAGTGTATGATGACAAAGGATAACTTTGACTGTCTTACTGAATGGCAGGGCAATTTGAAGGAATGTTATGCTGTTCCTATTGTTTAAGTTCTTAAAAATACTTGTTATTTCTGAATATTGCTGAATATTTCCAGTATTTTTGATTACCCTGCCATTCAGATCTTGGACACCAGCTGAAAATGCTGGAGGTTTGT
Source organism: Mobula hypostoma (assembly GCF_963921235.1). Lineage (NCBI taxonomy): Eukaryota > Metazoa > Chordata > Chondrichthyes > Myliobatiformes > Myliobatidae > Mobula > Mobula hypostoma. The sequence goes on from NC_086105.1 coordinate 133,118,700, forward strand.
TTCTGCCTTTTAAAATCACTGCATATCACTTTGTTGGTAAACACTGAGATCCTGCTATAGTTGTGTTTCAAACAAATTTCCTGAGTACGATGTATAGATGATTACAAATAGGGTAAAATTTGCATTTTTGGCTTTTTTTGGGGGCATGAACATTGATTTCTCTAACTTCTGTTATGCCCCTCCTCCCCTTCTTACCCCATTCCCTATTTATTTATTTATTTATTCCCCCCCCTCCTTTTTTCTCTCTCTGTCCCTCTCACAATAACTCCTTGCCTGCTCTCCATCTTCCTCTGGTGCTCCCCTCCCCCTTTCTTTCTCCCTAGGCTTCCCATCTCATGATCCTCTTCCTTCTCCAGCCTTGTATCCCTTTTGCCAATCACCTGTCCAGCCTTTAGCTCCATCCCTCCCCCTCCTGTCTTCTCCTATCATTTTGGATCTCCCTCTTCCCCTCCCACTTTCAAATCTCTTAGTATCTCTTCTTTCAGTTAGTCCTGACGAAGGGTCTCGGCCCGAAACGTTGACTGTACCTCTTCCTATAGGTGCTGCCTGGCCTGCTGTGTTCCACCAGCATTTTGTGTGTGTTGCTAGGGCAAAATTTGTGTAGTTTGCAAATGATTCTCACCACTTGTATGTGACTGAAACTTCTAAATAATCATTAAAGGTACAAATGAGAAAAGATCATTGATCTTAAAATGCAGCTTCCTTTATCTCTTAACAGATGCTGCCTGACTTATTGAGTATTTCTAATGTCCTTCAATGGCTCAATGGTACAATTTAATACCAGAGAACATATACAGTATACAACCTCAAATCCTTTCTCTTTCCAGACATCGATGAAACAGAAGAAAAGATCCCAAGCAACAAAAGTATCAACCTTCCCCCCTCTCTCCATCTTTTGCAATTCATACTTCATTTATTTTATTGTTCTATTTATTTATTTTTTATTTAGTAATACAGAGCTGAACAGGACTTTCCGGCCCAACGAGCTGCTCTGCTCAGCAACCCACCTATTTAACCCGAGCCTAATCACTGGACAATTTATATTGACCAATCAACCTAACAACCAGTAGATGTTTTTGGACAGTAGGAGGAAACAGGAGCACCAGGAGGAAATCCACATGGTCAAGGGGAGAATGTACAAGCTCCTTATATATGGCTCCGGAGTTGAACTCTGAACTCTGCCTTGAGCTGTAATAGCATTGTGCTGACCGCTACGCTACCATGGCAACCCCAGCTTCCCAGCACGTGTTTAGTATTTTGCAGTTGTAAATTATCATGCCACAATATCAGACTTGGCTCGAAACTTAAACTGAATACATCAGGCTCTTTTAAGAGCTTGGATTTATGGAGTAATAGAAGAAGAAAGTTGGAATCTAAGTGAATATCTTTACACAAGGCTAGTTTCAACTGACATAGTTTACATGAGTAAGTCCACAGGAAAGGTCAGTGATTATCGAATTACACTGTTTGCTATCAAACACCTGTAGACCGAGGCTAGCAAGTGAAAGGGGTTGTGTTGACCAAGTTGCAATAGGGGATCCACTTAGGTATATATTTGAAGTTATTTAGCTGGCAATGGAAAGCTGAATGTTTGACTTCTCCAACATCAGTTTATTGCTTCAACAGTGCCATGTTGACTTAGTGATGATGCACGCTCAGTGACCACTTTATTCAATACGGGAGCTACCTATTAAAGCAGTTACTGAGTGTGCCTTCCCAGTCTGCTGCTATAGCCCACCCACTAAAGGTTTGACGTGTTGTGCGTTCAGAGATTCTCTTCTGTGCACCTCTGTTGTAATGCCTTTCAGTCAGCTTGGGTCAATCTGGCCATTCTCCTCTGACCTCTCTCATTAGCAAGCTATTTTCACCCACAGAACTGCTGCTCACTGGTTGTTCTTTTTTGTTTTTCACACCATTCTCTGTAAATTCTAGAGACTGTTGTGCATGAAAATCCCAGGAAATCAGCAGTTTCTGAGACATTCAAACAGCTCCATCTGGTAGCAGCAACCATTCCAAGGTCAAAGTCACTTCAATCACATTTCTTCTCCGTTCTGATGTTTGGGCTGAACAACAACTGAACCTCCTGATCATGACTGCATGATTAGATATTTGCATAAATGATGTATAGGACTATGTAATAAGGTGGTCACTAAGCACAAACACGAGGAAATCTGCAGATGCTGGAATTTCAAGCAACACACGTAAAAGTTGCTGGTGAACGCAGCAGGCCAGGCAGCATCTCTAGGAAGAGGTACAGTCGACGTTTCGTGCCGAGACCCTTCGTTAGGACTAATTGAAAGAAGAGCTAGTAAGAGATTTGAAAGTGGGAGGGGGAGATCTGAAATGATAGGAGAGAACAGGAGGGGGAGGGATGGAGCCCCCAAGAGCTGGACAGTATACCCCTTGCCCATCCTCTGGGCTTTCCCCCCCCTCCCCCTTTTCTTTCTCCCTAGGCCTCCTGTCCCATGATCCTCTCATATCCCTTTTGCCAATTAACTGTCCAGCTCTTGGCTCCATCCCTCCCCCTCCTGTCTTCTCCTATCATTTCGGATCTCCCCCTCCCCCTCCCACTTTCAAATCTCTTACTAGCTCTTCTTTCAGTTAGTCCTGACGAAGGGTCTCGGCCTGAAACGTCGACTGTACCTCTTCCTAGAGATGCTGCCTGGCCTGCTGCGTTCACCAGCAACTTTTATGCTGGTCACTAAGTGTATGTCTTTTAACACATTAGTAAAATTAAGCACAAACGTTACAACATAGAGAAATGCTGCTCTGTTTTTCATGAACCTTTTGATTTTTCTCACAGTGAAAAAATTAGTTTGGTATTGAATAAAAATTATGCATGTGCATAATTTTAAAAAGTACTTGGATAAATGACTTCAATCTGCTAATGGTTTAATTGGTAGTGCAACTATAATGAACTTGTTAAGTAGGGCAGTTGGTAGTTACATCTATTACTGAATGGTCTCCAGTGATGCCAGTGTCACAGATGCAGAGTTTCAGTGGGGCCCAACTAGTGCTACAAAACCTGTAAGGCATTAAACTGTGAGAAAGCAAACCTTATCCAGACTCAGAAGTCTAATGTACCTTTGGAAAGTCTCAAGCTAAATATTAAAGCCTTAGAACAGGTGGGTTTGGCTATCATTTAATAAAAAAATCCTGTTAAGAAACCATCCATTTAAATTATGATGGTGACAGAAAAAGAACAGGCAGCCGTTCAATCATGGAAAGTGGGCTGGTTACGAGTGTGTTATACTTAGGTTGCCCGCATTCATTTCAACAGTCATTTCATTTCTTCAGTGCATGTCTGGCGAGTTCTGCAGGCTGCAGTAAACCCTGTGGCAGAAAACAGGCAAAAGAAACAATTCCCTAAGTTAAACGATTTTACATCACTGCCTGTGAACCAGAAGGATCAGGACTTTTATACCCAGCCTAAGAGAGTTACCTTACTTTCAAGGACTCTACAACTCATGTTCTCAGTATTATTTATTTACTTTTAATTTATTATTTTATTATTTTTATCTTAGCTTAAGCTGGTAACACCTGAAGTACGGACATAGACAAGCACACATTATTCAATTGCAAGGAACTTTTGGACCATTCTAGTGACATTTAGTATTGTGGCTTTCAGAAGATGTACATAGACATTGCCGTGTAGCCCTAATTGTTTAATATTATTGTGTTGTGACTTTGGGAAGATGCCAGTTGCAGATATTACTATTGGGACAATGTATACCCTGTTCATGTTTCATAGTCTTTCAAATTCCTCTTTAATTCAGCATACTTCTGGTGTTTTTCACTTATTGATTTCTGTACGTTATGTGTGTTTGGAATGGCTATATCTATTAAGCAAGTTGTTCTTGCTTGTTTATTATTATTATTATTTGTACTTACACATTTCATGTTCTTTTGCACATTGGTTATTTGACAGTCTTTGTGCGTAGTTATTCATTGAGTCGTTGACCAGCTGTGAATGCCCGCAAGAAAATGTAGTATATGGGGAAATATACTGTACATATTTTGATGACTTACTTTGAACTTCGTTGCTTCTGCCCCCTCACTAATAGCCACAATTTGTGTTTTCATTAATCCTGGCCCTGGAACTCCAACAACCATTGGAGCATCCGTATCCCTGTGATGGAGAAACCAGTAACTGGGAATTCCTCTGTCCTCAACATTCTGTTGTTTCCTCATCCTTCCTCAACCTCCCTTCCTTACTTCCCACACACTCAACCTACCTTGTTCTCCTCCACTGCAGCTTTGTGCTGCAGACTTCCAGTTGGTAGGCCTCTCTTATGAACCAGAGTGCCCATGGATGGTAAACCAAAAAGAGTCTTGCTGCTGGATGTTGAGGGATATTTAGGGCTTTCTTGGAAGTTAAGCAACCCCAAAGCAGGCATTGCAAGGAACACATCTATAGGCTAGAATCCAGGCCTTTGGTGAAACAAGGTAAGGTGATTTATTGTTTTTTTCAGCAAAGGCATCCAACATTATTTAAAATTTGCTTGAGTCTATGGCTTTGTGTGATTATAATCTCTGAAATGCAGCAGCTCAGATTGGCTTTGGCTGAATGTTTTTTCAGCTTCTTTTCAAAGAAACTGAAGAAGCTAACATGCATTTGGCATGACATTTGATTTCAGATCACTAGGGGGTTTATGTTGTTATATAATTAGATATTGAGCAATGAAGACACGTCCTTAAGCATAACATATTCAGAAATGAGTGAGACCACAGTAATTGGTATAACTAAGGCAAGGTCTTCAGCTTATAACACAAATCAACACACAAAAATGTGGTGCTGGAATTAATTAAATAAACCTGTATCGGAAAGGCATGAAGTAATGCTATTAAATTATGCTACATCAATAGATTTTGTTCTAAAATAAGTAACTTTTTGATGATAATTTTCACGATTTTAATTGTATATAAATAAAGCAATTGCTTATTTTAACCTTATTTAAACAGTTACAATGAGGAATCTGGATTACTTTGAGAGCTGACTTAGGCCAATGGGTGAAATGGCCTCCTTCAAGCTCATGAGAGAATGAGAGAATGTATACTTGAATTATCAGAATCAGGTTTAATATCATTGGCATATGTAATAGAGTCATAGAAAAGTACAGCACAGAAACAGGCTATTCAGCCCATCTAGTCCATGCTGAACCATTTAAGCTGCACCAGGACCATAGCCCTCCATACCCCTGCCATCTATGTTCCTATCCAAACTTCTCTTAAACATTGAAATTGAGCTCGAATGCACCACTTGTGCTGGCAGTTTGTTCCACACTCTCACAACCCTCTGAGTGAAGAATTTTCCCCTCATGTCCCCCCTTAAACTTTTCACCTTTCAACCTTAACCCATGACCTCTGGTGGTAGACCTGCCCAGTGTCAATGGGAAATGAACTGAAATTTGTTGGTTGCCGACAACAGTTCATTGCAATCCTTAATAATAAAAAATCTATAGAATTACAATTAAAAAATATATATCAAAATTCAATTAAATAAGTAGTGCAAAAATGCAGTGAGATAGTGTAAGTGGACTCAATATCCATTCAGAAATCTGATGGCAGAGAAGAAGAAGCTGATCCTGAAATGTTGAATGTGTGTCTTCAGGCTCCTGTACTACTTCTTTGACAGTAGCAATGAGAAAAGGGCACTTCCTGGGTGACAATGAAAATGCACAAGAGAAAGTACAGAGTAAACTCTTGGGAGCAAATTGAATGATTGTTTAAACACACGGCATTTTCAATACACCTGGAATTAGCTACACCTTCTAATTTCAGCTTTTGAAATTACACACCATTTGCTGCTGTAATATCTATTCACAATTATGGTGCATTAACATTTTGAAATTTGATAGAGCAAAACACGTAAAATAGTAACGCAGTGGTTCATGTGAGGGTTTGCACTGCCAACTGTAAAATCAATCAAGATCTGATTCCTGGCACCGTAAAGAGTTTGCACGATTTCTCCCCGACTGCTTGCATTTCCTCCAGGTGCTCTGGTTTCATCCCACAAACCAAATATCTACGGGTACGGGTTAAGGGTAGTGAGTTGTGGGCATGCTATGTTGGTGCCAGAAGCATGGCAACACTTGTGGGCTGCCCCCAGCCCAACTCTTACTGACTTGATTTAATGCAGATACCGCATTTCATTGTGTGTTTCACTGTAAGGCTAACAATTAAAGCTAATCTCTTTTTAAGCAAAAGAATATTAGGAAAAAATTCATACAGATCATGAAGTAAGTTTTTCTAAATAGTTTGTAAGGAGGTAGAAACAGAATCAATAAGATCTTCAAAAGGGAGTTGGGTAGACATTTAAGTTAGAATAATTGATAGGGGAAGAGAAGGGAACCCCACCCTCCTCTCTCCACACTACCCAGCCCAGGGTGCTACATTCAGCCCAGTGGTAGAGCAGAGGTCAGGTGTGCCAGCAACTGATCTGTGCATGTTTGTGCTTTGGTGCTGCAACGTACAGCAAGCTGGCCCTTCACTACAAATCCAATAACCACCCGTGAGCGTGATCTTGCCCGATGACAGTTACGTAAATGGTGCCAAGGCACACATTGATGTTCTGAGGGCGCAATGCAAGCCTAGGCTTCTCTCTGTTTAATTTCTTTAGGGATACAGTGCCGAACAGGTCCTTCTGTCCCAACGAGCCGCAGCCCACCTATTTAACACTAGCCTAATTGCAGGACAATTTTCACTGATCAATTAACCCACCAACTGGTACTGTGAGATGAAACCAGATCACCTGAAGGAGACCCGCACAGCTCACAGGAAGAACGTACGAACTCCTCACAGATGGCATAGGAATGAAACTCCAAACTCCAGGACGTCCTGAACCATAACCGATAGCCCCTACCCTACCATGGCATCCTCTGTGTGTGATAGCACGCTGATGGAAAATGGCAAGGGTTTGTACTACCGGTAGTACATCTTGTATTTCACCTTACGATAGATTTTCTAATAGGAATTGAATCGTTCTGTGCATTAGAGTGTGGCACAACATCATCTAATTTCTGGACAAGGGTCTTCTGATAAGTGAATAAGGAACACTCACAATGCGCTGGAGGAACTCAGCAGGTCAGTCAGCATCAGTTGAAAAGATTAGTCGACGTTTCGGGCCGAAACCCTTCGTCAGGACAGAACGAAGAACTTTGGGGAGGGTTTGAAGAATGCTGGTAGTTGAAAAAAACAGTAATTTTTAAGACAAAGGGGTGGGGGAGGGGAAGCAGGGAGGTGATTGGCAGGAGAACAATAGTAGAAGGAGGCGGAACTATGAGGGAGGTGATGCGAAATAGGGATAGAGGAAGGGAGGGGGAGGGAACTACCGGAAGTTGGAGAATTCTATGTTCATACCAAGGGGCTGGAGACTACCTAGATGGTATATGAGGTGTTGCTCCTCCAACCTGAGGTTAGCCTCATCATGGCAGTAGAGGAGGCCATGTATGGACATATCTGAATGGGAATGGGAAGCAGAGTTGAAGTGGGTGGCTACCGGGAGATCCTGTCTGTTGTGGTGGATGGAGTGGAGGTGCTTGACGAAGCGGTCCCCCAATCTGTGTCGGGTTTCACCGATGTAGAGGAGGCCACACCGGGAGCACCAGGTGCAATAGATGACCCCAACAGATTCGCAAGTGAAGTGTTGCCACCAGCCTCTGGATCCAGCACATTATCCTCCGCAACTTCCGCCACTTTCAACAGGACCCCACCACTAAGCACATCTTTCCCTCTCCACCCCTCTCCGCTTTCCGCAGGGATCGATCCCTCCGCAACTCACTTATCCGCACGTCCATCCCCACGGATCTCCCACCCGGCACTTATCTCTGTAAGTGTAAGTGCTACACCTGTCCCTACACCTCCTCTCTTGCCACCATTCAGGGCCCTAAACAGTCCTTCCAGGTGAGGCAACACTTCACAGATAGAGAAAGTGAGTTACATAAAGTTAGAAAATTGGATATTGAGTTCAGATGACTTCATAAAGCATTGGTCAGTGAATAGTTTTGGGCCCTCTTGTCTAAGAGATGATATGCTGGCATTGGAGAAGATCCAGAGGAGATTCATGGAGTGATCCCAGGAATGATCAGGTTAATGTATGAGGAGCATTTGATAGCTTTCGGCCTGTACTTGCTGGAGTTTAGAAGAATGAGCAGGGATCTCATTGAAATCTATCAAATATTGAAATCCTTAGATAGAGTGGACGTGGAGAAGATGTTCCCCATAGTGGGGGAAGTCCAGGACCAGAGGGTACAGTTTCAGAATAGAAGGACGTCCCTTTAGAACGCAGATCTGGAGGAACTTTTTTCACCGGGGTGGTGGATCTGTGGAATTCATTGCCATAGATGGCTGTGGAGAACAAGTCATTGTGTATATTTAAAGCGCAGTTTGATAGGTTCTTGATCAGTAAAGGCATGAAAGGTTATGGGGAGAAGGCAGGAGAATGTAGTTGAGAAGGATAATAAATCAGACATGGCAGAGCAGACTCGATGGGTTGAATAGCCTAATTCTGCTCCTATGTCTTATAGTCTTCTGATCTTATGGTCAGATGTCTGCAATATGCCCACTGGAGAATGACACGTTGTCACTCAGGTTGGAATTGGGCTTTGTAACAGTGCAGGATGCAATGAACAGCTTGGAAGTGGCATAAGATGGAGAATTATCTTGAATCCTCTTTTACTGGCTGGTGACCAAATGAATTGCAAATGTTATTTCTTTCTGGGGTTCAATCTCAGGGAGGCATATTCAGTTCCAGGCTGATACTGTACAGAACTGTTCTCCCATTTTTCATCATTTCAATCCTCAGACTTAGTGACAGATTGCATAATTAGAACCTATGTCTCTGACAACTTTGTGCTGTGCTTAGCTCAATTAGAACCGTCAAAATCTAATTTGCTGGTGACAACTCCTGGATATTAGCAATAGGAGATTTGCATCTCCTTGCCTTTAACCTTATTTAAACTTCAGCAGTGAAGGATGTTCTGATAGTCAAAAGTTATTTCTCCTTCCCAAAGATTTGGTCCCACATCTCAAGTCTTCATGTGATGGCTTGCTGACCTGGGAACCTGATGAAATCCCCTTAAACTCCATGAAGATGTCTAGGACAGGAGCTTGGAGGGAATTGGCCAGCACAGCTCTCAATGAATTTGTGAACTCCACCTTAGCATAGGTGTTCTGAAATTTCAAGGTATTTATTTTGGGGTATGTCAGCAATTTAGTGCAGAACATTGGTGATCCCAAGCAAAATCTGGCTCACTGGCCTTTCTTTCCAAGTGTCCAGAAAAGCTAAAAATTTCTGCTCTTTCTAGTTGTCTTCCCTAAATGATCATGGCAACGTTATTGGAAATGCTAGGCACACCACCAATATTTTGGGAATAATTACTACTAAATTATATTATCAGAGCGGGCTTAGCCTTCATTGATGATTGAACTGGAAATACTATGGTTGAATATTAGGGGTATTGTTCTGATCTACGGTTAAAGCACATTTATTGGAAAAATTCTGGTTGTACATTGATGTAACATTTTCTAAGTTCATCCTAGTTGTGCCTAGTGTTACCACCAAGTGTAAAATGATTTAATTTTCCACTTAATGCCTGCAACTTTCTTCAAAGTTCCAAGTACATTTATTATCAAAGTATATATAAATTATACAACCTTGATATTCGTTTGCTTACAGGTACCCACAAATCAAGAACAAAGTATTACATTATATGTTATCAAACTATTAGGCAGAACCTAGACAAAGTTAACTGAAATAAATCGACAACACACACAAAATGCTGGAGGAACTCAGCAGGCCAGGCAGCAACTATGGAAAAGAGTAAACAGTCAACATTTCTGCCGAAGAGTTTCAACCCAAAACGTCGACTGTACTCTTTTCCATAGATGCTGCCTGGCCTGCTGAGTTCCTTCAGCATTTTGTGTGTCTTGCTCTAATTTCCAGCATCTGCAGGTTTTCTCTTGTTTGTAATTGAAACAAATCCTTGCATTTAAATCTAGAACTTGGAACTGCAATTGGAATAGATTTATTATTGTCACATGTATCACGATGCAGTGCAAAGCTAGTCTTGCATTACTATCCATACAGATCAAATCATTACAGTGCTTGAGGTGGTGTAAGGTAAAACAATAACAGAGCACAGAATAAAGTGCAACAGCTACAGAGAAAGTGCAGTACAGGTAGAAAATAAAGTGTCAGGTCATAACAAAGTAGATTGTCAGGTTAATAGTCCATCTTATCACTCAAAGGAACCACACTACTATTATACCAGGGTGCTAGTGGCTTCCCTTTAGCCTGATGGTCCACCGATTCAGGCTCTTATTATTTTCTGCATGAAGGGAGATGGAAGAAGACAGGATAGCTGGGTTAGGTGGGTCTTTGATTATGCTGACTGCTTTACCGAGGCAGCGAGAAGTGTACAGTAGACAGAGTCCATAGAGGGAAGGCTAATTTCCGTGAAGTGCTGAGCCGTGTCTACAACTCTGTGCAGTTTCTTGTGGTCCCATGCAGAGCAGTTGCTGTACTAAGCCCTTACGTATACAGAGAGGATCTTTTCTATGGTGCAGTTGCTCAGTATTCTGTCAGTATTTGATTCTATTATCATTGCAAGATTTGTTTCCTTAACGCATTCAGCTCTTTGTCCATCAATATGTTGTTTTAATTGCACTGTTCAATTTTAAATGTTATTCAAAACATACAAAGTCTGAAAAGGGCAGATAGCTTTTTCTAAAATATCATCCTCTGTACTATTTTAAATGTACGATAAATGTAGGTACATGTGTAAGTTATTTATCTCCACGGATCTTATCTGTCATTCAGTGAGATTAAGACTGAACTGTAAACTAGGTCCAAATGTAGGCATTTTCTTCTCTTCTCTCTTTCTGTTTTGGTTATCCAAAATCAATCAACCTTCGGACTTTGAGTTAGAAAAATGAACCGACAGTTAGTGGAAGCAAGATTTCTATTGTACATTTAGAAAGCTGTCAAAGCTGCATAAAACTTTGGTTAGGTCACATTTGGAGTATTGTGTGCATTTGTGGTGACTGCATCATTTGGAAGGATATGGAGGTGTTAGAGTGGCTGGGGAGGGGGTTCACAGAGATGTTGCCTGGATTAGGGTGTACTAACTCTCAGGAGAGGATGGACAAACATAGTTATTTTTTCCCCTCTGGAGTGTGAGAGGTTGAGGGCATGACCTAATAGAAATATATAAAATTAAAGTCAGGGTGGATAGTCAAAGTCTTTTTCCTATATTAGAGGGCATAGCTTTAAAGGGAGAGAGAAAATTCAAAGGAGATTTATGAGTCAAGTTTTATTTCCTACACAGAGACTGATAGATGCCTTCAGCACACTGCCAGGGGAAGTGTTGGAAGCAGACACCATAGCAACATTTAAGAGGCATTGAGACAGACGTGTGAACAGGCTGCGAATTGAGGAATACAAAACTCTTACAGACAGATATGCAGTTTATATTGGCATGACAGTTGGTACAGACAATGTGGACTGTTTGTGAAGACCCGCACACAATGATTCAGAAACAGCTTTGTCCTCTCTGCCATCAGATTTCTGAACTGTCCATGAACCCACACCTCGTTATTCTCCATTTTTGCCCCAATTATTTATTTTTGTAATTTATAGCAATTTTATGTCTTTACATGGTATCACCATCACTGAACAACAAATTTCAAGCCATTTAACTCAATAAAAATTAATCTGATTCTGTGTTGGATCATCATATGTTGCAACTTGGCTACTGAATTTCCCTAATTTTTAGATTATATATCTCATGCCAGATATCCCACCCGGTTACTTTCCCTTAAAATCTTAAAACTTTAATTTAATTATTTCTTAAGCTCTTCCATGCAGGGAATGCATGAAAATTTATTTAATCTCTCCTTGTACCATTAGAATTGCAGTTTATTCTGGAAAACCTAAACTGATCTCCCTCAAGGGCCAGAATGGTGTTGTGACCAGAGTTGTAACAATGGGTGCCTATTTCATGCGCTCTTTTCTAGGCTTGTATAATCATCTGATTTTTTGCACCTGTCCACAACACTTCAAATTTTCTCTGCATATACAGTACATTCAGAGGCCACTTTATTAGGTACTCCTGTACACCTTGTTAATGCAAATATCTAATCAGCCAATCATGTGGCAGCGACTCAAAGCATAAAAGCATGCAGACATGGTCAAGAGGTTCAGTTGTTGTTCAGACCAAATAGCAAAATGGGGAAGAAATGTGTTCTAAGTAACTCTGACTGTAGAATGATTGTTGGTGCCAGATGGGGTGGTTTGAGTATCTCAGGAACTGCTGATCTGCTGGTAAACATCCAGTGAGCGACAGTTCTGTGGGTGAAATGCTTTGTTAATGAGAGGTCAGAGAGTGGCTCAAGCTGCTAGAAAATGGGCATTAACTCAAATAGCCATACATTATACTAGTGGTGTGCAGAAGAACATCTCTGAATGCACAGCCTGTCAATCCTGAAGCTGATGGGCTACAGCAGCAGTCGACCATGAACGTATTCAGTATTCACAAGTGAAAAGGACCTTGATCAGGGTGAGGTCGAAATAGAACAGGCCTGTGTGCTGGACAATGTGCAGATTAAGGAAGAAGAAGTGTTGGATCGTCTTAAAAACATCAAGATTGATAAGTCCCCAGGGCCGGATGTGATATACCCCAGGTTGCTGTGGGAAGTGTGGGAAGTGAGAGAAGAGATCGCTGGAGCAGTAGCTATGATCTTTGAATCCTCTTTGGCTGCAGGGGAGATGCCAGAGGATTGGAGAATGGCAAATGTAGTTCTCTTATTTAAAAAAGGTAATAGGGAGAATCCTGGGAACTATAGACCGGTGAGTTTTACGTCGATGGCATGCAAACTACTGGAAAGGATTCTTAAGGATAGGATCTATGAGCATTTAGAGAAGTACAGTCTACTCAAGGATAGTAACATGGCTTTGTGAAGGGAAGGTCATGCCTCACGAGCCTAACTGAGTTTTTTGAAGAGGTAACAAAAGAAGTTGATGAGGGTAGGGCAGTAGATGTGGTCTACATGGATTTTAGCAAGGCACTTGACAAGGTCCCCCATGAGAGACTCATCCAGAAAGTCATGAGGCATGGGATCAGTGGAACCTTGGCTGTTTGGATAAAAAATTGGCTTACAGGAAGAAAGCAGAGGGTAGTAGTGGAAGGAATGTATTCTGCCTGGAGGTTGGTGACTAGTGGAGTGCTGCAAGGACCTGTCCTGGGACCCCTGCTCTTTGTGATTTTTATAAATGACCTGGAAGAAGAAGCGGAAGGATGGGTAAGTTTACGGATGACACGAAGATTGGAGGAGTTGTGGATGGAGCTGTATGTTGTCGAAAGTTACAAGAAGATATAGACAGGATGCAGAGGTGGGCAGAAAAGTGGCAGATGGAGTTCAATCCAGATAAGTGTGAGGTGGTGCATTTTGGAAGGACAAACCAGAAGGCTGAGTACAGGGTTAATGGTCGGTTACTTAAGAGTATGGATGAACAGAGGGACCTTGGGGTTCAAATCCATACATCCCTCAAGGTCACTGCACAGGTTGATATAATAGTTAAGAAGGCCGATGGGATGCTAGGCTTCATTAATAGGGGGAATGAGTTCAAGAGTAGAGAGGTCATGTTGCAACTCGACAAATCTCCGGTGAGACCACACTTAGAGTATCGTGTTCAGTTCTGGTCACCTCATTATAGGAAGGATGTGGAAGCTATGGAGAGGGTGCAGAGGAGATTTACCAGGATGTTGCCTGGATTGGAGAATAAGTCTTATGAGGCAAGGTTTGCAGAGCTGGGACTTTTCTCTTTGGAGCTTAGAAGAATGAGAGAGGACTTGACAGAGGTCTACAAGATTATGAGAGGCATAGATAGGGTGGATAGCCAGTACCTGTTTCCCAGGGCACGAATAGAAAACACCAGAGGGCATATGTACAAAGTTAAGGGAGGGAAGTTTAGGGGAGACATCAGGAGAAAGTTTTTTACACAGAGGGTTGTTGGTGCCTGGAATGACTTGCCAGGGATGGTGATGGAGGCTAAAACATTAGGAGTATTTAAGGGCCTCTTGGACAGGCACGTGGATGAAAGAAAAATAGAGGGTTACGGGGTAGTGTGGATTTAGTACTTTTTTTTAGGAGTACATGGGTCCTCACAACAGCGAGGGCCGAAGGGCCTGTACTGAGCTGTAGTATTCTAGTGTCTAGTATCTAGTACACTCAGTGGCCATTTTATTAGCTAAAGGAGCTACCTAATAAAGTGGCCACCGCGTGTATACGGCTTCACAGCCCTTTGGACCTATTACTAATAGCAATTCAACAAATTTTGTTCAGTGGGATAGTTTAATTGATAAGTGCATAATTTGTATGATGTTGAGCCAGTTGGAACAGGAATCATTAAGGATCTCTGAGAATCTGCCTGAATTGGTTGATTACAGCAGTTTAGTTCTGAGAACTGTGAAATTGTGATAACTGATGAAATCTGGTGTTGGACAAATTAATAACACAACAAATTATTTATAATTTGTTTCAGACTGCTGTCTTTGGAAATGTTGCTTTTACTCCATTATTAATGTCCATGAGTTGGTGTAGAAGTCTCCCGTATTTGGGGAACTTCAAAAAACTGGAGGGGAAGCAGATAAAATGGCTTTGACAGTAGCGTTGCTCTCCTCTGATTTATTTGTCATAGAAGGAAGGGGAGGAGAAAAGCTAACCACCTATGACGTTAGGTTTATGATCAATTCCTCGAGAAACGTATTGAGAAATGTGCGTGCTCTGTGGTACCTTTAGCTCAAGATGCTGTGCCTTATAGAGAACTTTCTCTGATAGGTTCCGTGAGCTTTTGCAGTGCCATGTATAGTTTTGCTACCCCGCATGTTTACTGCCAATTCTTAATAGTAAGGTCTCTGACAAAAAGGGCTGAACAGCCTGTATCTGTACTGTAGTACTCTATGACTGTGACATCATAGTACTGATGATTAACAACCTGGGTCTGATATCTCTGACACTTCTCTCGGCAAGTTCACCTCCAGCATCTCATCCTCTCGCAATCTTGTGAGTTGGAAACAACAGAAGTCAAATTTAATCTGGCCCTAATTCTCAATTTCAATGTGAATTTTAACAGGGGATAGACAGATATTCCTTCCTGTAAGGTTGCTTCCCTGGGAGCCAAGTTGAAAATTCCATCCTTAGCATTATCCGTAGTTAGAATATTTCATCTGCTGATGATAAGTGAATGTATAATGCCATTGAGCATCCCAATTAACATTGACATTGTCAGGTGCTGGAGGCCCTGGTACTAGCTCTGTCTCTCTGGACTGGTGGTGGTTGAAAATATTGAGACATATAATGAATTGCCTGCAGACCATTTTACTTTGCAGACATACACAAGTGCCTTTCAAAAACTTAGATCATTGTGACAAAGCTATCCCCAGTCTCCTGTTTTCATAGTGTTTGCTGACCAAATTGCCAGGATTCATGTTTCCCCTTCCTTTTCACTCATGGGAATTGTTGCAATCTCTTCACTTTCCTCACCAGGATTTAGTTAACTCATAATAAAAAGTTGCCAGTTAATAGCATGCAAACACATTGGTGTAAATTGTTATCATTATCACAGTTAATTATCTGGTGGATGGTTTTCTGTTTATAAAATCTGTCTAATATTTGTTCTATTGTTATTAATAGAATTTCACTTAGGGCAGCTATGATTAAGATTATTTGAAAGATGTAGGTGGTCATGTAGGTGGCTGTGTTATTGTGGGCACTTTGCACATTATGTTCAATATTTACACAAGGGTCAGTAAATTTTGATGATAGATATCAATAAGAGGAAAATTCCAAATGAATCTATGACAGATGGGGATCCTCCTGAAATGTTGCCCATCTGGGAAACATAAAAGTAACCCCATCTGATTTTCATGTTTGAAAATCAGATATCCAGTTCTTATTTTTTCCATCAAATCCCTATAGATACTGATTATACTTCTCTGTGATGTAGTAGTAGGACACTCACCCAAGTTGAATATGATGTTCTCCTAAGGGGTTATTCCTTTAATGAAGAATGCCTGTGCGTGATTTTGTTTAACACTAGGAGGTTGATGCAAAGGTACTTGCCACGTGACCGAACAGAGACAGTATCCGGTAGCATAGAACGCAAGATAACAGACAACTTCACTGCTGCTGCCTTCCTCTGTCTTCAGCCGTTGTGATGCATCATCTTCTTCCAGTTCCGCTTTGAGGTCTTGGCTGGATTTCTCTTTGTCTGGAATCTCCCCCTTGACCTTACCCCCAAGGGTGACCCTACCAGGAAGCTAAACTCCAGACTCTTGGGTCACTCTTGGGTCTCAGGAACTCATAAGCCTCTCCACCATGACGAGGCGACGATCTTCAGTGAAATCAGTGATGTAATCACTTTCCATTCTTGTTTAGATTGCTATTCTTAATGGATGAATAACTCTCAGGGGTATTATTGAAAAAGTGAGACAGTTGTTACAAATCTTTTGTAAAATATAGCCTTTTAACTGCTTACTGTATTTTGACAATATTTCCAAAACCAAGAACAATTCTTCCATCTACACTGTTGATCTACACTGTAAATATGGCCTCACTTAATGAAGGCCAATACACTTGTGCCATTCCTGAGCATAGCTATTTGTCTTAGACTTCATCACTTGGGTAGTCGACTTAGACTTATTTACTTGGAATCTCGCTCCATGCCCCTTCATGATACTTTGTTTGCAATATTGACTTCAGTCCATGCTATATTACAAGATATTATTGCCAGTTGAAACAGTTAAAAATAGAGTTGCCTCAAAGTAAGGTACAACTGTGCTACATCAGGAACATTAGCACAGAGTTTTGGATTTTGTACCAGAGGTCCAGAGTTTTGGGTAAATGACCTTGTGGCAATTTCAATTTCAGGTTTATTGTTATTCAGCGGTCCACATCTATACTGCCAAACGAGACAGCGCTGTTCTGGAGTAAGATGCACTACACTGCACACATAACGAGTATTAAGACAAATAAATTAACAAATAAGAAGGTGCATATAGAATACAAGTTAAAAAGTAATCAGTATAATGCTTCTGGCGCTTCATACATGATGAGACCTGGGTGGTGGCAGGGAGTTCATCAGTCTCATAGCTGGGGGAAGAAGCCTTTTCCCATCCTAACAGTTCTTGTCCTCATGTTGTGGTACCTCTTGCCTGGTGTAGGGGGTCAAGAGATTGTTGTGCGGATGGGAGGGATCACTGACAATGCTAAGGGCTCTATGTATGTAGTGCTCCTGATAAATATTTTTAATGAGTGGAATGATGATCCTCTCACCAATCTTCACGATCCTCTGTAGGGACTTGCGGTCAGATGTCTTGGAATTCCCATACCAGATAGTGATGCAGTTTGTTAAGAGACTCTCAGTCATGCTCCTGTAAAACTACTTAATCAACAATTGAATTTCCAGTTCCATGTCATGATGAGTTTTGGCCCGAAATGTCTACTGCTGAAGGGTCTTGGCCCATTACATCGACTGTACTCCTTTCCATCGATGCTGCCTGACCTGCTGAGTTCCTCCAGCATCTTGTGTGTGTTGCTTGGATTTCCAGCATCTGCAGATTATCTCTCGTTTGCGATTAAGTAAAAGACTAGGATTATAGTCTCTGAATGCAGGAGCGTCTCATTAGAACAGAGATAAGGAGAAATTTCTTTAACCAGAGGGTGGTGAATCTGTGGAATTCACTGCCACAGGTGGCTTTGGAGGCCAAATCATTGGGTAAATTGAAAGCAGAAAGGTTCTTGATTAGTAAGGTTACAGGGAGAAGGCAGGAGAATGGAGTTGAGGGGGATGATAGATCAGCCATGTGCGGATGGGAGGGCAGAGCAGACTCTATGTAAAGAAAGGTCAATTTCTGTTCCTATGTCTAAAGGTCTTGTGAGCAATGGTGACAACGTACCTTCCTGATCTCATACCCTACTGATATCATTGATAAAATTTTAGGTTTAAATCCCTTTCAGAAGGGATGACTGTAATAGCATCTATTTATGATATAGTTATGAAATTACAGCCAGGTATATCTGATAAAATTAAAAATGAATGATAGAGAAATGGGATAAAAATTTTCAATTAGTTAGTTCTTCCTCTATATGTGCTAAACATACATAGGGCCCATATGTCTAAAGATAAATTATCCCGTTTTTATTCCCATATAAACCTTATTTGTGACAGATGTCACTTTGAAGTGGCTTCTTTAACTCATATGTTTAGGTCCTGTCCTCATTTGGAAAAATTCTGGAAAGATATTTTTGATACTATCTCAACAGTTTTGCGTTTTGATTTACAAACCCATCCTATTACGGCAATTTTTGGTTTGCCAATGACAGAACATAGATCTTTATCCTCTTCAGCCTGTTGGATGATTGCATTTGTTGCTTTAATGGCCAGAAGATCCATTTTATTGAACTGGAAGGAGACCAATCCTCCTACTACATTTCAATGGTTTTCCTAAACTATGTTATGTTTAAATTTACAAAAGATCAGAAGTGACATTTTTGATCCTTCAGTTAAATTTCAAGAAAATTGGAAACCATTCATTCAACATTTTCATATGATGTAATTTGACCTTTCCGAATCCTTCTTATTAACTTAAAATATATGAATAGAGGAGTGCAGTTGACGACATTACTGAACGTGTTCGATTTAAGATAATGGTCTAGCCTTGTTTTGTTCTGTTTGCTTCTTTTGAGTTTAGTATTTAGTTTTATTTTATTTTTTGGTTGTTTTTGGGTTTTTCTTTGTATCTTTTTTCTTTCTATTTCTCTTTTCTCTATGATTAATTATATTAAGAGTTTGCAAGTCTATTATACTTGTATTATTTGAAATCTTTTTTGTACATGCTTATCAACAATAAGACTATTCCAGTCTCTCTGTATCAATATTGTTATTCTGTTCATAATTTTGGAAAATTAATAAAAAGATTTAAAAAGCAATGGTGACAATGAAAACTACCAGACTGTTGTAAAGCCCTTCTGATTCACAAATAGCAACAGACACAAAATGCTGGAGGAATTCAGCAAATCAGGATACCATTAGGTTCTGGTGAAGGGTTTTCCCCATAATGTCCATGGACGATTTATTCCCCTCCATTACTTAGGTAGTGGATTTTGCCTTATTTTACTTAGAATCCAGCTGATTGGTGTTCCTCCAACATTTTGCGTGGGTTGCTCAAAATCTCCCACAGCTGCAGAATCTCTTGTGCTTCTGGCTCACACATATTCTTCAGGGAGGAAAATCAGCTGTTTTTACCAGGTCTCTGGATTTTTTAACTCCAGACTTATAGTCATTTCATAACTACTCACTAAAAACACTGATATGTATATCAGACTAACATGAATAAAAGGAAATTGTCAATCCATCAGTGACCTAGGCAACAGATACTGACGAGGGAAGATCCTAGCCTAGTCATCTCTGCAAGACCATCGAACTCTGGAGCAGAATTGGGCTATTTGACCCATTGAGTCTGCTCTGTAATTCCATCATGGTTGACTTGTTATTCTTCTCAATCGCTTTCTCCTGCCTTCTCCCTGTTGCCTTTGGCACTCTTACAAATCAAGAACCTTTCAACCCCTGTTTTCCTCTTTTATTACAACATTTTGTTTGATTGAAACATTGAGAGAAGTTTGGATAAGTGCATGGATGAGAGGAATATGGAGGGCTTTGGCACAGGTGAGGGATGATGGGACAAAGCCAAAGAATGGAAAGTTGTATGGGATCTACTGTCTAAATTTGGGGATTAGGAGAGCTGGTCTACAGACTGGTAAAATAATATTGTACACTCAAGACACAGAATCATAATTGGATCCTTCATCACAATCCTTGGCATATTTCTTATCACACAAGCAAGGCAGATCTGTCAGTAATGGTGAAACATGGTTTGGAAGAGACGGTTGAGGTATCAAGGGTCCATGAAGGCTGTTGCCTGAGACCTGTTAGATACCACTTAACATCTTCCTTCACCTAATCAGTCTTTAATGAAAAGCACGTAGAAGAAGCTCTGAGAGTTGCAAAGCCACAGAAATTATTTTGCTTGGGGAACATGGGTGCCAATTAACAGAAGTGATACATAATAGACAAAGTTAAGCTGTCACTCAAGTTCAAAGGATCAAATAATTTTGAAATTGAGCATTTTTTCCTTAAACATAAAGACGTTTAAAGATTTATTAAAGTATGTTCAGAAATTGAAAGTGTATTTATATTAATGCAAATGAGAGCCAGTGCTTCACAATCACAGTTACAAATATACAAGAAATTAAATGGATTTAAATGAATTGAGTGCAGAAAATAATAGGGTTTCATTGCATTATGCTGCAATACAGATTATATTGATTCCAATCCTATGAAATATGTTATCTGCAGATTCTGTGCCAATATGTCATGCCTCACTAAACCCAGAGTTACAATAGACAATGCAATTTTTTCCGCCATGGTCTGGAATGAGAGAAATGAGGATGTTTCATTTTATTGTTGCAATACTTCATCAAACAAAGTTAGAATTGCACATCAGAAAGATCCTAAAGCGAAAAAAAAAATGCAATTTATTCTTCAGAATTTTACATTTTTTGCACCAAGGTAATTCATATAATGCTCCCTGCAGGGCAAGCTGCTGCCAAGTGATCTTCATTCCAACTGAGAATTGCTTCATTTCATGTGCAAAAAAGGTGACCTAATAGATAGCTTTTAAATTATGAAGTGATTTGATTACTTAGAATGAGGAAGTGTTTCTGGTTGCAAGGAATGGTAAAATATTAAACTCAAGAAGGAATTCAGGAGAAGAATCTTTATCCATCAAGTGGCGAGAAAGTAGAAAATGGGGCAGTTCAGGGGAATAGCTTTATTCATTCGAGGATCAGTATAGGAGGAGAAAGAAGTAGAAGAATATGTTGCTTGGGTACATAGTGGCTCTTGAGCAGGAGAAAGTCTAACTGATTACGCTGAATGGTTTGTTAATTGGCTTCACAGAGCAATACTGTATTGATATTGACCCCTCAGCTCATTCATCCATGATGACCAGCTAGCTTACCTGAGTTTGTCCTATTTGCCTGCATTTGTCCCATATCCCTCCAAACCAAGGGCACACAACCTTTTATATGCCATGGACATTAACCGAAGGGGTCCTTGGACCCCAGATTGGGAACCCCTGCTCTAAACCATTCTAATCCATTCAAATGCCATCTTCACTACCCTGTCTGTGTTTGGACAAAGATGTGGGTAAGAGCAATACACCTTGAGGTTGTGAAAAGAGTTCAGGGGATCTGTAAGTGCATTAAAGCTGAATCTTTAACCAGTCTTTCTGTTTATCAATTTATTACCATTTTATTAGGTCCATCAGCAAATAGATGTTTTCTTTCCAGTACTATAGCACTAATGCTACTTGGATTACAATTTCTGATCTAAGATTCTGTATGACAAGGTCACAGTGTTGCTTTATTGGCCTGATAACCAATTTCTCAATCCTTCAGCGCAGGCACTATCCCCCCACCCCTTGCCCCACTTCCGTTTCAGATTTCAGCTCCCCTCCAGATGAAAAAAAAATCTTCCTCAAATCCACTTTAAATCTCCTACTTTAAATCTACTTTAAACCTCTTTCCTCCTGTTAAGGGAAGAAGTCTGTCACTATCTAACTAATCAATATCCCTCAGAATTTTATATACCTCAACAAGAAACTCACTCAGCCTTTTCAACTGTAAGTGAAACAAACACAGCCTATCCAGTCCTCTGTCATATACGGAACCTTGCCTCCCAAGCAAGAGCCGGTGAAACTCTGGTGAAAGCATTTCTTCCAGTGGTGTGGCACCCAGAGCTGCACACAGTAATACAATTGAGGACAAATTAATATTTTATAAACTCGTACCTAATCTCCCTGCTAGTATATCCCGTGCCCCAACTTACTGAGGCAAATATTTCATTTGCATTTTATATCAGCTTATCTGCCTGTGCTGTGGTTTTGTTTTCAGAGAAGGTTGGAGATGTACACTAATGTTTCTCTGTTCCATAATACTCCCTAGGATTCCACCATGCATTCTGTATATTAAATACTTGTCCTAACAATGTACAATCACTCATATTTCTCAGAGTTTTGTCCAATAAGCACCCCTCCCCCCATGAGTGATGTTAGATTCAATAGTTCAATTGTTCCGTTTAATATCAGAGAATTATACAATATCCAACCTGAAATTCTTGTTCTTCACGGGCAGCCACAAAAACAGAAGAGTTCCCCAAAGAATGAGTGTCAGTTAAAACGTTAGATACCCAAAGCCCCCCTACTCCCCTCCATGCATAGGCAGCAGCAAAGTATTGATCCTCTCCCTCCCCCACAGCAGCAGCTTTTCTGAATAAAGCGACTGTCCTGCAATCATTTGCTACTTCTTTTGGGACCAGAAAAGTTTTGAACGTCTCTGGCAGAGCACCAACATCTCCTCCTCTGCCTTTCATAGTAACCTAGGATACATTTAATCAGGTTCTGATTATTGGTCTACCTTTAACTAATTGAGACTTCTAATACCATATGCTTTTTGACAGTAAGTAATCCTAGCATTCTATTATCCTCAGCCCTGAAGTTTTACAATGACACTGCTCTTATTCAAGATGAACACAATATTCACTTAAGACTCACAGTTGTTCAGTTCTAAATGGATCTATTCAGATGAATCCAAGTTCCGTATCCTCAGCTTCATGTGCCGATTTTCATTGGGACTTTGCACTTTGCATTTTTTTTACATAGTGAGCGGTTGAACTTACTGCCCTTCAAATATGGTGGCAGTGGAGTCTAAAGAGCCTTCAGGAAGGTTTTGTAAAGATGCCTGAGGGGAAATAATTTGCAGAGCTACAGGGAAAGAGCGGAGAAACAAGACTAATGGGATTTCTCAACCAGGAGTTGACAAAGACTCATTGGGCTTAGAGGCCTCCCTGTAAATCATGAGAAATCTGTATTCTACGATCTTGTTTTGCCAACCGAGATTTAAAATAATCTGAAGCCCTTTGTCTTCTCAGTGGATGCTAATGCTTGCTGCCAAATTTTTCTGAATGGATTATGAAATGTTCCTGTTCAAGTATTCAAAGCTGATTGCAGTGAAAAACAGAGCGTATTGTGCAGGCTCCATAGGCTACGTTCAGAATAAAGCAGCAACTGTTGTTAATGCAACCTGTTCGTACTTAATGGAAAATTGATCTCTGTAGTCCAAGATAAGAAATCCTGTAAATCATAATGTGTTGAACAGTGATGATTGATAGGATATGCATACACAATCAAAACAATTTCATGCTAATATTGTATACTGGAATGTGAAGTTTATCTCTCTACCATTCTGTTCACCTTGACGGTTTTCCTTAAAGCTCACCCCATTGACCACCTCTGTTAATGTCTTTTCATGAACAAGTACTGTGCAAAATTCTTAGACACTTACAAAGAGCTAGGGTGCCTTAGACTTATGCACAGTACTGTATTTGTCAATGTGGAGCAGAGAGTGAGTTTGTAAATCTGGTGGGGTAAAGGATATCGGGAATGGCAAGGGTGGAGTCCGTGAGAGGAGTGTGGGACAGGTGGCAGAGAAAAAGTGTCAGATGTGGCAGGAAGGCATGGGTGCAGACACACCCAGGGTTATTTAGATACCAGGCAAGGTAATTTGATTCCAAACATTTGGTTTATTGATCATTACAGGATGTCTCTCTGGTACTTCCCACTTCCTCCTTTCTTCCTTCCACTTTCCCCAACCATGATTCGCCTTTGGCAACACCCCCCCCCCACTCTCAATCCACAGTATCAGAATCAAGTTTATCATCACTCCTATATGTCATGAAATTTATTTTTTTGTGGCAGCAGTACAGTGTAATACATAAAATTATTACAGTACTCTGCAAAAGTCTTAGCCTCTCGGCCCGAAACGTCGACTGTACCTCTTCCTGGAGATGCTGCCTGGCCTGCTGCGTTCACCAGCAACTTTGATGTGTGTAGCCTCCATAGCTGTTTATACATATCTAAGACTTTTGCACGGCACTGTACACTCTTCAACTGCATTGTTTTGTTGCATAAAGCTTTAATGTGTGTTTTTCCATTGTATTACTAGTTCAGAATCAGGTTTAATATCATTGGCATATGTCGTGAAATTTGTTGTTTTGTGGCAGCACCACATTGCAATGCATAACAAAAAAAGCTATAAATTATAATAAGAAATGTATTTTTAAAAACTAAGTTAACTAATTAGTGCAAAAAGAGAGCAAAAATATTGAGGTAGTGTACATGGGTTCATTGTCCACTCAGAAATCTGAGGGCAGAGGGGAAGAAGCTGTTCCTTAAGTATTGAGTGTGTGTTTTCAAGCTCCTATACCACCCACTCAATGGTAGCAGTGAGAAGAAGGCATGCCCTGGGTGATGGGCGTGGGGGTGTCCTTAACAATGGATGCCGCCTTTTTGAGGCACCGCCTTTTGACGATCCCCTTGATGCCAGGGAGGCTAGTGCCACGATAGAGCTGGCAGAGTTTGCAACTTTCTGCTGCTTTTTCTGATCCTGTGCAGCTTCCCCTCCTTACCGGACAGGGATGCAGCCTGTCAGAATGCTCTCCACGGTACACTGGTAGAAACTTGCCTTTGGTATCATACCAACTCTCGTCAAACTCCTGATGAAATATAGCCGCTGCCTTCTGCCTTCTTTGTAACTGCATCAATATGTTGTACTCACCTAGCTATACTGCCCGTTTCTTTTTCCAAATGTTATCATAAAATTATTTTGTAATTTCTATTGCAGGATCAAAAGTCAACATTTTTCCAGTTCGGGGCTTCCATACAACAGCAGGTTGGAGTGATGTTAAATATCATGGAGGAATATGACTGGCACGAGTTCTCCGTTGTAACCAGCACCTTCCCTGGATATCATGAATTTATTAGTGTATTAAAAACCACAGTTGAAAATAGCTTTGTGGGCTGGGAGCTTCTCGCCACTATCACGTTAGATGCTGTTGACGGAGATTCAAAGGCTCAAGTTCAGTTGAAGAGAATACAATCATCAGTTATTCTGCTGTACTGTTCGAAAGACGAAGCTGTTTTCATACTGGAGGAGGCCCGTTCTCTAGGCCTCACGGGCTTTGGTTTCACCTGGCTTGTGCCCAGCTTGGTTACGGGTAACACAGACATCATACCTGAGGAATTTCCAGCCGGGCTGATATCTGTGTCATACGACGAATGGGACTACAGCCTGACAGAAAGGGTGACGGACGCTGTTGGCATCATCACAACAGCTGCTTCCGCCATGATGGAGCAATATGGATACATTCCTGAGGCGAAGACAAGTTGCTACGGCCAGTTGGAACAGAAGGTCCTTCCATTTCTTTCCCTGCACAAGTAAGTTCTTGATATTTTGCTTCACTTTATTCTGCTGATGAGGAAATCATATAAGATTTAACACGTTATGTGTAACCAGGCAAACTGTAAAGATGTAAGAGAACAAAAATACAATGCTTGGATACTGTGGGAGAGAAAATTCTTCTCTACTGTTGTAATCCGGGTGGAATGGGGCCTTTACTTCTTGAGGATTTCTGATTTAGAAATTAGAACCAAAGAAATTCAAAGAAGTAATCAGTTGTGGGAATTCTGTGTACTTTCTAGCAGTTGACTTCAACATAGGAATTTGAGAGACTTTGAAGTAAACCAGTGCCTTCTCTTTATTTGGGCCAGTGTATAATAACAAGATATCCTGAAGATGGAACGGGAGGGTATAGTTAAAATGCACCTGCTTAATTTTTATTATATTCTTAATAGCTGTGGTAAACATCTATTCTGTGTTAAGAAACCACTTGAAATACATTTTACACAATGGACAGGGAGTAGGGCCAACATACCTCACATCACAAGTGAACAGCTAATCTATTCTCAGCCCTATGCACTGTCATATATTTTAGTCACCTAACAATGTCGTGGAACATCATTTTTTGTTCTTTGATAAACTCCAGAGGAGCACTTTGGAAAGTTTTTCTGTATTAAAAGAATTAGATAGCTAGCCTGAGAGTCCAGCTCGAATTTGGAAGCCTAACATCTCGGGGACCTCACAGAAACATGTTGAATGTTGAAAGGCAAGGACAGAGTGGATGTGGCAAAGTTGTTTCCCATGGTGGGAGAGTCTAGTACGAGAGGGCATGACTTAAGGGTTGAAGGGCGCCCATTCGGAACAGAGATGTGAAGAAATTTTTTCAGCCAGAGGGTGGTGAATCTGTGGAATTTGTTGCCACGGGCGGCAGTGGAGGCCAAGTCATTGAGTGTATTTAAGGCAGAGATTGATAGGTATCTGAGTAGCCAGGTCATCAAAGGTTATGGTGAGAAGGCGGGGGAGTGGGACTAAATGGGAGAATGGATCAGCTCATGATAGAATGGCGGAGCAGACACAATGGGCCGAATGGCTGACTCCTGCTCCTTTGTCTTATGGTCTTATGGTCTTATAGATCGAGGGTCGGTGTCACGGCAGGAGACCCGTGTGTCGTCGGGGGAGTCAGGATATCTGCTGTGGGCCTGAAGACCTGAGATCTTTGCGATCTTCGGGCACTGAGCTCGGGAAAAACCGATGTAATGGACTTTTAACATCGTAAACCAGCGAGTTGTTTGTTATGTCTCCCCACTTGGTGGTGGGAAACAGAGACACCTCCTTCTCCCTTATTATGGAGAGAGAGAATCTGCAGTGTGCCGTATGCTGGATGAAATGTGAAATCGTTGGTGTAACTGCAAGTCTGTGTCTTTGATATTGCTTTGCTCATGCTGAGTGCTCGGTGGTGATACTGATGCTTGCTTCTTATTTTGCCGGTGGGGGGAGGGGGATCGTTGCTCGCTGCCACTTACGCGGGGGAGGGAGGAAAGCTGGGGGGGGTCTTTGGGGTTCTTACATTTATCTGTCATTCATTCTTTGGGGCACCTCTGTTTTCGTGGATGTTTGCGAAGAAAAAGCATTTCAGGATGTATATTGTATTCATTTCTCTGACATTGAATTGGACCTTTGAATATATATTTAGACTGTTGCCATTTCCCAGTTTTGCACAGTGGTTCTCCATCCCGTTGCTGTGGTCTTTCATTGATTCTATTATCGTTATTGGATTTATTGAGAATGCCCACAAGAAAATGAACCTCAGGGTTGTATATGGTGACATGTATGTACTTTGATAATAAATTTACTTTGAACTTTGAACTTAAATTGATGTCAGCAATTGTTCTACTGCAAACTACCATTCTGCAAACTTAAAGCATGATTGGGAATGTTAGTGCCAGTCTGAGAGGAGGGGGCATAGTTTTAAGTGACTATAATTTCTTCTGATTTATATAATCTATCACTTAATATTTGGCATCAAACGAAAGCATGTTAATGTCACCCTACCTTGATCAAAGCTCAGAAAATTCAAAAATCTGAGTAAATTTATTATCAAGTGTGTATCTATCACCATATACTACCCCGAGATTCATTTTTTTTGCAGACATTTACAGGAAAATAAAGAAATACAATAGAATCAATGAAAAACTACACACAAAGATTGACAAACAACCAACGTACAAAAGAAGGCAAACTGCAAATACAAAAAAAAAACGATAAATAAATAATACTGATAACATGAGTGATAGAGACCTTGAAAATAAGTTCGTAGGTTGTGAAATCATTTCAGAGGTGAATGAAGTTATCCATTCTGGTTTAGGAGCCTGATGCTTGGAGAGTAATGACTGTGCCTGAACCTGGTGGTGTGGGACCTAAGGCTCCTGGACCTGCTTCCTGATGGTAGCAATGAGAATAGATCATGGTCTAGATGGTGGGAGCCCTTGATAATGGATTCTGCTCTCTTGTGGTAGTGCTCCTTGTAGTTGTGTTCAATGGTGGGGAGGGCTTTTCCTGTGTTGGATTGGGCTGCATCCATTACTTTTTGTAGACTTTTCTATTCTTGTGCATTGGTGCAACCAGTCATGATACTCTCCACCATGCATCTATTGAAGTTTGTTAAAGATTTAGATGACATGTGGAATCTTCGCAAACTTTTAAGAAAGTAGACGCACTGTCGTGGCTCCTTCTTAATGGCACTTATGTGCTGGTCCCAGGGCGGAGCTTCTGAATTATAAAATGATAATATTGGTTGGTGGCAGCAATAAAGAGATAAGTGTGTATATTATGATTTTCAAAATGATTTAAACCTTGCAACAAGTTGAATACTTTTGAAATACCATCACCATTGAAGTGCATCAAAACTTGCATGTAGCGAGCTCCTCCAAACACCAACTGCCAGATCATCTGTTTGAGGCAGAAATGTTGGCTGGAACATCCTTTGCCTCTCTTCAAACTTAGGTCTTGAAGTTGCATTCCCTTAACAGAATCTCACAATACCTCATAAAGACAGCAACTTTCTTAGTGCTCCCTCAGCCAAGGTTTAAGTGCTTCAGCCTCATGTGTAGACCAGGAAGACAACACCTTCTGGTTCAGTGAAAACAATATTACCAATTGAGCACTATTTAAAGAGCTGCTGTAAATGGGCATCTCCTTCAAAGAGCTCACAGCATTATGCTGGATTAAGTGCTTTCTTGCATTGTACAGTTCTGCGAATTTTGGTCCTGCTTACTTTGTTATTAAAATATCAATGTGGAAATAGCATTAATTAATTAATTTAGAGATACAGGTTCTCTACCAGAGTAGGTGTAAGGTGCTCCTTCCCTCCACTAGCCTGCAGGTCACCCTTGGGCAAGGTATAGCACCTGCTTAGCTCCATCACCGATCAGGGTCACGTGAAACTGTGTGAGCAGGCGGTGGATGGTCATATGATGCCAGGCGAACAATCTCTGAAGAGTGTTGATAACGGCTGGGGTCACCCACCTTGTACAGACAGGCCATGGCAAACCACTCCTATAGAAAAATTTGTCAAGAACAATCATGGTCATGCGAAGACCATGGTCACCCACATCATACGACATAGCACAAACTGAACAAATGAATTTAGAGATACAGTGTGGAATAGGCCCTTCCAGCCTTTCAAGCCACACCACCTGATTTAACCCTAGCCTAACCACGGGACAATTTGCAATGACTAACTAACCCACAAACCGGTAGATCTTTGGACTATGGGAGGAAACCGGAGCATCTGGTAGAAACGCACGGGGTCACAGGGAGGATGTACAAATTCCTGTCAGGCAGCAGTGGGAACTGAATCCAGGTCGACGGTCCTGTAACACGTTGTGCTAACCACTACACCACCCCCAACACCAGTTAACTACAGTGGTCATTTGTTACGCTTACCAAAGCAAAGCAGCCAATTGTAAGCTAAAAGCCACTGACAGTTTGCAGCCTATTTCTGAAATGGCTTCTCCAGACTAGATTAGAAAGAGCACATGCATCGATTTCAGCTTTAACATGCAAATAACATCTAGTGCCGATGTCACATGTAGTTTATACTTTCGTAAGGCTATAGATCACTGTCAGGCATACTGTTCCCATACCACTTTTCTTTGCAGCAGCACCAAAAACAGTAACAAAATGGGTAACCAGAGAGACAGGGAAAGGTGAGAGTGATCATCCCATAAGTGATGGGTCAATGGAATGGGATTTTACACTGTGGTGGAACCAGGTTGTAATCCAGCAGGTTATCAAATGAATTCAGTCCACCAGACAATGTTGTCAATCACACTGGCCAGGCTTCCTAGTGTATCTGTGGACCAGGCTATGGACTTTTGTCTCAGTGAAGTGGACGCTGTGACCTTGCTTGCTTTTATGTGGAGTCAATGTGGGCCATGGGGAACAGGTCCTTACAAGGACAAGGAGCCTGCCAGGCGTTGGTCCTGACTCTTCCCTCTGCCCAGCTTCAGCTCTCCAGCACTCTCACCACCTTGAATAGCTCAGGGCCTTTTCCTTATTCTTGACTTCCAGGTGTGCTGTCTTTTCACACACAGAAACCAAGGCTGAGTTAACATTGTTATTGAATCAATAAAAAAAATATTTTAAAAACGGGAACTCTGCATCGAACAATTTTGACAGCTGCTAAGTAGAATATCCTTGATAAGACTAAATATTGGAATTGAAGTGCCAATCTTCAGGCATATTTTAGTTGAACCTGTGACTTCAGGGCTGTCTATAAACTAGGAGCTGGAAAGCTTAGGGCTGTTTCAGAAAAGAAAGACTTGCTGACGTGTGGAACTTTCTAATTCCTTTAAGTGTGTCACAAAGTACTTTTATAATCAGAGGAATACTTCTAAAACATAAAAGGTAGAACGGTACAGCACTAGTCAGGCCATTCAGCCCATGATGTTATGCCGATCTTCTTGCCAATTTATAATAAATGTCCATATCTCTCCATTCCTTCATATTCATTCATCTATCTAAAAGTCTTTTAAACTCCACCAAACTGCCTGCTTCCATGATTACCCCTGGTAATCTATTCCAGGTGCCTACTTCTCTCCGTAAAAAAAAAACTTGCCCCCAACATTGTTTTAGACCACAACAACCTAAGGCATTGGAGCAGAATTAGGCCATTCGGCCTATCGAGAAGGCTCCACCATTCTATCGTGTCTAATGTATTATCCTTTGTACATCTCTCTCTAAATGTAGAAGTATGTCTTTTGGTATTTGATATTTCTACACTGGGGAAAAGATTCTGACTGTCTACCCTATCTATGCCTCTCATAATTTTTGAAACCTCTGTCAGATCTGTCCTCAGCCTCCAATGCAACAGAGTGAACAACCCAAGTTTGTCCAACTTTTCCATACTGCTCATGCCCTCTAATTCAGCCAGTGTCCTGGTAAACCTCTTCTACACACTCTCCGCAGACTCTACATCTTTCCTACAATGGAGAAAACAGAATGAAACGCAATACTCCGAGTGAAGTCTCACTGAAGTTTTGTATAGCTGCAACATGGTTTCCTTCTTCTAAAACTCAACCCTCCCCACCAATGAAGACAAATACACACTTGCTTTCTTCACTACCTTATCCATGTGTAACCAATTATGGAATGTACCCGAAGATCCCTCTGTGCTCAATGCTATTAAAAGGTCCACCATAAACTGTATACTCTTGCCTTTCATTTGACCTCCCAAAGTGCAACACATCACACTTGCCTGGATCAAACTCTGTGATGGTATTGCATTCGCTGACTGTAAAATTCTAAAACTCAAACAATGATCTTGAGTCCTATCCAATATAGATACCGTAGCTATGTGTACCTTCACTAACGGGAGGTTACTGTAGCCACCTAAGGCTAGATTACTTTCCTGTTTATCTGCCACAGTGAGTGTAGCTGCCAATACCCACTATTTGAATGATGGGTCCCTCATCCATACCAAGGAAAAGATACTTACAGCTAACAAATTAGTTTAAATACAGTTCTTTAATTTTGGTGATACATGCTTAAATTTAGATAAAATTCTTAAAGCATATTTAAAACTCATAGATTTTCTATCTTTTAACAGATTTCCAAATTATAAATGATTTCAAAAACACCAAGGATTTCCAAAAGACAGATACAATTTCCATAAGCTAACAAGACATTCCAACGAGTTGCAGACAAACGAGCCATTCTTTCCAGCAATCAAAGGCAGAGGAAGGGACTCTAGTCACACTGTGTTTTTGCGATTCTTCTTGACGTTCTTTGAATATGTCTTACATGCTTGACTGCTCTCCTACAGTTATTCTGGGTTTTTTTGCCACTTGATACCCATGTGATATTTTTTCAGATACCTTTTCACGCAGATGGTCTAAGAACATCTGAGGATATATTTCCCAAGTACCCAAAATTAATACTGTGAATGCTGACTCTCTGTGTACACAAATCTTCCAATTTTTGATAGATTAGCTATTTGATGTGCTAAGTGATAGTATTCATCTGGTCTGCAAACTTCCTTGAACTAAATAACTTAGCCAATGTTGTCTGGTTTGATACAAACCCAGTAAAGATAACCCCATTGTTTGACATTGCAACAAGCTCCATCCTGTGGGCCAGCATCCTTTGCTCTATAGACAGTGCGGTTTGTTTGCAGAGCTGTCTTTTTAACTTGAGAATGATTATTGCTCGTCATTAACATTAAGAACTAAAGACTGGCTCCTGGTTATGGCAAGAAGTTGAGCAAAGATTATTAGTTAGAAGTTTAACTTAGTCAAAAACAGCTATTTGATCTCTAGAAATGTCAGCTGCTATGTTAAAAAGCCGAGTTTGGCAAAAAGGTCCCCCAGCCCTGGACATCACAACTCTATCTGTCGCTTCTCTGTTCATACCCGTAACTGATCTATATCTTTCCCATCCTCCCCATGGAGTACATGGGTTTTCTCCATGTTCTCTGGTTTCCTCCCACAGTCCAAAGATGTACTGCTTAGTAGGTTAATTGGTGATTGTAAATTGTCACATGTTTAGGTTAGGGTTAAATTGGGGATTGCTGGGTGGTGCAGATAGAAGGGTCTGAAAGGCCTCTTCTATGTGCAAAAATAAATCCTGCTATGTTCTTTGATAGTCTTTTACACTTTCTACAACTCCACTAATCTTGGTGTCATCTGGACACGGTCTAATCTACCTGTCTACATTTTCATCCATAATCACCAACATCAGATGTCCCAGCACCGATCCTTGCGAAACACCACTTGTCATGGACTTCTAGCCAGAATACCAGCCCTCCACCGCGACCCTCTGTCTTCTATGGGTGAGCCGGTTTTGACATTTAACGGAAAAAAAAATCAGTCTCAACACAGACCCTTGTGGAACACCACTTATCAGTGGCAGCCAAACAGAAAAGGCTCCCTTTATTCCCACTCTTTACCTCCTGCCAATCAGCCACAGTTTTTCCATGCTAAAATGGCCCAGGTGACTTAACTACCTTCAGACTTTTCAGTTTCCCTAGAACCTTCTCTTTAGTAATGGTAACTTCACACACTTCATGACCCCTGGCATCCAGAACTTCCACCATACTGCTAGTGTCTTCCGCAGTGAAGACTGATGCAAAAAATACTTCTTCAGTTCATCTGCCATTTCCCTGTCCCCCATTTCTACCTCTCCAGCATCATTCACCAGAGGTCCAATACCCACTCTGACCTCTCTTTTACACTTTATGTAACTGAAGAAACTTCTTGGTATCCTCTTTAATATTATTGGCTAGCTTCTTTTTGTATTTCATCTTTCCCTTCTTAACTTTTTTAGTTGCCTTTTGTTGGTTTTTAAAAACTTCCCAATGCTCTAACTTGCAACTTATTTTTCCTCTATTATATGCCCTCTTTTTGGCTTTTATGTTGGCTTTGACTTCTCTTGTTAGCCACAGTTGTGTCATCATTCCTTTAGAATACTTTTCCCTCTTTGGGCTATATATATCCTATGCCTTCTCCAGAAATTCCAGCCATTGCTGCTCTGCCATCATCCCTGCCAGTGTTCTTTTCCAATCAATTCTGGCCACCTCCTCTCTCATGCCCTTGTAATTTCTCTTACTCCACTGTAATACTGATAAATCTGATTTAGCTTCTCCTTCTCATCTATCTTATTTCACTTATCTTACTTCTGAACTCCTCCAAAATTGCCTGTGCCCTCCAGTATGACCTCGCTGAGTATTACTGTGAAATTCTCCTTTAGCAGTAATGCAAACCCTCTCTCCCTCTTTCGTACCTTCTCCATCATGTCTAAACCAACAAAACTTAGGTATTTAAATGAAATATCACCAAAATACAGCTATAGTGTCAGAATAAGGAGATAGCTGTGTTCTCATTTAGGATTTTTGGAATTTGACATTGAGTTGATTCTGTGTTATTGTGTACATTCAAATCAAAGACTGCTGTGTAAGTACACATGAAAGGAATCACTGAACTTGCAGTGAAAGTGAATGAAGTCACATTGCAGCCAACTTGAGGATGAGTATCAATGAAATTCTTGATGGTTGGATGGGCTTAAAGCAAATGGAAAAATAAGGCTTCACATGAGCTTGCTTCAAAATTATGGCAGGAGTTTGGGCAAACTCCATGGAATGTATCGCTGTGTACTTTGAGGACCAATCACTATGCAGAGGTAAGAAGTATATCTGGAATTAATGAATTCAAGTTTATCAGAAACCCACTGATCTTTAGTTGACCATTTCTGGTGAAATTTTCAACTTCTCCTGAGACTCTTGATACCAGAAGCATTCAATATCATTTCTGCTTGACTGTGAAGATCTTCAATGTATTTTAAAAGTTTAGTCACTGTAATTGTTGTTTGGATATGCTGTGGTCTTCATAACATGGTGAGCTGGTGCTTGAGCATTGGAAAGCCAAGTGCCAGGAGCTGGTAGAGCAGTACCAGAGACAGGGGTGGAGGGCATGTTGCGAGCCTATAGAGACGGGTGTAGAGGTTTCCGTGGCTGCTCACTGTGCAGAATCTACTCTCTCCTTGGCATTACGGGGGCTGCAAAGAAAAGAGCCATCAGGGCCGTCACAGAAGCTGCTGACCGAGCCTCCAGATGACTACGTATCAACAGGTGTGATCCGTAGACCAGTGCTGCTGGTACACAAACCAGGGCCTGATCAACCCTGGCTGGGTCACCCGAGCAAGGGTGTCTGATGTTGACAGACCCAAGGCACCCAATGGCTCCAGGTTACATCACTGATAATGTGTCCCAGCACACCCTAGGGTGTGTCTCAGCATCTGTGGCACATGAGGAAGATCGACACTACCTAAATAATCTGACAAATGTGTTGGTATCTTGAAGATGAGGAATCTGCAGGTGCTGGAAATCCAAAGCAACACACACAGAATGTTGGAGGAACTCAGCAAGCTACACAGGATCTATGGAAAAAGAGTAAATAGTCAGCATTTCGGGCCTAGACCCTTCCCCATCTATACTGTCTCCTTGGCTATGTAGAATCCTTAGAGATGCAGTATCTATAGGTAAATTACCACAATCTTTTTAGCGAGCTTCTATTTCCCTAATTCTCAAAAAAGATAAGGATCCTAATGAATGTGCATCTTATAGGCCTATATGTTTGCTGAATGAGGATTCTAAAATTTTTTCTAAAATATTGGCAACGAGATTGGAGAATATATTGCCTCAAATTATTTCTGTTGATCAGACTGGATTTATTAAAAATCCTAAATGACAGGAATTCTGCAGATGCTGGAAATTCAAGCAATACACATCAAAGTTGCTGGTGAACGCAGCAGGCCAGGCAGCATCTCTAGGAAGAGGTACAGTCGATGTTTCAGGCTGAGATCCTTCGTTGCCTGAAATGTCGACTGTACCTCTTCCTAGAGATGCTGCCTGGCCTGCTGCGTTCACCAGCAACTTTGATGTGTGTTGTTGTTTATTAAAAATCCTTACTCCTTCTCTAATATTAGGAGATTAATGAATATTGTTTATACTCCTTCACCTAGAACTCCAGAATGCGTCATTTCACTGGACTCTGAGAAAGCCTTTGGTAGAGTTGAATGGACATATTTGTTTAATATGCTTGACAAATTTAATTTTAGTCTGATATTCATATCTTGGATTAAATTGATATACCTTACTCCTTTGACTTCGGTATTTACTAATAATCATCTCCCTTTTTTCAATTATTCCGTGGTACTAGACAGGGTTGCCCTCTTAGTCCACTATTATTCGCTATTGCTATTCGTGACTCTCCTAATATATTTGATATTACCCATGGAAATGAGATACATAAATCATCACTATATGCAGATGATCTACTATTATCTATTTCTAACCCTGAGAAATCCATTCCGGCGGTATTATCTCTGCTTGCTCAGTTTAGTATTTTTTTCTGGTTACAAATTGAATCTTGGTAAGAGTGAACTTTTTCCATTAAATATGCAGGTTCCCATTTATAGATGTTCACCATTCAGAGTGATTGCTGACTATTTTACTTATTTGGGAGTTAAAATTGCTAAGAGACATAAGGACTTGTTCAAGCTCAATCTTTTACCGTTAATTAGTCAGGTTAAACAACTGATTACTAAATGGTCCCCATTGTCTCTATCGCTGATTGGATCAATGCTATTAAAATGATTATTCTACCTAAATTTTTATATCTACTCCAAGCGATACCAATTTTTATTCCTAAATCTTTTTTTGATACTATTGATTCTAAAATTTCCTCCTATATATGGCAGAATAAATATCCCAAGTTAAGGAAAAAATATTAACAGAAGTCCAAGAAAGATGGTGGTTTAGCATTGCCGAATCTAAGATTCTATTATTGGGCAATTAATATTCAATATTTTGGACGCAAGATTGGAATATAATTCCAAGTCCACATTGGGTAAACCTTGAAGGCTACTCTGTACAAGGGTTCTCTTTGGCTTTCATTTTAGGAACTTCACTTCCTTTTGTATTATCTAAATTGAATAAACAAATGGTTAATCCAATAATTAAACATACATTACAAATATGGTTTCAATTTTGTAAATTTTTTGGTTGAACAAATTGATATTATCAAGCCCTATTATATCTAATTTTTTTTCAACCCTCAGTTATGGATCAAGCCCTTTTGATATGGAAAACGAAAGGTAAAACATGTTTCCGTGACTTATTTCTGAATAACTGTTTCATGTCTTTTGAACAGTTATCTAATAAATATAATTTGCCCAGATCCCATTTTTAAAGATATTTACAAATAAGAAACTTTTTAAATACCACGCTGCCTACCTTCCCAATTTCACTCCCTACTGATATCACCGATAAAATTTTCGGTTTAAATCCCTTTCAGAAGGGATTAATAACAACTATTTATGATATAATTATGAAATTACAGCCAGGTATATCTGATAAAATTAAAAATGAATTGGAAAGGGAACTTCAACTTCTCCTACCTATAGAGAAATGGGATAAAATTTTTCAATTAATTAGCTCTTCCTCTATATGTGCCAAACATATATTAATACAATTTAAAGTAGTGCATAGGGCCCATATGTCTAAAGATAAACTAGCCCGTTTTTATTCCCATATAAACCCTATTTGTGACAGATGTCACTCTGAGGTGGCTTCTCTGACTCATATGTTCCGGTCCTGCCCTCTTTTGGAAAAATTCTGGAAAGATATTTTTGATATTATTTCAACAGTTTTGCTTCTTGACTTACAACCCTATCCTATTATGGCAACTTTTGGTTTGACAATGATGGAACCTAGATCTTTATCCTCTTCAGCCTGTCGGATGATCGCATTTGTTACTTTAATGGCCAGAAGATCCATTTTATTGAATTGGAAGGAGACCAACCCTCCTACTACATTTCAATGGTTTTCTCAAACTATATCATGTTTAAATTTAGAAAAAATTAGAAGTGTCATTTTTGATCCCTCGGTTAAATTTGAAGAGACTTGGAAGCCATTTATTCAACATTTCCATATGATGTAACTTGACCTTTTCCGAATCCTTCTTATTAACTTAAAATATACGAATAGAGGAGCGGAGTTGACAACATTATTGAATGTATTTGATTGAAGATATTGGTCCAGCCTTGTTTTGTTCTGTCTGCTTTCTTTTTGGGTTTGGTATTTAGTTTTATTTTTTTGTTTTTTTTGGGGGGGGGTTTTCTTTACATTTTTTAAATTTCTTTTTTCTCTATAATGAACTATATTAAGAGTTTGGAAGTCTATTACACCTGTATTATTTGAAGTCTTTTTTGTACATGTTTATCAACAATAAGATAATTCCAAACTCTCTGTATCAATATTATTATTCTGTGTATAATTTTGGAAAATTAATAAAAAGATTTAAATAGAAAGAAAAGACCCTTCC
The DNA here is from genome assembly GCF_963921235.1 of Mobula hypostoma. Taxonomy (NCBI): domain Eukaryota; kingdom Metazoa; phylum Chordata; class Chondrichthyes; order Myliobatiformes; family Myliobatidae; genus Mobula; species Mobula hypostoma. Next base: position 133,156,436 of record NC_086105.1, read on the forward strand.
CCATCAATGAAGGGTCTCAGCCCGATATGTGGACTGTTTACTCTTTTCTATAGATGCTGCCGGGCCTACTGAGTTCCTCCAGTATTTTGTCTGTGTGCTGATATCTTGTTTGATCCATTAACACCACAGTGAAGTGATAAACGTTTTCACTCAGAAAGCTGACTGTGACCCACTTGTACCTTTGTCACTCGTGAGTCAACTGATCTCAATGATATTAATCCTATCGAACTTCTGGCCTTGATCTGTCTGAAAGACTAATGCCTGAAAAGTATCCGCTGACTCCAGTAGTAACATTGTTCATGTCTTCTGAAGACAGAAGCACATAATACTGAGAATGAAGGATGAAGCAGCTAGATTTAGCCCATTGAGTTGGATATGAGCAGAAGGGAATTAAGAAATTACTTTAGACTGCAAGAAGTCATGGTGATTTTATCTGCTGGGCACTATTTGAATACTGCTGCTCTACTTTCTGCTGAGAACACATGTAAAAAGAGCACTGGGCAGCCGCCTGTGGGTGACATTTTAGTTTCCTTCAAATGATCCTTGGGGCATTTAAAGCGGAATTAAATATATCTTGAAAGAGCAGGGAATTGAGAGCTATGGGGAACTGAAGAGGAGCTGCGGCCTGGGTCAGATTGTTCACGATAGGCAGAACATGGCCTTTTACTGTTCAATTTTCTTATGTTATTCTTATGTCTTTATTTAGCTCTCTAAGAGTAGTGTTAGATGTACCAGAGTTTATACCTACATACTTAGGCCC